>NC_049169.1:148884680-149492771 GCF_009769625.2 Cygnus olor | reverse complement strand
ATGTTTCTTTTGTATGTAATCTCTACTGTGTTTCACATGCAGTTTGTACAATATTGAGCAGCTTTTTTCAGTGAGAATTTTAGACAGGGAAGAATCAATTCTTTTCTATGAGTTGCACATTCCTCTCATTAAATAATTATAAAGAGTTTCTAAAACAAGTCTACATAATGAAATGCAAGATTAAAAATAAAATAAAATAATATAATAAAATAAAATAAAATAAAATAATATAAAATAAAATAAATAAAATAAAGCAGTGCTGCAAACTATGAGATTGCTCACTTACTCTTTGTCCAAAAATTTGTTGCTAGCTTCTGCCATGCAGCTGAGCTGGTACATAGTAAATATAAGAACTAACAAAATATATCTGTCCATATAGTTGAAACAAAAATGCACTATGACTTCATTTGCAAGCAAGGGTGATGAAAGAGGAGACACTGAAACACAGTAAAGCAATTCAACTACAACAACAACAAAAACTGGTTCTGCCAAATAAATCTACTGTTATCTTTTGCCAAAATAATCAGGCATGCCAAATTATGGTGATCATTAATAACAGTCTACCAAATAATGATAGTAATCAAAATATATATATCTTTAGTAAACAACAGATTAGAGTAGGGCTTGGTGGTGTGGTGTTTTGTTTTTTGTTTTGTGTTCTGTTTTTTTTCATTTTTTAAATCTTAAACCTTAACAAAACTTAAAAATAAATAGCAAGCTGAATTCACACACACTTTTAACATGAAAGCATAAACAAAGGTTGCATCACCTCTGTAATTACTATCTTGCAGTGGATTTCTCCATCACATGTCCAGAGAATTATATATGGTCAGCTTCATCCATTCGGGAATAGACAGTAGATTTCTGCTTTTATCAGCATATTAGTGTACTTAACACCATAGTCATGCATGCTGGCAGCATCTTTTTCAACCACAAAGATCACCTCAGTTCCACCAGAATGAAAGACTGAAAAAAAAAAAAAAAAAAGAGATAGTGACATTCAGTCAATGACTTGAAGGTATGGGAAGGTAAGAGGGCAGCAGACCCTTCTTGTGCTGTGTGTGATGTGATGTAACTGTGGTTGTGTGGTGCTATATTTATCTCACAGATGAGTCTGGCTTTAGGGTTGATTTCAGGGTCAGAAACAGAGTCCACAGACACATAAAAGGCCAAGATCAAGATCATGCATGAAAATCTGTAATAATAAATGAAAACCATACTCCTGAGACTGGTAGAACTAACAGAATAACTACTTTTCCATTCTGCTAGATATCCAAATTTGTACATCTTAGTCTCTATGAGAAAGAATAGGGAAATAATTTATACTTTGTCCTGAGTTTGAAGGGATATACATCTTAAAATCTTGCTATTCCTACTTCTTTCTCCTGTTTATCATCATGAACCTTGGAATATGTCCAAATAAACCAGTGAAGAACTTCAGTATACTTTATTGTCTGAAAACTAATTCTGATTTCAAGGTGACAATAAATGCAGTGGATAAAGTTAATATTTCCATCTCAATTCAGGTATTTGTATGCCTGGAGCAAGGCCACATTGAAGATTACCAGGGAACAGGATGTTCTGGGAAACATGTGGAAGGATTTTTAAACAAAATTATTAACTTCCCATGATAATCAATTTGATTTCACAATATTTTTTCCTTTCACATCCTGAAAAACTTTTCTAGAAACCATGTTGTAGAACAGCAATGCAAGAATGGACAGGAACATTTCTTCTTTTTGATAGGGTCTGTGTTTTGATATGATCATTTCCCAACGATATGACATCTACCTGCCTAAACTATCAGTAGGCATCATCATAGTATTACCCTTCTAGGCGACAAGAGATTTGCCCTATTGGCTAAGTGGTTGACATCCAAATGTTGCCAGTCAGAAACAGTCTCTGAACACAACTTCATATGCCTAGTCTTCTACAAAAGTCTAAGAGTTATAGGTCTTATATATTTCACGAAAGATTGAGCTCATTTTTTCCAAAAACTTCTCAAAAACAAGCATATCTTAACCTCTGCAGCGGGAAAACAGCAAAATCAACATTTATTTTCATGTTCAAAACAATAGAATGTATCTAACTCAAAGTGCCAAAATCTTCGGTAGATATAACTTACTAAACTTACTGTAATATCCAGAAGTTAAGGTTCATCTAGCAATAGCTGCTGCAGAAATTGTTTTATCCTCTTCAAAATTGTCTGTATTTTACCTTATTCTATCTTTCTTATAATTAAAAAAAGAAAAAGAGAGAGAGAGAGAGACTTACACAAGATCTGCTAGTACAGGGGTAGGACTAGTTTTATTGTTTTTTTCATGACTGGTAGAAGAATATTTTGTATAAACCTATAACTCACTCCACAATAAGAAGAGAAAGAACTCTAATGCATTTGCTTCTCACTATTTTTGAAATGAAGTTTTAAAAGATTTTGTGAGCTTTTGGAATTTGTAAATAGTATCTAACACAGATGTGACCAGTTTATATGAATGCATAATGATATGTGAGGAAACATCTTAGGTAAATTATTCCAGTATATTTGGATTCAGCATTCTATGAGTTTTCCTAATTTTAGAGACTTCAGTAACAACTCCTGCTCTGATGTAATGAAAAGAAAGTTTAGCAAAAGGGAGTTTTGAGGAGGTAAATAGTCCAGTCAGCACTGCTACCTTTAAACTGCTGCTATCATTGTTATATTGTTGCTGGCCAACCCTCCTGCTGTCATCCTCCTGTAGTTTAAAACATGAATTTGAAAACTGGAAGAATAATTCTAGTCTGTTTTTTGCTTTTCCCACGATGTATTCACATTTGCATATACTTGGGACACTTTTTGTATGTTCAGAGCCTGTATTTTGATAGTCAGACCAAAGGTAGGTAAAGGACTATCAGCTTGAGAGACTTGGAAATCCTGCTGTTATTCTTCATCAATAGACATTTCTAAGTGCTTACAGAATTCTTTTTATTAATTAAAAAAAAAAAAAAAAGTCATACTTTACAAACACACACAAATTAGTCATTAAAACAACCTTCTGTTTCTACCCTTTGTAACATAACCTATCCATAAAGTTTGGGATCTCTTTGTTCTAGAAATACCAAACCCCACAAACTACACAGCCTGATATTTATTTTGGCAACTTGTGGTAAAACCTCAGCATAACCAGCTTTTGGCTGACAGGTAAAATGTCATTATGCCAGTGTCTTTTGATGCTCTAACCATCTTCAAACATTCTGAGTTACAGTGTGTAGCTGAAACTAATCCACTTCCTTCTGTAAATTACATTGCTACTTCCTCCACTGCAAAGTTATCCTGGCTCTTCTAATCAATAGTGTAATTCAACAATGCAAAGTCATAGGTTTCTTAATTTAAGAGCTATTGAGCTTTGTAATGAAAAGCAAAAACCATAAGAAATGGTATCTCTCAGTCACAGCTTTGTTTTTACATATGAAAAGGAAAGGCAGCTGGCCAAATACACTTGCCGAAAGTTTAATTCTAACAGTGCTGATCCAAAAAATAATGATGTTATGAGATACGAACAAAGTTACTGTCTAAAAATGTCTTCTTCGCAACAATTAAGATGAAATCTAACAGGGAGAAAAAAGGGGGGGAGAGGGGGACGGAGGGGGGGGGAAGGGAGGGGGGCAGCTAAGATCCAGAAAAGGTCAGTGGAATGCTGAAAATATGAGATACAATGAGAAATATTTAAATTTATTTGAGGTACTAAAAAAGTGAGCAACAAACTAAGAGCAGTTCTTCTGACCTATTTTTAAGTTAATGTGCTCTTGCTAGAGAATAATTTAACCTGAAAACATTAATTACTTATTGATTAAATATTTATAATCTTCATTCTTCTACTGTGCAATTCAGCTGAGCAACCTGCTTTGACCCACACACTTTTTTTTTTTTTTTCGACTTCAATAGTAAGTGTATAGGCATAACTGATGCAGGTAGTTGTTCCATAGTCTGCTGAAAATAAAGAATTGAAAACATGTCTTTGTTTAAAGTTATAACACACTTTAACATTGGAAGGATACCCATACAAGGAAAAAACACTGTTTTGTATAGATGTGATCATAGAGAAAGGTCAGAAGTGTCTATGGCGTTTTTTGCTTTAATGTGAGCCAAAGTAAACACAGAATAAAACATATACACTACTGAAAAATGGAAAATGCTATAAACTGTGTATTTAATAGTTCACAGATTCAAATACATTTGAATAAATAACATATGCAATGTTACCTGAAACCTTCAGCATTCCTTTATATCCTAAGGTACTTAACCAAATCGTTTTTATTCTAATGGCTAATGAGTGGTATGTAACTTGTAATTATATTTACTTATTTTATTGTAAAGATAGGCTGAGGAAAAATTTTACAGAAATTGCAAAAGATTTGAAAATCTAGGGTATTTTTGATAAGTGTTCAAGTAAATTCGATACCTAGGTCTCTGACTATCAGTGTTAAGTCTTGATTACATAGGGTGAGGAAAAAAAAACAAAGTTCATAGTTCTGTAAAGACTTATCCATTTTTATGCAGGCAAAAGAGTTTATTTTGACTTTAGTTTATACCAGTTCTCTGAACAATTTACTCATATGGCAGACTGCATTATACTAGCAAAACTTCTAACTGAAACTGATTATTTGAAATTCCTGATTTTCAACAATGAAAATATTTCCTGGAAAAAGCGTTTGACTTTAATTAATGTTTGAATTTTATTTTTAAATATATCTTTTAAAAAGTTTGTATTTTTCTATCAGTGCTTTCTAAATGAAACGACAATAAAATTATATTCTTGTCTGAGCTTACTTTTGCAGTCAAATCAAGGTAAATTATATTTTAAAATAAAAATGTGCTAGAAAAGAAAATGTTTCATTTCAACCCCCTCCAGCTTTTCTTTTACATATAATATATATATGTTTTCAAGGTGGAAGAAATTATTAATAACTCATCAAATTTTGTTAAACAAAAGGAAGGAAAAAAAGAGGGAGTGGCGGGAAAGAACTTTAACCAGCTGTATATTTAAACATCTATGCTTATTCTTAGCATCTATATAAGCACAGAAAATTCCTGGCTCTAAGTTCCTCAAGCTTCTCTGAAACCTGCAGTTGTTACTGCGTATTTAAGTAGCCTTTCTTCATTTAACTCTGCCAGTTTAGATGTTCAGATGGGTTCCCATTCCCTATATTGTTAGTAATGCTGCTATTAGAAAAAATCAGAATTTCAGAGCACTTACAATTTTTCTGTAGTGAATTCAAAGGTAAAATTAAGGATAATGCTTGACCTGTGAAATTGTTACTTCCTTTATTTTCATCCCCTTCTGTTTTCTCAGATCAATCATCTATCCTGGTAATTTCTCTCTCTCTCTCTCTTCCTTTTTTTTTTTCATTAAACATTATAAGTAATATATCTACAATTTACTTCTGAATTAGTGTGATAATAAAAGGAGTAGACTGAGCTTACCAAGACAGCAAACTCACTCAGGTCTCATTAAATTTGCTAAGGACAATGAAAATGTAGGTTTCTTTTTATTCAGTCCTATTTATAGGCAGGTCATGGGCTAGAGCTAAGTATGAAGACATAGGAAATCTGCCCAAGTGTTTATTTACAAAACCAGTAGCAGCAGATGTGGTCTTTAGTTGTAGGCCCTGAGAGGGGCTAGACACAGGAGAAGCAGAAGGGAAGAAAATACAAAATTAAAGAAAAATATCCCTCCCCCTCCAAGCCTCCAATAAATACAGCTCTCTCTTGGCTTCCAGCTTAAGAGTGGAATTTCGTCGTCAGGCCCTGAAGTGGTGACAAGATAGTAAGTGAGCTCATTGCATGGGTAACAGACTGACACAGTTTTCCTTCACATTGCAGTTACTGAGCAGCTCTGGCAGCAGATCTAGAGGGAGATACTTACATTGCCCTCCCAGCTGGTGGCCATCTGCCTTAGTGACAACTGCCAGATGGAGGAAAAGCGCATGAAATCAGAGATCAAACACTAAATAAAAGAAAATTACTTTGAAAGCAACTTTGTCATATTATAAATAAACTGTTTTTAAATGCCTCACATGTTTTAATTAGAAGGGGAAAAGGGAGGTAATGAGGTAGATATAAACCTATGAAAGGAAGATAGTACAGCAATTTGTGGACTTACTCTCCTCTGAATGTGGATGACACTAATTTAGAGATACATTTTTGATGTTCTTACATCAAAAAGTACCTATTAGATGAATACAAGAAGTATCAAATAAAATTTCTTCCCCCCTTTGGTTGGCATGGTGGGAGCCTTCTACAGCTTTATTTCAAGCTGCTGACAGTTCTTCCCTTGAGTGACTTGCTCTGACCCTCTGCACTGACTGACCTTCTGTTGAAACCAAGCTCAAAGCAAGGCTAGTGATAACAAGTGTTAGCACAAGAATCTGTATCAGCCTCCTGTAATGATGAATCAGCAGCTGCATCCTAAAAAAGGAGGGACAAGGAAACTGATGGTTGCCTTTTGCCTCCCTCACATAAGCTGAATTATATAAAGGGTAAACAAACCCTCCTTAAATGCATAAATAAATAAATAAATATTGAAAACCTCAAAGACCTTGTTTTTTTCTGCATAATGCATGGATTTCTAGAAAAACCAGGTTTAAAGGACTTCTCCTGCACACTACTAAATAGATCAGAAAAAGACAATGTTGAGTATAGTATAAACAGACAGTTAAAAAACAAACCAACAAAGACGACAATGACAACAACAAAAAGTAGTGAGATTTGCTGGACATGGAAGATGATTATCATTACAGTACAATGGACAATTTCTGCATTATTGAATACTAAGAAACTTAATATCTCCATCTGCAAGTGTTAATGTCTCCCGTGGTTTTTCTACTTAAAAAAAATATATAATAATAATTTAAAAAAAAAAAAAAAAAAAAAAAGTCTTACTTTGCTATAATGGAATTTGAAAAAAAAAATCTAAATATTCTTATTAAAAATACGGGTAACAGACTTCTGAACATTTGTATAGCTGAAATTACTTGAGGAAAGTTTTGATTTGACAAAATAATAACATTTTGTTCATGGGAAAGTGTTTTCTTTGCTTTCCTAGAAATTAGTTTGGATGTGACCTATTTAGAAGACTTAGTTAATCACCATTTTCAGAGTACTTCTAGATGTACATATGCATTATGGTCACCATTTAACTGATGCCAAGGCTGCAACTATCTCATGTCATCTTCACTCTTTGTGGTGGGGAACGCATGACACCTAGGGAACAGTGAATATCTGAATTGTTAACATGGATGTTGGAGTATGGTGATAGAAATTGTCAGTACACAGAAAAATCTCCTTTATGTCTCCTACATTTCCTTAAGGAAACAATACACATTTTACAAATCATGAAGAGTACCAACAAGAAACTTTTCCTCAACTTCTCATGATGCAAAAAAAGACTGCATTTTCTCTTAGGCATTTGTATCTGATTTTGCCTAGTATTCCACATAACAACAGAAGTGTCAAGAACCTTCTTACAAACTGACTTATTTACTTGATGGATTAACATCGTATTTTAAGAAAAGAATTTGTGTGTTGTTTTTTTTGTTGCTGTTGTTGTTGTTGTTGTTTTTCTGCAAACACACACACACAAAGATCAAAATGTGTTGACTAGAGAAGAATTGTTAAGCAGGAGCAGGGATACTACTTCCTACAAGAGCCGAAGCTGCATTTTTTTGAGGAAAATAAAGAAAAAAGAGAGAAATCCCTGTCTGATCACACTGTACCTACAGGCTTAAACTAGAGTTCCTGAGAGGTAATTCTTTCAACTGTATAGTAGGAAAGAGGGACTGTGTTCATCACTCTTGAGTCAGTCTCAAAGTTAGTCACCAGAGCAGTGCCAGCAGCTCAAAAGAAAGTGACAATAAATCAGTCCTGCTCAGTACTTGGAGCAGGATTACTAAGAAACTGGAAATATACCAGGAAGAACATACATTGGTTTTATGGAAGAACATACATTGTGGAGTCTCACCACCACAAAGTACATGTTCTCCTAATGTATATACCCACACACACACATGCATGCACATGCATGCATGCACATACACACAGATTATTACCAGCAGTTACCTTAGTAAATCATTTCCTATGTCAAACATCACTATTTTGATATCTTGCTTTTCCTGAATGTTCAGTGATTTGGCAATACATTATGTCAAAAATAATTTAACAACAAAGATCTAATATAAAGCAATTATCAGTCAGATTCAGAGATGTTGATCCATTGACGAAATGTGAATGTTTTGCCTCACAATGGTATTACTCCACATTATTCATGGCTGCAACGAGGTCTTAAAGATTGTGGGTGCCCCATGCAAGGAATTGTTCATGGCCAGGTTGGATGGGGTTTTGAGCAAACTGGTCTAGTGGAAGGTGTCCCTACCCATGGCAGAGGGGATGGAACTAGATGGTCTTTAATGTCCTTCCAACCCTAACCATTCTATGATTCTATGATCCATCATGGGGATTGTACTATAGCCCTTTTCTGACCACCCAGGGAAGTTGTATGTATTTCATAGTAACCAAGCAGCACAGCAGGAGGATGAAGAGGAAGGAACCTAAGGAGCTCTTGATGAAGGTGGACTCAGTATTTTGTGGCCACTCAAGTGTGCAATGTACATTATAGGATATGGAATCTCAGGCTCTAACAGTGAGGGGAAAAGTATAGCTTACACAATGAGATAACACTTATTCAAAGACAATCATCATGGAACAGCTCTATTTTTATGTGTTAATAAAGATCTTTATTTTCAACGTTGTCGCTAGATCATGGCTTATAAAGAAGATGAGGAATGAATGATGATGAGAACCGGAGGAGGATAGATTCAAAAACTTTGCAAAAACTATTATTGATATGCGTAGGTCTCACAAGACTTTACAATTGTATATATTCCCTCCTTCTCTTTGAATGTAGCAGGATCGTATAAAGATAGATTCAACTGCAACTATTAATTCCACAATACGTTGTGGATTGGAGAGTTAATTTGGTTCTAGCTGCCAAGTCATAAATGTTCATGTCCTTACATAAAAATGGACAACAATACACAAATGTGTGACTAAAACTATAGCCTTGCACCTTTCCTTTGTTCTGCCTCCCTCTCTCACTGTGTCCATATTGTGCTGTTGAAGAAAAAGGGTGTAATGGAGTATTGCTGAAATATGATGGGCCAGTCTGGAGCACCACCAACTCCTAGTTTGCCCTCTGTAACTTAAATCCTAGTGCCACAACAATGTAGAGTTTTTACACTACTTCTGAAAACATCTTCTATTATAAAATCTTGGTCATACCAACCATACATATAGGCTACCAAAAGAATTGATGGGAGAGGTATACATCCTCACAACAGCTATTATGCAGCTCATTATTCAGGTCAGAGCTCAAAGCACATGAGCAATAACTGGAAGCTGTAAGTAGAATACGGTTGAAATGAAGTTTCTGTATTTTACCCTTGAACACATAATTTTCACATATCCTGACCTTCCTTGACCTCTCTGTTTTTGACACCTTGCATTTTCAGAAAGTGTAAAATGGTCATAGTTATTGTTGAAATGCATTAGTATAAAAGATCTCCCTGAACACAAAGCACTGGTATCTTACAATACAAGAAGTCCTTTCCTCACTCTGGAAAACCATAGTTCGAAGCAAAGGGCAGTCTGTATATTTTGAACAACGAATTCACAAAAAAAAAAAAAAAAAAAAAAAAGTACTTTTTCAGGGCCATCTATGTCCTATTCTGCACTTTGACTGCTGGGAAAAAAAATAAAAAAGCCATTTTTCACTAAAACTATAAACCAGATCACTTTCTCATAAACTATTTGAAGAGAGACTTCCCCCGATTTTTAACAGATGAATGATGATTATATGCCTTTTCTTTAGCAGAAGCTTACTCACTAAAGATCCAGTACAGCATAAACAACTCAATAGAGCAAACTGAGCAATCTCTCCTAAATTACTCAGGCTCCCTCAGCATACTCACTGTATCCTACAACTTCATTTTCTAAACTGATTGCTGTATGACACAGAAGTAGAGCTGATGATTGAATGCTGAAAGGGGGTGGTGTATAATACCTTATTAGGCATTCTGCAGACTACTCAAGAGGGGTTTATTTCCTCTAAGAATTTCAATTAGCTGTTAAAGAACAGGAAGCTGCTGAAGCTTCCATGAGAAAGCAGCTAAGGATGCAATTTTCAGCTGGTCAACAGGTAAGAGGCAATTTTCACCCTATTATGTTGTGTTCTGCAGGAGACAGATTGAGCTAGTGTGCAAGAGAACGCTTTACCAGCACTTTAGCAAAGACCCATCAATCTCTAGAATTCAGGATTTTGTCTGAAAAGTCAAAAGGGAGATCTGCAGTCCAGATAATGGAGGTAGGAGGGAACTTATCTACTATTAAGTTGCCTGCCCAAGTCAGCAGGTTTAAAAAAAAAAAAAAGTTTTAAATAAGAGATAAATCATACACTTTCACTATAAACTATAAGTGATAAAAAGTCAAAAAAAAAATTGTGCTCTTGATTATTAAGCTTGGGAGATTTCTACTCTTACTCTGTATAGATAGCTATACAAGTCAAACATGAAGTACAAAATTTTGATATAAGTTAGTTATATCTTGCAAACATTTCATCCATCATCTTGAAAAATTAAGTACAGTTTTTGTCAACAACAACTTTCTTCAGTCACGTATATATTTTATCATGGTTTTCATTATCCTAACTATGTTCAGAGCTTATTGAAAAGAATAAGAACCTGTCAAGAACTCCTGTCAATGGGAGAAAAATTATGTCCCAGTGAGCTGTGTCTATTTCTACATACCCACATAGATTTAAAGATGATAGCTCTGATCAACAGTGTTGAAGATCTGTTGGCTCTAACAGTGATGAAGAGTTCTGACTCAAGATTGTACATGAAACATGTAGATAATTATTGGTATTTTATCTACTGATTTACAAAGTGTTTTGTTGGAAAGCTGTCTATGAAGAGTTCCTGCCAATTTACATCATAACAGTTTCTTCTTTTTGTTATTCTTTAGTTTTTCACTTCTATAAACTCTTTACACTGTTTTCTTCTGCCCTCCCTGGTTCTAACCTACAACACTTTTCTTTGTAGTCTTAGTCTTCATCCTATTGTTATTGTATCAATTCTTGTCTCCTGAGATACAGCTCTCATATATCACTGTTTTTTTTCTTGCTGTTTTACCATTTAAGAAAGGTTCAGCATAGTTTGTAGTTATAGCTTAGGGGTGGGTCACTTGGTAGCCCCTGAGGGGCTAGACATCTATTTTTACAAGTCTGCACCAAGAACAATGGAAGAAGGAAAAAAAATCCAGAACTGAAAGCCTGCTACTTCAACTTGTAGCCATTAAACTGTGTATGTGAGCAGTCCTCAAGTCTGAGCCCATTCGGTGTTGCTATGAAACAGTGAAATGGGCCAATAAGCTCCTAATGCTTCAGAGAACATGCACATGCTAGGTAAAAATGAAGATCCTTCCCTATTCTAACCTGTCATTCTGCTGTCTTTCCACACACACCAGTGTCCAGCTGACAGAGCACTGACTGAAATATAGAAACGAAGGAAAAAAAAAAAAAAAAAAAAAACACCTAAGGCTGAACTTTGAAATACCCCATAGTGTAATGACTGTTTATGATAAAGGAACTATGGCTAATTTTAAGCATTCCCTCTCACATGTCAACATATATATATATGTATACATGTATAGGTGTCAGGCTGATATGATTTGAGATGACATTGTGCCTTTCACTTCGACCAATGTGCATATGTTGCATGATGACAGAATAGCTTCAGTCTGATTTTAAAGGGATACTTATGAATGTACATATCCTTCTGATCAACATGCACTGGGTGCACTAATATGTGCTGTCACATCACAGGGAATGCTTGTATTAGTGTTTTGTGATGAATCCAGAAATGTGACAGAGGAAAATATGATGATACCTGTCTGAAAAGTTCCCCTCCTGTCTATCCAAGATGCTTGGGATGATTCAGGAGCAGTCAAGTGCTGGAAAACATGAGAGAAATATGCAATTCCTGACTTCCCATTCCCACTGAATCTATATCTCAGTGTGAGCCCTGCCTTTCACAGCAGCAATATCTGTTAGAGGCAGCTGCAGGGAGAGACACCCAATCCAGCCTGTTCCAAGTATTCTGAAAGGCTCCCATTAACTAAAAATTTGGATTTTACCACAATATGAATGTCAGGTATTACACATTAGTAAAAACAATCTTGAAAATCTATCTTTCACAACCATGGTCATCTAAATGTTTTTATTATGGCTGTCATAGACAGGAAATGATATGTCTATTATTTTCATCTACATTCCTAAGTCTCACCTGCATTTTTTGCTCTGTAAATATTGGATGAAGTTACTTCAAAAAGAAACCTCAAGCATTAAGCACATGTATAAGCCATCCACTTACATTTCTAAAGTCGAAGAGACACTATTTGAGTGGTTTAGCACAAAAGGAGTGAGTTCATTGGACAGATCTGTTCTTGTAGTTTTGCAGGGGGTTACCAGGGACAGCTGTATTCCAAATAAATTTGCTGACCTAAATGAACTTCCTATCAACAAAATTCTCCCAGGCTCCCATTATTTCTCTCCAACAATTAATCAACAGCTGCTGAAAAGTTATGAGTGTGTTTGTAATTTTCTGTAAAATTAATGGAACTCCTATTCTCCGAAATGTAGGAGATTTTTATTCCTAACCCTGGTGTGAATTTCCTGATTTATTTTTTAAATCAATTACCCTTCTGAACTCCCAAGTCTCCTGTCTTTGGCTGAAAGGGTTCCAGGCTCTTCCATGACAGGCATGGATAGTATTAACTGATGCCTATAAATTCAGTCTCCTAAAGCGGTGACCTCTACTATAGAGAGATACTGATATTTGTCAGAATTCTGTCATGCATAAACAGGATGCAGCTACTCCTTATGAATTTATGTAAACTTTTACATGTAGAGAATTAGTATTATTCAGCATCTGTAGGTTTGGCAGTCAGGGAGAGGGTTCTGCTTGTGTGGACACCCTTTTCACAAAGCAGTGCTTTAAGGGTCTTGATTCTGCTAGGAGGGTGCTCCAGGCCAAGCTGACACGGAGCCCTCCTTGGACTCTGGATTGTAGGACTCCCTTTAAGAAACAGAGTGGGAAACACACTTCTTTTGCTGCTCTCTTCCTGCACACATAGAAAGGTATTGTTTTGTCCTTGAGGGCCAAATGTATGGCGTTTACACATAAAATAATAACATCAAAATATGCTTAAGGACTGAAAATATTACTGAAACTCAATTAAATATGAGCTTCGGTGTCCAGAACTTTACATTTGCTTTAGGTCAGAGCAGAATGCTAACTACTGGACAACTGAAGCAGGAAATAAAACATGCAGCAAGGAAACCACATTTAACAAATTTTGAATAAACACTAATAAATATTTTTGTTTAGTTTGGATTTTGAAGGAAGAGAAAGTTATTTTAGAGTTTCATTTGTGGAAGAAAAAAAGAATAATCCCACTATGTCATTGTGACTTACCTGCAAACAATATCTCATTTGTACAGACATTTGCAAGATCAGGCCCTGTGCATTGCTCACAGTGTCTGAAAGATTACGTCATATTCTTTTGACTTTCCTTCTGTTCAAATAACCAAAAACACAATGCATTTTTTATGACCCAGGTCACCTTTTGTTTTCCCATGGAGCACAAAAGCAACATTAAACAAATTTGACTGATAAAAGATTTTTATCTTACATGGGAAAGCAATGTTGTTTCTCTAAGCCACATGTAATGTATTAGTAATAATGGTATTCCACTTCAAACAAATTACAAACTAATGTTAGTGTTGTTAACAATGTTATACTAAATAATAACTCCCCACAGGCCAATTTGCATACAGAAAGTAACATTTAAATCCAAGTTACAATTAGCACTTTGTTACCGAAGTCTGTGGATTATAATTTACTGCAACAAAGTTATACTTGCTGCAAGGAATTTTAATTTATGAAAAATTACCCACTTAGAATTGCTGTCACAGTGGACAATCTTGTATTAAAATGATGGGTACCTAACAACTACATCTATTATTAAAGTAATAAATGGAAAAAAAAAAAAAAAAAAAAAAAAAAAAGGAAACAAAATAAATTTAGGATTAATGACTGTTTGTCTTAGTAAATAAGGGATGCAAGTAGACACCTCTTTCCCTCCTTACTGGTGATGGCAAATAGAGCAATACATGTGTGAGAGGAGAACGGAAGAGGAGCCTGAGAGAAGAGGAAATTAACATAATGAACGGAAAGAGGAAGAATGAGGATGGATACATGGAGTAGAAAGAACAGAGAAATACACATGATGCTAATGAACTGAAAATTTGTGTAAGAATAAACATAAAAAATCTAGCTCAGCAAAGATGAATCATACTAGTGCTTCATTTCCCTCGGGTGAATGCCATAAATCTCCTGATAACGATAATGAAAGTTCTCAATCCCACAGACTATTTGAGGGGAAATAACATTATCTGATTTAAGTACTTACAAAGCAACTACATAAAAATACGTTCTAGTGTTAAAAAAAAAAAAGGGGGGGGGGGGGGAGGGTTAGGATTGTTCAGTCACTCTCCTGAATTCATGTTTAAAAACTTGAGGTTAGCTGTTCATTTCAGTTTCAGATGGTTTGGATCTTGCCTGGTAGATCTTTCATATAAGAATCAAAGGCTGTAGGAGTACCTAAAATATCAATCTATTTGGCAAATATAGCTAAATATGTCCTGTAAATATCAGTTGATTTGTTTTTAGGAATTTTTTTTTCATTTATACGCACGAGCTGTTGTACTCCCTTCATAAACACAACATCTTCCTACTTCAACAGGGTGCAGATCCCCATGTACTGTGTCACCTCACCAGAGAAGGCAGTAGGTCCCTCTGTCAGCCAAACACGTGGTGGGGGTGACATGCATTTGTGAGATGGGGGTCACAGTGCCAATCGAGCACGTGGCTCTATCCCAGCTCCAGGTTTCCACACCACCTGCAATGTCAGCACTGAGGATGAGAAGGTGGGGGCTAAATATGCAAGTTTCATACGGGCAACAAGAGGCCATGACAGGTCTGGTATATTTATGTGGCAAACATTTCCACTGTAGACATTTCAAAACCACAGGGGTAATTTGTTCTCTTCAGGGAAAAGACATTCCCACATAATTTATCTGACTAACCACAAGAACTACTTTCACATCTGAAGGAGTCACTGTGAACTCTGCTTGTGACAGTAAAAAAACTGTGGACTCTGCTTGTGACAAGTTAAAAATACTATGGAAAATGATCTCCCCATGGATATCATGTGAGAAAAGAGAGTCTAAATTTAAGATAAATCATTCTTTGAAAATTATTTACCCACCTCTAGTTAAATCTGGTAAATGTCTTCATCTATAAAAAAAAAAAAAAAAATCTTGATGGTATAAACTCAAATTAGGTCGCAGTTTGGCTTTGGTAGGATGATACTTAGGCAGCACTGGCTGTCTGAAGAATGAAGTGAAAAATGTGGTAATCATCCAACAAACAACATAAATGCAGTCACCCACATAAAATACACATATACATTTCACACACTTGACAGATTCTCATTTTAATGAAGATCAGGGTGAATGGTGCCCAAAATACTGTACCTTATTATAAGGGAAGCTCAGAAGACTACACTGAGCACTGGTGCAAGTAGTAACTACACCATTGTTCTCTGAGGATTTACACCCAATGACACCAGCATGGAGCTTTGCTTTGGTTCTATGAATATCTTTTTACTAAGAATTGTTTCTTTCTTTTCCTAAGCCATTATATCATTATGAGCTTTTACAAAACAACAATGACATGTTCCTATGATCAAGATTCTTCAGTAAAGACTTTGAAAATTCTAATAATAGAACAAAATGTTTTAAAAATAACTGGGAGGGACATGGAAAAAAATGACAAAATAGATCACATTTGTTAAATGCTTCTTTTTATTTTTAGCTTTCTTGGTTTGCCTCTTTATAAACAACTTCACTGTTTTATAGCAGTGTATTCAACTTATGCAATTCAAATTCAGAATCCAACTTAGTCTGACTGCCTTTTTAACTTTACACATAGTGCGTGTTCTCGTGGAAGTGGTTGAAACTACTCACTAGAACTTAAAAGTTAAACAGTGATATAAATCTTTCTGCAAAAGGAGCCAAAAAGTTATATTACAGGAGGAAAAGCAAAAGCAAAGGATTGTACCTATTCAGTATGTAGCTTGTAGGAAATAATTTATTAAAAATAAATGTCACCATTTAAAGACTTTTAATCAATATTTTAATTTAAGGAATTGTCAACATGTTCAAAACTGCCCATGCATGTGGTCAAATATAGGCACTGTGTTCCAGGAGGTTTATTTGTTTTTGTTTTGCTTTGGTTGTTGTTGTTTTTATTATTTTTTAGAAAGTTTTGTTGTCATTGTTCAGAAGATTTTTGATAAGGTTTGATAAGCACCCTCTGTACACTCTGGAACCTGACAGGCAAGTAGTTTTTTCTGGTCTGACCAAAAACCACCAGCAATACATGTTCTGTTGACCAAGTGCTTTAGCTTCACCTGAGCAGCTGCCTTTGTTCCCAATCTTCATTTCTCTTCTCTTGCACGGTGTGATATTCCCATGAGTCTCATGATAAAAAGCATTTTACTGTATCTTATTTTAAGTTTCCAAGAGATTTAAAATGTGGGAGTTGCAATCAGCAAAAAATAATTTACAAATGGAAACATAATTAACTACTTAATAGAACTTAAAGGAGCTTATCTTTCTTTCCCATTAATTCTTTATTTCTACTTCATTTTAAATTTCTTATTTTTTTTCTTATTTGGGCAAAAGAGATAAAAATGAGATGAAAGTTTCTTTTTTCTTTTTTATTTTTTTTAATTAAAAACGTTTTTTTCAATTCACCATTATAACCAGTCACTGGGATATGTTCTTAAGAACTACCAAGGAACGACAGTGGCACATCCGTTTCCAATGGCTGGTGGTTTACACCCAAGAGATTTTACTGAACTACAGCACTGCATGATCTGCCATAGCTTTAAATGGTTAGGAAGGTTCTCTACACAGACTGAATCAATTTTCTCCAACTTCACTCCTGAAACTGATATGAAACTAATCATCAAAAACTTCTTGGCAATTTCTGGGAAATAAAGTTTTGGTTCAGACCCTTACTGGAAAGAATAAAAAGGCAGGGGTGATTATTTTACTATATGAGGGTGCCTGGCAATTTTAGAGTGGTATTATTCAATAAACACATACAGTCCCTTTACCTAGCAATGATCTTACATCGATTCCTTTTTTATCTCATTCTCCAAAAGCTAGGCAGATTAAAGAAAATGTATAAAGCCTCATCTGAACATTTCATCTGATGTGAATCAATCTGAGTGATTTTTGTAAACCTGTGCCCACTTATCCCGGCTGTGTGTATGACAGTTTTATTAAATGGAAAATCTGTGATGCAATTCAGTGAAAGACATTGAAATAAGACATTTTAACAGAATACAAACAACAATAAACCTTTTTTATTCAAAATCACAAAAAGGTTCATTTAACAACAGGGTTAAATTAGGCACCACTTCAGAACAGTATTTATCTGAGTGTTAAATTTTAAATCCAAAAACAATCATTGTGTCTACATTGGAGCTGAAAGGAGATGACAATGCTAATGGGATAGTAGAATGGGTAGAATGGATGGAGGATACTATTTTACTCAAAGTTATTTCAGTGGGTTATGTTAAAATCCAAATTACAAAATAGTAACACATCACAGATAGAACTATCAACTTCTTAGCTTGCTTCAAACAGACAAAGCATATCAAAACTACAACTTTCCTTGTCAACAAAATTATGTTAGTAAATGCTAACTACCTTACTAACATCTGAAACTATACTCATTCTTAATCTTCATGTTATAGCAAGAATGAAACAAACCTTTTAAGGCCATGCATAATATTAATATGTCACATAGGACACTGATGTTTCCTTTACTAATGTTTGCTCATTGAAATCATGCATTCTTACCTTTCAATAGATTTAGTAGGTGTATAATTCAAGTTTATTTATAAGGAAAAGGAGTTTAATGGGTATATGTATATGCTTAGAATGTGTATCAAAGGTTGCTCTTTTGCACCTGTGATTGATGTTTTCCTTCTCTTTGTTAATATACAATGTTTCTAAAAGATATTTTTTTTCAATCACAGATGTTATATCATAAACAGAGAATTATGTTTTCTATTAAAACTAGTTCAGGTGTAAAGAAAAAATTCCGAGAGAAATTTCCTGTTTATATACATTTATCTTCCCTAATTATCTTTGAAGAGAAACAAAGTGGAGGAAAAAAAATGCAAAATTAAAGTTGCAAAAAATAGGCAATGTTGTCATGTTAGTCATTTGTTTTTAAAGGCTTGACCAATACAAAAATTTATCTTTAAATTAATGCCATGTTCCTCATTCCCATTTCCTGTCTCAGATGTACATAACTTCTGAAAGAGAGAACCTTTTTTGTTTAGATTGTCTATCTTATATTGTAACTTTGTACAATGTTGATCAAATATGTGTACTAAGAGAATATATTCAATATCTGTGTTAGGGCTGAGAAGTAATAACTGGAATCTGATAGCATTTACCAGATAAACTTCATAATCTATTGCAAAATTTCAGAAGTAAGGCAAGAATTGTATTTCTAGATATATGTGTAAGATTAGGTATATAGTTATCAATGAGCAGGACAGTCTCTCCTAGGATACAAATAGTTATCAATTAAGAAAGGAAAGCATCAGAAGAACCACCTGACAGATTAGTAGAGTCATTAAGTTTTGTAATATAATTAATTCAACTGTCCTTAAATTATGCCCTTGAGACGATGCAGTAGCACAGAGGGACAAAAATATTAAAAATAGAGGGGGGCCAAGGAGAAGAGATCAGTTTCCTGAAATAAAATCTTGTCAAAATTCTAGTGATAAAAAGCTCCAGCTTTTCTTGTTTTTAAAACTGGTTGTATCAAACTCCAGTTCCTATCTAGTAGGAGACAAGTTGTCCAAGATGAACATTTGATTTTTTTTTATTTTATTTTTTTAGTCCAGTATAACAATTCAGTGTAGTCTGCCCTCTCTGAAATGAGTGTAATCAGGTTAAGATCTGTAAATATTTTGGATGCATTTCTTAATCCCCTGATTTCCACATCTAACACACATATCAATAATTCAAATAATATTCCAAATAAATTGTACAAGTCTATGTTTGCAGGCTTTTGCATTTGATTCCTTGCTTGGCGCATATTATGTTCCAAAGAGGAGTTATCATAAGATTTACTGAGCCAGAAAAAGATAGGCCTCTCTTTCTTGCTGATATTCAACATGAGATGATTGCTGCAAATCCATGGAAAGTCAGCAGAGATAGCTTTGGTGAGTTATTCTAGAGACACGTCTAATTTTTTTTTTCCTCTTCTTTTGAAACATATATTTTAAATGACTGTTAACAATTTTTTTATGCTGTTGTGTGTGAAGTAGTGAGTAGTTTCGGATAATTGCATAAAATGACATTTTCTACTTATTTTCTTTTATGCTTATACGTGAAGTAGCTGTAAGACATTACAGTATATATGTGGGTGTTTGCACTTCATTAAGTCTTAAATTGAGCTACATATCTGTCTTATCTGTCTGCAAAGCCATTGTAAAGGTAGAAACTGGGAAAAAAAATATTTCAATAAAATATATGCATCAACTTTTTAAAGTGTGTTGCAAAAAGAGCTGAAGAAATTGGATTTTCATAACCTTCACTTATTTATATACTTCACATAACAAGGTCTGAGTTGTTCATAAATGTACAAATAGAGAAGGCCTGTTTCAACAGCTAAAACGTATCATGTTCTTCTGTTCATATTTCACAAGATACTGAATTTCTTTTAATAAAAGGGACCAAACAACTAAAGAAGAAATTCTTCCAGGGAAGAAATCCCTAAAAGCTGTAAAAAGTTATTTAATTCCCCCTTCATGTCATAGTGGAAGTTTTGTATGAAGTGCTGTCTCAGAGAAATGCTTTCAGCAAATGAAGTTGTTGTTCATGAGTTATGTTCCACTTAAACATGGGTACAAAGTTAGGATGATTTCTCATTACAAAAGCACACCACCACCAGGTATGGATGTCAGTATTTGCTGGTAATACATATTATGGTCTCAGCTTTCTGCAAGGAAGAGGACAGCAACATAATGAAAAACAATCTTGATATTATTGAACAAAACCTTATATATGGTGCCAAAGACAAGTAAAAATAAATAATAAAGAAATAAAGAAATAGAAATAGAAATAATAGAAATGATAGAAATAATAGAAATAGAAATAGAAATAGAAATAGAAATAGAAATAGAAATAGAAATAGATAAAAATTAAAATTAAAATTAAAATTAAAATTAGTAACCACCAGATGTTAAAATAAGAATGAGTAACAACGGTAGCATCAGTGTAACTGATTTCTTACACTAGAATACACAGACCTCATGCTAGAAAGTACTCAAGTATTTTTAGAGAAATAGTTGTGTGATATAAGCACTAGAAGTACAGAATTTTCATCAAATAATACTGTTACAACTGTGAAAGAAGCAGCTAAATGAAATCCACAGCTTATAAGCAGTAGTGTTTAGAAACTGGAAGATTAGGAAAGAAAGAAGAATGGAACTAGAATGGAACTTCAAAGGATGCAGCCAAATATGAGTGGCTACATATCCAAAGACTGAAGAAAGGACAAGAGACCTCTGGAAGAATATACAGGATACCTAATAGCTGGAAGTATAATCACTAGGGATATATGCTTACCTGACCAACAAACTTGCCAACACACATATATAAAAGTAAAATCATTTGGATTTTAACTTCAATAGCAGTGCAGCTGTTACTGCAGTTCAGATAAATTGGTGTTGACTGTCTCTTAAAACTGAATCTAATCCCACATGGGGCTAATACAGTTGCAGAAGATCTCTGGGTCAGCTCCTTGGGGAAATAAACAAAAGAGAGAACATCCTTCAACAAATGATATATATTATTATTATTATTATGTAAGATAAATAATATAGAATGGTTATCCAGCAATAAAAGATTTACATTTACTAGTGAATGAGTTACAAAAAGCAGTCTCCACAGAAGGCCATACACATTCACAAGCTAAAGAAACTGTGAGGGGTGTACTTTGTACAATTGAACTAAATTATGTGCAAAGATAGACATTTTCCATAGCTGTCCATGTATAATTACCATCACATTACCTTTATTCTCTTAGCTTAAGTGCATACCTCTTGAGCTTGCCTTGAATAGGCAGCTCTATACTTAAAAAGGAAAAAAAAAATTAAAATAGGTAGTGCTTGAGAGGAAAATTCAGTGAACCTTAGAAAAAAATGAAAGCACTCACCTTACCCAACCCCTCACATTCCTCTGCTTCCTTCAATTCCTTGGTATGGAACAACAGTTTGGAAACTGTTCTTATAGCTTAATCCTTAAAAACAAATTTTCAGCAAAGATAGTTGCAATTATCTGATTATTATTTATTTTTAAAATAATTAATATTTAGTTATCATTATAATTTATATCATTATATTTCTAGATTGGATGTTTATCTCTACGTACATGGTTATATTCATTCTATATACAGAATACTGTGATATATTATAAATTAAACAATATATAATGTTAATATGTAATGTAATTAACAAAACTTATTACAAAAAGCTAAAAGGACTCCACCCACTTTTTAATACATTGTATTGTTCCACAGAAGTGGTGGAAGATGCATCTTTTGTAATCTCCCACAGAAAAACTGGGAGAAAGCTATTTATTTTCCTCAAGAAATCTTACAGAATCTGAGCTGTGTTACACTCTGCTGAGAAAGGCAAAGCCTTGGGTCTGTCAATAACTCAGCATGCATTTCTTCAGCTTGTATTCTGAAAACAGAAATGTACCATAAGTTCTCAGCAGCACTTATTGGGTTCAGAGACATTTTTGACCTTCTACCCATGGCTACAATATTCTTTTTTTTCTTTTATTTTGCTTTGTTTAATGAGATTTTGTCTCAATAATGAATATATACTTGTGAAAATAATCTGGTCTCCAGACACTACCTATCTTCCCTATTAAGCAGCTACTATCATAAGAAGAGGTAGTAAAGAAAGATGTTATGTCCACACAAACCTTGTCCTGTCATTGTTTCCAATATCTGCCAATCATCTTCAGCAAATTATAAATGATAAGGTAAAAGATGGTCATTGACAGAAACCCATTCAGTGCTGTCAAAGAAGGTGAAACAGAGGGAGCCGTTTTACAACAGGGATGTTACCGTACTGGCAGTACCCTAATGGCCTGCTTCTGAAAAAAAAGAATTCCATTTTAGGGCCTTTAATGTTTTCATAAAAGGGCTAGATGCGGGACTTAAAGGTATAGTAAATAAGTTTGTAGATGATGCCAAATTGGGAGGGGCTGTGAACTCTGTAGTAGGGTAGAGAGGCCTTGCAGAGAGACCTAAACAAATTACAGGGCTGGACAACTACCAGCCATATGAAGTTTAACAAGAGCAAGAGCCAGGTTCTGCACATGGGAAGGGGAAACCCTGGATGTACGTACAGACTGGGGGACAAGACCCTGGAGAGCAGCACCACAGAAAGGGATCTGGGGGTTCTGATCAACAGCAAGTTAAATATGAGCCAGCAGCATGCCCTGGCAGACAGGAGGGCCAACCATATCCTGGGGTGCATCAAGCACGGCATTGCTAGTCAGTCAAGGGAAGTGATTGTCCTGCACTGCTCTGTGCTGGTGCGGCCTCACCTCGAGTACTGTGTGCAATTTTGGGTGCCACAATTTAAGAAGGACATAAAACTACTATAGAGTGTCCAAAAGACAGCTACAAAGATGGTGAAGGGTCTAGAGGGCTAGATGTATGAGGAGCAGATGAGGTTGCTTGGTTTGTTCAGCCTAGAGAAGAGGAGAATGAGGGGCAACCTCAACACAGCCTACAGCTTCCTGACTAGGGGGAGTGGAGGAACAGGCGCTGAACTCTTGTCTCTGGTGACTGGCAATGAGACCCAAGGGAATGGGGTGAAGATTCAACAGGGGAGGTTCAGCTTGTATATTATGATTTATTTAATTTTTATTGAGGGGGTGGTCAGACACTGGAACAGGCTCCCTAGGGAACTGGTCATGGCACCAAGTCTACTGGAATTCAAGAAGCATTTGGACAATGCTCTCAGATATATGGGCTGATTTTTGGGTAGTCCTGTGTGGAGGCAGAAGTTGGACTTGATGATCCTTATGTGTCACTTCCAACTCAGAATATTCTATGATTCTATAAAAAATGCTTGTGCAAGCTGTTAGCGAGGAATCACACAGATCTGCAGTGTGTCACCACTGTCCTTCCAGTATAAACTGTCAAAGATTTTTGGAGAGCAAACTAAAAGAAAGGCCATTAGCTCCATAATGCCTCTTCAAAGTGAACTGCAACTTCTCATGTCTTTTTGTAGCTGGGAATAGTGACCTGAAGGAGTACAGATTTCCTCTGCATCCAGCCTTTCCCAGTAAGGACTGCTTGTGTTTCTCACTGACAGATGAGATGAAAAGGGAAAACATTCTGTGTCAGACTAGTTATAGCATTAATAATTGCAGTTTTGTACTTTTATTTCAGACCTTTATTGAAATAAAACAAGAACATCACCCTTTGCTGTGCATCTGCTGAAGATAAAACTGGATACAAAAATGTTTAAGAGCCATGGGGATTTTGCAGGATAATCACCAAGCTCCTGGCTTCCACACTGCAAAAGGGTATGACTAGGCAGACAAATGGTGCCTCCCCCAAAAGAGAAGTAAATGGCACAACAGAAATGGATGCCTGGCTCTCCAATCCTTCTTCCAAATGCAGAAAACTTAATTAGATAGAAGATGTATTTCCACTAACACCTGTCAGTCACCCCATGAAGGGCAACAGTTGATGCCTTTGGAGCAAAAAATTGAGCTGCCCCTTTGCATTGTGGAAGTACTTAGAAATTATTTGCTGAGCTGTCTATCAACCGATCAACCCATTAAGCAATGAGTCCCAGATCTTCTAAGTGAAGGATACATGTGTGTCAGCTGTGGAGCAACCTAGGTGGTCTGAAGACAGTGACAGCTGTGTGAGATAAGGACAGGGAGAGTAGAAACACAGTACTCAGGTGAATAGGTGACACTGTGAAACACTATCACTTATAGCATAATTAAGGGGGGTTGTGAACCACTCGAGAAAAACACATAATAGGGAAATGACAGTTGTTTATACTGTATTAGAGAGATGGAAACTAGGAATATTTTCTGGTAATTTCAACAGTTCACCTAGTGAATGCTGTTACATCTAGCAATATTTATCACATATGGGTTTTTTATAACTTGAAATATAATATTTCCTGAACAAGTACAGTAACAAAAAATGGGCTGGACCCCTCCCCTTCCAAACATAACTCCTTTTCTCCCCTTCCGCCTGAATATTCCTTCCTGAGTCCTGGACTCTAGGAACATGGAGAGAGAGCTGTTCTCCTCTGAAGATGCTGTATAACCTCACTTAGTGGCTGATTGGAAAAGTGTGTTAAAAAAAAATTTTGGGCTGCAGCTGTTAAGAGTCTGAAACAGTTTTAACGGCTGTTGCTACTCATAGACTACAATTGCATTATATCAGTTCAAGTCTGCTGCACTTAATCACACACTTCTTTGCCTTCTTCTTAGCCCTCTTTTCACAATGTAAAGATGACACTAGTTTGTAACTAAAGAAACTTCCCTTCCTTTCTCTCGACTTCCTAGGTCACATCCTATATTGGATCCATGATACTCTTGGTGCTGCTTAGATAAGGAACAAAAAGCAGGATTGTAAGAGAGTTCCTCCCTTTAATTATTTTGCTGGTGGCAGCATTCCTTACTGAAAAATACAGAGTACTACTCACACTACAAGAAAGATTGGATTACTCTTTTCTTCCTTTGAATTTCCAGGGACTTTATAACCTTTCCTCCTTCTGTCCTTTCTCCCTTTCCACCTGGAAGAATTCTCTACTAACCAAGGATTCCATTGGTCTTCTCCATTAAAGGCAGAGTACTGCACAGGGCCACAGTTAGGGTGAGGCAAAACACTGTCAAAGGACTGTATGGGTCCTCAACCCCTCTGGCAGCTGCCAGTCAAGAAGAGAAAAGTCTCAGCTTATTTTGGCAGTAAGCAGAAGACAGTGGATGTGAGAGGAGGGAGCAGTGAAAAGAGAAAAAAAGGCAACAAGAGGCAACAAAAAGGGGAAAAGAGAGAAAAGAGGCAACAAAAGCACTAAAAATATCTCACTGATGTTCTGGGTAGGTATTCGCATTTTTTGTGTTTGTTGTTGTTGTTTTGGTTGGTTGGTTGGTTGGTTTTGTTTTTTTCCTAATTACTATGTCTCAGGCCTTAACATGGTGTGTATATATATATGTATTTATGAAATATTTAAATAAATATATATTAAATATATATGTATATAGTTACATAACTATAGACATATATACACATATTTACATGTTCATTTTAATTATTCTTGCCATCTTCCCTCTCCCCTTCCACCCTTTGTTTTCCCCCAGGTGGGGTGGAGGCTGTAAAGCTAGGAAAGACAATTATTTAAAATACACAAATAAGTTATTTCAAACCTTCTGGAAGCTTACAAGGTACTGAAAATACATAAGTAGCAACTTCTGTAATTTTTTATTTAGTTTAGAGCAGACAAAAAAAATCTAGAATTGAGCATGCAAAGAAATGTCTTTCCTTTCCCAGGAAAATTCAAAACTTGGTAGGGGTGACAGTCTACTTTTTTGTTTTCTGTTTTTTTTTTTTGTTTGTTTGTTTTGTTTTTTATGAACTGAAGTCTTAGCTTCTTCTTTTTTTTTTCTTTTTTTTTCAGTTTATTTATTATATATGGAAATAATTAAAAGAAAACATTCAATCCCCAAGACCCAAGTGTTTGTGTTACTTAAAGAGTCAAATCTTAGCTATGCAAATTAGAAGAGAGAATGAACCTGGACCATCTATAAAGGGGAGTGAAAGAAAGAAAGAGACAGAATGGGAACCTTAAACTATGTTACTTAAGAGGGGAAGGGATGTCACTTCCAAAATGTAACTTGATGGAGTATGCTACCATATTGCTGAAAAATGTTTTAACAGCAGTCTCTTAAGCCGGTATTTGTTTTTGACAAAGCTTCTCTGTCTCTACGCAAGGCTATGTTTTTAATGAATTGTCATCTCTACAATGAAAGAAAAAGAAAAGGAAAATTCCAGTCTGCTCAGGTCTAGATGAAAACCAATCAAATAAAATTTAACATCTGATTTTGTTTTGTTTTTTTTTTCCCTGAACTTCTGAGTATTTTAAGTCATAGTTATCAGTAAGTAAAAGTATCACTACTTAAAAGGAAACAAAATCAGTAAATTGCTATGAAAAATACAACTGGATTCCTTTTTGCTTTCTTGTGGGGTGCTTTTATTTCCCTAAATTAATATTTATTTTATCTGTGCTTTATATTAATTTTGATAGCAAAAGAGAATACTTTCTGGAAAATGGAAATTAAAATCAGAAATGTCAGGAAAAAAAAAAATCACCAAAAGATTTAGTGTTAAGGTAAAGTTTGATATACTCAATACCAAAAATAAAACTCATGCAAACACTGAAGTTTTATACTTAATTTTAATGACATTATCTTCTCTTGTTCAAGATTTTGAGCCCCCTTTCTTTATTATATATATACACACACACATTCATATGCATATATGATATAAATGAATAGAATGAAGGAAGCATGATGAAAAAAATCTTCTACTGGAATGCACAGATTTTACAAAAATTTTCAGGTTCAATTGCTAGAAGTTAGGCTCAGTTTCTTGGAGTTAAACATCTACAGTTCAACCATTGATATCATTTTTAAATAGCTTTGGGTTGCTTTCATTGACGTGGTTAAATATGAGTTTAGGAGCAAGATTTTAAAGAAAATACTACTGTTTTGTTCTCTTTCCTGCTTTCTTCCTCTTCTCCCTTTCTCCATTTCTCCCTTTCTTCCTTCCCTCATTTCCTTAACTCAAACACAAATTAGAATTAAAAATAGTATGGAAGTCTAATTTCTTTTCAGTAATACATGTTTTAATTATATTATTGATGGACAGTAGATAAGGCTAGATATATAGATAAGAAAAGGACTGATGTTTGGTTTATTGATTAAAGCCAGAAGAAAAACTGTGCTTTGGACATAACATGAAACCAAGGCTTGCATTCACTGAAAGAAATCTATTCAAGCATTTTCTGCTGAACACTTGCCTAATTTAATTCAGCAGAAGAACTCCAATTAACCTCAGGGCAACCTGATTTGACCTCCTGGATGGCCACTATGCTGAGCTTGTTTGTTTATTAATCTGGCAGATTTAAGATATTTCTGAATCCATTATAACAAGATAATTGTAATAGTCACTTATATTAGAGAAAGACAATTACACTTTATTTGATGGATGTCACCATCCTTTCAGGCATTAATAAGGAAGATTAGGCTGCTTCCTGTACAGCTATTTCATGACTACCTGAGCACGGTACTTCTATTATGTGCATATCATACTTCTTAAGCTATTCATCACTTTTCCTGAGTACCAATTCATTTAAAATGCACCTATCAGTATCAATAAATGAAAGAAGGCAGATGTTTGATGTGTCTTTCATTGCACTGACAAGCACGACACACATTGCTAAGACCCCTACTGCTTTTTCTAGGATCCCAGCTTTTGGTTGTCCATAAGCATGGTTTGATGGAAGGCCTTACAAAAGAGCTGCAAGGCCTTTGGCCTTTTTATGACATGGCAGTTTTGGAAGGCTTTGTCTGAGATAAGCCATAGTACGACAGCCTCTTCAGTTAATTGGCACAAACCCAATTTCCCTGACATGAATACAGGCTTCAGATAAATCTCTTCAAGTTAGGTTAAATGAAATAGAATATTATTAAGAAGGGTATTTTATTATTATTATTCTAATATATATATATAAAATCTTCAAAACAAGGCATCTCAGACTGTACCATTACATCTGTACCATTAGTTAGAGACTGACTAGAAATAGATTTGGAAATTGTTTCCATAGGCAGATGTACTTAACAAGACTTACTTTAAAATAATAATTCCTAAGCATATATTTCTTAAATGTATATTCCTAAAAAACTTATCACCTAAATATTGCCTCCATAATGCTTCCTGAATTATGGTAGTGTACTTTTTTTTTTTTTTTCTCTCTCTTTCTTCTTGCTACTTAGAAAACAAAAGCAGCCATGCTGTGTAAGGATCATGTAGCTCAGCATGCTTCCTCTGGCAACGGCCATAAGCAAATAACTAAGGAGAAATATAAACAAACTATGCATACACAATACTTCTAGAATTCTCTCAGCATCCAAACATTTTCAGTTCAGTGGATTTGCTGAATTGTTTCTGGTTTCTGATTAGTATCTTTAAATGTCATTATCTGGATAGGCTTTTACTTTCAAGGACAACAAATCTCTTAAATTTCCTTTTTTATTTTTTTCCCCTTTTGGGGTCCAAATGTTACTAATTTCATTGAAGCTTAATATATCTTCTTGGAAGAGGGGAAGAATTAATTTAATCAATTTTGTCCTTAACATTTATAGACTTCTTTCATATGTCCCCTAAGTCACTTTTTTTTCTGGGCTTGATAAGTACTAATTTGCTTAATCATTTTTTATGTGGAAGTTAGTCTGTATGCTAGTCAACTTTTCCTTCCCTTTCAAAACTTCCCTCCAACTCTTTTCTTTAAATCTTCTTGTTCAACTCCTGTTTTCCTGTGATGAATCAGTTATCCATAATACTTCTTAATACATTTTCACCCCATATCTTTTCAGCTACCATTCTAATTTAAGCATACATTTTCCTGCTCTAGTTTTTGTTCACCTCTTTCTTTTCACACAGACTCCCACTTTTCAGATTTTCTTGCATTACACTGCTGGCACACCCCTTCAGCACATACTCATCTCACACTCCCACAAGCTGCCAGTACATTTCTTCCTACCTGCAACTTCTAGCATTTCTCCACTGTCCAGGGAAGGAGGGATAGCAATTAGGAAGCTCTGTGATTCTCAGAAACTCCTTGATGGAAGCTCTATGAGCTGCAGCAGCTCATACTTCTCCCCACCATAAACTTGAAGAGAGTGCTAGGAGGATGAAAGCAATAGATGCAGGATTCATTTCATTGGACATCTACGCAGTCGATGTCTATATCTGACGTAGTTATCTGGACTGGTTGTTTATAATCACAGGAGAGAAGATATAGATGGTCTACTTGAACATCTCTCGTATATACTGTTATCTATAAGGTCAACCCTGAAACATGTAAAAAGAAGGAGGCACTCTTTTTCCCCAGTTTCTCTATTGCTTCAGCAAAACTGGCAGGTAATTCAATAGGCAAAATAAAAATTGTAACTTACTTTGCTCTCATAGATTTTTTTGCATGTAGAATACAATGTCTGGTTCTGTGTCTGTCTCTACTTGCTTGTCAGCCCTAAGAGCACATGCTACATCAACATTCCAGTCTATGACATGAGATTTCTGCCATCTTATATGTTTGCCTTGGTAGTTATTAGCTCAAGGGAGGAGGGGCAGGGGATGGGAGGGTTGGGGTAGCAGAGGCTGTGAGATTTTCCATCTAAGGATAGTGAGCTTTCAAAGAAATAACTATTTATCATAAGAGTGAAATCTGCTTTGTTTTCCAATGACCACTTTCCTCTCTTGTTCCATGTTTTCTCTAATCACTAGTTAACCACTAATTAAAGATCAATTCATTTCAATTCTATCACTAATTTCAATTACTAATCAATTAATTTTAATTAATTGAAATTCCCGTTATTTATTTCCCAGATGACACGCGGGAACATATCAAGTAGTTTTCAAAGAACTATACTGAAACTATTTTAACTCTTTTTTTGGTGTTTTGTTTTGTTTTGTTTTTCATACTATGCTATTAGCAGAGTGGGGTTTTTCTGGCTTTGAGAGTTCAGAATTTGTAAGTAGGTAGGAGAAGTAGGTAGAATAAGACAGGTAATTCTCTAGGTGGGCTGAAATGACACTTTCCCTCCTATATTATTAGCATAATTAGTATGTAAGTGTAATATTTCTTTCTAGAGGAGCAAACGAAGCAATGGTTCATGTAGAGCAGAGAAAGTGATTCTGTAGTTCAAACGATGCTGCTGTTTATTTCTGTACTAAAAATTCATTATCCGTACTTGCTAAAATGTTATTGCTTCATTAGCAAAAAATCTTGAAATGTACAAGTAATGTTTGTTTTTTGAAATATGCATGCTCAAAAAAAAATTGCAATTAACTGGGACGTGCAATCTGTCCAGTTACATGATTACTGTTGAATATCTAGTTAATTTTATGCACATAGTTATAAATAATTCAACAGATTTATTAATTTTCAGGTTTTAAATCTATATTTCTGGAGGAAAGTGATTGTGTGGTAATAGTGCTATGGGAGCTATGAAGGTATTACCGATGTGCCCAAAGCCTTTCCATGTTTTTTAACTGTACCAATTACCTATGAAAAGATATTCTCTTTCTCCTGAAATATTCTTTCTTTAGTCCATTCTTTTCTTTAGTCTGATTTCAGAAAACAATAATGATAATAATAATTTTCATATACCAGTTACCATCACAGTAATAATCTTATCAAGGTGAGGGACATAATCTATTGGAGAGAGGTATATATTGCTGAAAAACTAAACTAGCATTTTTTCTTTCAGTTTTAGATGTAAAAAAATCTGTAGTAGTTCTTTTCCAGAACTAGAAGGTGGTCCTCATAGCTGTCATATTGAACATATTCTACATCTCAAAAAAAAAAAAAAAAAAAAAAAAAAAAAAAAAAAAAAAAAACGAAATTCTTAAAAAGTACTGGCTAGACTTTGGAAGCCTCCACGGCTATGAATTTCTTCTCCTCAGCAGTCACTGACATCTCTGCTGAGATGTTGGGAGGAAAGTTGTGTCTTTTTCTTGTGTATATATCAAGATACAACCAAGATACTGGGGGGGGGGGGGGGGAGAGGGGGGGAGGGGAATGGGGAGAGGGGGTAGATAGAGAAAACAAAAATGCCAGTGAAGAGATAAAGTGGAAAACCTTAGCATGCCATGACAAACAAATGCATGCAAATTGAGGGACAGGCGGGTTGGAGCGGGGGAAGCGGAATGGACAACAGAAAAACACATCCACTGAATTGTTTGGAGGAACCATACTTCAGAAAATCCCAGAACTACAACTGCTTTTGTTGCCTAACAAAATCTATTTCCGAAAGACTAAGTAACAACTCATTTTGTCTGCCCTGCCTTCTCTGTCCGACTGCAGTAGAAGCAACCAGAAGAAATTAAGGGCAGACTTGAAAGCTATGGGATTCCTGGTGTTCTACAGAAGCAGCAATAACCACAACAAAACTACTATTTTTTTATTTTGCAACAATGCCTCACATTGCTGTTGTTTTCCTGGAATAAATGTCAGGAAAGGTAGACCCTGACACAATTTTCTCACTTTCTCTTGTCCAAACTCCAAACAAGCATTCAAACATAAGACTAGAAAAATGACTACAAAATAAATAAATAAGTAAATAAATGTTAAACTGAAGCTATCTAAGGCAGGTAATGAAATATTCAGTCCACAATCAATTGAAAAGAATGCATAAATCCAAGATAATCACACCTCATTACTATTTTAAGTTGTATATTCATTTCATTCTCTGTGCTTTTTTCTCCTTGGATTTATCTGCTATACTATGGGTTTATGTGGATTCTATGTTTCTCATCCAGGAACTGTGTTGTGTTTTTTTTTTGTTTGTTTGTTTCTTTCTAATCTAAATCACCTAGAATATCAGGGCTCTGTCCACAGCTGTCTGTAAATGAGTGAATTGTCAATGTATGATCGTTGTGTGATCAATGTGATCGTTGTAGGTGACTCCCTTCTCAGGGGAACAGAGGGCCCTATTTGTTGACCTGACCCTACCTGTAGGGAAGTCTGCTGCCTCCCTGGGGCCAGGGTCAGGGATGTTGCCAGAGAGCTTCCCAACCTGGTTCGCTCCTCTGACTACTACCCTCTTTTGATAGTCCAGGCTGGCAGTGATGATATTGAAGAGAGAAGCCTGAAGGCTATCAAACGGGACTTTAGGGGACTGGGACGGTTAGTGGATGGAGCGGGAGTACAGGTGGTGTTTTCGTCCATCCCTGCAGTGGCAGGGAGGGGTACCAAGAGGACACGGAAAGCCCACCTGATTAACACGTGGCTCAGAGGCTGGTGCCAACACAGAAATTTTGTTTTTTTTTGACCATGGGGCGCTTTACTCGGCACCCGGCCTGATGGCCACAGACAGGTCCCAACTATCTCTAAGGGGAAAACGGATCCTAGCCCAGGAGCTGGCAGGGCTCATTGAGAGGGCTTTAAACTAGGTAAGAAGGGGGACGGGGCTGAAATTAGGCTTGTTGGAGCTGTACCAGGAGGAACAATGGCAAAGCCGGGGAAGTAGGCAATGGCCCGACTGAAGTGCATCTACACTGATGCACGCAGCATGGGTAACAAACAAGAGGAGCTGGAAGCCATTGTGCAGCAGGAAGGCTATGACTTGGTTGCCGTCACGGAAACGTGGTGGGACCACTCTCATGACTGGAGTGCTGCAATGCCTGGCTATAGGCTCTTCAGAAGGGACAGGCAGCACAGAAAGGGTGGTGGTGTGGCTCTCTATATTAGAGAGTGTTTTGATGTTGTGGAACTCGAGGCTGGGAATGATAAGGTTGAGTCCCTATGGGTTAGGATCAGCAGGAAGGCCAACAAGGCAAGCATCCTGGTGGGGGTCTGTTATAGACCGCCAAACCAGGATGAGGAGACGGATGAGGAGTTCTACAGGCAGCTGGCAGAAGCCGCGAAATCGTCGTTGCTCGTTCTCGTGGGGGACTTCAACTTCCCAGACATATCCTGGAAGCACAACACAGCCCAGAGAAAGCAGTCTAGGAGGTTTCTGGAGAGCGTGGAAGATAGCTTCCTGACGCAGCTGGTTAGCGAGCCTACCAGGGGAGGTGCCCTGCTAGACCTTCTGTTCACAAACAGTGATGGACTGGTGGGAGATGTGGTGGTCGAGAGCTGTCTTGGGCAGAGTGACCATGAAATGGTTCATTTCTCTATTCTTGATGAAGTCAGGAAGGGGACCAGTAAAACCACTGTCTTGGACTTCCGGAGGGCTGACTTTGAGCTGTTCAGGACACTGGTTGGCAGAGTCCCTTGGGAGGTGGTTCTGAAGGCCAGAGGAGTCCAGGAAGGCTGGGCACTCTTCAAGAAGGAAATCTTAATGGCTCAGGAGCGGTCTGTCCCCACGTGCCCAAAGACGAGCCGGCGCGGAACTAGACCGGCCTGGCTGAACAGAGAGTTGTGGCTCGAGCTTAGAAGAAAAAGGAGGGTTTATAATCTTTGGAAAAGAGGGCAGGCCACTCAGGAGGACTATAAGGATGTGCAGGGACAAAATTAGAAAGGCCAAAGCTCATCTGGAGCTCAATCTGGCTACTGCCGTTAAAGATAACAAAAAAAGTTTTTACAAACACATCAACACAAAAAGGAGGACTAAGGAGAATCTCCATCCTTTACTGGATGCGGGGGGAAACTTAATTACAAAAGATGAGGAAAAGGCTGAGGTACTCAATGCCTTCTTTGCCTCAGTCTTTAGCGGCAAGACCAGTTGTTCTCTGGATACCCGGTACCCTGAGCTGGTGGAAGGGGATGGGGAGCAGAATGTGGCCCTCGCTATCCACGAGGAAATGGTTGGCGACCTGCTACAGCACTTGGATGTATGCAAGTCGATGGGGCCGGATGGGATCCACCCGAGGGTACTGAGGGAACTGGCGGAGGAGCTGGCCAAGCCGCTTTCCATCATTTATTGGCAGTCCTGGCTGTCAGGAGAGGTCCCAGTCGACTGGCGGCTAGCAAATGTGATGCCCATCTACAAGAAGGGCCGGAGGGTAGACCCAGGGAACTGTAGGCCTGTTAGTTTGACCTCAGTGCCAGGGAAGCTCATGGAGCAGATTATCTTGAATGTCGTCACATGGCACTTGAAGGGCAACCAGGCGATCAGGCCCAGTCAGCATGGGTTTATGAAAGGCAGGTCCTGCTTGACGAACCTGATCTCCTTCTATGACAAAGTGACGCGCCTGGTGGATGAGGGGAAGGCTGTGGATGTGGTCTACCTTGACTTCAGTAAGGCTTTTGACACCATTTCCCACAACATTCTCCTCAAGAAACTGGCTGCTCATTGCTTGGACTGGTGTACACTTCCTTGGGTTAAAAACTGGCTGGATGGCCAGGCCCAAAGAGTTGTGGTGAATGGAGTCAAATCCAGTTGGAGGCCGCTCACTAGTGGAGTCCCCCAGGGCTCAGTGCTGGGGCCGGTCCTCTTTAATATCTCTATCGATGACCCGGACGAGGGGATCGAGTGCACCCTCAGTAAGTTTGCAGATGACACCAAGTTAGGTGCATGTGTCGATCTGCTCGAGGGAAGGAAGGCTTGCAGGAGGATCTGCATAGGCTGGACCGATGGGCTGAGGCCAACTGTATGAAGTTCAACAAGGCCAAGTGCCGGGTCCTGCACCTGGGGCACAACAACCCCAAGCAGCGCTACAGGCTGGCAGATGAGTGGTTGGAAAGCTGCCTGGCAGAGAAGGACCTGGGAATACTGGTTGATAGGCAGCTGAATATGAGCCAGCAGTGTGCTCAGGTGGCCAAGAAGGCCAACAGCATCCTGGCTTGTATAAGAAGTAGTATGGCCAGCAGGTCTAGGGAGGTGAATGTCCCCCTGTACTCGGCTCTGGTGAGGTCGCACCTCGAGTACTGTGTTCAGTTTTGGGCCCCTCGTTACAAGAAGGACATGGAGGTACTCGAGAGAGTCCAGAGAAGGGCGACAGGGCTGGTGTGGGGTCTGGAGAACAATTCTTACGAGGAGCAGCTGAGGGAGCTGGGGTTGTTTAGCCTGGAGAAGAGGAGGCTCAGGGGAGACCTCATTGCTCTCTATAGGTACCTTAAAGGAGGCTGTAGAGAGGTGGGGGTTGGTCTATTCTCCCATGTGCCTGGTGGTAGGACGAGGGGGAATGGGCTAAAGTTGCGCCAGGGGAGGTTTAGGTTGGATATTAGGAAGAACTTCTTTACTGAAAGGGTTGTTAGGCATTGGAATGGACTGCCCAGGGAAGTGGTTGAGTCGCCATCCCTGGAGGTCTTTAAAAGATGTCTAGATGTAGTCCTTAGTGATATGGTTTAGTGGAGGTTTTGTTAGTGTTAGGACAGAGGTTGGACTAGATGATCTTGGAAGTCTCTTCCAACCTAGAAGACTCTGTGATTCTGTATCAATATTGTGACACAATGTAAATGTGTCAATGAAGTAATGTCAATAATGCATGCAACTTCAGGCCTTGTTAATATTCATGTTGTTGTACACAGGTCTATGGTGCATAGACTTGTCTACTCTGACATTTAAGCTAGTTGTCTTGTCACCTTTCATGGTCAGTGGAGAGAAACAGGAGTCTCTAGCATACTGATTGTTTGGCCTGCTGAGATGACTGTGGAAGAACTTCATTACTCTGCTTTTACTGAAAGGAAGCCTTGGAACTTGTAATGTATATCACAGGCATCTAAGAGTGGTTAGTCTGAATTCTACTTCTTATGCTTGCATGTATCCCAGCAGTACAAATATGCTGCAGCCTCCTGTGACAGAGGGCAGGCACAGAGTTAGGAGGAGGCCAGGAATGACCATTTTGTCAGGACTGCTTTCAAGGTATTGCCACACCTACTGGCCACAGATCAATGAGGTCTGTGTAATTGCATCCTGTATCTGGTGAGTCATACACAGGAGACCCACCTGCCACAGACATCTAGAAAGTGTCTTAACCATCGCCCAGACAGAACTGTTGGGATAGCATCTAAACTTAAAACAGAACTGATTAAGACTCTTGTCATTTGAGTTAATAATTTTCTCTTAAATTCAATCAAGACAGAAGTACTTCCCATTCTCTTTTTCTTTTTTTTTTTTTTACTGTGATTCTTTCATAACTTTCACTGATTGATGTTTCACTATTATCATTATATTGATAGTCTCAACTTGCCGACAATAAGAAGAACCTCTCAGTATCACGATGAGGAATATATTTCAGTAAAGTATGGCAGGTAATTGCTGTTTGAAATCCCAGACATCTGTTTTCTTACAATTGTTTTATGTTATCATACGGGAACAAAAACCACAGGATGAAAATTACTTATACAAAATGGCAGGTAAAGCTGCAGAATAGAGAGGCATGTCAAATACCTTTCTTTTAAATAGTGGTAGGTCACAGTCATGAAATTATACAGAATAAAAGACTTTTGGGTCAAATTACATGATTGGTTGTACATTCATGACTCCATGAATCCATACAGGTTGCACTGTAGGAGCAGGGACCTAGGTTCGTGTCACAGTATAAAACACCATTTTTTTGCATAAAAACAATTCACATTACATAGCTATGCAACAGTTCTAGGAAAAAGAGAAAAAAAAAGGTTTGAAAGATGAGACTTCAAGGATGTGCAAACACAATAAAGCAATAAATCGCTGAAATAGCTACCATTAGATTGAACATGGATTAAGAATAGCTTCCATTCTGTTAACAGCATCTGAATCATTTGATGCTGGATAGATTCAAAGAGCTTTCAATTTACATGATGCCTTTTCAACGTGTTTCAAAGAATCTTACTGCCCTTATTTTTCCTAAAAGAATTAAAAATAAATAAATAAATAAATAAATAAATAAATGTAATCTGCCAGTATCTATTATAAACTTCATTTATGCCACCTAAATGTAGAGGAATTTATAGACTGCAGCAATCCAGAATACAGTATCCCTTAAATGTATTCAGTAAAAACATTTGTCAAGAACAAGGAAGAATGGATACTCCTAAATATACTGTTAAGTGAGACAATTAGTCTGATGACTCCTCTTTAGCCAAAATACGTTTTGTTAAAGCAAGCAACCCTAGAAGTGTAGTTATGATTTTGAGTATGTTTTTAACTTGGTCATGGGGAACAGACGTGTTAAAGCATACATGTGCTTATTCTCTTTAACTTTTGTCTATACAAGATTTACAAACACTGATTTTCAAGCATGTATAATAATTACTTTTGTTTTTTTCTGCTCTTACTGCATACCCGCTAGACTCAAGAGAGTAAGAATTCTCGTAGTTGGAAGGACATCTACCCTCAAATCACAAAATTGGCTTAGAACAATGATCTCATAACACCATATGTCGATCCACCCCTTTTGAAAACTTAGCATATAATCAAGGTAAGGAAGAATACTTGGGAAAAAGAGTGATTTGCTTATAAAACTGTTTTGCTTTGGAATGCAAAGCTCCTCTCTTAGATACTATGACTGCCAGTAAATCACTATATACTCTTCACCTTATAAGGTAGCACGTAGAGTGCCAGTGCAGTTCTCACTCTGAAGGACCCTATTACCATCTTTCATTAAAAATAATAAGAAACAATAGCAGTTTAATGGACTTACCACACTGTTTCTGTGTCACTTATAGAAGTGAAAGAGAATGTGAATGAAATTAAATTGAACTTTTACTGACTTAAAAGGCAATACAATTTTATCTAATAGAAATCACTTAATCCTGCCTGTTTTGGATCTCCCTAAATTGTCTGAAGGTTTATTACATTCTAAATAAAGTTAATATATGGTGGAGTAAATGAGCTTTGAATGAACCACCGCAGGTTAGAAGCTTGCCCTGCACATCCAGATGATCCTACTATGTCTGCCAGAACCACAGAAAAGGAAAAAATACATCTGAAAGTATTAGCGGTATGCAGTCCAGCAGTTAGCCTAATTGAACTGAAGGGGCGGTAGGAGTTTGTTAAGAGCAGTATGTCAATAATCCTAATTATCAGAACCACACAGTAAATTCTAGCTTTTGTATTTATTTGTTTTGGTTTTGTTTTATTTAGTCTGTTTGTTCATTTTTAAATAAGAACCAAGCATCATTTTTGGTTGAATAAAACAGAATATTCAAAACCTCTGGACCTTATAGTACTCTAAACAAAACAAGCTTAGCCCCACAGCAGTTACTCTTTACCCCTGAGCTTACTGAAGTGGATAGTTCTCTGAACAAGGAGGAGAAAATAAACAACTATTTTTTACACAGATGGAAGGAACCATTGACACAATGATATTATTTTTCTTGTTTTCTTATATCTGAAGATGATATCTTTCTTATATCATGAGAATATCATGAGATATCATAAGAAAGATGATATCTTTCTTATATCTGAGATGTCCCTTCAGGCTTACTCAGTGAAAGAAGACAAATCACCTCAGGAAAGATCTGTATTTTCCCATTTACTGTATAAACTGTCTCTTTGGTTAGCTCAGGTTTGACTTCTAAATATTTTAGATGGCAAGTGTTACAAGATTTAGTTGATCTGTCATTCTTTGCCTTCCACAGTCGTTCAGCTGGCTTTCTGGGCTCTTAATATATAAATTGGCATCATATGCCAAAGCCTCAGAGAAAAGGGTGTGGTAATGGGAGCAGCACATAGTGAGAAAGATATTTGGGAACTGGAAGGGAGAAGTAGAGCTTTTAAAAAGTAAGCAGAAGGAGTGAAGCAAAAGGAAAACTTTTAGAAAAGCGATGTGTTTTAAGTAGTAGAAATAGCTATAGCTACAATGAGGAGGCAAAGCTGTGCATTAAGTTTTCCTTCAGCATATTAAGTGTATGCTGAAAAATGCTAATATGCTAAAGTTACATTCCTCTGGCTTCCTAGTAAAAAGATCCCTGTGGTAATCCTTGATTATTTTGATCACTTCCTGGGTTCCTTGGTTAGATTTTAACTGCAAGTTCCACAGGAGCTCAAGGGAGCTCTGTAAAGCCTCTGTAAGTGCAGAATAAAGAAATTTGCCCTTTAACATCATGGAGATGTTATCCACTTGTAAGAAAAGAAGTGATACTATTTCTTTGTGGACTTTCAACAACCCCTTTCAAATATTTCTTGTTTTAATTTGGGAAGTTACTTTCATGAAAAGAGGTCAGTGGATAAGAAACATTTTATGTGAATGCTCCAAATGAGGAGGATGAGACAAACGTGGGATAAATGATTTTTCTCAACTCATTAGTGACAGAGAAGCAAGCCTTTAGGTTTTATCATCCTCTGTCAGAAATAATCCTACTTTGACTTCAGAGAGAGAATCCTTTTTCCTCAGAGAGAGGATTTTTAGAAAAGCCAGAATCAGCTATACCAATCATGATAGGATATCATACGAATACAGCAGTAGATGGTGAGCTGCAGTTCAGCTATAGCATTAAAACAGCAGCCAGAACTGCATCAAATTAAATTAAATCCAGGAAAGAATTAAATTGTGCCCCATCTTTTTTTCCATTTCTCTTCCAATTACATTTTTTACACTCCGGAAACATAAAGACCATCGAATTTTACAAATAACCTCTCAAGCCTGAGATGAAAGCCCACAAGTGTTTTCCTCCTTCCCTCTCCACTTTCTTTATGTTTTGGTATGATGTCTTGGCTAGGGCTACCCTTGAGTCAACATATGGAATTGGAATGGCAGCATGTAATAGTTCAAAGTTTCTAATGTCAGATTTCTTGAAATCAGAGAAGGATCAGAGACAAAAACTTAGTTTGGCAACTAACTGTTACAAAAGCAGAGGTCAAAAAAGAAAGATCTTAGGTACAATCCACAGTAATACTACTGAAAATGGTGGCAGTGCTGGCGTCAATGATTTAGGCAGATGGAGGATTAGCATCTACCCAGCAGGTGGGGCTTTTGTAAAACCAGGTACCTTGTATAAGATTCTTCTAGGAGGAGACTATGCCGAGTCAATTCATGACAAAAGGATTAACAATGATACTGGTACCTCTACATACATGGCAGACACAGCCTGTCGAATAAAGGCACTGGGCATACACCAAATAGGCTACATAGATATTTAAGACTGCCTGTTTCTTTCCCATTTATATCTGCCATTACACAAGACAAACTTCAACTATAGACCATTAACTTGATATTTTGAAAGGAAAAAGATTTCATCAGATTAATAAAATCTAGTAAAAATACTAAAAAGAGAAATTTCTGAGCTACCAATCCACAGAGACTGAGGTTTCCCACATATGTTATTAGCACTAGTGAATACTCATTGCTACTACAGTTCAAGTGCATTTATGTCGACTATAGAACTTCTAACAAGAATCTAACCCATCTTTAATTCCTTCTGAGTTACTACAAACTGCACTGTCAACTATAAGTAATGCAGAAAAGAATGCAAGATTATGTAGGCCTAAAATATCAACACAACATGCATGAAAAGGAATCCAGTTCTGTGCAGCATCAAGGCTTTACTTGGGAGAAAAGGTCTGATTTTCTGAAGCTTTCCTCAGTAGCTGTTTACATATTTTGTACCTCTTAAGTTAAAACAAATTGTTAAGATCACAATTTTGAAACAATCCTGTATTCCACCGAAGTCCTATCTACCCTACTACGTTGTTGCTTTTGCTTCTAATCTGGTATATACAATCACTAGAATGTGTACATAATCTTTCTTAACTCGTTGGAATAACACCCATAGAATTTGATTTTTGTCCTACTGATCTGGTATTTGATACCTCTTTGGCAGCTGTCACATCTCAGAAAAAGTTTGCATTCTCTCATTTAGCCAGGCTTTTAAGACCTTTAAGATATTGATCTAGACTTCAATTCAAGTGCTGTTCTGACTTGGATTTGAGAACCAGGTCAAACTTCCTCCTTACTTTTCTGCCATAAAGAAAGAGATGACTGCCTCTATCTTACATGCCTACATCAATATATCATTATTACAAAAATGGGCTTTAACAGTATAAACTGGTTTAGTGGTTGGACATTTATACCAATAGCATATTTTAGTATTTTTAAATGTTAGTTATATGGGGGAAGCTTTTCAGGAGTCAGACTTAATATGTTGATTTAAATATTGTTGAATAAAGGTCAAAAATGCTTTAAGAGAGTTTTTTTCAGTATCACATTTGCTCACTTCATAAATATAGCATAATACAAAAAGTCTTTAGAGAGAAAAAATGTGAATGACATAAAAAGGAGTAATTTAATATCATGTTAACTCATTCTGTATGATACCAGTTAATACTGCATCATGACAAAGACATGGTGTAAAGTATTCCCATATGATTTTATAACCATTAATACAAGAATTCCATATTTCATAACATCAACAAACCAGATGAACCTCATCCACTCAAAGTATGGAACAGTGAAAAGAACAAATGTCTTGTGAGAAGTGGAAATAAGAACAATGTGTCTGAGTTTAAACAGTGGAAATAAGTTGCGGACACTGTGCATGAAGTAATTATTTCTGCAGTGAGGTTCTGCTGTTCCTGCATTTAGTTTATAAGCATGTCAGGATACACAATCCAAACATTCCATTGATTTTTTTTTTTTGTTGGACATGTAGTGAAAGTCAGATTTGGACACAAAGAATCCTTTAAAAAAAAAAAAAAAAAAAAACAAACACTTTTGAAAATATAGGATTTATTAGGAGAATAAAAGAGAAATATTTTTTTTTAAATATACAGTTTTTCTGGTTTGGTCTGAAAGTATTCTATCTGTGAGCCTCAGATGGGTTTCTCAAAACAGTATGATATCTGAAACATCAAAGTCATATCAAAACTTTTGAGGACAAACTGTTGTGCCAATACCCCAAATACTCTCCATATGTTATTGATAGTGTTTTTCCACATAAATATCTATCTAAACTTGGCATTTGAACAGAAAAGCAAAAAGAGCTACTCAGAGAGTTCTGGGATGAAAATGAAAATAAAATGACCCGTACTAAATAAGAACACAAGTAGAGGAATCCCCAAATCTTCTACGAAAGCCAGGAATCATGTCTCCAACAAAAGCATTAGGAATATTTTCATCAGTATTCAGAGGGCCATGGCTTCATGTGGTGTGCCAGAACCTGGCCTTTTTTTAAGCCTCAGTCAAATTTTACTGAAGTTCAAAGAAGCATGGATTAAGAGCTATATATTTGGGGTTTGAACATAAACCATAAAAAGAGAGAAAATTCTATTCTTTTTTAATTAGCTTAGATTTGAAAGTAATGTTTTCTCAGATTTGATGAATCTAAAATTTTGCCATCTCTCAGCAGTATTCTGCCATTCCTTTTAACACATCTTATTTTGTGTCTTGCCTTGAGTTTTGGATTAGATATCTCAAGCTTTAGCAAATCAAAAGGACTCAGGTAGCCAAGACAGAACACTGGCAAGCTGTTATTAGCTTCCCACCCTCATTCCTCCCTGTACTATCTCTTGTCAGTAAATATGTCTCCAGAGATATGTTGCAAAGCATTGCACTGTGTGATTTTAGAGTTTCTGAGTTATCTCAAGTCCTTTTTCAACCTCTGAATCAGCCCTTAGCTCTTGTCACAGACTGAACAAAATTCAGGTAACTGGTACCCTCTTCCTAAATTTCCTGTAATGTGTGTATATATATATGTATGTATTACGTATATATAATGCATATAAATATAGTGAGGACTTCCCAGACCAAATCCAACACATATCTGTAGGAACTATCCTCAGAAAATTCATCTGTCTTCTGTGGCTATTTTACTTATAAAGCATGTCCCAGGGAGGCTCCTAACTCAGAGCCCCTACCAGGAAAGCCCCTACCAGGGCCCCTACCAGGAAAGCCCCTACCAGGGCCCCTACCAGGAAATGTAATACTTGTTGTATTGCATATACATTTTTCCCAAAATCGCAGAATGTTTGATGTTAGAAAGGACCTCTGGAGGTCATCTGGTCCAACCCCTGTGCTCAAGCAGAGCCACCTAGAGCTGGTTGCCTAAGACCACGTCCAGGCAGCTTTTGAAGATCTCCAAGGAAGGAGACTCTAAAAACCAGTCTGGGCAACCATGCCAATGCTCCATCAGCCTCACACTAAATAGGTGCCTAACATACCCAGAGGTATTTTTGCACCCTAAATTTTAGGTGGTAGTTTTCCATGCAAGTATACATCTATTTGCAAAGCTGGGACCTGTATGTCAAGATTTCAGTAAACTTCATCAGGCTCATTGCAATATTAAGGGTTTTAAAAAGGCAATGACACAAGATAGGCAATCTCACCATGTTGGCTTTTATGAAGAGAACCATCCTAAAGCCTGCAGAATTAGCAATGAAATGGTACTGTGTGCGCTTCAAACCGATTTTCTTTGGCTTTAAGAGCACGCAGCTAACTAACATTAATGAGAGGCTCTGCTTGCTGAATCTAGATTTTAGCTAGATTTCTCTACCCTGTGTTCTGCTGTTCCCTGAGGACATATCAATTGCATTCTGGTGACTTGCATGGCAGGAACATTATTCTAGAAAATAATTCATATTACAATGAGGAAAAATAATCCCATTCTGAAACTCGTCTCTCATATAGACACAAACAATAGGGCTAGCATACACATATTTCAGAGATATGTAGAATATGTATGTATGTATGTATGATTTTTAATCCAAATCAAATTAAAATGAAATTAACATGTGCAGAAACATTACCCTACAAATCATTACATAAAGTCATTGAGTGCATTGACTAGGACTGACTCTCTTAGGAGAGTCAAGTATTGTTTTTGCAAGAAGAACTTATATAAATGTATACTGAAGAAATACACGGAATACTAAAGATACAAACTTTTTCAGAGTCCAGTCTCCTTTTTTATTCCTTTTTTTTTTTTTTTTTTTTCTGGAGGAGTGGTGGCCTCTTTATGTGTGTGGTTTGCTGTTGTTATTGCTGTGTTTATTTTTTTCAGCTGAGCAGATCTAATTTATTTTTGTCTGCATTACAACTTTTATGCATTTATTTACTGAATATAACAGTCATCCAGGAAAAGGAAGAACTTGGTTCACTTCGCTTTACAATTTCAGATATTTCAAACTCAAACATCTCTCTCTCTGCTCTAATTCTTAAGTTATTATCCCCAAGAGAATCTCAGTAACCCTATTCTTCCTTCTGAAATTGTACCACTGCAAAACCAAAGTTAACACGATTAAAGGGATTAGCATAAAAACATGTATCTGGAGGTCAGTAGATTATGTTAGTAGCGTTGCTCCCTCACATAATTATGAGGGAGCAAAGAGAACTAAAGATGTCCTGGTTAGAATCCCAGAACAGTCTAGATATCTTTTATTAAGCAGCATTAAATTAAATGGAAAAACAAAAACAAGTCCCCAGAACCGGGATCGGTATTCCTAAAATATGTGAAACTTCCAAGCAGCCATAAAAGATGTTAACCAAGTTCAGATTTATGCATTATCTCTCAGCAAATTACTTCTTGGGTTTTTTGTTTGGTTGGTTTGCTTTGCCTTGATTGTTGTTTGTTTGTTTTGATCACCTTTTCATGTGAAATTATGCATATTCTCCTTGAATCCTTCCTTTTAGAAGACTATCCTTTTATTCCTTCAAGACTGCTTTTGCTACGTCTTTACTACAGTAAACTAGACATGTCTGACACCTTTTCCTGATACTGAAGCCACTGCTGTGGCCTATGCTCATATTATTGAATACTCTTTGCTTTTACTTTTTTTTATTATTATTATTTTTACTACAGATATTCTGAAAATACACAGGATTTGCAGACCTCATCATGCCACATAAATGTGGTTTCTATAACCAGAGATACACCACAGTTGAGAAAATAGCTTTCAAATATTGGCAACCGCACCACAATTATGTCATCTTGCTGCACTGAGAAGCTCCAAATGAGATGGAATACAACCTGAAATTTTTTATTCCAGTTCGAGAGGTACTGTACGTAGCACTGGTCCTCTTGAAGATGTCAGCTTTCTTTGAACATAGCCTACTGGAGATCCTTACTTTGCAACAACAAATAACTGTGACTTTTTCTCACCATTTACCTTAGGTCATATTGGTAAGTTCCTTATCCTAATATTAATGAACTTTTGCAGCTGTTTGGAGGTTCATCCAGTTCTAACTTAACTCCTGTTCCCCCAGTAATGCACTTTTTCACTTTTTTTTTTTTTTCCCCTCAAAAACCTTCATTCCCTTTACTTCTCTTCCTAGCTCCAAACCCTGGCAAACAGACACAATTGTCTTACCTGAGTACAAGTGAATTGCCTTCTTCTTATTACATTAAAACTGGGCTTTATGCTATCATTGGTTGCATACATCTGTATTTTTGATTAAGCTTTCCCACAATAAAGAAAATTCTAACCAGTCAGGTCAAATTATTATCAGCTGAAGTTACTGAGCTGACCTGATTTTAACCTTCAGAAAAAAAAAAAAAAAGAAAAGAAAAAAAATTTACTTTTCTTCTCAGTCTCAGAAACCTCAATAAGGGTGTAGATTGTTTATTTAAGGGATAATTAAATGTATGAGTTAACTTTATCCAGCTTATATTCATTTTTAACAGTCTTTTAGTAAATTATAAAGAAAGTAGTACTAAAACAATTTTCACAACGGAAAGAAACAGTAATTTAATGTGTCTTCTACACAAATAAACAAATGTTAGGAAATGTTTGTTAAATCTGACACTTGGTCCTTTAGCTGTGATACGTACTAAAGGGGAAAAAATACCTGAACACTGAGTTCAGGATATGATGGCAAGATTAATCAGGAATGTTGTAGCTTTTGTTGCTTAATGTGTTTCTATTTTAACAAATGTGAATTGCTCGGGACAAACATATAGCCCCAATGGGTTTCAGAGCTATATATATTTCATAACTAATATGAAAGTAAATGAATACATGTAGTTTATCTATTAAAGAGCAGAATACTTTGTATTAAAAAAAAAAAAAAAAAAAGAAAAGAAAAACATTTTTCCAAATGAGTCTAAGAATAAAACTAAACATATGTTAATATCCATCTTTTTCCTTTAGACAACATTAGATCCATTAGCCAAAACATTTTTTTTTAAGGGAAAGACAAAAAAAATTCCTCAGTTTGTTGTATGCTGCATTTAATCTGTGCTATTTTTTATACTGATAATGTACAGACTTAAAAAGCATATATTAGTATACTAATAATATATATTAATAGTGAACTATTTATGAACATTGCAATTGTTGGTATAAGAATTTTATGTTTATGACCAATCAATAGCCTCTTTCCAGCATTTCACCATTCCACTGGGGACTGAGAGATTGCTTTCCAAGACAATCATTATAGAGGCATTCTGTTTTGTTTTGCTTTGTTTTGTTTTAACTTGAAGTACAATATACTGTAATGTTTTCATAAGATGAGTTAACATATTCCTAAAATGAGAATAAAGCACATGACATAATAGGCTTCAATCTTTTCTATTTGGAAATAAAATCTTCCATTGCACCATTTTGTAGCGATTAGAATAACAATCAGACAGTTGGTGATGGTACAAAAATACCATTTCCCATTGCTCGTACCAGAGTTATCAATTAGTATTTTAGTGTCATTTAAATATTTAAGTGCTACGGAATCCAAGGCCAGAGGTTCTATCAGGTGAACTGCTTTAAACTCTTGTGTATTGCAAATAATTAAACAATATCCAGTATTGATAACTGAAAATCAAAACAGTGCAGTCCTGAGAAAACTGAACTTTTGTCTTACACCAAATTTAATTCTGTTGAGTACTATTTGTGTTAATTACTAGTATGTTTTGTGGTATGAAAAATACTCCAAAGGTTGTACAATGTCCCACCAATGAGTAATACTACAGAAAAGACACTTTTAAATTAATGGTTTAGTATTTGAATTACAGTATTTCACTTTAAAAAACTTGTATGCACTTTTGAAGCACAGCTAAAGCAAACAGGACCCAGCTTCTCATTAAACACAACAGCAAACTGCCACTACATGACTGCCATGAGAGCATCCCACTGTTCAAATACTATGTTTTAATTTGAAAATATCCAAGTCTCATAACCTAGTTTCCCAAACTACTAGGTTTAAAGGTTATTCTGGACACAGATGTTCTGCTAAACTAGCAGAACTAAGCTGTAACACACTTAAGATTCATGGATCTGATGAGAAGGACTGCAAAAGAGCGAGCATAGATGTATGGTTAATGGTAGCTAGGAAATGTGGTTTGAATTCATAATGCAAGAGGTGTGCTTGCCACTTCATATATATGATCATTTTGATCAGTGGTAGATCTTTTCTTTTTCTTTTTTTTTTTTTTTAAGCTGATTCATTACACATCCAATTTCTGAAGCAAGTTGGCAAATGCCTACCTTTGGGATAGGATTTTAGCCTGTACAGTCAGAATGGACAGAGGTAACTAGATAAGATGACCAGCAAGTGCTCGACATAGTGATCTAGGCTGCTTTCTGGTCCTTTACATACACCTCTTTACTCTTCTTGTAGTCTACCTTTGAAGCCAAATAAAATACAGCAATGAATTACAATTAGTAGCTTAGACTTGAAAGTGCTTCAGATTTAAAAATAAATAAATAAATAAATAAAAATCCTCCACTTTCTAGCACAGCCTTTACCTGAAAATTCCCGTACAACTTACAAACCTACAAATCAGAAATCTAGTTTGTTGATTTTTTTTTTTCCTCTGTGACTCTTCTTCACACAAAGCTTATGAAGAGATTAAGTAACATTATGTTCAAGTATTGTGCCTGCATCACCAGATTGGAAATGCTCTTGAGTTCTTAGGTCTGGTTTTATACCATGTTCTGAGATGTAGCTAACCAAGTAAATCAGTTCTTTTATGAATTGTTCATCTTTTGACTTCCTTTCACTCCTTCTGTTTTTCCACACTTACATCCAGCAGAGCTATCTACTGTCTACATGATACATCCACAATATGCCTATCTATCTATATATATATACCTACATGAGCACGTGACCACAGTCTTGATCTAGATATTTAAGGGGAAAGAGGAAACTTTAAGGACTGCCCTTACAAGGACAAGGAATGTCCTTTGACAGAGAGCCAAAAGGAAAATTAAAATTGAGAAAACTATATTTTGGACATATTCCCCTCAAGCATTCACATTTTAAGTTAGTTTGTACTACTAATGTCAAAACAATTTTCTTGTTGTAAGGCTGTTATATGGCACTGCTGCATACATCAGTGATGCTACAGTGATTCTACACTAGAGTAGAATTACTCATATTTTTTCCATCTCCAGTAACTACATTTTAGAGATTTGCAACTTGTTTCTGGACAATTCCTGAGTAAAAACAATGGCAATATGTGTGTTGAATAAATTGTTTGCTGTGATATTTGACCAGTCCTCATTTTAAGCCCGACTACAGCATATTGTCAGCACTGTAGTAATAAATAACTTCCCTGAATAAAAAGCTTTTGTTGGAGTTTCACCTACTCTTTGTTGCATATGAACACCTGGCAAGCTTCTAGACAAATACACTAAATATTAAAAAAAAAAAAAAAAAAAAAAAAAAAAAAACGAGCAAGAGAGAGAATATTAAGTCCACATCAGTTGAATAAAAAAAGCCATAAAAAGTCACATCTGAACAAAAATATGTCTTAAATTATGAGATATTCTGGTACGCAGACACAATTGAGCATTCAGCTAAGCCTAACTGGAATCCTTCCTTTCTATAATGAGAATGCATATACTTTTGACATGAGAGTGAGCATGCTTTCTCTCTCTTATTTTGGGGTCTAGAATTTCAGGCATGAAGTTTTGTTTCTGAATTTTTTCTCATAGCAAAACATCTGGAATTAAAAGTTTTCATCTTGCTAGTTCAGGAAGTAAATATCTGGGCAGTGTTCCTGAATTTCACTCTGATCATTTTCTTATTTTAAAACAAAACATTTTGACTTCCCATGCCACCTGCCAACTTCTCAGTGCACATCTAACTGCCTCCAAATGTCTTTCCCACATACAGTACAAGCTGTACAAGTACATTCTCCTCCAGGTTGGGTATATCTTGGTGAGAACTAGTTCCACTGCTTTACCTTTCTGCAGGAAAAGGGAATGCCCAGAAAGGGGGAAAAATTGGTTACCTAATTCTTACCAGTGAAAACAAACACCAGCTAAACTGAAACTTCCTAACATAGTGGTAGTAGTAGTTTTTAGTTTGCTATATATATATTAAAAAAAAAAAAAAAAGATTTTTTACACAATTTAAAATAGCTTCATAGCTTCATTTTATACATTTCTGCTGTAGCTTCTTTGTTCTTTATAGACATTGTAAGTCATATATAATAACTAGTGTTCAAATGATATCTGACTTTTGTTACTTTTTCTAAGATATAATGGTAATTTATACATACTGGGAATGAATTTGTAAAATTTAATGTTAATATAAGTATGCATTTAAATGTAGTACTAAATTAAATACCAAGGAAAAGATTTTTATATATCTGGAATACTTAAATAATGGACCTTGTGCTTTTTTTTTTTCTCCTTTTCTATGTCTGTAACTACAGAACACAGAAAACTATAGAGTTAAGATTTTGTAATATCAAACAGTAGTCAGAATTCATTGTGCAACATTCTATGCAAATGTTTCAAAAACATTTTTTTGGTGGCAGAAAAATGCTTATTTAAAAGAGATTTTTAAAAAAAAAAAAAAAAAAAAAAGGAAAAATGTTAGGACAAAATAACTTTGCTGAAGATTTAAGTGGAAATTCCAGAAAAAAAATAATGAAAAAAAAATGGAAATAAGTTTTGACTTGCTCTCCCATATCTTAGATGATTGTCTGTAGGAACTAGGCAAAAGTCATGCTGAAACGAGAATGTCAGTAAGACAGATTTCTCACTCCAGTTTAGTTATTGACTGTAGTTACATTATCAGATCAATAAAGTTATAAGATTCATGTTATTTATTGAGAATCTTTCAGATAGCATCCCTATTCCATTAAAGTCCAATAATAATGATACTTAACAATGACCCTTATCACTCTAAATTGTGCACTGGAAATAATTCTTCTACTGTTAAATAAAATTTGCCAAATGTACAGCTTTTTCTCCTTATCCAAATCACAGGCACTACCATATACACTTTGTGTCAAGAAATCATAAAGCAATAATGAAGATGGGCTGTGGTTTGTTTATTTTGTTTATGAGGATTATCAGGAAAGTGAACCCTGTTTCATGCAGTTCTCAATCAGGCAGAAATCCGATTTACATCAACTGGAGACCTGCCAGTGTAAGATTTGTAGGATACAGTCCAAAGAGTTTTTCCAGGGCAATATGCAATACATTAGATTAATCTGACTTCAGTCTTGCCAACACTTGCTCCTATGACTACCTTCATGCACTTGATTTCACTAGGACTCTTCACAGGTGTTAAGTTAAGCATGTGTAACACAGTTTGCAAGGTCAATGACCATATAGTTCTGGAAAATTCATAGACATGTTGCTACATTTAGCTTCAGGAAAATTTAAAAATATATTTAAAAGTAAGGTTATACCGAAAAATACACTGAAACATGTTCTATGTCTTGTTTCGCTTCTTCAGCTGTTAATTAAAAAAGCATTAACTTTGATTTTCTCTCTGTCAAGATTTTTTCTAAAGTCTATATTAATATTTAATTATATACAAATTATATATATACATTTATAATGTATATATTTTTCCTTAATCTGATAAAGATAAAAATTTAAAAAAAATAATAATAATTATAATAATTTCCATGTTATTAACCTACAGCTTTCTCTCTGACTACCAAACTGCCAAAAGAGTAATGGTTGCATCTTAAAAAGAGACATAAGCATGTTTTTCATACACCTAATAGTCTCTAAGCTTATATAAAATAAATAGCTTATGAAATAAATGCAGATAATCTTTTTCTTTCCTCACTATTATTGTTCTTTTGCTAGCTTCAAAGCAGGAATTGCAGGCACTTTAGTAAAAGTAGAAAGAACAAATGTCTGAATTCACTCTGTTTTCTATATGTTTCATTTTCCTTTCTTGAATCGCTGTTTTGTAACTGCTCACTGTGTACTTTACAAATGAATAATAGCCGGGCAACTAAGTACTCTGTCCCTTTGTTTTTCAAGCAGAAACATCCTCCACTTCTCAAAGACACATTCAACAAAGAAAGCATTAGCGTTTTTCTACAATTATATCTATAACATATGGGAAAATACTGAATGCAGTAAACTCCTTGCCAGGACATCATGTGAGTGAGGCTGTATCTTCACTTCTGCTCTGAAAACCTCCATAGCCTGCCCCAAATTCCTGCTCCCTTGATTGTGCAGACTGGGGACTTATTTGGATGGTATGGCTGTTCCTCCCTGACCCATATATCTAGATTTCTTTACCGTGAAATCCACAAAGACCTGGTAATCACCCAAATCTTGTCCCAGTATGAAACTGGGATGCAGCCAGAAGGTGCATCTGGAACCAGCCCTCCTGTGTTCTGTCATCAAGACGTGACTAAGTCATTTAGCGTGGTCTGTGCCGGATAGACTACCATATGCTTCAGTTCCCTTGAACACATCCTTTTTTTTTTTTTTTTTTTTTTTTTTTTTTTTTTTTTTTTTTTTCCTGGAACATATATCCAAGGGGAATTCAAATATTTTTGACATTTGTTCAGGATTTCTGGATGTCTGGCAACCTAATCAGAGCAGTAGTGGAGAAAATCTGGACATATCCACTCCACATGCACGTATCAACTTTGCGGTGCATTTGCAATGAGGCCAATAGATCCACTATACACGTGCTGCACAGATGGCCTCCGTGTACACTGTAAATATGATGTAAAAATTACTGAGAAACACATGCACGGTTAGTCTGCAGCTTCCTGGAAGCCTCAGGCTCATTGCATTTACTCTTAATATGTAAATGCCTTGGAAACCTGTCTGGGAAATCCTCCTCAGCGTTACAAAGGGACATCCAGGAGTGGATTAAGTATAGGAATGAACAGAAGGGTCACAGCTTTATACTGAATCCTGGAACTGGTATAGGACTTTTTGTGGGTAAGGGATACAGAGCATAGTCATATATAAACCCCTCTGATTACCACATGGTACCACAAGGTCTCACTGCTTTTAGAGGAGCTCAAAAGAAGCTTCTGGGCCATGTATCTTGCTATGTTAAATAAGTGATACAAGAACTGTAAAAGCATGACAAACTTAGGTTACTCCATGGGCAGTTTCTACCAGAGGGTTCTGCAAGTCACACACAAAGCAGCTCCCTCATCAGTTAGTTGCACTCTCCTTCAAGAGACAGAAAATAAATGTTGACAAATGTTAAAAAGACTTCATAACCAGGAAGAAGGAAACCACCATATGGAAAAGATCAGAGACGAAATTGTTGCTATCTTTTTACACACTGCAGACAAACAAGCACCCAAAAGGAAGAATTCAGGGAAAACAGGTAGCATCAAAAAGAGGAACCCTTAGGGAATGGGCTGCAGCTCAAGTAAGGCAGGGAGATTCAGAGATCTGTACAAAGGGAAGCTGGGGAAGAAGGAAGAAGGAGCTAAGCTGAAAATCCGAGAGATCCCTGTTCTGTAAATAAGCTGAAAACTGCTTCAAAGAGATCAAAAATATTCTATGATACAGTAATGCTGTGTAATTGTTAAATGGTCAATGGGGAGTAATGTTATAGCCTCAAAGGAAGACAAGCTGTGTTAATCACAGGCTATTAGCTAGCGTGTAATCGGGTTTAAAATAAGCCTGAAAGTCAAGAAAGCCCAAGCCATTAAATATTGTTTAGCACTTCAAGTGCATCAGGAAAAAATTTTGCATCTTTCCCAAAATCAAGCTCAGGCTTATTAGTGTACAAGCCTTCACTGCAAATCCTGAAATAGCAAATTTGTTTGTTTTCTTTACAGCCAGGAATTAGCTAATTTTATGAAAACAAGAAAGTAAATAAAAATTATCCATTAAAAAAATGTTGAAGTCAATTTAGTTACATTTTGAGGTTGTTTAAATATTCTTAAATTATTAGGTTTGGCAAGACTGCAAAACACATTGTCTTATATGAGCTAGGAAGATAAAATACAGTGCTATGTTTAAAAAAGTACACAAGGGCAAAATGCTTCCCAAAGACTGCAATGAAATATAAGTTCATGTCAAGAGGTTCCACTTTTTCAGACTTGAGTGTTTTCATCTGTAATGTCCTTTGAGTTTTTGAAATCAATCTAGAAATTAACCAAGAACAATCAAATGTTATATAATTTTCCTTTTTTAAACTCAGAACAACTTACACCACATAGGAGGCAACACAGTGCACACACCTAACTCCAAAAAAAGGGCACTAAGCTGAAAAAAATATTGTTACAATGGCAGGTTTTTGTTACACCCTTCTGAGAATTAATGTTTTTGTAATCAAAACCAAAATACACTTAGCAAAAGACTTAAAAATAAGAGATGCTATAACTCATTACAGAAATCAAACACATTGTGCTACTAACACATTCTGTGTTAGTACGTGTATGTATATTCAGAAGTCCCTATGCCCTAAGTTATTTGTATTTTAAATACATATTGAATAGAAATATAGCGATTGAACAGGATGAGATAATCTTGTTAATATTTAATGTTGTCTTTGCTATTTCTCTTCTGTCTAATTCTGGCTAAAATCCAGTACATGAATTGTGACAATTACATTATATATATAATCTAATATAGTATTAAAATTACTGTGTAGCACACTCTTTAAATAGTAGTTTTAACTCATTCTTTAAATAGAATCCTTTAACAGAGCATTTGGGCCTAATTTTCTGATATTGCTGCCAAAACTGTATCAGGAGAGAAGATGCAAGCCAGGATTGTGATTCTATATTGACAAAATAGCATTGGAACTCGTGGAGCAGGTAACTGACAATGCAAACTAATAATTATCAGTTTAATTAGTCACAATTTCTCAGAGATATCACAATTAAACAGCATTCCATTATTTTTAGAAGCTGCAGAGCATATTACAGAATCTTTTGTTTTAAGATCTACATGAGTTGAAGATTCTCTGCTAGCTCCTAAGACCTAGTCTTTCTTCTTTCCTTTCCGTCTCCATTGTATACACAGAAATATCCCAAAACACAGTGGGAGATGGCTAAATATCAGAGGTTTGCCAGTTGTGTTTAATTATGATTCTCATACTTCAGTTGCTTTTCCAAACGTTGAGAATGTAACTAAAGATCTTTTCTACTAGTATGGCTATATTAACAGGCCTGTTGCAAGATTTCCAACAGTTACATTAGAAATGGGCCTAAATATCCAAGTTACTGCAATCTAATGCCTGCGTTTCATGGATTGCATTACATTTTTACGCTCTTTTTCTATGATTTATATACATATATATAAGAATATACATATATTCTTGTGATCATAGCTTTATCTTTTGATAATTCTACTACTGTTACTGACAATGTAAACAAGCTTGGAACCTTTTTTTTTTTTAGTCTAGCTTAACTATTTGATTTTCAGAATAACTTTTATCCAAGCAAAATACAGTTTAAATTAATTTAAAAAAAAAATGTAAATCACTTGGAATCTCAACAGTAAAGATGAATGGTTTGGAAGTTAGCCATTGGGACCTAAAGAAAATGTGTTTTATTCCCTGATCTATTCAGAATTTCTAGGCAGTTTTGAAAAAAAAAAAAAAAATTAATCTCTCTTTATTCTAGTTTCTCCCAATTTTAAAATAAGAGTATTATCTTTTCTCCCTTGGAAAAAGACACAGAAACACATCATATTGCAAAACAGTGTTATGCATTATGACATAGTCATTTAAATTATTATTAATCATTAATTATTAGTAAATATACTTGCTCTATTGTTCTAGGCAGGATGGGTCTAAAATCAGTATATATTTACAGCATCACTATCAACAGTGTAATAAAATGTAGAATTATTGATTATGAAATCTACTTTCATGCCTTTTGATGAGGGAAGGAAAAAAATCTTGCAATTAATTTTTCTCTCTTCCTGGCCCCACCACTCCAAAAGGAAAAAAAAAAAAAAAAAAAAAAAAAAAAAAAAAAAGGAAAGGAAAGAAAGAAAATTCACAAAAAATAACTTTCAAAAAAATAGTGGAATTCCAACCTGAGCTAATACAAAAAAGGAAACTTGCAATTGAAGATGACTTGCAATATCTCTGCCCATCAGGGTGCCTCCTGAACCACTTCCTTAATGTGCCCCTATTGTGCCTTGGAGGGCAGCTGGCCTGTGAATTTCCTTATTATTAGTTTATGTCCCACTGTTAATTCTCTTATTCTATTATTATGATTTAAGCTATTACATTTAATTTCCTCTTCTCATGGTGCAGATATGACCCCAGAAGGATAAACTGCCCCCCACCATGGAGACACACTGAGACTCAGCTATCTTCTACCAGCTAATATGGCATTGACCTATTGACAGCTAACATGGAAAAGACAGATTCACTACAGCTCAGCTTTTATTTACTGACCCTTTCAAACCTTTTGAAGAAAAAGATCTAAAAGATCTGAAATTTCTCAATCTCAACAAGACACATGCAGAAAAAAATTAATTTGGTCTATTTTTTTATATTTTTGTCATAACATATCTTGAAGAAGTGTTTATTGTCAGCTACAAAAACAATATTTAGTCAAATAATTTATTAAAAAATATATTCCATCTGTTTTTGATTAAAATCCTGGTCCCACTACCTTTGCTCTAAAAATCTCTGACACAGTAATTCTTTAACTTATATTCACCAAATGCATTAAATATCAACCATGTCTTCATAGAATCATAGAATCATTCTATAATATTCTATATACCCAGTTGGAAGCGACCCACAAGGATCATCAAGTCCAACACCTGGACCACCTACAAATCAGGCCATGTGTCTGAGAGAATTGTCCAAATATTTCTTGAACTCCAGCAGGTTCAGTGTTGTGACCACTTCTCTAGGAAGCCTGTTCCAATGTCCAACCTTCCTCTCAGTGAAGAACCTTTTCCTAACACCCAGCCCGACCCTCCCCTGTCACAGCTCCATGATGTTTCCTTGGCTCCTATCACTGGTCACAAGAAAGAAGAGATCAGCACCTGCCACTCTGCTCCACCTCATGAAGAAGCTGCAGGCCACGATAAGGTCACTCCTTCAGTCTTCTTTTCTCTAGGCTGAACAAATCTAGTGACTTCAGGCGCTCCTCATACGTCTAGCCCTCTAAACCCTTCACCATCTTTGTAGCCCTTTGGACATTCTCTAACAGTTTTCTGTCCTTTTCATACTGAGGTGCCCAAAACTGCACACAGCATTCAAGGTGAGTCTGCACCAGTGGAAGAGTAGAGTCAGACAATCATTTCCCTCAACTGGCTAGCAATGCGGTTCTTGATGCACCCCAGTATACAGTTGGCTGTCCTGGCTGAAATGGCTAGTGGTGGTCAGAGCGGTCACAGCCTTGGTGGTCTCCTTGATTCAGCTTTTATGCACTTTGCAGTGAACAAAAGATTAGTGTACTCATTTGCTCCTCTGTCATTACCACATCCAAGTTTGTCTGGAGAATACACCAGATGCTGTGTCAGCCTGTCTTTAACAAGAGTGAATGGCATAGGGAAGTAGACTTGCATGTTGGAACAAAGTTTGTGTCCTGTGGGAATGGGACAGCTAACACAGACCATGAGACAGTGTGGGGTCAGTCTTCAGACTCCGAAGATGCATGTCATTTCTGCTCATTGAGGCCTGATTCTTTCCTTACATTTATGCTTCGTTGTTTTATTGAAGATGAAAGCTCAGTAGAAAAGATCGAGGGCATCTTTAAATGATTTTGATGCTTTCCCGTCTGTTCTTTTTTCAATACTCCAGTTTCTCAGAAAGGACTACATGTGTGCTAACTGGAGTAGGGAAACCTACAGATCAAAAAGACAGTTCAGGTAATAGATCTAGAGATGCTACAGGATTTGACTTGGGCTTGACTGGTTTGAATGGGATAGTAACATAGGAACAGATGAAGCTTTTGAAACTGAAATAAAAATTATCTTTGCCCATGTTATAGAATTGCTATCCATAATTAACATGGGTTCATACTAGTAATACTGTTGATGTGAGCTTAGCTTCCAGTGTAAAACAGCTTGTCCAACTTGCTCTTCTACTACCTGAAATACCATAGAGATTTGAGTCTTGCAATCCCACCTCACAGACAAAGAGGATTGTTTTGGCATGCTTTGATGTTTTATTTTAGTAAGTTATTTAAATATACAGTGCAAAGAGACAATGTGGGAGAATGAGTTTTTAGCCTTATAGTTAGTTATTTCAGACAGGATCTGGGCATTCCTCCAATTAATATTTGATTTATTTTCTGCAAAGCAGAAGCTTTTAGCAGAAAAGTGTGAAAGAGACCTTCTCTATAGATCAATTAGGGGTTAAAGTATCTAACTGTCAAATGAAATGACTAGATAGAAATCCTAATTCAGGCAAAGGAAGAGAAATTTCAACATGAATATTTTTCATCCTGTATATAATGACTACTGAAAGACTAGCAGGGTCAGAGGTATTCCATCAATGTCTTCATTTTTCTTCCACCAAAATAAAATAAAATAATTAAAATAAAATAAAATAAAATAAAATAAAATAAAATAAAGTAAAATAAAATAAAATAAAATAAAATAAGGCCACACTGAATTATGCACGATTCTGGGCAAAAACAAATCTATTAATATATGAAGTGGCACTCGGTTGTAGCCCAAGTGTTCTACATTTCCTATTGGCTACCCTAGGTAGCTCTTTCACATTTCACTATGCATTTTGTGATTCAAGCTCTCAGGGGGTTGACTTGTAACATGCTCTGTGTATCAAGGATGTTTAATTCCACTAGGTAACAGGTCATTTAGGAATTAGTCATTTTAATATCAAAATCCTTTTCTGAGTTTAGCCCAAAGGATTATTCATATATTTAAGAGCTGCAGTCATGAAAGACAGATCCAGCTGAATATCTTAAGAGATTTAAATAACTACTGTTTATAGAGGTGGGCAAAATGAATTCAAATTGCATCGATTTCTGCAACTTCTGAATGTGCCAAGGCAGTATATTTTTGTGATATGCAAATGTCAAAGCCAAGATCTTTTTCTGGAATCTGTTTGCTTACAGCTTTATATAACACACAAGAAGCAATGCTGTGATGAGCCACTTTATGGCAGGGGAAAGGGAAGATGTATATTTTTAGCAGAATACTTACAGATAGCATGGTGTTTCTAGTAAGGGTATGTTCCACACAAAAATGAGGTAACTGTGATGAATTTCAATCTCAGTTAGATTAATTCAGTAATCTTTTCTCTAGTATTTGATAGCATTAGACCTTAGACCTACAAGCAGCCTAAACTCTACTACCACAATTTGAGCATACTATTTGCTTATTAATGTTCTCTTTCTGTCTTTTTCTAGCTACCCTTTTTCAGTCCTCGAAAATATATAAAACATACTGACTTCCTTCCAGATTGAAAGCTGTCATTTCTCTCCTTGAAAAAAAAAACTATTTTAATATGCACTGTATCATTCACCCAGTGATACCAGTAATGTCTTTGGGAGATAACTTAGCATATGCTTACAATTATAGTTTAACATTACACTGAGACATGTTTTAGACCTATGGAAAATGAATACTCTCTGTTTGCAAGTTTATAATATTCAATTTCATCTCTGTTCAATAAAATAGAACTATGTAGGCTGGAGATAGATTATATAAGCATGCATATGTATATGTATATATATGAAAAATGTGTATACGTATATAATATGCATATTCTATTTTCCTCACTTACTTTGGCTCTTTTCTTATCCCATAGGTAAATATTATAGGATGAACAGAAGTTGAGTTTTCTTTATTTGGCAGTAAGCAGTAGCTTCAAGTTTAAGTACACAAATGTGTAGAAGAAAATTACTAAACAGACTACAGGGTTCAGAACTTTTATGGTCTCTCTGGTAAATAAGTAGTAATGGTGAGAGAAAAAAGGACAAATACAACCAACCATCACATAATTTATCAAAAAAGATGGAACATCTTGAGCAATTATGCAATTAGATTGCACACCATATATACATATTAGTTAATAAAAATTACTTAATAATAATCAAAGCAGATGAAAGTGACAGATATTTTATGATTACTTCTCATTAGTCTTATTTTTTCTCTTACAAGTTGTACAGTTGTAAAAACTGAATTCAGTTGTAAAATTGAATTCTGAATATAAAGTATTGATTGCCTCAATGTAAGATAAACGTGGCTGACATTAAATGAATACATAGCTTAAATTCAGTTTTTAAGAATGATTCATCACATCTTGCTAATTCTCCATAAAATCCTCGGTGCCACTATCCTAGCACACAATGGAGAGAAACTGTCTTTCACTAGTAATAACTACAAACAAAAAGAGTGATGTACATCTTTGGGGGTTGGAATTATGTGATCTTTAAGGTCCTTTCCAACACAAAATATTCTGTGTAATATGTAACAAACTAAATACATTCTAACCTAAAATGTCTTTTTGGCACAAGTAGGAAGGTCACATTAATGTTTTCGTAATGTTTTGCAAGTTACTGCCAGGCCAAATCTCACTCAGTGTGCTTGTAGATTCATCTGGATGTCTTTTAAGTCATTGAGGAAAGGCCATACATTTCTGCCTTGACAATTGTATCTGACAGGGGACCTTTGCTTTGTTACACGTTAAAGAGCAACATGAAATACGGGGACAGGATTCGCTGCAGATGCATCAACTGAGAGTTAATCTCTATTATGACTATCTGCCTGCACAGAGAATCAGAATTCATTCCATTCAATAAAAATGTAATATCATTTCCTGATGTGTTCTGGTCCTTGATCTTCCCACTTCCTTCCTTCCTTTTTAAAATAAATAAATAAATAAATAAAAATAAAAAATAGTAATAATAATAAAATAAGTGATCTATGAAAAGAACTGTCCATTCCAGAGCTATATATAAAGAAGCATTTTGGCTGACCTATTTTCTGTCTTCTAGTCTTCACTGTGTAATATTCTTCCATGGTTTGATCATGAAAAGCTTGCGAAGCAGCATCTCTGTAAATACTTCAAAGAGACAGAATCTGTGTGGCCCATTTCTACTTTTCTTCACTTTACTGGCTGTGGATTTGATGGTGAGCACTACCAGCAAGAATTTGGCCTCAAATCTAAAGCACTGCTTTAGTGTTTAACCTGTACATTGGCACAGGACTGTGAGTGTTAATGTGCCAGCAACAGGGGAGAACACTTCGAGGTCCTCAGGAGTGCTTATTCAGAGATCTCTTGCTTCTGTGGATTTGAGCATGAATTAGTATATTTTCAAAATGAAAAGGAAAAAAAAAAAATGAAAGAGCAACAAAAATTTCCCTAAATCCTTCCTTATCTGAACTTAGCAGGAAACAAGGCATGAAGAAGGGTTCGAACAAAAGTATTATCATAGCTTTGTATATTTACACATGAAAAAATCATCGCACAGCAAGTCAGAAATTTTACTTGTTAATTCAGATGAAACCTGACAGCTCAGTGAAAACCTGAAGATTAATAAATACTCCAAGTTCAATACCTAAATCCATTACAGAGAGTTCACAGTACTGCAGCTCAGCAGAAAGCTTTCTGTGTTCCCACTCCTGCACAGCTTCTCATCTCATGGATCATGCCAGCATCGAGATTGACTGCCTGTTCCTCTACAGGAAACACCCTCTTTCCCACTAAAATGCACTGGAATACTGCAAAGTCTAACATCCAGCCGCTGCAAAAAGAAGAGGGCCGTCCTCTTAAAACAACTGCTCTCTTCACCAGAAATCACAGAGCTCTTCAGATACTCTGGGTAGGACAAAAAAACTTTGTTCATGTGCAAGTTGTAGGAAGCTTCTAGAGCAAATCAAATGCAATAATTGGAGGAAGCTTATATAAGGAAGGTTTTCACAAAGGAAGGTCACGAGGAGACATCTATAGACATCTATATGGTGGAGGGAAATGCATTTATTCTGCTTGTACCTAGGTCCGGTCATGACAATAACTATGCTGTACAGCACTGGAGAATGTGCTGCTCTGCCTTGTGGTAACAGAGGAAAAAAAAAAAAAAAAAAACGTGAAATTCTTGAGAGACTCACAGGTAAATCTGTATCTTTTCCTGGTGCTTGAAGTAACCTGACTCTCACAAGACTCATGCTCAGTGGCATCTTCATGATCTTACAAAAACTTGCATCACAGAGAGTGAGGGGACTCGAGGTGTGCAACAGATCTGTGTCAGTTAAATTTCCTATCTGTGGAGGTATGTCCTGAACTTCCACCCAAAAATTATTCATCTTAAAGCCCTTTGATCCAGAGGTAACACTGGATCTGGCAAAAAAAATGTACCAGCACTTCGGGAAAGTTTTGGGTTGGATTCAGAACTTACGTTCTGAAGCAGAACATTTGTACCATTTTTCAACAGCTTCAGGTGATCAAATCAGTGTTTCTTCTGATCCAGAAGTGCAAACCCATGTTTGCGGTTCAAATCTACTGGGTGTGGAACTTGCATGAAAACAAACCCTATTTAAATATCGATTCCTCGAAAACTCAAACTTTTAGGAATTTGGAAACAATCCAGTTTCATAATACGAGGGGAAAAAAAAAAAAAAAAAAAAAAAAAAAAAAAAGAACACTATTTAATACTTGCTGTCCTAAAAGCGTTGTTTAATCATTAATTAAATTAATTATGGTATTAAATTAAATATTATTAAAGTATTATATATATTATATATATAATACCTATATTATAATATAATATATATATATATATAAACTATATATATAGTACATATTATTAAAGTATTAAATTAAAATACCATATTAAATGGTATCTGCATTAGAAAGCAGATACCACACCTAAGTTTCCCAACCAGCACAACAGAGGAAATGTAAGCAAAGATGACCCACATTGCAATGGGCAAATGTCACACCTGCACAAGAAATCCAAAAGGAAACCAGCCTGTTAGTAACCTGACAAAATCCGAAATATACTTCTCACAACTGAAAGTCACTTCTTTCCTAGAAATAAATAATAATAACAATAATAATAATAATAAATAATAATAATAATAATAATAATAATAATAATAATAATAATAATAAAGTCCCTCTATGTTCTGAAGAACTAAATAGCAAATTGAAAATTCTATTGGTTTTTGTTCATCAACTACATTCATAATCACAGAAAATTATTATATGATATAGTGCGAGTAGGTGGTTTGAATCTCAGGATTCATATACTAAGCTATGGCTGGTATTTTGTTTTGCAGGTAGAAGCTGGACTCAGTACACACCATATTGCATTCCAGTGACAGAAAGCAGTGTGTTAGAAATATGTAAACTTGATAATAAAAGTGGACTTTTTTCTTAGGGATGTTTAGTGGGTGTAGAGTTCTTATGCTCCCCATAATGTTGTTCTGGACCTACCATAGCCTCGAAATAGACCTCAGACATACTGGCAAATGAACAGGAGAATGGGAAAACACTATGCCATGATGTCTGTGTATATGTTTCTAAGATCTCTAAACCACCAAATAGATACACAAACAAAAAGAGTAAAGATCTACATAAGGATTTAGCCATATGGTGAATGTCTGAAATAATGGGAGACATAACCCTAAATCCTATCTTTTGCCATTTGGAGTCTGGTCAGCTTGCCAGGAGCACAGGAACTTCTGAGGCTGTTTCCCTTCACAGACACTCTATGTCCTGTGGCATCAGTGGAAGTAGCCCATAAACCTTAGCATATGCATAAAGTTAAGAGGACTGGGTCCTGAACCACATCTCTAGGCCCTATCTTGATATGCTGTGATAACATTGCCACCTGGCTGCTTTCCAGCTGGACTGACTGCTTTTGCAATGAATGCACCAGTTGGCAAGACATGTCCGCAAGCTAATTAAAGCACATTCAGCAGCCACCTGTACGAAGGTGATTGGTTCTTTGGAATAACAAAGGTAGTAGTGTTAATTGGGGCTAGGAATAGAGCATGAATAAAGAGTTTGGTAATATTATTTATACGTTTTCATTTTGTGTTAGAATTTGCTATTCTTTCATTACACTCTGAATTCAGTCTCTGGGAGAAAGGCAAGAATGTTAAAACTGAATAGATCTGCCTAACTCAGTAGTTACATTATTTTTCATACTCTTGGAACACACAGATGCAGTTCCAATCTTTTTTCTTTTTCTTTTTCCTGACTTCTATGAGAATAGAAATAAGATCCAGGGTCATGGCTTCCTTGTTGACTTTTCCTCATTTTTTACATTTGAACTCAATTGAGATAAACTTTGCCTTCTGGGGAAGTTATTACAGATAATAATAAAATCAACATAAACCAAAAAATGATCATATTTACAATGTCACTCATCTGTGAATTATGCTTCCCATGTGAAATGTGGTTTGTTTGGATTTTTTTTCCTGCTTAGTTTTGGAAGGGTCACTGCTTTGTATTTGTTTATGTGTATAAATAGAAATACTGATACATCAAAAAATCATTTTTTTTCTAGAGTGATTTGTTTTGTTTTTGTTTGTTTGTTTGATTTTTTAAATATCTATACAGTCTTGGTAATGCATAACCTAAATCAGGAAATAAGTTTTCTTGGCACACAATTTCCCACAGTCTTAGGATCCATTAGTGAAAAGTCATTATATGCATCTTGGGGTTGGTTGGTTTGATTGTCTGATTGTTTTATTTGTTTGTTTGTTTATTTGCTTGTTCTGTTTTGGTTTTGTTTTAAAGAAAGTATAAAATAATTTTTATACCAATAATTATGTTTATGCTTTGGAACAAATCTGCAATGCAAGACAAAAGGAAAAAAGCACACATTTCAAAATTGTCTTTTCATGATCTGAATACATTAACCCTTGAAACAAATAAACATATCTTTACATGGATGAAATGATTTTTCCTAAAGTGGGCAAAATATATTAATATATATACGTGTGTGTGTGTGTGTGTGTGGCAGAAGTGCTTTATTTTACTTTACTTTTAAAATAAATGTTTGCACATGCTTGACAAACTGGGACAGTGAACATGGGAAATCAATGAATAGTAGAAAGTAGATATAGAAAAGACCTGGAGGTCATTTTTAGCCATCCCAAGTGCTCTCGCATCATTCCCTACAGTATGTTCATAAGAGTTTGGTCCAGTCAGATTTTAAATGAGTCATCTGATACCATTTTTACACCCTCTCCAAGGATACTATTCCACTGTCAGATAAGTATGCTTCTGAGTCTCAGACACAGAAGTTATTTAGACATTATAATTAATATTAGAGTCAAAGGAAAAATAAACTGAATAAAATAGTATATATAGTTTTGGTTTGCTAACCAGTTTCAATTAGAGTTAACAAAACATAATGAATGTGCATGCAAGCTCTCAGCTGGAGGCCTGAGACCTGGTAAGACCTAACTGAGGATTCAGAGGAAAGGGTGAAGGAAAATAGTCTGTCAAAGAGTGAAGGTTTTGAAAAGATGTGAATTTATACTCAGAAATTTCTTTTCCTTTTCATATATTTAGATGTCCCTTTGCCCCAAAAGAGAAAGAGGATTTATGTCTGCAGCTCATCTCTCCTACAGAAGTCCAGAGATGTTTTTCTTTTTGTTTGTTTGTTTTGTTTTGTTTTGTTTTCACTAGAAAAATAAAGGTATGCCTTTCCCTTGTGTTAGGTAACATGTAATCATTATTACATGAAATCAAATAATAATTAAAGTCAATTGGTTGACTTTAAAACATAAATTTATTGCGTACAGTAAAATTCAAGCTTCCATACTAGTTCTCAGCCATACAGTTCTGTACTAATGCAAGAAAGCTACAAACATTTTTTTTCCAGTGTTTTACCTAAGTTCCCCCATGAGAATACACTTTTTTTTTTTTTTTTTTTTTTTTCTAGTGAATTGAATAATTGAATACAGAATTTGATGGCCTGGGAGCACAAACAGTAATAGCTGATTGCCCACTTCATTGCTTACACCAGCATGGGTCAGTACGGTGCTTCAGTGTTCTCACTTGTCCTGTAAATACATTGACTGTGGAGGCACAGGAATATCTTGATCACAGCGGACATTACACTTGGAGGGAGTGAAAGAATGACACAGCCAAGAATTCACAAGCAGGATTGTGGATAAACACACCACACACCTGACTCCAAGGGAGCAGAGGTCTTGGCAGAAGACCCTTGTGGAGTCTGAACTCATTGAGCTATGTACACCGACTGCTTATGTGGAGAACATGCAGGAGGTTTAAGGCTTTAAGGCTTCAGATAGGTTGCATGCCCTGAATACTTGTCAGCTGGAAGTCCCAGACTAACAAACTGCAAAAGAAAGAGCCAAAGGAGGGAGGGGAGAGGCCAGAGGTACTTCCCTCCACCAGGGCACAGCCATAGCAATGCTGTCCCATGAGCATGGACAAGTGCAAACCCCTCGGCTTAGAAGAATTCTCAAAAGAAGGATCAGGAAGCCTCTGCTAGAATTCTCCCAGCTTTTTCTCAAAACACTCCCAGGCCGTCCAGGGCTTCTGATACTTCTTTCTCTTACCATGAGTTGGCCATAAGCAGCCAGCTAAAATCCCCGTTTGCTGTGATCCTCCCTTCACAACTACTTCCTCTCATACTGGTAACTAACCAAGAGGTTACAGAGCAAAATATGGCATCTCAGAACTGTTTTCTCCCACTTCAGAGGAATCCTCCATCAGCTACATAGGACAATATAAAAATTGTTTGCAAGTGCAGTAGTAAGGATGAAAATCTGGCCCAAAATATCAGTTTATTTTGTCTTTAACATGTTTCTAATTTGTCAGCACAGACTGGTCTTACTCACAAGGGGGGAAAAGCTATTTTTGTGCTGTTGCCAAGTTACTACTGGCACTAGGAGACTGATCAGATAGCAGCTGTCAATAGCTGTGACAAACGAACATGATGATTCAAAGAATGGAATTTAAATGAGGTCTAACTAACTGTGATACACAGCCTGCATGACATATTTCCCCCGTGCAAAATTTCTGTTCCTGCCTAGAAAGTTGTGTTAGTCAGTCCCATTCCTTAACAACACTCTCCATGGCACTAAACATCAGGAGAGGTGGCTGGTGCAGGGAAAAATTTAGGCTTATTGTTCACAAAACCCATCACAGAACCTGTACTTCATATCTAGCATAGTTTCACTTTGAAGTGTACAAAATAGCTCGAAGGCTACTATATAGATGGATTTGAGAAGCAGTAGAATGCACCAGAAAGAATAATTGTACAAAAAAGCTAGGCTTTGAGAGTGTAAATGAATGCAGAAATACAGAAGGAATAGTCATACCTAACACAGTCTAAATGCTTTTAGGGAAAGGTTAAAAAATAATGTGTCACAAAAGCAAGATTCTTTACTTTTATTGCTAAATCTTCAACAGTAAAAACAAGTAATGCCTTATGCTTTCTTCAGAATTTATTCCAGAATATAAATTTTCAATATAAAATGTTGCATTTCAAATATATCCAATTTTAAAGAGACATAGTAGGGAAAGGAGTCTGGATTGTTTGACCTTTGTACCAAAAAAGCAAAACAAAACAACAACAAAAAAGTATAAGCATTAGCAAAAATTAATGCAATTTGCATTCAGTAATGAAAATGTTTTTAATAGAATGTGTACATATTTTGCATTTGTATGTTTGTAGCTTGGCATATACAGCATAAAAAATAATTTACCAATGATACTAGCTGTTACGTTAGGGATTCTGTTCCCACATAAAAATGTAAAATGTATCCCTGATTATGATCTGTATGCACTTAAAATGTAAAATCTCTGTCCAATTAAAGTGTTTCAAAGTCACCTTGCAAAATAAAATATATGAAATATCACTAAATGTTACATGAATGCATTTTTAAACATAAAAACTTTTAATTTAGATATAATTAATGTAGTATTTTTAAACATTACCACAAAATGTACTTTTTTTTTCTCTGTACATAAGTGTATAGACATGTCTGTGTGTGTATATAGATATGTATGTGTGTAGGAACTAGGAGTCCTGTTGGACACAAAGTTGAACATGATTCAGCAATGTGCCCTTGATGCTAAGAAGGCTAATGGTATTCTTGGCTTCATCAGGCAAGGTATCACCATCAGGTCAAGAGAGGTGATTCTTCCCCTCTAATCAACACTGGTGAGGCTGCATCTAGAGTACTGTCTCCAGTTTGGGGCCCTCCAGTACCAGAGAGACATGGACATACTGGAAAAAAATCCAACAGAGGGCTACCAAGATGTTCAAACGACTGAAGCATCTTCCTATGAGGAGAGGTTGAGAGAACTAGTACTGCTCAGCCTGAAGAAGAAGAGGCTTGGGGTGGATCTTATTAATATCTGCATATACCTGAAGGGAGAGTGCTAAAAGGATAGAGCTATGCTCTTTTCAGTGCCAGGACAAGAGGCAGTGGGCACAAACTGCAACACAAGAAGTTCCATCTTTACCTCAGGAAGCGCTTCTTTACTGTGCAGGTGATGGAGCGCTGGCACAGATTGCCCAGAGAGGTTGTGGAGTCTCTCTCCTTGGAGATCTTCAAAAGCCATCTAGAAATGTTCCTGTGCTACTGGCTGTAGCTGTTCCTACATGAGCAGGGGAATGGATCAGATGACCTCCAGAGGTCCCTTCCAATCACAGCTAGTCTGTGATTCAGTGATTATGCACACATACACAGACACAGAAATATATAGAATCATATGATAGACAACTTTTGGATCAGTATGATACTATTTCTGAAATTTGTATGGTTCCCCTTCCTGTGCAGCTATAAGACAACAGCAAACAACATATAATTCCAGTACTTTTTACCTATCAGCATCAAGGGAAACTCTAAAATATAAGTAAATGAGAACATATAGCATTTTGCTGAGAAAACATCACTGTAAAATCCTGTCACATGACTTGGATATAGTACCACAGTAGGAAAACTCTTTTCCGCTAAACAGTTTCCCTTAGGTTAGGTTAGATTTAGAAGGTTTAAAAGTTACCAAGGAATTCAAAATCACTGCATCAATTCATTTCTCGAAAATTATAACTTTTGCCTTTTTTCCCACATCTGTCCTAAAGACCGGCCAGAATTCTCAGGCAGAGAATGGCTGAGAAACTTAATGTTTAAACAGTGCAGAGGTTTCCTTAAGCAAAAATTTTCAATGCTATCATCCTTTCTAGCTGCTGAAAAAAAACAACAAAAATTAAATTCACCAAAATTTCACAAATTTCAAAATATAAGGACAAAATTTGTACCAATTCTAGACTTAAAGTGAAACAACAAACAACTAATGAAAATATGGTTCCTGAAAAATTTTTCTTTGTTTTGTTTTGTTGCTTTACTGCTCCATGTTAATGCTTAAATTAGAAAAGCAAAATGTTGTAAAGGAATCCTTGTTGAAATCAACATCTAATATGATGGAAACTTTTACATTTGGATTAATTCCTAAGCAAATAGGAAACTTCTGATGATGCATCCTCATAGTGTTTATTAAAGAGACAGGAAGGGGAAGGAAAAAAAAATAATAATAATTTAGACAACCTTTGGAACAGAAGTGACAGATTTGCTCTTCTACCACTCATCCTGCAAAACAGTTATTTTTGTGTTCATTTTTAAACATGATAAATGTCCTGTGTGATCACTTATCATCTTAAGTTAATAATAAGCTTGGTATTATAAACTTATGTAAGCACCAACCAAGAATGCACACTAGTTCTTGATAGCTCATTAGTTCTTGTTGGCAGGTATCAAGAATAAAAATTGGCAAAATAAATCTAAAGCATCAAGGAACAAGAGAAAAAAAATGTTATTTCTTAAAATCAGAAGTCATATAAAGAAAATCAGAAATCCTTATTTTGGTTATTATTAAGTTCATTTTCCTTTTTAAAATATACATTACTTCAGCATAGGGTGTTTGTTAAGAAATAATGACCAGCCAAAGGACTCTAAACTGGCCATTAACCTCCAAGAAGTTCTTTGTCTCATTCTTTGGTCATAACCCTGCCAACATAGAATTTTCTTTTGGAAGAAAGTAGGGAGAAAATAGAGAAAAGACATTCAAAATAAAGTCATAAAATTGAACTGATCAGAAGGCCTTCTTTTTTATGTAAAACTTTCTAACATGACCTTCCAAAAATCTGATTCAGCCTCATGCATTTCAGGTGCAGCAGAAACCACCCTTACCTGAGGTTCCCTCTGGGAAAAGTGAAGAATATTTACTTGTCTCACATGACTGTCACAAGAAAATGCCACAAATTAAGTGTCAAGAATTGAGACAAATACCATGTTTTTCGACTTCTGATATTGGCCCACAGAGAGACCCATGGCTCAGAGACCAGGAGTTTTAGAACCTTAAGTGACATTGAAAGAAATAAGACTTTGTGTCCTAAACAACTCTGTGAAGGGAATTGAAAACAAAAGTAATATTGTAACATAAATATATAATGACAGTCTCTCTAGATCCATAGAAAAGTGTACTTCTGGCTAGAAGGAAGAAGTTCATTTAGGAAGCATTGTAAAGAACCTGTGCCACTCTCCAGAAAGATCAATGGCCTGTGGCTAGGTCATGAACCTGTGATGTAGGCGACTTAGCGGAAAGTAGCTTCTCTGCCTTGTCTGATGCAAGAACCTGCAGTTGGACTCCTTGTGTCTGGGACTCCCCACTAGCTTGCTGTTCTGTAATCCCCTTTCCCATTGCATTGTCTGATTTTGAGCCGACACCTTGAACCCCTCAGAGACACATCTGAACAACAGCTTTTATCATGATAAACTAAACTTTTTACGATCATGGAAAAACCTTGCTAATATTGTATATATCAGGGAATAAGGTATCTGCTCAACTAGTTATATAATTCCCTGATCTTTCCTTTGAGATTATGTTCTTCCTATCCTGCCGTTTCCTCTACTTGTTGTTCTAACTCTCCATTGTGCCATATCTATCATTGGAGCTAAAACCCTCTGTACACAGAATATGTCTGTCTACATGCCCAGCGTATTTTGGGTGATGGCACAATATATGCAGTACATAAATAGTGATAATATCTTTACCATATCTGTATTGTAAACTTTTGCAAGTTGATGTTTATGTGGTGACATTTGGCTGAATCACATTAGTTGAACTCACTGCTTTCACAAACACAGGTAGTTAGTGTTCTTGCCAAAATTTCTTAGCCTCTGATGCTGCTGTAAAATTCTCTAAACTTGTTCTTGTATCACACCCTATAAAGTCATCTTGTTTTGAAGGGCGGAGGTTTATTTCCACTGAAACAAGCTACCCTCTGACATCAATAGACTGAAGTTTGGGATAACAAAAAAGAAATTGACTAATGGTGGCAGGAGAAAAAGAGAGAGAGAGAGATACTTATGCATGACATCTTCCTACAGAAGAGGAAAAGATAAAGACCTGAAATAATAATAACCAGATGACTATCCATTAACTGTCCTGTCAGCAATTTAAGACTTTCCAAGTCTTTCTATCAACAGATGGACAATTACACTGGTTGTTTTCCTCCCTACATACTTTGAAGAACTGTTTAACTCCTTGTGCATACTTTAATGTACTAGGTGCTTTTAGCTGTTAAGCAAGAGAGATTTTATTCCTCAGACCTTTGGCTGAGGGATCAGTCATATAAATTGTTTTTCCTGAAAAAAATGTGTTTGTGTTTTAACAAATTTTACCATAGTCACAGCTGGTCGATGCTATTGTACCCATGGGATAACTGCGTTTCCCCAGTAGTGGAGAATATACATGATGGCATGGATGGAGATAGACACTCAAAGACTAACAGTAGCTGAGAAGATGTTTGGAAGAGTTTTAGAGAAAATGTAAAAATTTTCACTTTACCTTTCAGAGAAGCATAATTTCTCTGACATTTCCATCGCTACATACACCTTTGCTTGTGGTACGTCATACAGATGAACACCTTCCTCTGCTCTCCCTGCTTCCTATAGAACAAGTTTAGCAAGCTTCATATTGATGCAAGCTCGATTCTTGAATTAGTAAAACAAATGTTCACAAATATATGCTCTATTCAGGAGAACAACCAGTCACATTTCCATAGATACTTAGCCACTAGCTTTTTAAATTAATGAGAATTAAACACACCATTAAAAAAGTCCTATGACCTTCTATTGAGAAGTAAAAGGCTAAGGATACTATATTTTGAAGTTCAGATTTTTTTAACCTGAATTAATAATAATAAAAATATAATATTTTAAGATCACACATATATATATAATCATAATTTTAAAAACAAGCAAACCTGTAAGTGTATTTACTCACACTTACAACTTTATCAGCTCCAGAAGAGAGCACATATTATAAATATACAAATCAGTAACCCTTGTATTCATCAGGCTATACTGTGGAATTATGTATGAGGGATGTTGAGGGAGGATATTGTTTTCTTGCTGTCCTGAAAGAATTATCAATATAGTCAGTTAGAAAATTTATTATCATTCATAGGTTTTTAACTGATCCCTGGAAAGGCAGTTATTTAAATAAGAGAGTGGTAGTTTTTCATGTTAGACCCTTAGAACGTATTACATGCTCACATGCTTACAGTCTCAGTTGGGGGGAAATATCTTCATTGGGTTTAACTGTTGGGGGGGGTGTTTTGTTTTAATTTTTACCTTCAGCTTTGATGCATAGAATATAGACCATAATATAAAAAACTACAAGGAAACTGTTTAGAGGACTTAGTCTTACTTAGCAGAGAAAATCATTTGTCATCTACTCTATAAACTCTTAGCTATCTCAGTTATAAGAGCTATGAAAATCATAATGGTAATCATGAACCACCCATAGATCTGTGTAAAGACATAAAGGACACAGATAAAATTCATGGTACCACAAGTCCCACTTCTAGATTCAAAGTCAAAAGAAATTATGAGCAGAGTGGAAAGTGAGGCCCAGCAGAAGATCCATCATACACATCGAATTCTTCAATTCCAAAGTATCAAAGAAATGGAAAAGGAATAATTATTTTCTCTAAATCCAAAAAACCTTTAGGGAAAAAAAAAAATTATATGGATGGATCTAGTCCTTTTCTTAGGCTATATGTATTGGACTTATGTGACAAGGTTTTGGTAGCAGGAGGGCTGCATGGGTCGTTTCTGTGAGAAGAGTTCAGAAGCTGACCCATGTCAGATAAGAGAGAGTTTCAGCTGTCTCCAAAAGGGGCACACCACACTGGCCAGTGTTAAGCCAGTGAACAATGCTGGTTGTGCCTCTGGGAGAGCAGATTTAAGACAGGGAAAAAATGGTGTGCTACAGCACTTGGGAAAGAGAAATAAGAAAATGTGAGAGAAACAGACCTGCAGATACCTAGATCAGTGAAGAAAGAGGAGGAAGTTGTGCTCAAGGCACTGAAGCAGTTCTCCCGCAGGCTGTGGAGAGGAGTATTTATATATATATTTATATATATGGAGTATTTATATATATACTTATATATATATATATAAATATATATTTATATATATAAACAGGAATTTTAGAAGTTCTAATATTTGGGGTCAATTTTCCTATTCCCGATATTTGTTTAATGTCTAACACTCCCCACACATATTTGTATGTAGAGTTGTTCCTCCCCACATGCAGAACAGTGCAGTTCAGTACTTCCTATTGATGAACTTCATGAAGTTCATGTCAGTCCATTTCTCCAGCTTGTTGAGATCCTTTTGAATAGCAGCACAACTGCCCACACCAAGCCCATGCAATCATTATGGCAAAAATATGAAGTTTCCCATCTTATGATACAAAGCCACCATTTGTCAAAAAGCTTCAGGAAAAGCTGTTACCAAAATTTCTAGTCAATAAATGGGACAATAAGATAAGTAGCAATCTAGTTCATCCAAGCTTCTTTTTCATGTTAATGAATGGTATTTTCTCTGAACTCTTATTATCAGTCAAGAAAAGCACCAATGTTTCACAGTAAGCCGATTTTAATAAGAATTTATGAATGTTGGGAAGTGGAAAATTAGAGTAGATACTGCTGTGTTCAGCCTGACTAGTTACATTGCCAGATGAATATGACTATATTAATTATGGATATTTTACTTTTTTAACATATGTTTTCATGCCTTTAAGCAACATAAACTGCAGTAATGGATTAAATGCAGCCTTGAAACCACAACTGTATAGATTCTCATCTTGCATCTTTACAGAATAAGGATGATATCAGTGAAAAGACCTTAACTGAATGAAAAGGCCTCTCTTAAGATGGGAGGTTAATTTGGAAGTTATGATTGATTTCTTGTGTAGATGACCATATTCTCAATTCTGAAGTGCGTAATTTGGAATAAAGACGTATTAGAGTCAGAGGATGTGAGTCATCTCATTTAGCTTCAGACATCTACAGCTGAGATGTTTATAATCAAACGAGTCATCTTTATAGTCAAATAGAAAGACAGAGATGCCCAGAATATGTGATCTATATGCCCTATTTTAGGTTTTTATAGTTAGAATAAGATGAATCATGCTAGAAATAAATTTGATTATTAAAGGAAGCCTAAATAAGTGATTCAGGTCTGAATATCTAAAGTTTAGTGGGATTAGCTTGCTAAGTATGTCAAAAGCAGTTAATTTTCGATCACTTGTTATATCCTACTTCAGCCTGAATTAATTTTCTATGTAGATCAGACTTAAATGAATCAGTGTCATCTGCTGTGTTGCTGCTTCCACTTTCTATAACATTTGTTTCTCAGAAAATGTCCCTTATAAGAGCTGACAAATCCTAACCCTATCAAACATCCGATGAGATCATTATCTTCAGTGATACAGTTGCAAATTCTCATACTATATGTAGACTTCTGCTCACAAATTGTTTCAGACTATGCTGATTTCTTACATAGATCTTAGTGTTGCAGCCTTTGATGACCATTTTTTTCTAAGTATAAGGTTACTCCCCTATTTCAGCTAACCTAGAGGAAAACTGGTCATTTACAAAAAAAAAAAAAATCTTTAAAACATCTATTCTCAAAAATCATACCTTGATGCAGAAGCTGATTCCATCATTTTCCATCACTGTTTATCTTGCAGCTTGTCCCACTGATGTTATATTGAACCCTAAGGTTGATAATATCTAGCTGCAGCTCATGGTTGTTTTCTTAAGTGTAAGCACAATTTTCAGTAAAGTATTTTACTGAATAGTAAAAAGGAAGCTTATCACAAAGCTCCTTGCACACAGATACCCAAGAACTGTTTTATGTACTGAAGACTGATGATGGAAAGGAAGATAAAAAACCCAGACTACTGTGAAACAGAACTACCTATTTCAGGTAATTCAGCAAGCTTGAAACTCACATCAGGAATACAAGTTTTCAGGCACCAACCAGATTTCAGTTGTGGGCACATGTTTGAAGGTTAAGAGAGATACAGCTGAGCAGTGTGAATATCCAGTGTTATTTGCCTGGGAGCCTTGTGGAGAACTCCTCCAGAATGTGTCAGGACATGATCACATTCCAGAAGGAAGATTTTTAGATTCGGTGTTAGTTTTGGGATAGACTTACCCCAGTAAATAAGTCCCTAATAAATCTGTATCTTTGGTTTGTGGGGGGGGAAGTGTTGTATTTTCGTTTGTGAAACATAAAGCCATGCATATAACTGTGAAGCATTGCCTTAGGGATGGAGTCCTAATAGGTCAGGGAGCTAACACCTCACTCACAGAGCCTCCTGGTTTCTGAAGAAATCCTGATATGAAGAAGCATCACAGATGACTTATCTCTAAAATCACTATCAGCCTACCAGGTTTCATTGGTGAAATTTAACACTGAAGTTAAATTGGACAACCCTTAGTGATGTTCTATTCTGTGCTCCATTGGTTAGTACATTTGCAGTTTAAAGGAGAAAGTACTGAGAAGATTTTTTACAGCTTTTCTCCAGTCAGCATACATTAGGGGCAGCTTTTAGCTCATTATATACTTGTGTTCTCAGTGCTGAAAACTACAGAATTATTATACATTTACTTACAAAAATGAATAAGAAATCATTCTTAGCTCCACAGCTTCACTCTTCTACTGAAATCTAAACAGCAGTTTCAAAGGACTGTCTTCCATTCAGGCTTTTGAAAATTTTACTTTAAGCCATTCTTAGACTCTTCTTGGCTGTTTTTCTGCTAAAGCAACAATTATGTGTAACTACATATTACCACACATGAGAAATGTAAAAAAATAAAAAAAAAAAAATAAAAAAAAATAAAGCTAATAATTTTACAGAGGTAGGTTTTACAAGGGGCTAACCACATGAAATACTAAGTTGCTTTGAAAATCTAACTTTATTATTCTGTAAAGTTTTAGAGAATGCTGCCAAAATGTCACCAAAATTTCAATTTAGATTGAACAGTTGTGATTTTTCTCATCCTGATATTCACAGAAAAGTTTGTTTACCCCTTGTCTTCTTCTGTATAGGACTGGTGATGAGACTATATATATAAAGTACATGCCCATGCCTAGTGCAAGGTTTCAGGGTCTGCTTAAAATAGGTGTGGCAAATCATTCTACATGGGTGCTACCATATGTATATTAATTCTGTTAAATAGAAAGTAAGTCCAACCTATTGTGTCTTTTACTTAACAAAGATCAGGTGGAGTTCAATAGTGTTTCATTTTTTAAAAAACACTTTTTCTTCTATATAATTCAAATTTGGTCTACAAATTTTGATCAAGATCTTGTTAATGATGGTGGTGAGATGGTGGTGATGGACGGCTGAGATAGATTTAAATGTATATATATATTCACCTTATTTAATGCTAAAGATATATAGAAATTAAGAGACAATAAAATAAATGTTTGCAATATTGCACTATAAATTTTAATGTTAAAGTGGCCTTCAAACAATTATTCTTTGAATGAATTGGCACCCACTATCATCCAAAAATATGTCAATGCAAATTATTATTTTTTTAATTTAAAATTTTAATCTTGTATTAAATTATTAGAAATTAGAATTATATGTTTATGGAACTAGATTATAATTGATTTGTCTAGGGTATGCATCTGTTCAGCTAAGTGTCTATATATCTTATCATATTCCCATGCATTCACGTACTGGTTTCTGTTCTCAGTGAACCATGGGTGTCAGCCAGCACAGTAATTCCCTCCACAAAGACCAACCTTTTACTGTACTTGTTATTTAACAGCCAGTGCTTGTGATTTCAGTATGAATCACAGATCATATAGTGTGGGATTTTTTTGTTAAAGCCTAGCTTCTGAAGCTCAGAAATTGCCTGAAAATCTCAGGCAGACAGCTAAGGGGTCTGTAATTTTAGAGTAAAGAGGTTTTTAAACTTGCAGGTTTTCCACCTCTGCAGTACACAAAGTAGTTTATTAAAAGTAATGGTTTGGAGACTTTACTGGTAATAGGCACCTTGGTTTTCTATTTTTTTTATTTTTGTTGTTGTTGTTTTGGAGAATGCAGAATTGGAGAATTTTGGAGAATATTTTTGTTTGTTTATTAGTTTGTTGTTTGGCTGGTTTTGTTTGTTTGTTTGTTTGTTTGTGAGCTCTCTATTAATTCTGCAGGCTCTCTGGCTCCCCATTCAATAAACACTCACATCTTTTGACTGCCAGAGAGTTGAGGGTGAATCTCCTTGGCTGACTGCTTTTTGGATCATTTGCTTCCTGAGCACTTCACCCTGCCTTAGTGGCAAGCCTTGAAGCTGGACAGGCAGAGAAGGGGCTGATGCCATTAGAATCAAGAGAAGAAGCATTTTCACAGGTCTAGCTCTAAAATTCCCTACCAGAGAATGACACCATAAGGTGATGAAAACCATCAGGCAAGCTGACCAAAAGCCACGGTACTTCTCCCCATTAGAAATCTGATGAGTTTTGTCAAATGTTTTCTTGATATCAACATGTTTCAATTCTGTGAATCTGAGCCTCTTGACTTAAAAAGAACATGTCCAATCATTTCAGGAAGGAAAGTAATAATTTATCTAGCTAATAAAATTTAAGCTTTGTGGATTTAAATCTAAAACTAGTCCATTCTTCTATAAATTAAAAAAATGATAATAATAATTAAAATTAAATTATATCTGACCTGTAACTGCTGTACCTAGTTTAAGTTCTCAAGGAAAGATAACAGAACTCAGTAATGCTCTTTTAATTCACTGCCTGGCAGTACTGTGAATTCCCCTTAACAAGAAGCATGTCTCTTAAAAATGTATTCCCGTGTAAGATTTTCTCATCTGTTGGAGAAACATGCAATAGTTTCCTATGTATATGTCTTTCATCATTTATCAAGATTTCTGCTTTTCCAGTTTTTAGGTGTTGTTGTTTGTTGTGTTTTTTGTTTTGTTTTGTTTTGTTTTGGGGGGGGTTGGTTGGGAGGGAGGTTAGAGTTAGTTTTATTTTGTCTGGTTTGGTTTGTCATTGTGTTGTTTATTTGTAGAAACAATGCCTGCAGAAGTTTATTTAAATTTGTAAAAGGGATTTTTAAAGGAAAAAACCTTTCCTAGAGAAAAAAGAGAGACCCTTTTGGAGCATTTTATATATATATATGTTATTTACTTATAAAGGAGAAGACAAAATAATCTTTACCAACAGCTTTCACACTGTTGCCACACATTTTTTCACACCGGGACTTAAAGTTAGTCTCCAGTTCAGGATGTGGTATTCTCAGATCACAAAAGCTAAGTAGGATCAGCTCTACCCACTGTTTAGCTGAAAGAAGTCCCAGGAAAAACCCAGATAGTAGAGAATAGAACAGAGAAGGTAGCTTTCCCTCTGATTCAGAGTAGAGGTAGTCTTATCACCAGAGGCAGCATGTATTGCCAACACTGGGCCAAATCCTTCTGTGCAATTAAGCCACGATCAATGTCAAAGCAGAATATCTATGATGGAAGCATTCCTAGATGAATCTGTATAAACAGTCTGTTCTTCCAATTGGTTTTGTTATTCCATTTATCTGCTTTTCTACCTTCTGTAAAACTAGTCTCACATGCTTGGTCCAAAGCTGCTATGATCTATGCATATCCTCTGTCTTCTATTGGGATATTTTTATAATTACATTTGCCAGTGTCTAAGGTGAGAATATTCTTTTGAATTCTTTGCACAGTCATTCCAGTGTCTCTCATGGTTTTCAGTTCCTTTCTCCGCTACTCAACGCAGAGAAATCGGATATAACCCCTCAGGTTTTAGTACAATCCAAATTAAGCTTGATCATATCTCACAAGCTCTTCATTATTCTTGAAGAAATCTCTCACGTACCAATACAGCAGATCTTTTAATCATGTTTTAAACCCTTCTACAGATGTTATTGTAAATCCTGGTATTTTCTCCTGGCTATGCCACCTTACAGCCGCTGACCTCTGTGCATATGAGTGGCTTGAGACACTAGTTATATTGGACATTAACTTCATTGTTTATTAGTTTTACCTACTGATCAGTCAAAACAATTGCCCTTATCAGGAACTTTTATGTTCTTTATATGGTCCAGTATGAAGTGAAACTCCTTGAAATGTCAACTCAGTTACTTGAAGCTACACATAGTTCTTTATTCTGAGGATGTTATTTCGAGTTAATATGATTTTACTGCAGCTTTTTTTGAGCCATGATGAAAATCAGTTCTGATGTCATATTGTGATTATGAAAAAGACAATTCCACTGTCTCAGGATCCATTTTTCTTTCTGCTCACTGCCAGGAGGGTATAGAAATACTGTAGAAGAACAAAGAATAGGTATATTCCATTAATACTTCAGGAATTTTTGAAGTAAACTGGAATGAAACTAGTTCCAACTTTAACAACAACAACAAAAAAAAAAAAACCTCAATATACAAAAGTCCAAATAATATATTAGCAGACCTCTTGCCATGAAGTTGTATCTTTCTTCTTGTCTGTAAAGGCTGTTGATTAAGTCACTAATATAATTCCTGCAATAAGTGCTTTTCTTCCCTTTAGCACTGAGGCTTTGCCATGGATCAGATTTATTTAAAAAACTCGTTCCAGCAACAGAATAGTGTTCCAGATCCTTCGTAATCATATGCTTAGTAAAAAGTACCTAGCCCATGTCTCACAAGAGCCACTTTGAACAGCTACAAATGGTGAATAAGGACTCTTAGTTTGCTCAGTATAGTTTCCCTCTTAATTAAATCCAGTGGCTCTTACCTTTAGGCTGAAAATATTATCTGCTCTAGGAGCTACTTAAGAGCAAGTGTAATTCATCTGTCAAAGCCATCAGAAAATAAATTAAAGCAATTTTTCCAATTTTTAGCACTTTTCACAGCTGCATCATATAGGTGGCTCAGTACTGTGAAATCATCTTTTTTTTTCTATGTTTGTAAATTCACCATAAAAATATTTTTATTGGTACCAGGATGTTTGACAATGTTCTTTTTGTGCTGTAAATTCTTTCTATTACTCCATTCTTCAAGGACATACTCTGTATTAGTTGTTCATTTTACCTCAGATCCTTGTATCATGGACAAATTTCATTTTCACTTTCCTATGAATTAAGATATTTGAGAATATTTAGAAATTTGAATATTAGATATTTAGAATATTAAGATATTTGAGAATACTGATCTAGTTCACTCTGGAAGAATGTGTTTAATTCAAAATTTCACTGAAGTCTTCGAGAAGCCTCATCTAACTGAACTAGTCAAGTTTGAACCAGATGATACCAGAGGTCCTTTTTAGTCTCAATTATTGTATATTTCTAAGTATCTTTGTCTGAATTGGCAAGAACTCTTATATTTCTTGTTTCATAATGATGATAATATTAATAATGATAATTTAAAAAGTAATTGAATACACCAATAAGGTAGGTGAACATGAGCTTTTTTGCTTTAAAAGATGAGATATTGTGCCATTTTTGTTCACTTCCATGTCTAGCCTAAAAACCCTAACAGGCATCCTGATATACTTGTGGTCAGGCAGCCTGCCTGTGATTTTTTTTAACTGTTTTAACCTCCATTGCACCCCATAGGCTAAGCTTGAGATAAATTTTTTTCTTTTTTTTTTTTTGTTTTCCCTTTTTTTTATGGTGTTAAATTGAAAACTGAAGAAGTTGCCTAAATAACGAAGCAAAACACGTTATTCCCCATCATATATGGGCTTAATAGTCATTCATTTTTCTTAGTTCTGTCTTCTTTCATCTTACTTTCTGTTTTATCTTCTTTCATCTTACTTTGTGTTACCTTTTTTAAAAAAATATATTTTGTTTTGTTGTTTGATATGTTGTTACATTACGTTACGTTACGTTACGTTACATTATGTTACGTTACGTTACGTTATGTTATTTTAGTTTGGATTTGTAGTCTTTGAGATTTCAGTTCTTCTTATCTTTTCAGTCTCCTAAGCTAAAAATCTCTTTAATATCTGGCATTTTCTTGATGGGAAGATAGCAGTAGACAAGACACATAAATCATGTTCATTTTCTTTTATTCATTTATTAATGTTAATTTTATTCCACTGTTTTCAGGCTTTTTTTTTTTCCAAATTATATCTACACTCTATGCATTTTTCAAAATCATTTTAGATAGGGATATGAGAGATAAATGCAGTATCTGGTTGATCAATGATGTATTCAAAGGTCTATAAAAGTTTAATTATTTGGTCAAATGCTACGAGGCTTATTTTTGAAGGGTACCATCACCGATGCTCTGTTTCTCAACCTTCATTTTACAGCAGTACCACTTGCCCTTCAACAAATTTACAAATTCCTGCATGTTTCTATTTACAACATATAAATGAGGGGTATGTCAAGTGAGATTCAAACAGGTCTCTCATGAAAGGATAGCTACTTAATAAGACAAGGTAAAATTAGTTTTAAAAGTACATTCCTCACATATTGTAGGTTGACTGGCCTATTGAACAATTATCTTTTCAGTGATTTCTCTTAGGACAGTAATTTTAGTCGTAAGTACTAAAAAGGCTGGGCTATGCCAATAAGCTTTAATACGAGAGGGAATTTTCCCTGCCTCAGGTTCAGATCGGAATGCAAGATATGTTCACAGTGACAGCTATACATTTACTGAACATGTTTCAAACTAGTTGCTGAAAGTGGAGCAACCAGTTTTGTCCACCCTTTGTAAGCCTTTTGGCTTACTGATATAGCTACTGTTTGAAAGTAATCTTTCGTAATAAATGCATCTGTACATGTACTACAATCAACATTTCTTTAAAACTGGGAAAACTTAAAACTGTAATGGGATACTAGCTCTTTTATCTTTATCTTAATTTAGTATTAAGGTTTATTTGTGTCACTTTAGTCTTGAGTTTTCTTGCTGTTATTAGTTACATGTATCTTACAATGAACTCATCAATACCATGAGTATTATTCTCCCTTGATAAATATGTTATTCTCCAGCCTTTTTAGACTTTCTTCATATAAATTCTCTAGTCATTTAGAAACAGTTCTGTATATAGTTCAGATAGTTTCTATGCTCTGAAATCCTAGATTAAAAAAAAAAAAAAAAAAAAAAATTTACTAAAAGAGGACCTTTCAGTCTCATTATTATCCATTTTGTTCTTCTTACTTCAATTTCTCACTCAGGAAAAAAAAAAAAAATCAATGTGGCAGTAGTACACTGGACTGTCATTAAGCCAATTCTGTAACACAAAGACTTACAGGTCTTTGTAGTCTAACATCCACAAATAATTTTGGTATATGTATACGTTTTAGAACTACATTGCTGTAAGGATAGGCCAAGCTTTTTTTCGTCTAAGATACTGTTTTACAATTGAGTTTCATCTTTTAGGGCTTCCTCTTGTAAGCAAAATTTTGCAATATTTTCACTCAGATGGTAAAAAGGCACAGTTCCATTAACAATATATTATTGCCTGACAATAATTAGAAAGCCTCTGACAGAATTGGCCAGACTGGTAATATGTAGACTTGGTATGTCAAAAATTCACTGGATAATTGGGCAGAAAATTCACTGGATCATGAGGCTCTAGAGCTTGTGATCACTGATGAAACTTCCAGCAGGTTGTTGATTACTAGTGGCAACTTTCAGAGATCAATACTAGAGACGATTGTGTCATATATCTTTACTAATAATCTGGACCATGGAATGGGCTATACACTCAGTATGTTCACAAAGGATGCCAAACTGCGGAAGTGGTTCTCCAGGGGTGAACTGCTCTTCCAGCTATCAGCAGTTTTAACAGGCAGTGGACTGAAAGAAACTTCAACAAAGGCAAATGCAAAATCCTGCACATGGGGTGGAATAACACCATACAACAGAAAAGGCTGGAGGCAGACTGGCTGGAGAGCAGCTTTGCAGCAAAGGTCCTGAGGGTTCTGTTAAATAATGGGTCAACAGTGCATCTTTGCAGCAAAGAAAACCAACAGCATCCTTAGCTGCATTTCATGAATGTAGCCAGGAGGTTGAGGAGAATTATTCTACCCCTCTGACACTTGTAAACACATATTGGGAGCATGCTGCTCAGTTCTGGGCTCCCCAGCAGAAGAAGGATATTAGCAGATCTCAGTAAATCCAGTAGTATGCTACCAAGCTGGTTGAGGGTTGAAGCACATGGCAAACAAGGAAAGGCTGACAGAATGAGACTTGATCAACCTAGAGAAGGGAATGTAATGGGAATGTTATTGCTATCTACAATTACCTAATGGGACAACAGAGAAGACAGAATCAGACTCAAAGGAGCAAGGAGGACAGGAGGTAACAGACCCAAGCTGAAGTACAGGAAATGTCAGTTAGATACCACAGAAATTGTTTTAACTGTGAGAATGGTCAAACATTGGATCAATGTGCTGAAAGAGGCTGTGGATTTCCTGTCCTTGGACGTATTCAAAACTTAATCGTACAGTCTGTGAGCCAGCTGAGCTAATTGGACCTGCTTCTACCAGAAGTTGGATTCAGCCGACAGAAGTCCCTTCTTGCCTAAATTATTCAATGATTTTATGATTCTATTAAATGTTCAACTATTTCTACTTGCTAGTATAAATTATTATTTCTACTTGCTAGTTAATTGTTTCTTCTTGCTAGTCTAATGAGCAACTTCCTTTTGGAAGCATTGAGTTTCTACTAACTCTTAAAGAAATATGTGTAAAAGAGACCAGAGTTCTTTAAAAATATTTTCTGAATATAGTTCATGTGGAAATCAAATCTTGTTGAATATGTCTTGAGGAATTCACAAATGATGACAAAGATGTCATTGTACCTCATTAAAGTGAGGAGTTGCATATATGTTTTCATCAATAATTGCATGTACTTAAACTATCGGAATATATTTGAGAATTTCTACAGTAAACTACTTAAATGTATGTAAAACTCTTCACATAAAATAGGTTCTTAACAATTACTTTCTATGTCACTGCAGATATCAGAAATACTTTCCAGTTGGCTTTCTTTTCCGGACACAGATAGATTTTTTACTGATATGGTTGACCTTCAGGCTCTCTTAATGCAGCTAGATGGTGAAAAACAATTTGATCCTTCACCTTGCAGGGCAAAGCTTAATCTGATAAAAATCTCTACAATTACAAGATTCATCAGAAATAAAATCTACACAATAATTCAGCAACAGATTGTACTTAATAAAGACACACATTAGTAAATTGTTTCACCCCACAAAGTTATTTATTTAAAACCCTTCTTTCTTGAATAATATTTAACATTCTAGTCTATTTGGTTTTGAGACATATCCTGAAGCATTTGGATTTCTACTCTGCAGATGTGTAATTATAGAATGGCTTGGTTTGGAAGGGACCTTAAAGATCGTCTAGTTCCAATCCCCCTGCCATAGGCAGGAATGCCACCCGCCGGATCAGGTTGGCCAAGGCCCCATCCAGCCTGGCCTTAAACACCTCCACAGATGGGGCATCCACAACTTCTCTGCGCAACCTGTTCCAGTGCCTCACCACCCTCACAGTAAAGAATTTTTTCCTAATGTTTAAACCATTCCCCCTTGTCCTATCATTATCTACGTGAATAAGGAGTCCCACTGAGGTCGCAGTGAGGTCTCCCCAGAGCCTTCTCTTCTCCAGGCTGAACATTCCCAGCTCTCTCAGCCTTTTTTCATGGGAGAGGTGTTCCAGACCTCCAACCATCTTTGTGGCCCTCCTCTGGACTCACTCCAACAGGTCCACATCTTTCTTGTGGTGGGGGCCCCAAACGTGGATGCAGTACTCCGGGTGGGGCCTCATGAGGGCAGAGTAGAGGGGGACAATCACCTCCCTCGACCTGCTGGTCACTCCTCTTTTGATGCAGCCCAGGATGCAGTTGGCTTTATGGGCTGCAAGCACACACTGCTAACTCATGTTGAGCCTTTCGTACACCAGAACCCCCAAGTCCTTCTCTGCAGGGCTGCTTTCATTGAGTTCTTCTCCCAGTCTGTGCTCATGTCTGGCATTGCCCTGACCCAGGTGCAGTGCCTTGCACTTAGACTTGTTGAACCTCATGAATGGCATCTCTTCCTTCTTTGGTATCAAGCACACCAGTCAGTTTGATTTCATCAACAAAGTTGCTGAGGGTGCAATCAATCATTTTCTATGTCATTGACGAAGACATTGAAGAGCACTGGTCCCAGGACAGACCAGCTCCTGCGCTCTAAGAAAAATATCCTTAAAGAGTTGCCAGTTCTGATCAGATCTTCTGTCCCTAAGGACAGTATGCCATGGGATCTTGTCCACTAATTCTTTGAACAGTTGGAAGTTAGCTTTGCTAAATTTCAGGGTCCTGACTATGCTCTTTGCCAGGCCCATATCCCTCAAAATCACAAACTCAGCCAGGGCATGGTCACTGCAACCCAGGCTTCCTCCAGTCTTAACCTCTTTAATGAGCTCTTCTGCACTGGTGAGCACCAGGTCCAGTAACACTTCTTCTCTGGTTGGTTTGTCTAATACCTGGATGAGGAAGTTGCCCTCAATGCACTCCAGGAGTCTCCTGGATTGCTTACTGACTGCTGTGTAGCTTTCCCAACAGACATCCAGGTGGCTGAAATTCCCCAGGAGGATGAGAGCCTGTGAGTGCGATGCTTCTCGTAGTTAGAGGAAGAAAGTATCATCAACAAATTCCCCTTGATTGGCCTGTTGTGCTTGAGCCCAATTTAGCCTGGTGCAGATGAATAGTTTGACTCACGTAAGGAGATTTATAACACTGAACAATGTCAGTTAGTAACAAATGAAGACTCCCTGTACTATTTGTGATCCTTTTCTGTAACTGCAGAATTTCCAAAAGATGTCAGAGGTTTAGAATTCTTTTTATTTATTTACTTTGTATAATATCATTAATGTCCTGAATGAAAATATAGCCTGCTTGTTGGATTACTTAGCTCATATTTGGTATACGCAGCAAACTCTTCTGGTATTTACATATAACAATAATTTTATAAGTCTTGGTCATTTCTGCAGGGAAAAAGAAAATCTGTAATATTTAACTCACTTTACCTTCTTATGTGAGCATGTTTATGGCACAGTCAGAGAACCTTTAAGTCATTTATCTTTCTAAGTTTTAGAACTAGTCCACACTAATCACACCCTCACAGTGTGTAGTAACTGCGGATTTCCAGAAGAGCTATCATGCTTTGCTTCATTGGTTATTTCACAATAACATCCCTCTCTAGACAAGCACTGTGATTTTACCAGCTTTCATTTCTGACTAGCAACCAACAGATTTGAACTAATTGTTCAATTGCATGTTTCCTCTGCACAGTTTAATGCGACCAAGGTTCCTCTGAGCATCTTCTTGTAGTCAAAAATTGAAATTGCTAATAATATCAAAGACTGGATCTATTGCTACTGATTTTTACAATGACTTTAATTCCCACATGTGCTGAAAATACTAAAAAAAAATTACCTAACAGTTTTGTGCCAAGAATGGTAAGATGTAAAGGAAAAACAGGTTCAAAACTGGTTACCATTTGAATCTAGTCAAATAACAGATCTTTCTGTTGCATGGCCATGTATGGCAGATATAAATTGCAATAATGGCAGTATTTCTATTTAGCATCTTGAGGTTAAAAATTAGTTAGTAATACATAATGATTAAACTACAATGCAAGAATTTAAGAACATTTATTAAATGTTCTCAAAAGGGCATGTTTTAGAAATTTTGTTCATACTGTAATCTGCTCAGAGCTGTTAAAGTATGGATAATTTCGTTCAATTTTCCAGTAGGTTTCTGCCTTGAATAAGTAAATAGTGGGTAATGGTTTGTGTCAAAGTCCTTGTAACACTCCATTAAACATAAAGCATGACAATCTGATCAGATGTCTCTTTTATAGTAAGAAACTGACTTGTGACTTTGGGAGTTGCTCAGCTGCATCAGGTCACATCAGAAGTCTAGTCTTTTCATCTTCTAAAAATCCCTTATGGTTTTACATCTGACAAATTTTGAATCATAGCATCATGACCTCACTTTTCAAACTGCATTTGATATAGTCCAAGCACTGTTACTGAATGGAAAGTAGAACACTCATCTGCTGGGGACTGAATTAAAAGAAACCTCTTTTTCTTTTTCTTTTTTACTTTTTTATTTTTTGATGCTTTAGATTTAAATCATCTTCATAAGGTTCAAGTATTTCATTTACATGAAAAGAAATTGCACTTTAATATTGTCAAGAGTCTAGCTTAAAATACACTCAAAACCAAGGGAATCCAGAGTTAAAAGAGAGTCATTTCTCCTTTCAAACATTAGGGTTCCATGAAGATAACATTTAAAAACAAATAAACCCTCATTTAAATTACTTAAAATAGAGATTCCAGATAAATATAGAAACAGAGATCCTATTTGTTGTGGACTGTTCTCAGAAGAGTCTATCCATATAAAGTCTTTGTAATGCTGAACAGTTAATGCAATATTCAAAATCTATAACATTGCAACACCTGAAACAGTCAGATATCTTTCAGGAACTATTTGCCTATTCTTTTCTTTCCTCATCTCATTTGTCTGAAGTCCCACAGAAAAGGAAAAGTTAAGACATGGTAAGCAAGTAAACAAGACTCAAAACATAGAAGATGGGAACATCAAGGAAAGGTGGAGACGATATACCTTGTTCCCAGTGTTCAGCAGAGCAGGTGATCAGTGGGACCTCTTTAATAGCCATGGACCAGTCTTCAGGGAATTGTAAAAAGAACCATTGACAAAGATGGGTACAATAAAACACACACTTTATCTTCCAATTCATGGCATTTACCTTTGGCACGAAGAAGTTTAACAGCTTGTAGCCAAAGCTTTGCTTTTTCCTTGGGACAGGTTGGAACTTAAACCTTGCTATTTTTGTGGCCAATTATTATAAAACACATGGTCTATTACTCCTTTGCAATATGTCCCAAACCTTGTTACTGTGCAGGAAAATTATGAGTTCTATAACCTTTGGAGCTGGTGTGTCTCAATAAAGATTGAAAATCTATTATTAAAATCTGATTAATGACTCCTAACTATAAATACTGCATGGGTTTGAGAACCTAAGAATCTATTGGTTCATAAGCAGAATTTCATGCCAGCCCTGTCTGAGTAAAGATTCAGTCACTTGTTGAAATCAGGAATTAAATTACAGTAACTGTGAATGACAATCTCCTATTAAAACACTGATTTTTAGCTGTCTGTAATCTCTGAAAAATCTTCCAAGATTCAAGTTTTGTCTGTGATCAATGTCATTAGGAGTACGTTAAGACAATTTTTAAAAAGATCTTTTGAGATACATGGCTTTAAAAATATTTGTCATTCCTGTTTGCAGAGGGCCACAAGCTACCACCTGTTAAACTAGTGCAATAACTTGCAATGTCTCGTACGCTTCAGTCTACCTAGTCACATGGTCTGCTATCACAGTATAAATGGAAAGTAATATCAGAGAGTCTCTCTGTTCTCTTCTGTCAGCTTAAATAAAAATGCAAATATGAAAACATACACATGCACTACTATTACACCTGGTTGCTTGAAATCACTTCAGCATTTGCACTTATTCTAGGTGCTCTGTGAGGAATATTGGAACTATGATAACAATTTAATGGTATGATAAGCAGCATTTCTATAAATTTTAGATGTTTAATTTAATACAACAATGTATGACTGCAGTATGTCAGCTCATCTAATCAAGCACATCATTGCTCACTCCAAATCATTCCTCCTCACATTCTTAGATCAGTACAGCTACAGAAGCAGCAAATGAATAATATAGAAAACAGGTGATGTCTAGGTAGTGGGATCATCTTACAGTGTGTTAAATGACAGTCTTTCAATAATGAAAGATTCTGATTGTAGTGTTTTATACAGAGGATTCTCTGTATGGACAAAATCACACATCCTTTCTTATAACTCTAAGTGAACACTGGATATAATTCCTAAGTTAGAGTTAATAATTCCAAACTGGATATGATTCCTAAGTATAATTCCTTAATTCATTAAATTGACACTAGAATCTTGGGGCAACATTCTCAAAATTGTTTGTTCCTATGGTAAGATTATTTTAGTCTTGCCACTGCTACCTTCTGCAATAGTAAGTACGGAGCATATTTCTATATTGCATTTAATTTGAAACTATAACTTACAAGTGGTTTCCAAGTTATTCTGTTTTATTTCATCACGGCTGTATTTCTAGAACATTCATTTACAGGGGCAGGTTTCGCTTACCTCTGCTTTGTGCATCTGGGAGTACCATGCAGAACAGAGCAACAGTGTAGATAAGAACAACATTTAATCAATGAGAAAGAATAATAATACTCCCAGATAATCCAAATCATCTTCTTAAATCCCTTCCACAGAATAAGAACCATTAATAATATTAAACTTTATTAAAAGAAAACACTAGCTTTTTTTTCTTGGTGAAATGGGAAAATTTACTTAAAACATTGTTCATGTTCCTGGATAAAGGCTCTGATATGAACTAAAAATAAAATAAAATTAAAGGAAGTTTAGTCCAAATTAGAGCTTTTTAAAACATCCACAAAATAGTAACGTATTGTTCTCATGAGATTTCAAACTCTTATGCCAAATATCCAATAGACTGCAAAGCCATGTTCTAGACCAAATATTTGGTGTAACTTGAGTTTTTTCAAATATCTTTTCTTCTTGCTGACCTAAAAAAAAAAAAAAAAAAAAAAAAAAAAAAGGTTTGATGTAATTGTACCCTTGAGAAAAAAAAGTTTATTGAAAAATACAAAGACAGGTGTAAAAGAGTTTTTATCACAAACAAACATCCTTAAACTGAGGCTTGTGACCTTTTTAGGACTATCCTGTCATAAAATAGATACCAAAACACTGAGCTATCTGGTATATTTAATATTCACTGAATTGTTCTGATGAGCACAAAGAGATTTTCTACAAATCTCAACAGACTGCTTGTTAATAAAGCCATTAGGAATGTATAGAGAAACAAATGAAACAAAATTAAAAATAAGATTCTACAGTACAGAAATATTTATTTATCTTTTGGGACACACTTTTTATACGAAGTAGCACAATTAACTCTTAGGCAATATGTTTTCTTATTGCCATCATGGTGTGAGGGGAGTTGTCTTAGAAGGTTTATTTACATTTTGTTTAGCAGAGGAAGAAATATGTGCATATATACATTCCCCAGAAATCAACATACTTCTTGGATTAAATGAATATAAATGCAATCAGACTGGAGAAAAATATGTTAAAAGGGAAAATCTTAAACATTTCAGGGATTTAATGCTGATTTCATACTAAGAAGAATCTTTGACCCCTCTCCAGAAATGAGCAAAATAGCTTCCCATAGCATAAAGTTTATTATGTTCCATGATGGCTCACTTGCACTGGAATGAATTTCATCCTTTATACCTTGAAATCAAGGAATTTCACAAGGCATGCGCTCTACTTATCTTAACCTTCAGTCATCATCATGGTAGGAAGACAAAATATGTGCTATTCCACAATAAAACTTGCCTTAGTCAAACCGCCAAAGAAAATTATCAACTAAATTTCATTATTAACTACTTACTAGCAGTTAAATTTTCTTTCTATTGTCAGATTTTAGGCCTTTACCATGAACTGACATTTTTTTGACATGGCCCTACCACTTGTTCAGAATATTCTTCTAAGCCTTCTTTATTTGAACGCATTTACTACAGGACATAATTATATTTGGGTTTAGCAAAACTGAAAGTAAAAGATAAAAAATTTTATGGGGGTTGGATTACAGTCAAGCATAGAATCTGGTTCCAAGCCCCCTGACATGTGCAGGGACACCTCCCATGTAATCAGGTTAATCCAGTCTCCATCTAACCTGGCCTTGACCACTTCCAGGGAAGGAGCATCCACAGCTTCTGTGGGCAACTTATTCCAGTGCCTCACCACCCTCTCAGTAAAGAATTTCTTCTCTATATCTAATGTAAACCTATCCACTTTTAGTGTAAAGCTACTACCCTTTGCCCTACCACTACACTTCCTGACAAAGAGTCCCTCCCCAGCTTTTCTGCAGGCCCCCTTTAGGTAATGAAAGCTGCTATAAGGTCTCCCCAGAGCCTTCTCTTTTCCAGGTTGAACAACCCTAACTCTCTCAGCCTGTCTTCATAGGAGAGGTGTTCCAGCCCTATGATCATCCTTGTGGCCCTCCTCTGGACTCACCCTAATATTTCCATGTCGTTGTGGTGGGGGCCCCAAACCTGAATGCAGCACTCCAGTTGGGGCTTCACGAGGGCAGAGTAGAGGGGGACAATCACCTCCCTTGACCTGCTGGTCATGATCGTTTTGATGCAGCCCAGGATACTTTTGGCTTTCTGGGCTGCAAGCACACATTTCTGGCTCACATCAAGCTTCTTATCAGCCAACACTCCTAGGTCTTTCTCCTTAGGGCTGCTTTCAATCCATTCTCCTCCCAGCCTGTATTTGTCCTTGGAATTGCCCTGACCTTGCACTTGGCCCTGTTGAACCTCATGAGGTTCATACAGGCCCACCTCTCAAGCCTGTCCAGGTCCCTCTGGATGACATCCCTTTCCTCCAGTGTATTGACTGCACCACAGTTTGGTGTCATTGGCAAACTTGTTGAGGGTTCACTCAGTTTCAAAGTCCATGTCAACAACAACGATGTTAAATAGTACCGGTCCCAATACGGACCCCTGAGGAACACCACTCATTATTGATCTACACTTGGACATCGAGCTGTTGACCACAATTCTTTGAGTGCAACCAGCCAGACAATTCCTTACCCACCAAGTGGTCGATCCATCAAATCTATGTCTCTCCAATTTAGAGACAAGGGTATCGTGGGGGACAGTGTCAAATGCTTTGCATAAACTGAGGTAGATGGTATCAGTTGCTCTTCCCATATCCACCAATGTTGTAACCTCAAAGTAGAAGGCAACCAGATTTGTCAGGCATAATCTGCCCTTGTGAAGCCATGTTGGCTGTCACCAATCATCTCCTTATTTTCTATGTGCCTTAGCATAAATTCCAGGATTACCTAAAGTTCATTGGTAACTAGCAAGAACTGAGCAATTGCTAATCACATTAGTTTTTCACATAAGTGCTAAATACATAATTGTCATGACCAACACACAGAGCCCTAGCAAAACTCTTTTTGAATAAAATGTATGCATGCTATAGAGAAAAAGACAAAACTGAGTCAAAAAGAGTTTGATTTTTTTTTTCCTGTGATTTAAAAATCAATTGAATAATTTTCATGAAGGTCATACTTGAACATCTTCTCTGTAATCTACTGATTTCCAGGTTTGCAGAGCACTACTTTAAAACTCATTATTCTAGTATATCCAATTTCAGGGTTAAAGCAGATATATATTTCAACTTTTATATTTATTTGAAGACAGAATGGTATTTTTAGAATCATACCCCAGCTTAACAGCTTAATTAATAATTCACAGAATTTGGTGTAGCAATGTGTTTCTAGGTATATAGACTTGTATAGCTGCTAAATCTGGCTGATTTGTCAGTTTTTTTATATTAGCATTCTCTGGGTCCTTTGCTGAAGGGAAAAAGTTCTGATCTACAAGATTCAACTCTCAAGTTAATATCATTCATTAACACATGTAAGGCTGTCTTAGTCATGCTTTACTTATAAGCATCTTCAACTACCTTAAAATACAGAGGCAGAAGAAGTAATACTAAAGTGAACTGAAATGGTGGAGTTATAGAAAGGAATAAGCCATACACATAAGTACATGTTATGAGCATCTCCAATTTTTGAGAAAAAAAAAAAAAGCCAATAATTTGTATGCACCTCAGCCATTCATCCAGCAGAAAACCTGTTTATCAGTTGAATATCAAATTGTTTATTATTGTATATTGCTGAATTTCTCTTCAGTAATTGTTTACTGAGATGTATTTGGCATAGTAATTTAGTCATTAGTTAGGCTTACTGTCTATTTGCTTCAATATTTATTTCATTTAGTATAATAATCAAAAGAACAAAGCTGGTGCCTAAGACCCTGTCTCCATGTCAGTAGCATGCAAAATTGTCTACTAAATGAAAATAAGCAACAAGAACTGTCAAAATCCATAGTGTCATTTCAAATTAATCTCTGTAAGAAAAGCTAAATCTTTATAATCACAGTAGCTGCAATACTTAATTTTCCTTTTTTACTTCCTTAGCAAACTGAAAAAGGGACTGCACATGATATGAAATTCCAGTTAATACAGACAGCAGAAAATATCTTTTGAGAGAAAGATAAAACAGCTTTCCGTTGTTTATTTGTGGTGCACTGTAAGAGCAATGCAGTAGTTAATGTACATACCTATTATATTATCTAAGACAGAAATGCATGTTCGGTAGCAGGAAATCCCTGCCCAACTGATAAGAAAGGGGTACTATTACACTATTCAAAAAACTTATTAGTGAGGTTAAAATTGGATTATTATTCAGCCTGCAGTAGTTTTGAAAAGTCTATTTTATTTTTAACCCTTAGAGAAGTAATTCCAGACAGCTTTGACTTTTAGAATGACAAACTTTTTCTATATTTTAAGGAACAGTGACCTGTTTAAAACTTTATTTTTGGAAGAGAAGACAGTACATTTATTTGCTCCATCTGGATCATCTATTTCTGAACTATTTAAGACACTTCTGAACAGAGTTATTTTCAGAAAGGAAAAAAAAAAGAAAAAGATAAAATAAAAATATTTATATTAATACTCTGGAAACAAATAGAACAAGTCAGTAAATTTAATAAAATCAGATCAATGATAAGTTCATATTAATGGTCTTTTAGGTTTAGGGTATATTTCATTTAATGAAATTGCCACTATGATTGTCAGTAGTAAATGAATTATAAATAAAAGATATACTCCCTATGTGGCCTGGTGGTTGGAATTCAGCTCCAGGGATCAGATCAAATTAATTCAATACTGTTATTTCAATACAAAGCAATGCTCTGTATCACAAAATCACCACTCACAAAGTGTGTAGAACCTGCACTATTTGCTAAAGAATCCAGCAATCAGAAAGACAAAGGACAGATTCATTTGCTGTCTTCAGTAAAGTTATAGAAATGACTGAAGTAATATAAATAAAACCTCAAAACAGTTTACGAGCTGAAAGGAAATCAAAGTTGGAGTGTGAGTGTAAATCCCACATCAAATTCTTGGTTGAATTAATGAAATAGGGCAATTGCTTTTTTCACCTATAACTTCTAGGGTTCCCCATTTTGCAGTTTATACTGCTTTAGAATCCACAAAAAGTGTTAGAATGGGAGAAAGTTACTCTACAGTGTTGATTCTGAGTGCAAAATTATCCAAGTAAACTGAAATGACATTGGGTGTATTTAATGATGTTTTGGAAAAAATATGTCATATAGAAAAAAATATATATATATATATATATATACAGCTTGGGTTTGTTGTGTTTTTTGGTTTTGGTTTTGGTTTTGGTTGTGACTTTGGTTATTTTTTTGTGTGTTTTTTTATTATTATTATTATTATTTAAGTGTACAGGTGATAAAATATATAGTTTCTCCTACTTGCAGAATGTTATCATCACAGAATTTTTATAGTGGTCTGTAATCTAAACAGACAGATAAACAGAGCAAATGTTAAATTATCACTTTGCTCCTCACCTATACACCTACTTTTAAAATATTACTTGCTTTTGAAATAACATCTACACCTACATGCACAACTAGTAATTCTTAAACTATATGGAGCATTACAAAGGGCTCAAGCATGATTGCCATAGGGCAACTTCATGTTAATGGCCACAAGGCTGTTCATCTTAATAATTAGTAATATGAGACTCTGTGGTCAGAGACATCAGATCAGCAGGGACTTCTAAGATTAATACCATCACATCCTCCTGGGATCCACCTACCCATCTATTCATCTGTCCATCCTAGACTGAAAGAATGGGAGCCTTCAGGGAAATGTTATTTACGTTTCTGTGTTGCTTCTAGATCGGTTTTTTGCTTCCACTCACTAAAATACTTATCAAGTGCCTTTAATCTTATAAAAATTCTGATATGTAACAGGCTCAACAAGATTACTCATACCTGGTCTAGTGGTCCTAACCAAGTACCACTGCTAAATTTCAAAGTGGTTACATGGAAAGTCTTTCTCTTGCTAGCTTTGTTGCTGTTTTGTTTTTCTTGGTTGTGGGTCGGTTTTTGGTTTTTTGTTTTTTTTTTTTTGGTTTTGTTTGGAGGCGGGGGGAGCATGACTGGATTAGAAGTTCATTTCAGTGAAGGTTCCTACCTTAGCACCTTTAAAAATCCAGTGCCTATAACCCAAAATCACTGACAAAGAACAATGGATGCAAACACTATATTTAGTACGAAAAATTGCATTCATACTATGCTTCCTGCTCAGGCTTTATAAATACCAGCAGAGGTGATTTTGAGGAGAGATGCTGGACAGTAATCCAATTCAACGTGCCAACTTTACCTTAGATAGACCCAAGATCCATTAAGTACTTCATCGGATTCGTGCTGTCTTCACAAAGCGCTATTTTAAGCAGCTTTCTCCATATAGCAGCTTCATGGGTTTGGGGGAGTTTTGGCCTTAAGGATCACACCCAGGAGCCAGTATGTTCTGTGATCCCAGTAATGCGGAAATTTCCATAAGATTTTTGGATATTTTTGCTCATCTATTTTTACACAGCATTTTTATATAGGACAACTAATTCTGAGCTTCCATCTTTATCTGCCAATACATTTGGAATAGTTTCCATATTTTAAATAGTGCATAAGCCTTGTGCCTTGCTCCAACTGAGAATAAAAGCAAGCACTGCAGTGGCAAGAGGAATTTCTTAGAACACTGAATCAACTTGTATACATATGGACAAGTTTCCAGGACACCAGGGAACTGTACAGTCTTCATTTACACCATTATACTTGAGGTGTAGCAACAAGGTATAAATATAGTTTTATCATATGCAGGAACATATTCAAGAAGTTTGGCTCATGATAGCTACAACATGAAATGTTCTCCAGGTTTATTTATGAAAAGCAGAGATCTAGCAACAGTTAAATGAGAAGGAAGCTGGGGGAGCTGGAAGCATAGATGAGCCACTGCTTGTTGATGAACCAACAGTGAGATTTTTGCCTCTGAAAAGTAATATAAGAAGGCAGCAAAGAGATAACAGGTATGAAATATCTGAGCTCCTATGTCTGTTATCACTGATCTTACTAGAGAATCCTGTGTACGACCTAGCTGGCACTTAAATGTGTACCCGAGTCTTGTCCTTGCTTGCCCAAACTACATTCAGTGCAGTCCAGGCTCCTTCCAATGAAGCCACATATCACTTGACTCCCACCTCAGCTGTTCCCACCAGGGGAACTTACTCCTGTTACAGAGCAAGTTGTGTTATACATTCTTTTGCAATTTGTCTTGCACACCACACTCAAGTCAAAAGACTTGCATTATTTCTTATAAGAGAGAAAAAAAATTGGTTGATGATATTTGAACTGGACTTTTGCATTGTAGTTTTCCAATCTCTGCTACACAGTCACAGCTCTTACAGAGGACACTGCCAAAACTTGTCTCTGGCCCTTCATTAATTAAACTAATCCCAAAGCAGGTTCTTTAAAATGAGTTCTTTTTATATTCAGCCAAATACAAACAATATGCACAGAACACGGTTAAAAGAACAAGTGGTTTTCTCTAAATGTATTCTTCATCTGCAAGCGTGTGTAAGCTTCTCTTTGCCCAGGTTAACCCACATCAGTGTAGCAGCAGACAAAAAGAGCTGCTGCACTGTCTCAGTGTTAGACTGGGGAACTGCCAGACAACCCAGTGAGCACACTGCAGAAACCAGCAATAAAGTAGGGACAGGAATGGACTAAGTTCATAAAATCATAGAATGGAATCACAGAGTGGCTCAGTTTGGAAGCGACCTTAAAAGTCATCTAGTTCCAATCCCCCTGCAATAGGCAGGGACACCACACACTAGATCAGTTTGCCCAGGGCCTCATCTAACCTGGTCTTGAACACCTCCAGGGATTGGGCATTCACAGCTTTTCTGGGCAACCTGTTCCTGTGCCTCACCACCCTCTGAGTGAAGAATTTCATCCTAATCTCTAATCTAAATCTATCCACTTTTTGTTTAAAACCATTCTCCCTGTCCCGTCATTATCTGATTGAGCAAAGAGTCACTCTTGATCTTTTTTATGTCTCCTTCAAGTACTGAAAGGCTGCAATGTGGTCTCCCCAGAGCCTTCTCTTCTCCATGCTGAACAGATCCAGCTCACTCAGCCTTTCTTAGTAGGAGAGGTGATCCAGCCCTCTGATCAACTTTGTAGCCCTCCTCTGGACCCATTCTAACAGATCAACATCCTTCTTGTGCTGGGGACTCCAGACCTGGACTCAGTACTCCAAGTGGGGTCTCACAATGCTAGAGTAGAGGAGGACAATCACCTTTACAATCAAGTTCCCACCCCTATCTATAAATACGTGCCAACTGTTTAGCTCAGCTTCATTTTGTTTCTACCTCCTGCTCTAGAAAGAATATTAAACTGTGAGGTGCCCCTTTCATCCTAAATTCTATTCCTGGGACCACTGCTTTAGAAAATATAATTAGCTAAATTGCAGTAGATCTGATATCGTTACCCAAAAGCATTTATATACATCTCTCTGAAGGATTTTTGGTATGCTCTTTGGAAAAAATAGCTGTCATTCTTCTTTCTGTGATATTTGTTAATTGTTTTATTTCCTTTATTTTTTCCCTATGGAAGTCTCTTTTGATTTAACTCCACACAGCCTGCATAATAAATTGAAATAGATACATTATGAGTATATTACATTTAAGGTACTGACAGTATCCCTTGTTTTCCATATCTCCTGCACCTTAGTGGAATAGCTGAGCAGATATATCTTGTAGCTATTCTAGTGAAGTTTGATTACAAACATCTTTTTAGATGGTACATCTATTGCATCTTGCAGTAAAATATTTCTCTTGGAGTACCTTCTTATCAACAATGCATTTGTCATAAAATGACAGATATCATCTTAAAAATACCAGTTTCCCATATCAAAGTTTCGTATTCCATCCTGTGACTTCATTGCCCAAAATGCTGTTTTCTTTTAAATGAGCCCATATTTCATTCCAAATATACAATATATTGTAACTCAATAACTCCTCGTAAAATAAGCCCACAAAATTTGTTGTTACTCTCTTTACTTCTTCATTCTTTTCCAAGAATTTTCTGTCAAGGGTCACATATTTGACAGTACTGCTTTGCAAATGGATGGATGGGTATTTAGTTTCTGAACTGCTTCTGTTTGATTCTATTTCCCCAAATTCAAGTACTTCACGATACAGAACACGTAGTCCTTAGTTTCCCACTGATAATATACAACAGGTTATCCTCCAAGGTCACCTAGCACTTATTCTAAGTTAGCCAATGTACTTGACACTTTCTCTGTGGAAATGGATGGAAGTACTGCTCGCTCTGAATCATATAAGCTTACAGGCACTGTAATTGTGGCCTGAGGATAAGGGCCCTCACTTTTGTCTCTAATGGAGGGAGAGGATGTTGACCTTCCCTCCCCTTGTGTTTCCCTATCACCTCATGTATTTTCACTGACACCCTCAGCTGCATTCCTGCAGCCAGCTGTCTGTGCTTTTAGTGAGGACCGGACAGGATTTCTGGCTCACACATATAAAGTGACTTCCAAGCAAAATATCAAAAGGTATGTCCTTTGATATCTTCACTGACAGTGTTCCTGACCTTTACTGGGTGTGTGCAGAAATGTGCTCTTCAGGCAGTGAACACAGCTTCACATTTGGAACTTTCAGCAGTATTTTCTATCCTCTCAGCACCTGATACTTTATGTCCCCATATGAGATCATACCAGACTTTCAGCAGTCCCAGTGTCCACTTCCTCTTAAATGTCTCTCCCGTACACATAGCTTCACCATTCCCTAACTGACAAGGTGTTTCAAAACTCCCTAGGTGAAACAATAAAATAAGTATGTGTTTGTAGTTTTTTGTTGAGAAGACTCACCTATCAGAAAATGATAGATCTCATAAGAAATAGCAGTGCACCTTTCTGTCAGAAGATACATCACATGGTTAACTACATTAATCTGAAACCCAAAGGCTATTCTGGCAAGAAATACCATGGGTCACTTACCTGGTACTCACAACATGCTTCTAAACATTAATGGCAAAGGTAACCTGGTCAGTTCTTCCCAAATAAAACTTCACATGAATATTTCTGCAAATACTCTTCCCTTTTTCTCCTTGTCCATGATTTTGGAATAATTCACAAGTGTTTTCTGTCATAACCCTATTCTGTTCTCCTTCCTTGGGAACTTATGTTTCTCCTTTTCAAACTAAATCAATATCCCTCCAACTTCCAACATGCTCTTTATGATAGGACTCTTTGAGGTGAGCTTTACAAAGAAGAATCATACATTTTATTTTAATTGGTTTCTAAATGTTTAATTATCAGAGAGTAACCCATTAAAAAAAAATCAATCCATTAGATTCAATCCTTTTTTGTCATCTCGTATTTTTCAACCTAAATTTACTTAAGCATATGAAATTCTGTTACTGGTCCCACCATCTTAGCTGGCCTGAACATCTGACTCTAAATTTCTTCCCACAGAAATCTGCAACTCACAAATGAGATTTCTTTGTATCCAGGACCCTGTGATATTGAGTGCAACGGGCTCTGAGCGTACTTAACACTAAAACCAGACAGTTGAATATCAAATACAGAATATATATTCATTTTCTTTAAACATGTTTCTTGTGTTACAGCCTGAGTTAAAGCACTCACCCAGGAAACAGAAGTGAATTCATCAGTTTCACACCCTACATTCAGTGACCCCTATAGAGACTATAAAAATGTCTAGACTGAGGCCAGATTCAACAGTTCCTGCAAAAGCCATAACACTTCAATTCAAGCTTGCAGAAGTCCTCCTTTCTTTGAGCTCTGCCAATGCAACATACAGTGTCAATACTAGACCTACCATAGCCCATTTGACATTATTCATTCATGTAGCTTTTTGTCCCTCAGCTTTTGTATCAATTACTATTTGTTCTGTGTCTGTTTTGCTTGGTTGACAGTCCTCAGATATTCCAGCTCTTCATTCTCTCTGTAATTACTTTTTTTAAAGTTTCCAGCTCACCTGAATATGTTCTTAATAAGTGAAGGTATACCTTCTGAAGTGAATAATCTTTATTCTGATATTCTTCACGGTGGTATAAACTTCATACCAAAAATAAACACATGGCCATAAGATACATACAACATTCTCAACAGAGCTGAGAAAGTCTTGAATGTTGGTCACATGCAGGTCCTGTCATTTCCACAAGACACCATAATCCAGTAAAGAACAGAGTTAGACTGGGCAAGGCCACTGATGGGTAGACTAACAGCAATCCTTCTGCCTTCTTCCTGCTGGCCTTTTACTAGCCCAGTACTGCCACTGGTCGTATGCAGAATCTTGGCATGGATTCAATCCTGAACTGCTCAGGAGCTTCAGGGTTTGGCTGGCTTGTAAAGTAACATCTTGATTTGTCTGCCACTTGTAACTGGTGATGGGGAACTAAATTTACCCTCGTGAATCTTCTTTCAGAAGTATGACATACAGTTCTGCTCCTTATCAACTGAATATAGCACAAAGGCATGAATATCTTGTTCAACATCTTTAGGACCAACCATAGTTTTTGTATCTTTATCAGCTGGGTAATTTTAGAGATATGTTTATAATCACTTTTATTGCCTCTACTCCCCTTTTCCCCAGAAACATGACAACCATTCCCTTAGCTTTCTCTTTAGTAGGCATTATTTTCACTGTTATTGTAACTCATCACAAAATATCTTTGTCAGAATCCCACTACTGCCACTAACAGCTGCAGGTGTAGTCAGTTGTATTTTAAACACCTTGACATATGGATCTTAGTTGATGAATCGTCTTCCTTTGTCACTCTCAAAGGTAAAATACTGCCAGAGGCATATATAAGAAGAGGGTCAATATCAAATAACAAATCAACATAAAAAGCAGAAAAGAAAAAAAGAATATGAAAAAGTGAACTATTTATCAGCCATATAGTAAAGGCCTGGAGACGACCAAATTCAAGATTTTCTACAGAAGTCATGACACCTTTCAGCATCAATCCCTCTACACATCACTGCTGCAATATTGTTTAACAAGGGTTTAACAAGGGTTTAAAGAAATAAATCTTCCCAGGGGAGAAAAAAAAAAAAAAAAAGGAAAAAAAAGGAAATATCCACAGTAGCCTAGACAGATAACTTATTCACAAAAAAAAAAAAAAAATTTGAAGATGTCGACTTTCTCCCTCCTCCCTTCTCTCCTCTTGGTACAATTCATTTATTGGAGCAATATGTCAAAATACTGCAGTACCCAGCTTTGTTCGTAGCACTCCCAAATCAAACAGAAAAAGGATGTCACCCTTTAAGCTGTGGAAACGAGAAACAACTTTGATAGTTCTAAAGCTAAAAAGATTTAGAAATTATTTACAGCTTTTTTATTTTTCTAAAAAAATAGTGTTTATATAACTTGCGGGATAACGTTAGGGAGCTACCTTCTGCAGTGAAAAGAACTGTCAGCTGTAGAAGAGGGAAAAGGAGGAGAGGAGAGGAGAGGAGAGGAGAGGAGAGGAGAGGAGAGGAGAGGAGAGGAGAGGAGAGGAGAGGAGAGGAGAGGAGAGGAGAGGAGAGGAGAGGAGAGGAGAGGAGAGGAGAGGAGAGGAGAGGAGAGGAGAGGAGAGGAGAGGAGAGGAGAGGAGAGGAGAGGAGAAAAATTAATACTGAAATACGTAGAACTGAGAAACCTCTCCTGTTGCCCTTGTGTTTGATATATCATTTTAGGGAAAGGAAAGGAAGGCAAGATGTGTACATGGAAGTGTAGATCTTCATGGAGGGAGTACTAAGAAGAATCAAGGGGCCATCATTAGTCTTTTGAAAACAAGATTTTCACATCCAGCAGCATAAAGACTTAATGTGAATATCAAACTTTCTTATTACATAATACATAGGAAAGGGCTAAGGCACCATAAAGTGAAAACAATGATAAGGTGGATATTATCAGAAATTAATACAATGCCATTTCAAAAAGATTTATGACAGTTGTATAGCTTTTCGGTGGTTAAATAAAAGACTGTTTTGCACAAAAGTGGCTGTCACCTTTAGTAACTGGAAACATATGCATTTTCATTCCATGGCAAGTAGCCGAGGCATTTTGCCCTGAAGTTTAAAAAGCACATCCAATACATCAGTAATGAACCTGCATCAAATGCTGCATGTAGATCTATAGCAGGTGTGGAAGCTTATGTGGAATCATATAGGTATGTGAATACATCCTATTTCAGCTGTAACCTCAAATTTTATGGAGTCACGTAACTCAAGTTATTCTTGACAAACCCTCTCCTAAATTTCTCTGTGCATGACTCACAATTGTGAATATTATCTCCAAACTCTTTTACCCACCTTCCTATCCCCACCCCTCAGCCTCACCAGTCTCCTCCCCTATGGTGCAACAGAGAGTACAAAGAAATAAAACTACTGAAAAGACCAAGATATTGAAAGGAAAAGAAATTGACACTGAATATAAGGACTAACCTCTGCTCATTTGCTCCCCTTTCCAATGAGAGGCTAATCTGCAGAAAAATTCCTCAAAATCTAGGTTTCTAATACAAGATTCACTAGACAGTAAACAGCTGTAAACAAGCAGTTAGTCTCGTCTTTGACTCAAGTGAGATGTTTATTAATGACACTGGGCAAGTGACAAATCTCCCAACCATCTTACTTGACAGCCTGGGTGTCTTCACTTCCGTCACTGTCCTGAGCTCCTAAAGCAGGAAGAAAGATGGACATACTCATTTCATTAGTTACCAGTAACCCACAATGGCTTTCGTTTATATTTTTTTTCCAAAGTTTTGATTTAGTTTTACATTTTTTTTTACTTTTTTTTTTTCTTTTTCCCCAGGGGTGGTGTCTGTTTAGAATCACAAGATATATTTTGCTGTCTATTACTGCAGTGGCTGCGCCAGATCTGTTAAGGTTCTTCCTTTGATACAAAACCTCTTAGATAGAAGAGGACAATCACTGTCATTAATTTTTTTACAATATAAAAGCTGTAAATGTTCAAGTAAAATTCCTTTAACATGAAGTGCATAAAAACTGTGCTTTGATTTACTTCTTTACACATTGTTGAAGACACCTCTTTGAAAGCTTTGCAGCATGGTTATTTCACAACAGCAGGGTATACAAAGCCTTACTGAAACAATTAAGGTGACATCCAACAGCTTCAGTTACATTTTGAGGATATCAGTTTGCATTAATACATTTTCATATGAACAGCATTAAAATACATGTCAGTCTGTCACCCTTTGGATAAATTATAATCTTAAAGATAAATATTAAAATTGCCTTTCAAAAATCGAAGTTCAGACATGGGTAGGGGAAAAGGGCTGCCTGTGCCTATATTCACTAAATAACTGGTGCCACATCCCTCAAATGAAACACAGTTATCCGGGACGTGAAATGTTGCCTCTTGGTTGTATATCATTTCTGATGGCAACTATCTGTTATAATGGAAAAGGCATCAGTGATGCATCAGGATCTATCTGGCAAAGCTCTATGAGGTTCTCAATCACTCGATCTCTGCAAAGTGACAGCTGTTGCAGTTCATGCTTTTTTTTTCTGAAGAAACTTCAGTGCACTGAAAATGTCAGGTTACAGAAGCAGCAAGATCTCCATCTGTTTATTCCAAACTGAATATAAGACAAAAGTCACAGCACAGAATTTGATACATTACATGTGCTTCTCTTATTCTGAAAAGCTATCAGTGCCTTTATTTCTTTTTTAAGCAATACAGTGGCATTTCAGTCAACATCAGAATTACTCTGTGTGTGTCCCACAAACCTGTGCCAACCTGAAGAGTTTCAAACATGAATCAACCTGTGTCACCTCCCTCTTTGGCTACAGCCAGCACATAACATTTTCTCCCACATGGTGTGACTCAGTTACACCCACCTTCCAGTTCTGTCCAGCCCTTCTGTCCTCGGTGCCTGTCCCTTTCTCCCTCTGGGCTTCAGATATATATTAAGACATGATTAGCAAAAGGATGAGGAGAACAATGGGAAGGAATAAAAAAAAGAGGCCTGTGGTTGTTCAAGATAGGAAACATTGATACTATGATTATTCTGGTCACTGTTATCTGATTTTAAGACATTTTAAAACTTCTTTTCAATTCATCATGACAAATATAGAAACAAGAGAGTAGGCAGGGAAGACTAGTGTTCACTACATCATGCTTAGTATATGCAGTGTACTTGTGCCTTCTAGTTTTTTTCAGTGACACCCGCCTGATAATTATGCATTGAAAATGTGAACCTTCTTTGTTTTCCTTTCAAGTGGTCCACTGTTACTTATGGAAGGCTTTTTGCTTTGCTTTTCATTAACTGGCTGGTATTGCTTTTCCTTTTTCTTCAGAAAGCAATTATAATGGCCTTTTGAAACAAGAGGTTTATCTTCTCCCCCAAATTAATAATACTTTGCAGTGACTTCATTTAGGGGCCAGAACCATTTTTATATAGCCTCAAGGAGAGGGAGGAAAAAGTAAATCAACATTAATGATTCATTAGTAGCCAACACTTGGTATATGAGCTTATATTATAGGAGTGAATTTTTCTTTAAAATAACACATTTAAAGCTACAGCCCCTAAAGTGTTCATTTTATTCACGTATTCTGGATTCATCTAATTCCCAAATTTGACCCTCAAAAAAGAACTACTCAGCATACTGATATTTTGCATTGTTTGTGTTAGCTGGCTGAGAAAAAAATATATACAGTAATATAAATCAAGAGCATTATATTTACAAAGAACAGCCCTTAAACATTTTCAGCTTCTTTCTTGGGTTTTATGGGCAGAGAGGGAAAGGGTGACTGGTAGTGCCAGCATTATACAATCCTTCAGGACCTGTGCTTATCAAAACTCCAATCGAAAGAGAAAAGCATGTTGCTGACACAGTAAGCCACCCCAAACAGCCCTTACACAGGCTCAGAAAGGTGTGGGATATGTCAGAAACGCACACAGTGAATTCATCCCTTTCCCCCCTTTGTGTAGCCCCGATGGATCAGGCTACAGCTATTGCATACCCTTAGAGGCAACATCATTTCTTGACTGTGCCTTGATAAGGATGCTGCCTGACATGCACAACTTCAGTCAAAATATTACACTGGCAATTATAATATCAAATGTTGCTCTCCACATTCCCTGTTGTTACTACGGGAGACTCCTTTTTCCAAATGTTTTAGGATTTACTACAACATTGTATGAAATAACTGTGACTTAATCTTTTTTAATGAGTCCTATGCAGGAATGGGATGGGCCTAATTCAAAGTGGAGAACTCCACAGAGAATGAGTTAAAAGAATTTGTTTTTAATAAAATAACAAAATATTAATTAATTTGTAATAAAATACTGTAGAACACTTTGAAGAACATTTATTATTAACCAGAAAGAGAACTGACAGGAAGTTCCCTAACATTTTTTCTCAAATACTGCAGTTGAAAATGTTTGATTCTAAAGGTTTCTATGGGCTTTTGTTTGAATATTGCTTCCACAAAACTTACTGCATTTGAAAACACCTAACACTTTAATATTATAGTTCAGTTTTCTTTCAGATAGGACAATTATTTCTGAAAATTCTGTCTTTTAAAAAGAAAAACTATTTTTCCAGAGATTTTAGACATATTTCACTTATTTAAAATCTTATTTTTTGACAGCAAAGATTACCTGTAGTTTACTACATTGCAAATTATTTAAAAGTTGTTTACAAAGTCTTCCTTTCATAAACAGAGGAAAGGGTGTCACCTGAAAAAAAAGTAATAGCAGATTAAAACCTCGTATAGTCCTCGTATTGAAAATAAATGTAGTGTCAAATTGGGTCTTATTTATGTAATAGACATTTTAAACAATATTAAATATAATGGACTTTAACAGATAATTCCAGAATTTACATTATTTTAAAATAGTAGAGAGATCCTTATATATACATGTTCCTGTGTTTGTAGAGAGAAAAACATTATCAGCAAATTTGTATTTTTAAAATACTAGCTTAATAGGTTTTTCACATGAATTACTCTAGAATCTTAAATCCATTTATAAAATGCCAAAAGTAGTTCTAGAGGCAGCATTAAGGATCACTGTCTAATTCTGACACTGCATGAATTTTCATACAATTTGCGAAGGTGTGAGTCAATATAAAATGTTGTGAATGATTTCAGTGAATCGCACAGTATATCTCCTCAGAGAAAACGATGAGATGAAGTGTTTGGTACAAGGAGCAGTAGGAAAATCCACTGAATATTCAGTTCTTCAGTGAGTCTTATGGTTTCTTTTGAATCTCAGTAACCAGAGAGAGATTGAGCATCTTTGTAACGTTTATTTAGTAAAAAGCAACACTGTTGTAATAAAAATAATTTTAAAAAATAAAAAATGAGGGCATTCATTTTCAAAAACCTGAATCCACTAAATTACCCACACAATACAGAGCTGTAAGCAGAAGAAATAAGCACAATTAGACACTTGTAAGGTGGAATTTGAGCATATCCCAACATATGCAAAAGGATTATGTTTTGGACACAAGTGCCCAGATCTCTTTTCTGTATTGAACAGGAGCTTCCTAGACAGGTCTGGGTAGACTAGATCAGGCCAGGAAAAGCTTCCAGATAGCTTTATTTTATTTACTTGTTTGGACTCCTTGGACTCTTTCCTACAGTTTGAAAGAAAAACATGCACAGTTATAGCGTTTGATTAACCTGTTTGATTAAATGTCATGCCCCCAGTCATTCATTATAGAGCAGAACAGCTTCTCCCACTGCCAGACTCCCAGAGACAGCTCCAGTTCACAGCAGCAGACAGATATCTAGGTCACTTAACATTTGTGCTCACTTTTATAAGGCCTGGACAGTCAGGAGCAGAGCTCAAGCTTTCCAGATGAGGTACTGGTATTGCATTTTGTCTCACATGGGCATAAAAAGAAAGCCTGGATGAATTGTAACCTGAGTAACGTTTTCACACACAAATCACACACAGTAGCCAAACTTCTGTTAAAAACTGACAAAACCCCATGCCACTCCAGCATCCCACCAACTACTTTGCTGACTTCTCCAGTGACCAAAATTCCTACCAGACTTTTTAAAGAATTCAAATGCCTCCTTGCAGTCTGTCTATTTTAGCAAAAGGAGGAACTGAAAGTGTAGATGGAAACCTAAGCAAAAATGAAATCTGGAGCCAAGGGTGCAATCCTGGTGAGCACAATGTCTAGGGAAAAGGATGGGCTGCACAGCGTAAGACTAGAGCAAGTTTTCTGCAAGCTGTCTGTAGCACACCACCAGCCAGACATGGATTGGTGAGATGGTCCATACCAGCTGAACCCAGAAGTGGAGTTAAGTGGCCTAAAAACAGCCAGGTACCAAAAAAATAAATAAATAAATAAATAAAATAAAATAAAAATTTAAAGTACTCCCCATGCTCTCCAGAAGGTTTTCGGTCAACTATAAGTCTTCTCTATTTGCCATATCTTCCAGCCCCATGTGGATGTCTCAGGTACCCATCAGCATTACACATCTGTACATCTGTACCTTAGCCACTGAATTCTGTCCTATGTTTTGCAGTAACATTTTAAAGTGTTTTGTTTTCCTAATAAATTCTTATTTTGATGTATTTTGTGAATATTTGAACACTGTTTTAAAAGACTATTGGAAGGCCTTTGTGGATATTTATTGTCCAAGGAAATTGTACTTTATTTTCAGAGGGACAGTTAAGAAAATATTTTTCTGAGGTTTTTTATTGGTGGTGGTGGTTTTGTTTGTTTGTTTGTTTTTCTTTATTAAGGAAGGCTCTTGATCTTATACAACTTATTAATTTGAGCAGTTGATTCAAGTGAATAAAAATACTCATCACAGGATTGTGATTCCACCAATAGAGTTACTCACAAGATTGTGATTCCACCAGGAGAGTTACTAATGCCATGAACATATGCTACATCACTTGAATAATCCACAACCTTGCTGCTACAACACGTAGGCTTTTAAAATAGGTTTTGAAAACAGATTTTGATAAAGATGAGGACTACATTCCCTTTATTTCCAGCTTTGAAGATGAAGCACATTGGAGAGCAAGGGTTCAGAGCCAAAGCTGCAGCTTCAGGACCATTCATGCAGAGAGACTTTTTTTTTTCTCCTGTTAAATATGGTATAGCAAACCCCAAGACTCCATATGTTCTAGCCCTGTATACATACTCCTGTGCCATCTGTAACACCCACACACATCCTGTGCTATCTTCCTTATATTGTACATAATACTTCTCCTAGAGAAATCATACCCAGCAAGGCAGACACTCACCTTTAGGGAGACTGGGCTGATCCAGTAACAGCACTGTGAGTCATGACTTTCTCAGTACGTGAATCTATGGAACAGCTGCAGCAATCAGAGACCAATACAGTTCCTTGGGAATAGCTAGATTCCTGCTACTCCTGCAGCTTTGTGTTTTTCACTGTGCATATCACTTAGAAAGGCATGCAGGAAAGGACAGATTGGCTCAGCTCACAGATGTGTCTCAGGTATTTGGTTTTTCTAAAAGAAGCAATATCCCATGAGTGTGGAAAGGTCCAACTCTTACTCTCCCTCTTTTATTATACCAGCTGGCTGAAGCTAGGTTAAAAAAGGACGGAATTAACAACCCAAGTGGCTTTTTAAAACAATGCAGTAAGCCAGATCTGTCTTGCCCCCTTTGTGTAGCTTGCCAAAGCAATGTCCCTGGTCCTGACAGAACATTGTACATTTTGTACTGGAAGTACTGGCCAGTTGCCATAGAAAGAGAAGCTGGAACACTGAAACCACATAAAAAATTATCTTAGGTCTGATTGTCCTCCAGTTTAATGAAACGATATGTTTTGGCAACCTGTGATTATTCAGCGGGCTCCCTGGCAGCTCAGATTTGCCTTGACACCTTTTGTCACCTATACAACATCTCAACAGCTCCAGGGTGTCAGCAAGTAGGATGCTTTTGAAATGTACCAGTTGAAAGTTATCAGGGAGCACCAAGGACTTGCTGTCTAGCAGTTTCAGTGGCTTAGATATGAGATACTAAGGTGTCTGACAACAAGCTATCATTTCCAATGGGATGTTTTCTTCTTAGGATCAGCCACTGTACAATATACACATGCATATACAAAAAAAAAAAATACGCACATTTGTATGTATTTTATATATGCATATCCACAGATATAAAATAGATACACACACATATATACTGAAGGACTGTTTCCTGTCTTCCAACATACAAAACAACAAATACAGGTGCAAGCTTTGGACGAAAGCCAGGGCAGCATGTTCATTTGTAAAGAGCATTAGTCAAAATCCATGTTGAAGATTCCCAAAGCAAATCCCCCTCCAAGCCAAGCTGGCATTGCTATACAGCCACCAGAGTCATCTGCATTGGGCAAGAGCAAGAGGGGAGCATGGTCTTCTCAGCTTCTTTGCCTGAGTAAAAAAGAATCAAATGTAACAGATCTCAGGAAAATGTGGAGCACAGGCAGCAGAGAAAAGGTTCATTGCATTCAAAACTGTTAGCCACTTCATCCTTTACCAATATTCTCTTTGAGATATCCTGCATGACTATGTATCTGGAGTTTCCACTGCAGTCTTACACTAGAAGCAACAGATCTGGAAGCCTGTGGCATTGGCTTTTACAGATATTTATATGATGTAAACACAGTTGTAACAACAGACCTACCAAAACATGCTCCGCCCTTTAATGAAAATAGTTTCAGGGTTCACTCAGGGTTTCTCAGCAATGTAAACAATACCAAGTGTTGCCATCCTTTATCAACAAAATAACTTATGGTAAAATTTAGCTGTGAAAGTCATAGGGAAGCTCCCACAGGCACTAGCAGCCACCCAGCAAGCTTCGCTGTCTGGTTCACTCATGCTGAGCAATGCTGAGCAATGCTGCCCTTTTCCCACCAAGCAAACACAGTGCTGCCATAGGATTAGTAAAAAGAGGGGGGACTGGCTCCCTCCTTCTCATTTGGTCCCTCAGAGATGGAGCCACTGACTGTATGGGTGGAAGCATTCAGAGCAGAGGTAAAATTTCAAGTGCTGGTGTTACTTAGGTTCTGCAGTTGGGCTCCTCCTGCTGGAAGAGCAGCTCAGGTGGTACTGGGCAGTCACAGTCTGCTATCACCAATATGAGACTCCCCAGACATCCTCTCCAGCTGATGATGAACTTGCAACCCCTCCTCCAACATGCTGTCCCAGGCTACCATTTGTTTTGCCTATGCATAAAGTTGGTCCTACATAATCTTATGTAGGAAGCAGTGGGATCCATCCCTTTGCTCAACTACTGCCTACTACCAGATAGCTTAGTGTGGGATCCTGCATGTGCATCCATGTTACTTCAGTGGTGATGTGTAATGCTTCTAAATTCAGCATCAAAAAATAACTGGGAGACTACTTGTGCAGTATAACAGGAATAAATCACACTGTATGCCCCGTTCTTTCAGTGTGTTTTATAAGAAAGCTCTACTGGCTGTAGCCAGCAGACAAAATACCAGGCTTCTCAAAAGGAGAAACAGAACATTCTTATCCCTTCCAACTCAAGTGGTTCAATTTCCCATAATGTAGTGAAAGATTAACTGAACCAACAAGGCAACAAGTTCATTAGTCTGTATCTTTGTGGCTAGAAATGAGATGGGAGTCCCGGAGTTACTTAATGTACTGCAAAATGTTCATTTTATATTTTATCCAAAGACTACTTAATACAATTGGAGATAGAAGAAGACCATCCCTGTCCTGAGAGCTACAGGCGACACCCTCTGTCTCCCTATGGTCTACTCTAAGAGATGGATAGCATCCTTTGTGGGATACCTCATTACTCTTAAGCCATACACTATGGTACCCTTTCTAGAAACTTAAAGAATGTTTGGCATAAATGAGCTTTGCATTATCCAAGTCCCCTTTAAGAGTCTGGGTACATGTCATTTGCTTCTTCAAAAAACATAGCACGATTTAGTAAAAAAAGGAATTTTCTTCTTCACAATCAAAAAAAATGTCTAAAACCCATTTCAATTAATAAGAAAGTATAAAACTGTTAACATTGTCATTGTCTAACACTTGCTACAAAGCAGAGAGCAAAGAGGTGGGTTTTTTTTCAAACTGTGATAACATGATATGGAGCCCAGTAACCATATAATAATACTTTAAATGTAGGATAATCGATAATCTCAGTAGAATGTAACCCCAGGATAATTATGCACTTCTCTATATCTTTAAAACAAAACCTTATCCTCACATCTAAAAAGTGGAAGTTACATGGTAATTATTCTTTGAGTTACTTTGTAACTGGTAGTATAATTATCAAGTAATCTGCATGAAAATAATTAGGTATTTACACAGTCTTTGCAACATAATTACAGAGTAGTTGGCTGATTATACAGTGTGTGCCTTGTTAGAGAAAGTGATACCAAAAAGACAAAAAACTCTATAAAAATACTTGTCATTTGGACAAAAATGAATTAAACCTGTAAAAGAATTGTGTGTGAATGCAAAGCTGACAAACAATAGAGATTTAAATGGAGACAGAAGAGTATACAAATCTTGGCAGCAGTCAGTCAGTTTCCTGAGTAGAAGAAACTTGTAGAGGCAAGTCATAAACTTATCTTGGAAGACAATAAGAATTTCTTCAATAATTCACAGTCACATTCACCTCATCATCTCACAAGCCCATCTGCATTCAGAGATGCTTAATAAATTGGTGGAAACAATATGAAGATACAGTGATTGTTTAAAAACAATTACTCTGGCTGACTTTTACTCTGATTAAGTGTCATCTGAAAAAATGAATTCATAATATACTTTTTCTTTTAACTTTAAAGACATTTTAAATTATTTATTTATTTTTAAGAAAAAATATGCTAATAGCAATAGTTCTCTTTTGTTGTGAGTGAGGCAGCCCAGTAATTGATTTTGATCCCTGTTATATATCCACACTTTCTTCTCTGGCTGCACAGTTATAGTCATATTTAATGATCAGATGCAGATCCTGCAACAGTGGGGATTATTTCTTAAGTAGAAAATCATTATTTAGCAATCATTTGCACTAAAATAGCAATACAGAGTAAATGCTTGAAATATATATATATAGTCACAAAGTAGATTATAAACGGAGAGAGCGAGAACATTCTTTGAATATTACAGACAACAAAGACCACCAACAGAAAAATCTGAGTAACATTTCATTTTTGCGTCTGTCTCATCAAATAATCATTATTTTTACATTCCTTCATTATAAAATTCTTCTAGGTGGATTTACCTTGCGAATTCCTAGGCTTACCCCATCTATACGCATGAATATTATGAAATCAATAAGAATTTTTTTTTTCCCCACATTTTAAGGACACCTTCTGCATAACAGAAACCAAATCATTCTTGTATCCCGTCCAAACTGATATGTCAGAGAACTCTTAGCATTTGCTTTCCCTCTTTTCATTTGTTTGCTTTGTCTTTATTCAGGGATTTCCCCATTTTCTTAAAATGAAATTACCTAAATGAAATATTAAATAGAAAATTGAATAAGGACTTCTATCCTCACGTTGTTGTTTTTTTTTTTTTTTTTTTAATATATATATATATAATCTAGTGGGAACTATACAAGCTAGTTTTTATAATAAGTGTAGAAACATCTCACTCATTTCAGTATTTTGAATGTCTGAGTTATCCCTAAAGAAATCCTCCAGCAAAAAATACAAGGTTAAAGGTTTGCTGAACAGCAATCCCATGTTTGATACACCTCAGATGTTTGAAATGAATTTTTTTCTGCTGACACAAGTGTATATTTCAAGCTGGCTAAATCTGAGAGTTCGTGTTTACCTTCAGTGTTCAGCTTAGATTCAGAGAGGTTAAAGGTAGCTAATAGGACTGACACTGAGGTCATTTCTCATGCATTGTAACATGGAATTTGAGTGTGACAGGATTCATCTATCTTTTCCAAAACTTACTTTGCATCTGAACAGTGGTCCTAACAAGAGTCAGAATCTCATCTACTCATCTACCTTCTATTTTTTTGAAAAAAAAAAAAAAAAAAGAGCAAAGAACAAAGGTCCAGATCTACTTACTTTTTAGTGTGCCCATTAAATTGATTAATTTAACAGGAGAAAGTCACCTGAATAGCTTGAAACCTGTAACTGATCAAATGCCTTCTTTTACCAACAGAATAACTTGGATGACAAGCATAATTAACAGGCTTTTATTTGCTGTTTCAGTTGAACAATAAAAGAAAGCAAACCTAGGCATTTTAAGAAACAAACTTCATTACAGATGTATGAAATGGATCTGAACAAGGTTACCTGTCTGTATCATTTAAAAAACTAAAGGTCACAGCAAATACTGTTGTATTATAAGTTGTAGGTGAACAAAAATAGAGGTCCTATTCAGAAAGTCAGAATAAAAATTAAAAAAAAAAAAAAAAAAAGGTGGGGGGGGAGAGAGAGAAAGAGAGAGAACACAGGTCAAATTCAGCTGAAGCACCTGTAAAGGGACGGAATTCTGTACTGAGTTTGAAGCGTGGTAGGTGACAGAATGGGACAAACAGACTCTCTTACTTCTACAAAGATTCAATTTCTCATTACTAAGTTAAGTGACTGTGATTAGAGTTTGCCCAAAATGTAGGGAGGCTTTTTGTTTGTTTGTTTGTTGTTTGTTTGGTCTTTTTTGACATTGCAGGGTGCCACTATAATGAACCTTCAAGAAAATAAGCATCAACAGAAGATATAACTTTTTATATAAATGTTAATCAGAAGCTGTGGAAACCTGAAAATAAACAAAACCCTGGCTGTGTGAGCTAGGTTAGCTACTGACACCAAAGAGTTAACAAAATCAACAAGAAAAAAAAAATCTAACTCATAGCACGATCAGTATTTTAAGCTCCAAACAGCCCTGAAATATGTTTGTACAAGTTTAAGCCATCAAGTTCCATTTCTGCTACACAGGATTTTTTTAAAGACCTATTTCCACTTGATTCAATTGCTTTATGTGATAAACAGTGTGTGAGCCACTGTCTTTCTCCAGCCTACACTAGAGATCCCAAGGCCCTCAATGCCTACACATTTTTATTCTTTTGTATTCCTTTTTTTTTATTTACATTTCTCTGATAATTTCTGAATTACCATGGTTAGTTGGAAACCAGAGCTATCAGTGCGTAGCAGTTTACATAAAGCAAGCTCTTGCATGCTGCATGGGAGGTTAAATTGGCCTCTTACTCTCCACTACAAGCCTGAATGGAGACTCCACAGGAGCACAATTGGAGTTAAGAGCTCTGAATGCTCTTCTGTGGCAAATGGCAGTAGTGTGACCCCGCAGGACCTGTTCTCTCTTGCAGCAAAGAGAGATAAAACAAATGCTTCCCCAATTAGAGGAATTAATGCCATCTTGTCTCCTATGTGTCTGTGCCTCAGTCTCATGAGCCAAATACTCTTTAGTCAGGTGCAGACATACTGTGCATTGGGAGAGGGGACCTTAAGCAGCCTAGCAGACTCTTCTCTCTCACCACCACTACCCAAACCTTACATAGTTCAAAGGCTCCCAAGTTATACAACAGTAGTTGTTGCCCAGCTGTGTAGCTTACCTGTTATTTAGAAGGTGGTTGCACTGTCCTTTGAGCACATTGCATCCAGATGACAGTGAGCAAAGGTACTGCTTCAGCTTGACAAGTAGACAAGTCAGGCAGGTGCAATCTTTCACACTGTATTTCAAAGAGATGCTTTGAGTGCTGAGAAAGTTTTCGTCACCAGGAATCTCTAAGAAGCTGTGAACTCACCTGGAAGCCCTTTCTTCAGTCAAGTCACCTAGAATGTCTCCCTCTTCCACCAGTCATTACTTTCATGGCATCTTTTAAACATGATTACCTTTGAGATTTTATCTTTCCACCCATTCAGACAACAGGCTGGAAAATTTCCATAGGAAATCAGCCTAAAGAGCATTAGAGTTGACTAGATATGTATTGGATGTATCTGAGTAAATATGGTTCAAGTGGCCTTGAAAATGTTAGATCATCATCCTCTGAATCAAGGCATGGTAACTGACAGCTCATCAGCAATCATTAATACTGGATTGGGTTTCATAACTAAACAGATCATCATTTTTCACACTGAGTTTACATATATTTATTTATGCTACACCTACATATTCTGAAGCTCATCTAAAGCCAGATAGTAAAGCTAGGTGAGTATTCTACTTTTTTTTTTTTTAAGGTAATTTGTCTATACACCCTAAAGATATATATTTTCAAATGTTGCCTAATTAGTATACAACATATTACAAATAGCATTCAGTCTTGCTGTAAAATAAGGACAACTCCACCAAAGCTCCATCTACTTGAGACAAGAATTTCAGTACTATCTAGTGTCTAAAAATTCTACTTGAATGGGCAATCTGCAACACCTAATTTAAATTTCAGTTCAGAGTTTCACTTTCCCCAAAATCCAGATAGCACAGGTAAGTGCATGCAGTTATCCATTTTAGATTCTATTCCACCCACCCCAACTCCCATCTGTCTCATGTTGCTAATTAGAGCCACAGTGTCCTATAACAGATCCATATACTCACAGTCTTCTTACTACCCTCAGCCTTGGACAGTAAGAAGAGAATCTCAGGGAGCTTATCACTCAGAAGCCACGATCAACATGACATGCATGCTGTGCCTCAAAATTAAAAGATGAGAAAACAGCCAGAATATTCACCCCCTACTAGAAAATTGTACTTTAGCTAAGTTTTATTTTGCTTTTGTAAGAGAAATTCAACAAGCATAGGGCATTTTTGACAAATAATGTTGAATTACACCTCCCAGTTAGGGTGTAACTAAGAGCTACAAACTTTTTTCAGACACCTATTTAATCTTCAGGAAGCGCCATACACCTTAACTACCATAGTATAATTAAAATCATTCTCTGAAGAGCATTGGGTCAAGAGGAGAGTTGAGCAAGTATATCCGAGGCATTGAAAATGTAGAGCTGAACATACACAAAAAAATAACAACTGGGAGTGAACAAGAAAAAAAAAAAAAAAGGGCTAATGTTTGGTCTGGGACAGGGTGTGATGCTTAAAATAAACAGAAGTTCCACCTTTGAATTCCTGCCTGCATGCATTTCCAATAACTGACTCTGCAGATACGTGCTGGTTTTGTAAGTGACGGTTTTTTGAATTCACTGATAACACACAGTAATTTTGCACAGAGGGGTGAGGTACAGGCATTTCCAGTTGTATCCTTCAGATGACAGATTTATGCAGATATTGCATTTTATTGCAAACTTATGTTTATGATTTAGCCATGAACTGCTTTTATTACCGTTTAATAGACTGGCAGCTTTTCTTTAGTGAACTTGCCCTGCTAACAGGTGTTGATCCTTCTGGGAGATGCAGTGATGACTCACTGCAGCAGATGGGGCTCCTGAACTCTACCCTGCTTGCACCAGAGATAGGACAGCCTCTCTGGAAGACAGGTTTGTACTGGACTTTTCTCAGCAAAATACATCTCAGCCAGGCCAGTCTGTGGAGAGGGACTGATCAAGCTTTTTTTTTTTTTTTTTTAAATCTGGTAATAGACATTGAGAATAAAGCAGTTCACAAATGTCAGATGAAAAATGAACATAGACAAGCCTCCCTGAAGCTGACTTAAAAAGCTAATTGTTCATATGTTATATTCTGGGTTCATTTCTACATGCTGTCACTTCCTCAGAGGTCATGAACGTCAGGAACAGATGTACCTAGTAACCAATATAAATTCACTATCTTTTGTTTCAGTCATGGTGGTTGTTATTCAGGCAAGTCATTGCTTGCTGTTGTTTATCTTTCAGTATTCCATCTTTACTTACTCTAACAAATGCAGGATAACTGCTTACATTAGTTTAATTGAAGAACGCATTAACATTTGTTTTATTCTAGTAAGATATTGTGATTAGAATGGCACACTTCAAACACATTACGCACATGCCCTTTGTATTTTTCTGCAATTGATTATTTCTATGATACAACTACCTCCAATATTACGTCCAACAGTGAAATATTTCAATATATATTTTTGATTTTTATGTATAATGGTGTACACATAGACCCAATTTTGTGGACAAAAGATAGTTGTACAAAACTACTAGTAATTCAGAGAGAGTGACGTGCTAAACTGTTGTGAGACTGCCCACTCAAAATTCACGACCATGAACGGACTCAAGATCACATATTGGTTTTGACTATGCTTTTAAAATTTTTTTGATCCTTTTTTAAAGGTCACAAGCTCTTCTGACAACATGACTAAACCAGTCACTGTAATCTGCCCCATGTTCACCAACACTGTATTATTTTTCCTCACTTCTTTAATGGGTCCATGCTTTCTCCAAAATTATCTCTTTCCTCACTTTAATAAAATGATTCCATTAAACACAGGAAACCCTGCAAAAAGCTGAAGAGAGACAAAACTGTGGTAGAAGTAACAATAATTAAAAAACATAAATCCCCATACATACATATGGAAGAGGTTATGCTGGTGTCTTCATTAAGTAGCAGTCTAATCTTAATATTATTACCTTGGTTTTTGCTTTTTCTCTCCTTATTCTTCTGTGTCTTTGCATACTCCTGATAACTAGTAGCATCATCAAATATTGCTTGTAAGTTGCTCGCAGAAAGGAAAAAGAATCAATTCCAAATTTATCTTTGACAGGCACAAGCAATATGTTAGAAATTTCACAAGAGCATCCTAAACTACATGGAAGAGTCCAAACATTGCCAGGAGATCTGACTGCGTCTTTGAAGCAGTCTAGCTTCTACATGTATGCATCACTAAGGTTAGTCATACATCTCCTGTGGACTACACTAACTTTTTAAGGACCTCTCATGTAGCCTAGGAACAGTCTGCATTTTGTACTGCATTTTCTTAAATTCATAAAAAATGAAGAGCCCTTACAAGAAAAAAAAAAAAAGGGTAAACCACTGTTCATGAAAACGTGAAAATATTTCATATTTCATGAGAAAAATATATATATATATTCTAATTAGATTTTCCTAAGCATTGCAAATATTTGAAAAATCTCTGCATGTGTAGAACTAGCTGAAAAATTGATTTCTGGTTTGTATTTGATTCCTGATGATGATGAAAAGCAGCATTTCAGTGAAATTTTTGACTGAAATTTAAGATTTGAAAAGCTTTAGATACCTTAGACAGCAGGTCACTGTGTATCTTTAAACTGCAAACTCCAGTAACAATTCTGCTTGTGCAAATGTACAGCACAGGCACAAGATAAAACAACATCACTGAGTAGTATGCCTACACAAATGTATTAATTTATTTGCCAGTATTCTTGTGACATGGAGGCAGAATACAGCACTAGAATTTGTGCCAACAGCATTATATAACTCAATTTCTGTGAAAAACAATATTATTTCTAAGGAGTGATGGTGGCCCTTCTTGTGAGGGTTTATAAGAGAAAGCAGGGTATAAAACAAAATGCAGGACTTTTGTCTCCTCATTTTCCAGTGCATGGACTGGGGACAGTGTTGTTGTATCTTCCTAGTTTTCATTTGAACCAAAGCAGAAAATGTAAAGTTAATAAATCACAAGCTTCTCCATTTTTTTTTCAGATGGGTTAGTTTTACTAGGACGGAGAACATACACAGTTAGAAGATAATCCAGAAGAACAGTGAAGATTTTTCTGTGTGCACTCTTCATTCTGTCACTGCCCAATTGCTCTCACCACAGTGCTAGACTCATCCTTTATTGCACCGGTGTATTGTATTCTGAAGAAGATATTATATTGTTCTGTCAATACAGCATGTTCCTTCAAGCTCAGTGTATCTTTTTGGTAAATAATATATACAAAGCCTTGGCCCTTTTCCATTTGTGCTCTTAGTGGTTTTTTATTGAGTCCTCAGAATTTCCAATAGTTCTTCATCACAAGCTCAACTTACAAGGCACAGTTTGAGATTTTAAAAAATGTAAAATTGAAATAAATAAAAAAAAAATCTTAAATAACCTTCATGTCACTTACAAATTAATTAAAACATCTTTAAGTTTTGCTATACACAAGTCCTATAAGGAGCAGCTGAGGGAACTGGGGCTGTTTAGTCTGGAGAAGAGGAGGCTCAGGGGAGACCTTATTGCTCTCTGCAACTACCTGAAAGGAATGTGTGGGGAGGTGGGGGTTGACCTCTTCTCACAGGTAACTAGCAATAGGACTAGAGGGAATGGCCCCAAGTTGTGCCAGGGGAGGTTCAGGTTGGAAATGAGGAGACATTTCTCCTCAGAAAGAGCAGTCAGGCAATGGAACAGGTTGCCCAAGGAAGTGGTGGAGTCACCATCCCTGGGGGTGTTTAAGGAAAGGTGCCTAGGGACATGGTTTTGTGGGTGACATTGGTAGTGGGGTGACAGTTGGACCAGATGATCTTGGAGGTCTTTTCCAACCCTAATGTTTCTATAATTCTATATTACATTATGGCAAACCAGTCTGTTTAATATGCAAGTGTGATACTTTTACTAAAGTCTTTAGCGTAAAACTCTGAGCTTTTTTGCATTAAAATAGAAATAATAATAATAATTAAAAAGTTGATCATACATAATTCTTCATGCAAAATTCTTCACATTTTCCTAAAGGAAAAAAAAAAAAAAAGGAAAAAAAAAAAAAGGAAAAAAAAAAAGGGAAAAAAAAAAAGGAAAAAAAAATAAAGGTGATGATAAATTATGCCACTGCCAGGTAAAAAATACTTGCAAGTCTGCAGTTTTGGAAGAATTCAGTTTATTTGAATATTCTGGTTTTTTGTTTGTTTGTTTTTCAGACTTGCTAACCCATCAGAATGGTTTAAGCTCTGCAAGAACAAAAGACTTTCCACTTAGGGAAGGACCACAGAACTAGAAGTCAAAAGATTTCACAGGACAAAACTTAAATATTTGTAAAGTCTTAGGGTGGAGAAAAAAAAAAATTGAAGGTAAAGATGGTAATACTTAAAATACTTAAAAACTTAACAGAGAAGTAGACTTTAAACAGACTATTATGGGCAATATGTAACACTCTGAGGACACACAAAATGTTGGTCAAAACTGACCACAAAATGTCTTCTTACATGTGGGAGACAAGAAAACCTCCTAGTCATAGACCATATTACCACAGTAATCCTTTGGTTTGATGGATAGCTGCAGTTATCAGATGGAGAACCCATTTGCAGCCTGGTGGAGGCTTTTGGTGGAGGCTTTTTGGTGGAGGACAGAGAGACTGGGTGTTTGACTTAAGGAATGGCTGCAGGGACCAAAAAAAAAAAAAAGAATTCTTGGTACAAAAAGTAAAACAAACAAAACTATAGAGGTGGTAATGAGATCAAAAGGTCTAAACAGAAGTACAAGATGAGACAAGAACAGATGTCTGGACAGCAGCCACATTTCTGTGAAACATTTTTTAGCAGTCGGCAGAAACTCTACCCAGATTTGTATGATGAAGTCAGTGTCATAGCTACAGAATCAGACCCAGAATAAATGGGGGGTGGAAAGCTAGGGTGTGGGAGGCATGGAGATGAAGAGATTGTACCATGTAGTGTAATGTAGTTGTAGGCAGCCAGATGTACAATCCATTCAGTTCAGGCAAGAGCTGCAGGCATCTGTCAAAGCAACACCTCCCCCATGAAGCTTCCTCCTATCTGGCTGATGTATGGCTTCAGAGTTGCCAAGCCTATTTGGTCACCAGTAGGGCAGCACCAAAAGCTATCCCTTATTACCCTCCTCAAACAATTTGACCAAAATACATTTCCAAGAGCATGGTGTAGGATAATCAAGACCCCAAATAATTTTTCTTCCCAGATATTCCCATATTGTATCCCAGATATATCCCATATTGTTTTTACCCATTACTTTAGTAGCAGAGCAACAAACTCCCTAACTAAATCTGTAATACCCTGAGGGAAAAAAACAATCTGAGGCATCTGAGCAAAAATATTTTAATTTCTCAAAACATCAGCAGAAATGTGGCATGTTAAGCTTTAATGTTAGAAAAGGCAGTGCTTTTTGAAGCAAGAAGAATCAGGCTTCTTCTTTCCTGATTTACAAGGGAATATTTCATCCTCCAGTCTATTATAATTTCTCTGTGGCTGTTACCATGGAGAATTAAGAGAATCATTTCACAAGATGATTCCCACACTGATTCCCAGAGTCAAAAAGATAATGAACAAAAACTCTTGTCTGACAAATCATACTGGTTAACAGATATATACACATGGACTGCCTCTGTATATTTGACATTTCTATTAAAAAATAAAATAATAAAATAAAATAAAATAAAATAAAATAAAATAAAATAAAATAAAATAAAATAAAATCAATAAAACAGCACATTTTAAGGTGGTCACGATAAGAAATCCAAAACATTTATATGCTGGATATAAAGTTAAAGAGGGTGTATAATCCACCAGACTATTTGATTACTTTCTTTTTTCATTATTGTAAGGACGAAAAAAGATAATTCCTACTTGTACATTCTGGAAATAAAAAAGACAAAATAAAAGTTTGACTCTAGGAATATATCTCAAGAGGCATTTGGAGCAATTTTCCTTAAAAAGGACAATCATTCAAGGGGTTATAGTTCATCGGCTTCCCTAAGTCCTCCCACAGAGGCAATATTCTCTCAGCAACCTCACGTGTTCCTGATCATTCATATTTGAAGCTTTAGTACCATTGACTGCTCTCACTTTTTCAGGGATTAACCTGATTTCAATGAGTTGCTCTGCATGCTTAGAGCACAAAGCCCAAAATTTATGTCAGAACCAGTATAATTTCAATCCAAAACTACACAACATTGAAGTGTCATAGCATTTTGTTTCACTGTGACTTCCACAGAGAACAAGTTTTGAAAATAAGCATCACTAGGCAATGGGTCAAAAGTATGTTTATATCCCTGAATTGTTCAAGCTCTCCAAACAAGCGATACTGATAACTTGGATTTCTGAACGAGGCTTAACCTCCTTGGAAGCTCAGCTATGAAAGCCTATCAACATGGGGTACATTTTCAAAGAGTTGCATGGGGATTTAGCTGAGTGCTTGTCATGTGCTATTTCAGAATGAAGGTCTGCCTCTATATGTTCAATTGAGGAGCATCTGGGTAAAAGCGAGAAGTAAACATGCGTATATGTATGCATACCTATATATACACAATCCTTTTTGTTTGTGTGTTTGTTTTGTTATATATATTTTGTGTCAGAATTTTTTCAGTTTGAGTCATTCATATCCTTTGGCTGCAGAAGAAGGAACTCTTGCTCGAGGAAAGGATCCAATTTGTGTAGGTAATGTCTTGGGGGCATTCCCTACCCACTCTTTGATAATTTTGCAGGTAAGCTATAATTAAAATGAATGTTTTTAATATCTAACACATTACCACATATGCATTTCACATTGTCAGAGACGCATACCAGGGACCACATATTCCATGATTTTAGATAGGCTACTTTGGCAAACACTCTAATAATTTTTAAATGAGCCTTTGTATGACTTTTTTTTTTTTTAACCTTTAGTTTGTTAAGAAAAGGACTACTGTAAAATACAAATGAGAGTGACTTCTATGACAACAAAATTTTTGTGTTAGTAAACTTAATCACCTAATTTATCTTTCTTTTTCCTCAGCTTAGGTTACTGAAAACGCTCATATAATCCTTGATAAATAAAAATCTATTTTTACCCAACCTTTAAAAACTGAATCTCGAAGCTGGCACTTACTTCAAGATTTGGAAGCCTTGTTAAATGAGTTGTTTATATTGAAAAGCTTTCTATACTCTTACACAGTAAACTTCTGGATGCTCTGTAACCTTTTTTATTAGAAGTGTACATTGTTTATGTGGGAGATCAAAAGCCTTTCAAAAATGTGTTCTAGTGTTTATGCATATGATTAGTCCTCCTTATTCCAGCAGAGAATTAGAGTTTAGTTATAGTTTGCAGCCAGCCTTTAGGAATTTACATTTGGTCTAAAACTCTTAGCCAAAGCATTCCATATCTGTAATCATTAAATATATTCTTTGGATAAGAATCTCCAGATCAAGTTTTCCATTCTGGCTTTCCTTTAATGGATTCAGGTTTCTAAACCATACTCGCGTATGTTTTAGACCCATACTTGTAACAACAGCAACAAATAATTAGGAAAAAAAAAAAAAGGAAAGAAAAAAAAAGGAAAATTTTCCCAATTACATATTTGACTGACTATTCAGCCAGATCAATTATATATATATTAAACGTTAAAAAAAAAAAAAAAATCACTGTGAAATATTAAAAAAAAAAAAAGATTTACAAAGAAATGAATAACACTAGTGAAGCTATGTTCTTTACACCAAATGATGGGGCACTGACATGCATTCTTATGAAGACTATTGAGAAGAGTAACTTCAAACAGATTTGAGAGAAATCATAATCTATCCCATAATATTTTAGTGTTTACCACAGTGTCAGATGTTCCTACTCATGATCAGGCAGATTTGCAGAACAAGCTTTGAGTTACATCCAAGTTTGGGCCAGAAGGAATGCAATGGGGTATATTAGCCCACCCGCTAACCCACAACTTCCTCAGAAAAAAAAAAAAAAAAAAAGAAATACTAAAAAAGATCCACATTACAGTTAAAATAAAAAGACATGTATGAATGTATATCAGTAAATACATTCCCCATTTTTGTGTTCATCTGTTGCATTGCTTCACCATTTTTCTATTAATTGAAAATCTGGTAAGCAAAAAAATCTGTTTCTCAGTTTCTTAATTCCAGAATAAGACTATCTAGAAATAAAAACCTGTGAGAACTGTTATTACCCATGTTCAGTTAAGCATTAAGGTATAGCTTGAAAAGGCTGGCTTTTTTGTGCTAAAAATAAGGTTTCAAATAGTACCACTGCAGTTCAGAAAAGTTTCTGAGCTTCAGTTCAGCTGTAGTAACAATATTTGTGTATTCTTTATCCACTGCAAATGTATGGTGATTTTGACTTAGCTTAACCCATGACTGAAGAGAGTCAAGCTAAGTTAAATTACCATGCCTCAGTCCAGTGTGTGCTCTTAAAAACTCCATGTACAGTAACTCAGTCATGTTTTTGAGACCTAAGAACACTCCCAAGGACTCTGATTACAGCATTGAGTCCTGCAAAACAATTACTGTGGAATAAATTAAAGAGGTAAGCTCCTCTTGGTATGCAAAACAAAATTTCAAAAACGTGTTACCAAGATACAAGGCAACAAATATGAGTGGTGTATATGAGGTAGTTACACTTAAAATGCCAAAGGGTCCTTATACGCAAGGGTGCTATACACCCTGACAGCTAATTAAACTTATGATCCATATAGGAATAGCATCACGTCACAGCATAATTAGTTTACCAGTCAGCAAGTCGGAATAAGAGATCCTATAATAATCCCTTGCATGATTTCCATTGTAAGCAAAAGACATCAAACATGATCTGTTTTCTGTAAAGTGTATGAACAGGTCTCATGCAATAAAAATGAACATAATCACATGAATCAAATATACTAGCTCTGAATAGGCATCAACATCCAGTTAATTTAGATGCTGCTTACACACAAATCAAAGCCCATTCCTAAGTTAAATTGCATAGAATCTACAGACCTTTCAAAATAGCAAAAATGTGTGCTTAAGCTAAGCAGAGGACCAGTAACTGTACACCAAAGACAAAACACTCAAGACCTAAGGTACAGTTTGCTATCATATACACATTTATATTATTTCCTGACAGCTTTGTTTCAAAGCTCTCTTTCAGCTGATTAATTCACCTTTAGTCAAAACTGGAGTCTTGGCTCCACCACACTGTGGAAAAGAAACTGCTCATTTTACACCTGCTGAGAAAAATTAAAATGTTTAGAGCAAGGGTATGAAATTAACAGCTTTCAGTGTCAGTTATTAATGGACTCTTGCCCTGAAGAAAGCTATCAGCTCTGTACCTGTTTAACATGGGATAATAAAATCCATAGTATACCTAACCTCCTGAAGTTAGTTTAACTGAGATTATAATTTGAATCTGTAAAGACTGAAGTAGTCAAAAGAAATAGCTATAGACTATTATTCACTTTATATGCTAAGTACACTTTGGAAAAACTCTTCACTATATGATTATGAATACCAAAATATAAATACTATAGATGATGTTTCCATATGTCTCCATAATTATATTTACTTTATTATCAAGCTTTCAAGTAGGTTTACATACTGTCCTCAAAATGAGGTTTTCTAGAGTTTATAAAAATAACTCCACATGAACTTGTTAGAGATGCCCTCATCCTTTGCTTATGCTAGTGCACACCTTCATAAAAACATTTTATGAATGTTTAACTTATTTGATTTTGAGGAGATTAGAAGGACAAAACCCCAAATGACTAAGTTCAGTCACATTCCTCAGTTGCCACCACAATACTGTTACTCCTTCCAACAAAACAACCTCGTACTTTGGGAATGGCTGATACAGTCAGAACGTCTCTGATTTGCGGTTATTTAGAAATAATGATGAACATATGAGGTTTTTCAAGCTAACTAGCTTCTAAAGAAGGAAAAAGATGTACACCAAACCACCACTGAATCTTGATGACTAGTAAATCCTTAACTTTAAAACCCATCCTAACTAGAGAGGAAAATGTCTGTGAATTATTACACACCAGTACACGTTATTCTGCACATATTTTGAGAACAGGAGCAAAGAGAGAAAGCATGTTTATGGGGCTGAAGTGAGGGAAACAAAAAGGGACAGAGCTGCACATCATAAATCATGTTTTGGGGCACAAAACAGGTTTCTTAAAGACACCAGCTCTTACTACTGCATCTTATTTATTTTCTCCACAACATCAACCAAAATCTACAAGCTGCTAGCTCAAAGGAAAGATGTGCTTCCAAGAGACAAGAAGCAGTTTTTAGTCCAGTTCCCTAAAGTGTTGTGTCCTCCCTGTGAGTTATTCAATTCCCACAGTCCTCCCTTCTTAAAAGAATAACAATATTTCCTTTTTCTCCTTGTTTGTTTTGTTTGCTTAAGGACAAGAATTAACTTTTCATCACAAAATCAAGTGAAAAATATCCTCATTAGTAGAAATGGACACAAAACAAGCAGAATATTGGGGAAGGGGGAGCTGCACAGATGTATGTTTGTTTTGTGTTTTTAAGATGACATTACTATGACAATGATTTAACTCCTTGCCATGGGTTAGTATGAAAACCAAAGGTATAGATATGCTCAAAAAGGGATTCAATAAATTCATGAAGAATAAAGTGAGCCAGTTCAAGAAGCACTTAACTATTTAATTACTGGAACATGACCAGGTATTTCTGGGGAAAGATTGGATTATATTCAGTCTTTCTTTTTTATTTTCTCTGGGCTTCTGCTAATTGATTAGATGAATTTTCGGTCATCTCCAATGCTGCATTTCTTCTAGGCTCTAGTTTGGACTTCTGAGTGCTAACTAAAATTCACATATATGTCTATGTGCATATTTGTATATGCGTGCATTATACAGTATGTCTATGTTAATGTATCATTATGCATGTATGCATTATATATACATATGCATATGGATAAAGCTTATACAGCTGTACAGCTGTATATCCTTCACAAAGCTGCATCTCTTTGAAGTGAAAATTATTGCTGTATTACTAATATTTTGCTGTATTATTATTATACTCTTTTCCAACATAACTGTGTCTTTTTTCCCTGTATGAGGCTCTACTTTTTTTGAACAAATGTTCTACTACAGAATTTGTCAATGACAAAGGAGAGAAAAAAAGGGAAAAGAAGCATGTGGTACCTGGAAGACATCACCAGACACGTGGAGAGCAGAGCTGAGCTGGCTTTTCTACACAACATCCATTTAAGTTGGCAGCTGAGGGCCTTAAGTGGCTTCGTCTTGAAAGGCCTTAGGAGGCCAGCCAGAAGAAGATGGATGCCAGTGCATTCAGGTTGGTGGCATGCAATACAATGAAAACAGATTTCTGCCTTGAAATTGATGCTGTTCAAAGGGCATTGAAATAACATTGCCTGGTTTCCTAACAAGATTACCCAGAAAAACTCCTGCTGCCAGCCTCTCCAGAACACCAGCCACATTTGTATACACAGGTAGGTGCTGTCTGTGTTTTATATTTCTCATCAAAGAGGTGAGGAGGCCACATTTAAGGGCCTTACTTGTAGCACCAACATTATTTAGAGGGTAGGACCCGATGCGGGGGGTTGGACCTGATGATCTCTTGAGGTCCCTTCCAACCCCTACCATTCTGTGATTCTGTGATTGTTGGCTTATGTATAACCATGCAAATAAGGTTAAAAAGCTAAAATTATGTGACATTCCCAGATTTTGTTATTTGTTTTAATTGCCAGATTTCCTTGGAATGAGTTAGGTGTGCAGACTTACTGAAAGAACTACCAATTATTTCTGGATACTGGACTGAAAAGTGCCATGTCTACCACCAGGAAAAGAGCAGCATGTGAGATGACTGCAGTAAGGTCTGCATGAACTTTTCATAGAATGATAGAATCATAGAATATCCTGAGTTGGAAGGGACCCATAAGGATCATCAAGTCCAACTCCTGGCACCGCACAGGTCTGCCCAAAAGTTTAGACCATGTGACTAAGTGCACAGTCCAATCGCTTCTTAAATTCAGACAGGCTTGGTGCAGTGACTACTTCACTGGGGAGCCTGTTCCAGTGTGCGACCACCCTTTTGGTGAAGAACCTCTTCCTGATATCTAGCCTAAACTTCCCGTGCCTCAGCTTGACACCGTTCCCACAGGTCCTGTCACTGGTGATAACAGAGAATAGGTCACCTGCCTCTCCAACCCCCCCTCGCGAGGAAGTTGTAGACTGCGATGAGGTCCCCCCTCAGCCTCCTCTTCTCCAGGCTGAACAGGCCCAGTGACCTCAGCCGCTCCTCATACGTCTTCCCCTCTAGGCCCTTCACCATCTTCATCGCCCTCCTCTGGACACTCTCCAACAGTTTAATGTCCTTTTTGTACTGTGGTGCCCAGAACTGCACACAGTACTCGAGGTGAGGCCGCACCAGCGCAGAGTAGAGCGCGACAATCACTTTCCTCGACTGAGTAGCAATGCTGTGCTTGATGCATCCCAGGATACGGTTGGCCCTCCTGGCTGCCAGGGCACACTGCTGGCTCATATTCAACTTGCTGTCAACCACAACCCCCAGATCCCTCTCTGCGGGGCTGCTCCCCAGCGTCTCGTTGCCCAGTCTGTACGTATAGCCAGGGTTGCCCCGTCCCAGGTGGGGGACCCGGCACTTGCTTTTGTTAAACTTCATGTGGTTGGTGACTGCCCCACTCTCCAATCTGTCCAGATCTCTCTGCAAGGCCTTTCCACCCTCATCAGAGTCCACAACTCCTCCAAGTTTGGTGTCATCAGCAAACTTGCTCAAAACACCTAGTCCTACATCCAAATCATTTATAAAAACATTGAAGAGGACTGGCCCTAAAATGGAGCCTTGAGGGACCCCACTAGTGACCATCTGCCAGCCAGATGTGGCCCCATTTACCACAACCCTTTGAACCCTGCCCATCAGCCAATTGCTCACCTATCACATGATGTTTTTGTTTAGCTGTATGCTGGACATTTTGTCCAGTAGGATCCTATGGGAAACTGTGTCAAAAGCTTTGCTGAAGTCCAAAAAGATCACATCAGCTGGTTTCCCTTGATCAACTAGATCAACTTTTCTTTCTTTACTTCTGTGCAAAGGCAGAGCTAAATATTCTGAAAGATGTCATGAAGCCTGTTTCTTCATTGATAGTTCACAAAAGGTCTTGCACCCACACAGGTTCACATTACAAAAGTGTATGCATGCAGACATCATTGGTATAAAGGCAAGAAAAAATGAAATTCTAACTTGCGAATTTTTAGCCTCCCAATGCTGTTTGCATGGCTAGTATTTACAGGCTTCCCTATGTATTACTCATAAATTGATCAAATAGTTGTTGTTTGCCTCTAATTATAATAATATATGAAACATTTTTTAAACTAGAAAATGCAATTTAGCTTTGTAATTAAGAAAATGAGTCTAAGTTCTTTACTTGAAAATAGGTGTTTCCTCTGCAGCCTGTTTTTCTTACTCAGAATTAAAAATTCTTTTGCATTACTTAAGCATTTTAATAGGAAAAAAAAAAAAAAAGTAACACTGCCATGAGCAAAATTCTTAACATATCCTAATAAGCTAGTTGGAAAACTCAAGGACTTTTGGGAGAGAGAAGAAACAAAAGAAACTTTATTTCTTACATTCCTGCTCCACTGCCCCAGTTCCCTTTTCCTCTTCTGCCAACAACAGACAACAAACACAAAGTATTGTAGTACCTACAGCAAAAGTTTTCTGATTTCCAGAATATTAGTTTATCTCTAGCTATTTGTGTTGCTGCTAGAGCCTTACCATTTAGCTTGCTAAATTAACTCTGTAATTTTAACATACCTGGATGTGTCATAGCTTTGCTCAGTGTTTTGACTGAGAATGTTCCATTTCTGCATTCCTGTTGCTTGAAGTTGTCAGAGGAGAAACTTAACTCTGCCACTAAACAAAGACCTTTTGATATTTTTTCTAAGCTGTTGTTAAATGATTTTTACATGATACCATTAAGTAAAACTGCAGGAACCATATCAGCGTTGTAAAGCTTCATGGTATTACACCATGTAATGATAGGGGAGGAAGAATTACAAGAATACAACTATTTTCTCATCATTTCAGTCATCTCACCTGCATATTGATTGAACAACACACACAGAAGATATTTCAGTACATATATTCAGCCATATATTCAGTAGATATTCGTACTTCCTCCTATTTTTTCTGGTCATGTTTTTCTTCATGAAGTCATCACATTTTGGTAGAATGTGATGGAATTAACAAGAAATGTTATGTGAATATGTCATTTGAAGTGGGAAAAAAAATCACTTATTTTTATGTCATGAGAACAAATTGAGTAAATTGATCATTAAGAAAAAAAAATTCTTTTATAACTCTTAGAAAATTTCATTTGGAGGAAAAAAAAAAAAGTTATTGATATCCAAAAATAAACAGTCCAAGGATATGGCTATATTAAGGCAGGTGAAGTGAACATATCAATGATGCTTGGAAATGGAGCTGCTCTGGTGACAGAAAATCTATCCTAAGCAGTTTCAGTGAGATTTTTTTTTCTATTTTCATGAAAGTTTTCTTTCAAAACTTTTGGAGCTTTATCTTATAATTACTTCATAATCCCTGCTGCCACCAGTTCAAATATAACATGGGGAAAAAAAAAAAAAAAAAGGCTGTTTTGATTAAAAAATGGTCTTTTCAGTGAACCCGTTGTATCTTGTAAATAAATAAATGAATAAATCACTTAGCTTTAAAGTAAATTTTATTTTAATAAAGCAGATCTTTTCCTTTCCTTTCCTTGCCTTGCCTTGCCTTGCCTTGCCTTGCCTTGCCTTGCCTTTCTTTGCCTTGCCTTGCCTTGCCTTGCCTTGCTTTTTCTTGCTTTTTCTTGCCTTGCTTTTTTTTCCTCATCTTGCTTTTTCTTTCCTCACCTTGCCTCGCTTTGCTTTGCCTTGCTTCATCTTTCCTTTTTTTTTTTTTTTTTCCAGCTGGTCCTGGATGACTATACCAGTATTCCAAATCTTTATTCAGTTTCAGGCCTTCTACTTTCCCACACCTCATAATTGCTATAATGCTTTTATTACCGTAGTGGGTATCAGTGACCTACTTCATAGCTTAGGGTTAGCTTAACTTAAGCATGGACACTTACTTTTAAATCAGACTTCATTGCCTAGTCCACAAGTGAGACTGTCAAATTGAAGTTCTATGAATCCTACCCTATTTAGACACCTCAGATAGATCATTTCCGTTGGTAAATTTAAGCATCTCACTGCTGGAGTTCATATATTCAGAGCTCTTGCTGCTCTTTACTTGGAGCCAAACTGAACCCATTCTGTAATTCTATAGGTCAGTTTCTAGCTGAAATAATGTTTCAAATTTTTATTGTTCCTGAAGTTTTGACTCACTAATGATTTTTTATTTATTTATTTATTTTTCCACAAAGGTAGTCTTTTCTTATAATACACTTTGTAGACTGGAAAGTTTCAATTCCAGTCAACAAATAAGACCTTTCCCTTATTTTTTGCATTTATATGTAACAGAGACAGGCACTATGTTTCATAAGAAAGAAACATTTAAGAAAAAAAAAAAACAACTCTCATAGTAAATACAGTTCGAAATTCTAACAAAGAAATCCTAGCTCATGCCTAGCATTTCAGTCCCACACTGAGAGTGATTACTGTTAACAGCTTCATTTTTCATAAAATGGAAGTAATTACCTCCTTGCTTTACAATGTACAAAAATGAAAAGCATAGTCTGCAGGCGTTATTCTCTATTTCATTTTCAGTTGATACCCAAGATGGCACTTAAACATTAATATATAGCTTAAGCAGAAATTAAATGTCTAAATCTGGGGGAAGTTAAAACAGGAAAAAAAAATCATCTGTCTTGTGTATTACTAAAGCTTCAGAATTTTGTAGCAAACTCTTTGGTTAGGACACTGACATTGTGCTGAGAGGTCCGGTCTGCCTTTGCCCTATGCAAGCAATGATCTTCTGCCAACTGCTGAGCAGAAGTATCACCACACCCCTGGTCATCCATCACAGCCTGCATGATGATTTAGAGATGAGACAGACAGCTTGTTGGAGGTGAAATTCCCTTTCTTGATCATATAGGGATTTTTAGACATGCATTTTAGGGACATTAGGGAAAGTGTGGAGTCAACCTGGAGCAACTAGATCAAAATCATAATGAACACTGTCTTCTGAAGAGGAATAAAAAGAGTGACAGAGGACAGTAAAGGAAATAATCTTTTGCATGTCATATTCTTGTTACATAGGTGTACACAAGATAAAGCTCTTGTAGCAGAATGTAAGAAATTTCTTAATAATTAAACAAACACTTCAGTTAACAAAAACAAGCAAAAATGTGCAGTTTTCTACAAAATACAAGGTCATTTATGGACAAATTTAACAAACCCTGTTTATCTGTATTCATCTTGTCACGGATGATATGCTTTATATCTGGAGAGTGAAACATATTTCAAAAGAGTAAAAAAGGAACACTTCATGCAAAAATATTAATCTTCACCTTGTCTTAGCAATGAGAGGCTGTTTTGTTTCATTTATTCTCACCTTTAGGAATCTGTGCAAGTCTGCTCTTGCTTACAGCCCTGAGTTTGTTATTTTCTGCTTCCTTCTTCCTCCTTACTTCCCAAGCCCCTTCCTATATGTCTCCGTTAAACTGTTCTTTCCTGGTCTTTGAGGGTTTTATTGATACCACTTCACCTTCTGGTGAAATTCTAGATTCTCAAAGGTCAGTAGCAAACTTCACATCAGCTTCAAAAGGGGTTGTATCCCAGCTGTGTCCATCTTTTCATATGTTGAATAATGTCCTGGCTCTTTATGAAATCTCTTTTCAAAAACACAGTTCTTAAACTGAATTGTTTCCAAAAGAGAAGAGGGGGAAAAACACATTTCTTTAACACCAGAAACACGTGGCAACACCAAGAGAGAAAAATCTGCACAAGTAATACAGATAAATTGGGAATCAAAATATAATTCCTGTGTCTTTCTTTGTTACTAGCTCTATTTGTTATCTTCAAGAAATCATTAAGTTTTTCCATGCCTCAGTTTCCTCTTTTGCAATATGGTAGTTATTTTCCCATTAAGAAGTCTTGATATTTGGTCCAATAAAAACAAACAGTATGTGACTGGTATTGTAACATGCCACTAGGTACCCACAGAATCTGATTGTTCCGTGCAAGGGTGTCCTTATATTGCATCAGGGCTGAGATAAACCAGGAATTACTATGAAACACTACAATTATTTTTTTTCTCTGGATGATCCCATATTTACTCTTTTGTTGTTGTTGTTGTTTTCAAAGTATGCAATCTTTTTTATTATTATTGTTATTGTTATTAGTGCTATTATTAAGTTTATATTTATATTCTCATGAAAGACAATGAAATTAATGTTAATTATAATGCCACCAAAATAACAGAGGTAAATAACATCTTTAAATATATATATATATTTGTAATAACAATTTAAGATATTAATTAATATGAAGTTCTTAACTGTAAGATTAGTTTTTGTTTGTTTGATTGATTGATTGATTGCATGTTTGTTTACTTGTTTGTTTTAAATAATCATTCTAGGATATCTCTATCTACTGTGGTACAGATTATGACACTGAATCACTAGAATAAACATTAAAATACACCTCTATAACTCTAATGAGTTCTGACCTGTAGTGCAATTGTTTAGTACCTGGTTATTAGTTACCAACAGCTAATGCTTCTCCTTCAAATCAAAACATACATAAAACTAGTAACTAGTCAGATCCTAAGTACTGAGTTTGGTCCCATAGCTTGCTAGTTAATTTGCATACATTTTGGTAAAAGAAATCTGATGAGAAATTAAATAAATGATTATGCTCTCATAATATATAAATCAATTCCATTCTTTATTAGAAATCTTTTACAAAGAGTATTAGATAATTAAGCTGTTATATAGTAACTTATGCATATCAAATATCTCAGCCAAGAAGGTTAATTGAAGCTCCCTCTTCATCATTGTAAATGTCTTCAGACTGCTTTGACTGGGTCAAGTTGAAAGAAAAAAGGTAGACTAATAAAAGTTCTGAACAAATTAATGACAGGAAAAAAAAAAGGTGGGAATAATATAATTCTTTGCATATTTACAATTTTTAAAAGAATATTGCACTACTAAACCTTTTTTCAACTTGACTTCTAATACCAAGTGCTACATCCTTATAGAAATGTAGAAAAAAATCTGCTTGTCTCAATAAGCACCATTATTAAGTCAGAACTTCGTACTACACACCAAATATTGAACTTTGTACATACACCATTTTCTTCTCCAAAAATAATTGATAGCTACATATTCATCAGTATTGATTATTTTCTTATGTTTGTCTCACCCTATAACACAACATATTGACAAAATACTTGTATAAACTGAGTACAGTTTAAAAATTAGCTCATTGGAGACAGATTCTGGTGTTTGTACAAGCTACTGTCTCACCAGTCTGCCAAATTCAACTACATTACAAAAATGTGGTAACAGAAATTGAAGACAAGACTCTTAATTAGCATTACCATTACTGGATGGTCACAGATGTTAAACATGGCTTCTACAACATTCACTGGATATCAATGTTACTTGCTTTACTTCCTTTTACTAGTGGTAGGTAGAATACACAGAAGAATTATAGTTTTTTGGGTTTTTGTTTGTTTGTTTGTTTTTGATGGGGGGAAGAGGGGAATGTGCTTTTTAGTTTTCATTTAATTTACATTATTCACTTACTGTTAATTTAAAATACATATATCTGACAGAATTCACTCCCATTAACTTCAGATCTTCTCCAATTGAGCTGCTTTATTTCACAGGTTCCGAGCCCTGCTCTTGGGGAAAAAAAAAAAAAAAAAAAAAAAAAGCCTCTCTATTCTTTTTTGCATAGTGGTGTAAAAGAATCCCTAACTACTGAACCATGATACAGTCTTTCACTGCAACCAGTTTCTGAGGGAGAAAGCTCTAAATAATTATAAAAGTATAATGAACATTGCTACTAAATGCTAACTAAATGCCTCATTGGAAAATTTGAAAGGCATTAATTCAGACAACAGTTTCTCTTTATCTCCTGTATTTCCTGGTTCTAATTCCTCTTTTTTTTTTTATTTATTAGTATAGTAATTTGCATGAAAGAAGCATCATTGTTTCTTTAATATTCATTTCCTTTTTCTCATTTAGGGCATCATTCTGCTTCGTTGAAAACAATGGCAATCTTACTGGTTGACTTCAGGAAAGTAGGCCTGACAATGAGAAATGTTGGATGTCTTCAAGCCCCACTGAAGTCAGACAACCGGTAACAGCCCTCAGAGTCCTTTCAGATCAGAATCCCTAAAGTGCAACTTCCTTTGTGTGACTTAACAATTTGCTACTGCATAAATGCTGATTACATCATAAGGGATTATGACTTTATGCACAGAGTAAGCAACAAAGGTAGATGGATTTCTAAGTCCACTCTTTCCCCAGTCCTCTCTTTTCATGCAAATAGCTCTGATTATACCAAATAGCAAGAGAAAGCAGAAAATGCATGTCACAGAAAAGCAAGGTACCAAGAAGCATTTTCTGTGCAATACCAATAGTCAAAATTTGAACCAGCAAAAATTGGCCAACCATCATTAACTGCTCCAGAATAACCAGAACCATCATATCCTCATGGTAGCAAAATACCTTTTGCATTGGAACACCAGGAGAGAAATATCCTAATTGCCAATGAAAGAATTTTGACATTATGTTAAAAAGTGCTCTGAGCAAACAGATTTCCATCATGTTGTAGACTGGTTACATTTAGAAAACAATCATTTCCAAGAGAGTTTTCTACTGTATTTATTTGTGAGGATGTGGTTTGTGCATCAGACTTTGTGCACATGTGCATGTCTGTAAATTAATCCACTAGGGCCGGAAAATGGAATTTTGATTGGAAGTTCCTGTCAAAGTCTTTTTGAGTGATGGGTGTGCTTTTCATCAGTGTAATCTGTAATCCCATTTCCATTGGTTAGATATAATTCATTATCATACACACAGCAACCTCTTTTTCCTGGGCACATCCAGCAAAATAAGATTCTCAAAAATCCATTTACATTCTGTTACACTTGATATATAGGCTGATGCTCACAAATTATCTAGTCAGAACCTTTCTTAGAAACACCTGTATTTTGTAGTATAGCTCAGAATTTACTGCTTGTCAGGGGAGCATATGACCTACTATACTGTGTCAATCATGGCCTAAAACCTTTTACTTAGAACCTTCAAGCTGTTTTTTCACACTGTTAGAGGAAGTCTGACATCTCATAAAATTTAAAAATGAACTTTCACTGCAAGAAAAGAAGAGAGGAGACTGAAAATGCTGCTAATTAAGCAAAAGATAATATATTGCATGTCAGGTCCAGACATGAATGAAAGTATTTACAGAATGTTTAAGGGAAAGCAATATGTCAGTAGCTGATAAGAGCTACTTGTTCTCTATTCTTTCTACTGCAAATATCCACTCTCCTCTTCCCTCATTTGAAGCTTGACATCTTACATCTGAAGTATGTATTTCATTAGACGTAAAATTTTTAATATAAAACTTTATTTTCTTTTCTAATTTCTATTTCAAAAACACTAAAAAAAAAAAAAAGCTAAACGAACACCAAAACATCTGACGCTCCTAGTGCTCCTAGACTGCACGTGGGTGCCACATTCATATGTAAGAATAGTGGGTACCTAATTGAACTGTATTTAAATTTATAATTCCAAGATACCAAATAGCCACACAACTCTTTGGGCAAATCTTATTTTGTTATTGTCTTAAAGCAAATTTCTATGTTACCTTTAAAATAAGAAACAGCTTGCAGCCATCCAATAATCTTGTTTAAAATGTATCTATATTCAAGAAGATTCTGCCTCGGGAAGACATTTGCATTACCTGAACTCTGCAATTTTATCCAGCATCATGCTATCTCCTTCCCACAGTTCCTCAAAAATGTGCTGGACTCCACTCCCTGAAGCAGGGTTGAACATTTAGGGAAGTATTGACCACATCTTCCTCCCTGCTGGGAAGATCCTACCACTGTTTGGGAAATCTTAAAATTATGAAACAGAAAGTAAAGATATAAATAACACATAGATGTTTGCATAAATTATTTTAAGTTTAAGCAACTTGATCTCTAAACAATGAGAGAAGAGAATAGAACAAGCAAATCCACTTCAATGTCATTACCTTGCTCCTGCTCCTCTGGGAGGTATTTTTAATTGTAGTACCCGTACTGTAATGTGGTGCCTGCAGTGTTTTGACATATTCAGGAAAAGTCTGCAGGTGAATACTGGCCACGTGACAAAGGAGTTTTTCCTACATGACAAGATGTATTTCTACAAGTCAGTCCACAAATCACAACAGATTGCACAGTTAAAAATAAAAGTGCATAGCTGACATTGCTGTGATTCATTCAGTCAGGTCATTTGTTACTGATACTTGGACAAATACAGAGGAAAACAAAGCCACCTCCAGCTTGTCATAAATTTTAATATAAATGAGTTGTCCAGAGATCTGTTTTAAAATATTAACATTCTTCTATTACTTGAATTAACCCCATCAAATAAATATCAGAATTATCCCATATATATATTCAATAATACAATAAAAAAGAGTGAATTTTACATGAAAAAAATAGTAACTTAAAAATTAAGTATGGTGTAAAGGTTATCTAAAATTCTGATTTCTAACAATAGTAATAAAGAATATAGCAAATTAATTTTAAATAATAATTATAATTAACAACTGAACTATGTCTACCTAGTTTGTCGCAAAGTTTTCACCATCTTTGTTTCCATGTTTTTTCCATCTCAACAATAATGTAAAACTGTGTATTAGGAAGAGAAAATGTAAAATATACTCTGTGTATATTTCCTAGAAAAGAAGAAATGGATGAAGAAACTACCAGAAAAGGACTTCAGATCATCCCTCCCAACTGCAACATTTTGTTGCAGAATATTTTTTATGCATAGTAAAAGTTTGATTTTTTTTTTTTTTTGAGAAGACAAAAATCTGTCCTGTCATTATAAGTCAAAACAAAGCATTAAGGAGATAATGAGATCCATTTAATGTTCTTGGATAGGTTATGTTTGGTGTGTGCCATGTTCTGAAGGATTCATTAAAGAGAAAAAAGACTCCAGGATCATGGCAGAGAGGTCATGGATGAAGAGAACATTCCTTAGGTAAGGAATGCCTTTAACTGACACAGTGAAGTGCAGGAGGGAAAAATTAGGTGTGGTCTGCTCCCCAACCTGTGCACTCAAGATTCACTGACAGCTTTTCTACTGCTTTATGATCAGTAGTTATCTGCCTCTTTCAGGACTAATGCAGTCTTCCCCTCCGTAACTTATTTGATTTTCTTCACATAAGATATTTCTGGCACTTCTCTTTTAAATATCTAACCATGTAAGAATGGAAGCATGCTCCATTTAAGAAACAGATGATCAAAGGATTCATTTCTTATTTAACTTTTCTGGTAGCAGAAGTTACAGAGAAGCTCAAGCCAGTTCAAGTGAATAGCAGTAGAAAACTAAAAGGGGAGAGTGGTTTTTTTCCTCAGGAAAAAGAGAGACAGACAGACAGACAGACAGAGATGGCTTCTTTGTAAATGCTCAGAATCATCTCTCTGCCATTGCCAGGTCAAAGTTAAAGTTCTCAAATATTGATGATAGAGTACCTTTTGTTAAATCCGTACTTAGACAGGTAACTCCCACAGTAAGTGAAAATCAGTGGGAGCTATTGGTGGGAGTTAAGTAACAACAGAACCTTTGAAAGCTAAACCATCAGCTGCTGATCTGTAGCAATGGAAATATTAAAATTAATAATAATAATAATAATTAACCAAAAAAATTGTCTTCTCTTCTTAGGATATACCTGCTCATTCACTTTATTAAAATTGACCAGAAATACCTTTTTGCGAGCTTCATTTTTGGAACTAAAACTCACACTTATAATGTCAGGGGTTTTGTTTCTTAATATATATTTAAAAAAAAAAAAAAAAGGTTCAAAATTTGGTTGTAATTCCTATGGTTCATTTTAATCTCAACTACAAGAGCAACCTGTGGCTCAAAAAAAAAATAATAAATAAATAAATACAAAAATAAAAAGTCTGTTGCATTACAGATTTAGTCTTCTTTCTTTTGGGAAAAGGATTTATATACCATTTAGGCTTAAGTTCCATAAAGATGAACAGCTTTTAAGTGCATAACTTTAATTTCAACTTCATCTGATCAAGTGTGACCTCAGAAATATTTAACATAGACAAAATAAAAAAGAAGGCATATTTGTTTTCTTAAGGACATATTTCATTCAATATGCTTCTATAATTTTCTGCAAGAGTCATAACTTGTTGTATTTTAGTAAATAGGGTTCAAATACTGTAATCAGAAACCACATGACCCAAAAATGTTAACCTTCTGATCTTTTTTTTTTTTTTTAATGGTCTTTTGGGCCTAATCATCTCTTCCTAGTACTTCATAACTTGAAGCATTATTTTTTGCTCCTGTCCACATACCTAGGAAAGTACACATAACATAGAGCATAGAGGATAGTGTGCTAAGTTTGCACTCTGACTTACCTCCTCTCTATTTGAATATCTTCCATGCCCTAAGCTGTTTTTTGTTCTTCAGTAGAAAATATTCTTTGTCTTTATAAAAATATTTTTTTCTTATCTTATATATATGGTATTATTGATATTTGTGCAAACTTTCTGCAGAAAAAATTGTCTGCAACAACTGCTTTTTCTCCTTTCAACCTGACTGTCATTTACTTATGTGAAAGCAAATCTTTAATTTTTATTAAATTTCAAGGATTACAACTTCTGTTCTGCTTTTTAACAGAACCAGAACAACTGAAAAACACCAGTTACCAGTATTTGTTCTTTTTGAGAAGTAAATATTCACTACTATAAAGAGAGAGCTATCCAAACAACTCCTTTTCCAGAGCACAATGTAAGAAAGTATCATGGGACAAAAAGCATGTTGTAGTTACTCATCAATATTAAGTTTTCAATGCTGTATTAACTTACATAGAGATTAGTTGGCTTTTAAAAATAAGATAATGTTCTTCAGCTATTGTTCTACATGAAGTATTGGCCAAATTATTTTTTTTTTTTGGATACTTGACAGACAGAATTTTATAGTATGTAATGAATTAAAAGTTGTACGTTTGCCTTAAGATTTTATGTACATTTTTAGATTCTTAAGAGCAAATAATAAATTTTCATCACTTAGATTGCTGTACAAACCTATGATGCAAAAAAATGTTTTCAAAGTTGGGGGGGAGTGATGTATAAATAACATCTAATATAAGTAATAATAAACATATGTCTTTATAGATACATATATATGCATACGTATACATATATATACACATATACATACACATATATACATATATATACACATACATACATATACATACATATATATATAATCAGAGATTGACTGTATGAGAACAGAAAAAGAGAAAGGAAAAATCATTTTCAACAATAAATAATCTGAATTTGTACTGAAAGACTATTTTAAGGCTTTATAAGGACAGAACAAGTTTTTAAAACAAGCTAACTTCATCCTCAAGAGCCTCAGCTCTACGGTCTATGGAGAGAGATGTAAATCCCTAGAAAGAGACTCTAGATGTGGCCCTGACTGAGGAGCCGGCAGTTTCCTTGGAGCACTCTCTATGCACGCTCTCCGTAGAGTGAGAATAAAAGGATTGGCCTTATAAGCCAAAAGCAAATGTTTAAAAAATACTGTCCCAGTACATCATTCTGCCATAATAAAATACATTTAACACAGGTGAAGCTCACAAGCATTGCATTCAAATAGTTCAGGAGGAATATTCCCTAACTTTTTAGAATGCTAAGATTTTGGAAGCCACTTTTAAAAAGAGTGCTTTACACTTAAGAAAAGCTAGGTTTCAATTTCAATAACTTCTCCTTTTCTGAAACTTAATTTACAATACCTAAACTTATTATCATAACCAACGTGTACTCAGATAAATATATCAGGCAAAAATTACAGTATGCTGTGAGTTAAATCTTCCACTCAAAGAGTATGGAAAGCCCTTCAAGAGGCCGACCATATTCTTTACTGCCATTTATAATATCCTTTGGCTGAAGACACTGATTACATAGGAAAAGCAGGCAAACAATGTTGTCATTGTTACACATGAAAATTTACGGAAAATATAAGAAATATCCTCTTTCAGATTAAGGACTATAGGAGATGACCCATTTGAACTCTACAGAATTTTGTTAAGATATTACCTTTTCCTAAAAATAATTTTAAAAAATAATATTATTTAACCACATGAATCTCTGTGGTCAGATTAATGATCTAGGACATAAAATGACAATGGTGAAGCTTGCCTCTATGTTAGTACCAAAAACTCTTTATTTTTTATTTTCCTGGGTGTTTGTGTGGGGGTTGTTGGTTGGTGGGTGGTTTTTGTTTTTGTTTTTGTTTTTTTTTGGGGGGGAGGGGAAGAGGGATAGAGGGAGATATTGTTCATTGAGATGAAAGCTACAGTGGCACTATTTAGAGATCAGGGTCTTACCTTACTAAACACTACACAAACTCAAAGCATAAGGGATTTTCTGCTCAGAGGGTCTTGTATCCTAAAAGTATTCTCCTGAAGGGCCTTATTTGGTTCTGATTTCTCTTAAACAAAATGTCATCAGGTGACACAGTCCATGTTTGCTTTGATTGGTGCTATAATGCAACAGCAACAAACAAGTTCTGAGTCCAGCTCCTTCTACAGACACCTTATTTTTCTGACCACAGAGGAGTGACTACAAATTCAAACATGCATGCAGCAGCACAAACCGCAAGCTTTCTCTGCTCACATTTCTCTGCAATCATTCTGCTTCCAATCACTAAATAGTACTCCTGTGTTAGATATTGCTATGTTAGGTATAACGTATTTCTGCTGGAAATTAATTAACCTGCACTGATTTATTCTCTAGTGGTGCCAGTATTACATAAGGTTGGTTCACAGAAGCAACCTTTTATTTAGGATCCTGGGTACTTTTTTCGGCTAACAAAGTGAGAGCTGTATTGGTTTGAGAGCACAGTTTCAAATCTGCCATTAGATCAAGTCATTTTGCTTGTCTTGTCCTAGATCTTTGTCTTGCACAAGTACGCCTCAGAACCAACAACTATTTGAGACTCCAAAAGAATTGTGAGATATTTAAAAAGATAATCAGAATGCAAAGGAGTCTGCCTGATACTGAAATGTATATTAGAGAGTTTAATCCTGTGCAGCAGGGCAGGCAATCCAGCACAGAAGACAGGGAAATGTCCTACCATCCAGTCAGACTGCTGAGAACAGCCAATAGATCGAGAAGGCTGTATAAGGAATTATGTCCTGTGTCTCGCAAGGATGGCATACAGTCCATTCTCTTGCTTGTTGTTCCTACATCCCAAAAGAAAACAAAAGAACTTCCCTTAGGACAGAGATATAAATGTTGCTACGTGACACCATACCCTAACAATCTGCATTAGCCTAGGCATCATGATTCAGGGATGTAGAGCATCCTTGTTCCTTCCCTATAAAATTTTAATTATTCTCTCAACACATAATAATAATAATAATAATAATAATAATAATAATAATAATAATGTTTTCTTTCATTGAGTATTTTAGAAATCACCACTGAATAACCTCCCCCCCAAAAAATCCTTTCTCTTTCAGGCATTACTTTTCAATTGACATGTGATTCTACAAATGTGCTGTTTTCCATGCCCTATTACTTAAATAGTTGCTTTAGTGTGTCTCATCCCTAGCAATATTTCTGGTAATTGTATTCCATATTTCATGGAAGACCAAATAGATTTATTTTTATAACAGACTGACATGTACATAATCTACCTCTGCTGTCCTTTTACACAAAATTCTCTAGAGCATGCATTTGCAATGTGACTTCTCTTCCAGATTAGCATTCAATTTAGAAATCATACATATGTAGTTAAAAATAAATAAATCTCTTCAACATTACTGTGTTCTTTACCTGACAATTCCAGTAATTGGGTTATGTTCACTTACACTGAATTCCCATTAAAAAAGACACTCTGTCTTTTATCCCAGTGGACCAAGACCAAAGCATCTTTCTTCATCTGAGCATATTGACAAACAGTTTTAGTGGTAGCTCATTAAGAGGAAGAATTCTCATGTTTCTCCTTTTTGCCCAAGATCTCAAAGAATTGTATCAGGCCTTCTCTTACATATGTCAATCAACAGTTTATTCTTTTATTCTCTATTTCAGAAATGAGACCATCAGTTTCTTATACTCTTTATTAAGATATTTTTATGTGTTTAGACACCTTTCCACCAGAGCACTCTCAGATTGTTAGCAGCCAAACTAGGCATACATTATCTTCCACGGTTCACTATTCCTAAAACATCTTTGCTGCCACTCTTGTGTTTCAGAACAAATGTCTTTGAGACAGCTCTCATACAAAGACTTATCTCTAGTCTTTTCTATGCCTACTTCTCCCACAAAAGAGAGAAAATCTATTGCACAGATTTATTATTTTTTACTTATTATTATTTTATTTTCATTCCTATAGCCTTGGTCTACACTCTGCATGTTTCCAAAGTTCTTTATTCTTTCTCATACTTTTAGATCTTTTCCCTTCTATTAAAACATCATACTTAATAGCTATTTTGACACCAACATTTCTTACAACGTATTTTGGTGAGACAGATAAGATGTAAAGCATAATTGGAAAGGCAGTCAGAAAAAAAAAAAACAGCGTCTCCTTAAGGAAGGGTTGGCCATGCAAATAAGCATACTTTTTTTTTTTCTAATGACCCATGCAAAAACACTGCTAGCAATCAAGCTTAGTGAAAGATTTTGAATCAATCAACATTACCAGAATTTTTTCCAATTGTAGGTAGTAAAAAATGTTATCTGCTCATAAAATTGTTTAGTTCTTTCACACCTCTATATATATACACTTAGTGTATACACTTAGTACCATGACTAACAAGTATGCATACTTGATCATATTTGCACTGAACATTTTGAGCTGCTTTCCTTAGCCTCTATCTTCAGGTGAATGGAGTTCTCTACTGACATGAACCATGGACTATTTGAGCTCTTTTAGCTCTATTCTGGAGTTTATTGAGAATTTCCTTACCCTTAGTAAATTGCTTCAATTCCCTTTCATGTCTTTTCTTGAGAATGAAAGCTTGACATCTTTTTAAAGCTATCATACGTAGCTTCTGAATCAACATGCTATTTTGCAATCATACTGTTTCAAACAGTTCATTTTCCAGATTGCTATTTATTCATACAGTTAATTCACACATCAAGTCAGTTTAGCTCACAACCAAACCCTAGGTTTTACCAAATACATTCCCTTGCCTTATAGTTAAAAATTTAAGGCTTAAAATAAGCTTTTTTTGAGTGTTTTGGTTTTGTTTGTTTGCTTTTGTTGTTTTTTTTCATCACTTATATTCTGTTGAATAAAAATATATTTTGAATAGTGTGTGCCCTTTCTACTTCCCCTAGCTTCACAGCCAGCTATCTGTCTGAGATGACATAGAGTGATTCTAAGCCAGAAATATAACTGTCTGCAGACTCTCTGCTCACTAGTTCGCAGGTAGTCAGTGACTTTTACCCTTCTCTAGTTGTGCTCCAGAGGTTCTGTCAGGTTATGCACTCATTTCACTTTAGTTTGAATCATGTACACTTTTAAGATATTGGTTTATTTCTCTATTTTCCCAAGTTCTGATCAATTGGTACTCTGCAGTGGCAGCATCTGTGCATCACTGAATGGCTCACATCAGATAACCTGACACTTCTTATAAACTATATTAAGGACCATATTAATCTTGCACTATTTCTGAAATACTGAACTATAGTGGGGGGAAAAAATCAAATTTGTACAACATCCTTTTAGTCCATGTAGCTTGACTTTAGAAACTGAGGAATTATTTCAGTTGTCCTAAAAACAGTTGACAAAATCAATCCTCTTTTGTCTGTTTTCTCTGTGGAAGTTATACATGCAAAACACTTCTCTGATATTACAAAAGAAATATGGTAGAGATTCATGTAAGTTTAATTTCAGAATTTTTAAATGAATAGAGCTCTGCTTCTTACTGTAGTAGGGAAATCCACAGCTACCATTTCCATGTTTCAGACAAATCTTTTCACACATTACCCACAAATGAAAACCTCCATATATCACCTATTCTTTCTCCATGTTGTGGTTTAACCCAGCAGACAGCTAAGTGCCATACAGCCATTCATTCACTGTCTGCCCACACCAAACACAATGGGACTGGGAAAACAGTCAGGAGAAAAAAATGTAAAACTCAAGGGATGAGATAAAGATGGTTTAATAGGAAAGATAAGGGGGGAGGGAAAACACAACACACACACACACAAAAAAAATACACAAAACAAGTGATTCACGACACAATTGCTCTCCACCAGCTGACCGATGCTCAGAGAGTCCCTGAGAAAGGACAGCCCCCCCCAGCCAACTCCCCCCAGCCTTATTGTTCAGCACGATGCCATATGGTACAGAATATCCCTTTGGCAAGTTTGGTTCACCTGTACTGGTTCTGTTCCCTCCCAGCTTCCAGTGTACCCCCAACCTCCTCGCTGGCTGCACGAAAAGCTGAAAAGTCCTTAGCTCTGTGCAAGCACTGCTCTGCAACAACTAAAATATCAGTGAGTTTTCAGCATTATTTTAATCCTAAATCCAAAACACAGCACCATACTAGCCACTATGAAGAAAATTAACTCTATCCCAGGTAAAACTAGGACACTTCATTTTCTATTTTCATTCTGAATTTAAGTCAAAAATACTGAAGTCAAACATTTTTTTCTTGGATTGTTTTATTTTTGTGTTGTATAAACTCAACATTAACCTAAGAAAAGTTTTACAATAACAGAATAAGAGAATCACAGCATGGAAGGAACCTCTCAAGATCATTTAGTCCAACACCACTGCTCAAGCAAGGTCTCCTAGAGCAGGTAGCTCAGGGCCATGTCCAGCTGGGTTTGAAATAGCTCCAAGAACGAAAATTCTGCAACATCCCTGGAATTCTTTTCTAGCACTCAACCATCTTCACAGAAAAATAATAATAATAATAATAATAATAATAAATAAAGTGTTTCTTTATGGCCAAGCATAATTTCATGTATTTCAGATTGTATCTCTTGTCTCTTGTCCACTGAACAGACACCACTGAAAAGAGCCTGTCTCCATCTTCTTTACACCCTTCCTTCAGTTATATCATGCATTCTCCTGAGCCTTCTTGTCTATAGGCTGGACAGTCTCAGTTCTCTTAGCCTTTCCTCACAGCAGATATGCTCCAATCCTTTAATCATCTTCATGGTGTTTCACTGGACTCTCTCCAGGAAGTGAAGGGACCCAGAACTAGACACAGTACACCAGGTGTGGCCTCACCCGTGCTGAGTAGAGGGGAAGGATCACTTCTACTTCTTCAACATGCTGGCAACTCTTCCTTGTGCAGCCCAGGATGCTGCTGACTTCGTTTGTGACAAGGCACGTGGCTGGCTTACATTCAACTTGGTGTCCTCCAGGACCTCCTGATCCTTCTCTGAAGAGCTGTTTTCCAGACAAAAACTCATGCTGATGCCTGGGATTGGTTATTCCTTCCCAGATGAAGGGTTTTGGCTTTTCCTTTTGTTGAATTCCATGAGGTCCCATTCTGCCCAAAAGTACAGCCTGTTAAAATACTCCTGAATAGCAGCCCAACCACCTGATTAGCCACCCCTCCCAGTTTTGTACCATCTACAAACACAACAAAAGGGTCAATCTAACTAGAAAAGAGCAGGTGGGACAAACAGGAGTTTAAGAAAATAAAGTGCTTTGGCAATAAGGTAGAGAAGACAGCCTTGAACAATGATAGCTGCCTGGCACAGGACAGAGGACTGTGATATATACCTTTAGCTGCCTTAAGCTTCTGCAGGAATAGGAAAAGGATACTCTGGGATGAAACAGCTTTCCTCATGTAGTGTCACTGGCCTAGCATTCTCAAACATGCCTCCCAACATTCTTAAGGGTGCTAATGTTCTCCCCCAGATATATTCAGGGTCTTCTATGAGTCTATTTCTTTCTGTGACACTTTATTCAGCTGCTTTAAAGACCCCTTTAACCATCCTTCCAAAAAAAATCACAGAGCTCTACATCATTCTCTGCTGATTTTCTTCCTGTTGAGCATGCTGTCTTTCTTGAAATCTTTGTCAAAAACTAAAATTGAAACATCTTCCTGCAAGGTGGAACAGCATGTGTGCATCATAATAGGTTAATGATTTCTTTATAGCTAGCTGAGCAACAGATCAGTTGTTAACAGATTCTGTTTTTTGTTGTTGTTTTTTCTCATAGACAGAGGATTATTTTACATTCTGACAGAGATAAGGATAGCACGTGTATGCATGTACTTTGTTTCACAGTTCATCTGATTCTAAAATGTCTGTAGCATTTGTGTCTATATTTAGTGTTTTTCTGTTTCCTTATTTACTTTTGTAACAGGATGTTTTGCATGAAGGATAACTACATGGTAACAGCATCCAAAGCTTCAGGATGCTCAGTATCTTAAAATTCTGAAGGGCAATGAAATGAATATCCAGTAAAAGCAGACAGGGGCATCAAAGAAGCTTGTGGTATTGGGCATTTGTGTGAAAGAACCATTTTTCAGTAAGCAGCATTAACTGAGAGAATTGCTTGGCATGTGTGTAGGCAGGTAGCAGAAACATAGTGATTGCCAAGGGTCTGGCTGACTTTGTAACCCATGCAGAAAGAATAACTTCTTTAAATATTTTTGTAACATCTGGCACATATTGAAACAAATTCTTTGCTACAGAAACAGAGTAATATTCTATTGATAGCATTGGGCAATTTTCTTAAAGAAGGAATTTGACCTATAGTTTTTTCTAACATTGACTTTAAGCTGGTTTTTTTGGTCTCTGTTATGAGATTTGAACAGGGCTCCCTGCATCTTCAAAGCCCGTGGGACAGCTTTGAAAAAAATCTCACTCTAAATGTCAGAAAAGTTAAATTTCTCCATATTTTAAAATGTGATTTCCCATATGAATAAGCTGTATCTTTACATAATTTTAGAAAACAAACCAACTGAAGAATGATAATCACAAGTGGGATCCAAACTAACATCCCATATAATAATTGCATTTCATAGTTGTAGCTTTTTAACCTTATTACTATGAAAATTATTTATTACAGGTTTTAGACACCTAACATTTTTAAGTTCGGGTATGTTAGCTATCACATTCTTTCTTCATCTTAATTAAAAATGAGACAATAACTATTTGAAAACTAGGAAAGGGTACAACATTTGCATTACTGACAAAACCTCCAAAAACAAGCTTTCCTTTTGTAGGAAATACAGTTTTTTCAACAAGTAGTTGAAGTCAGTGAGGTCATTTGATTGCTCAGGGTTTGGAAGAGGAATACGTATTTTGTTGGTTTAGTTTCTCTTCCAGAAAGGCAGTCTCACTCTCTTCCATTATATGATGTTAGGTAGAAAGAGCCTTCGTAGTAACACTACTCTTGCCCATGCTGACAAAAATGCCTGACGAAGTACTACAGTATTTTTATCATGGAGCCCTTATCATGTTTCTTAATGGCCTAAAAGTCTTCCAGAAGCACACACAGTGGATGAAAATCAAACCTATAGAAAGAGCTAAGTTCAAGCTTGCACAACATTCAGATCCCGTCTAAGCAGTAAGACAGTACAAAGAGTATTTGAATTAATGTGTGGGTGGACTGATTTACTGCACATACTGCTCTGTTGAATTCAGCTTCTCTTTCTTCTGTTTTCCTGGAAATCATTGCACCAGAATATTTTGTCATCCCAGATTTATTAAGAGGTAACAAATCTCTTGAGTCTTCTACTCACAATGAGATTCACCAAGGCATTGGTATTTTCCTCTAACAACACTAGCCTCTTTCCATCAGCACTTCCTACTAAATTTTACCTAAGACACTTCCTTAGGCCCAGTCACTCATCTTCCTCCCACAGAAGAGCAAAGCCTGCTTCTTATTTTGTGTCTTTTCCCCATAAGTCATGAGAGCTCCCAATGTTTCCTGTAGGCAGCTGAGATATTTTCTGGCTACAAAAGTTAACATTTTAGTAACAGTACAGAAATGGTGTCTTAGCAAGTTGTCACGCCATCTTTATTGCCTTCCTCTGCTAAAAGTAGAGTAAGGGGTTTTGAAACCTGTCCCTTGGAATTGAATGTATAGATTCATTCTCGCTTCATCACTGTGGCTGTTAAAGGCTGTCAGGCAATTTGCAGTGATTAATTGGGAAATGATTGTAGACTCAGAACACTGAGGTTAAAGAATTTGAAGATGATATATTAAAGTAAAGCTAAGTAATTATGCCCACAAATGTGATGTTTTATATGAAAAGCACATATAAGAGCTTTAAATTCATACAGCTACAAGATTAAGAAAGCGGTGTCTGCTCTTACCTGCCCATTTCCAGTTTGTCTCTGTCCTAAGCTTTCTGTTGTTGGATTACAAGACTCGGTATCTTCTTTCCACAGAAACAAACTTGACCCATTTGTATTCTTTCAAATTGTTTTTTTTCCCTGGTAATTTATTCCATATGCTTATTACTAAGTATGTGAAGCACAGAAGTCCTTATTGTGTTCCCCTCTATAAAGCATGTAACTCCAGTAAGCACTGAAAACAGTGAATTACAGAACCGAATTCCCCAATGAAAAAGTAGAGTGCCAAGATGATGCATGCTAGACAATGCAGTTAAGCCCCCCAAAGTGGTACAGTAAGTAATGGTTTCAAATAAAGAGTGTCATTTTCTTTTCCCTTTAGGATCAGGCTGTTTTTCAGATCTCATGGACTCCTCTTAATAACTATAATAAAAAGCATCCAATATGCTAGGGTTCAAATGTATTATGTATAGATCATGTCATGTTTTTATAGCTGGATTTGATTGCCTGTTTATGCTTCTCTGCAGTCTGCATTCAAAGTTCAGATACTCTGTTTCATTTTGAGCACTTCCTATAGGGAAGGACATTGCAAGCAGGGTAGCTGTAATCTTCACAGTGTTAGTGTCTGCTTTAGGGGACAGCAGAATTCCTCAGACAGCCTGTCAGCACAGCTGGTTTTCTACCCCCACAATTCCCCTTTCTTTCCATTTTGAGTTACTGGAGGTATTTAATCCTTTTTTTTTCTTTTCTTTTTTTTTTTTTTCCCTAAGAATGTCCTTCAACCTGTAACTACTCACACGGTCTTTTCAGAATACAATCATTTCTTTATATCAAACCTACGGAAAATTGAAACAAAACCAGTTGTAATAAAACTCATGTTAGAAGCTAAGATCATAGATGATGTTTTAACCAGAAAACCTTTTATAGGGCCTAAGAAAAAGCATTGCAAGGAAAGAAGGAAAGTACAAGGAGGAAGGAAAGAGAGAGTAAGATAAGGAGAGTGATGTTGTGAAAGCCAAAAGAGAAAGGGGAAGAAGTGGAGAAGCTGACAATCAATAGGAAAGGAAAGAGGAAAACAATGTGTGCACAAAAAGGAAAGTGAAAGACCAGGAAAGAACAAATGAAAGAAGCCAGTAGCAATTCCCCCACAAAACTCCATAAGAGTATGGTAAGAAAAGACTAAATAAGATGATCATCTTAAAGACAATTCATTTCGTACCTGTAGGTCCCACAGTGGGACTTAGTGACAGAGATGTGCTGCTCTCATCCCAGCCAGGAAGACAGTGGGTGCAGGCTGGGGGCTGGACAGAGAGGGCTGGGGACCACGGAGCCCCCAGATCACCCCATCCCTCCTCACACTGCCCACCACAAGTGAGCTGACAAATAAGGACATTCACTGCTGACGTGAGGGTCTGTGAAAACTGCCATTGCAATGTTTTTTTCTGTGGAATTCATCATCCAGCACAAGAACAGGATTTTAGCATGTCTCCCCCTTGCTCCAGCCTGTCTAATAACTGTAAAGCAAGGAGAGCAGAAATATGACTCTTGTGACAATATATTCCTGGAGAAAAGCCAGAGCTCTGTACCACTTATGTATTAATTTAAGATATACAGGGTCTAGGTCTAGTGCTGACCTTCCTATGGTTAGATTAATTTAACTTATACCAAATATATAAGCAAAACTTTATATCTCTCTTAATACTGCAGTTGGAAAACTGAATCCAGAGTCCCAACCCTGTGAATCAGTGGGCAGATGGACTAACTTATTCTATGTCAGTCACTCTAAAAATCCATTTCTTTCTGAGGTCTATTATTGCACTAACATTTCTGATTTTTGGGGAGGCACTGGGAAGAGGTCCTTCCCTATTAGAAAATCTCATTTCTTTCCCACAGATGGGAGCATTTTTTTTCCTTAGTAAGACAATAAAAACATTTTTTTTTGTCTTAACAACATTACATTCTATATAAACTTCATCTTTTTCATCACTCTATTAAAGAAGCTAAAACATCTTGCAGGAGAAAAGCAAGAACATACTAAGTTATTCATTTTCATTTTCAATTTAACAATACTTACAACAGTATCAGCATGTTTACTGCATACTCTGATGATGCTGGAGTTCTGTGATGTACAGGTCAATTACCTTTACTTTTGTGTGAACAGCAACAGAAATAAAATTAAAAAAAAAAAAAAAAAAACTTTTTTTCTCTCCATTTTTCTTTCAGAAATGTTCTAAAAGACCAGTTCACACCAAATTAAAGCACTACTTGTACATATTTTGGTATTTTTGCAAGCCATACAATGACTGGGCTTCCTTAGATGGTGAATTTAACATTATGCAAAGAGGGAGCATTCTCATGCTAATAGACAAATCTAAGCCATTCACAAAAGAAATCTTCTTGAATAGTGTAAAAGTTGAGTTGCTAATGGATTGAGGGAGAGGAGAAAAAATAGTATAAAACTAGTTTTGCTGTGCTAAAGGTTTATGAGGTTCTGTCTTGATTTTACCCTCTTAAAAAGAAGGAACTACTTAAAAAGTAGTTTCTTTTAGACTACAAGATACTAAATGTCAGTTTGCGCAAGAAGCCAGCTTGTGGTAAATATGACTATCAAGTATAAATGTTTGGAGATAATTTCTTGAGTCTTGAGACAGCATGAAATCATCTTTCATTGTGTCTCATTTAACGTTATGGTTCTTTTTGACATGCATTTGTGAATCATATTTTGCCTTTATGGAGAAGAAGTTTGTTTTTTTTTTAATCAACAGGACTAGAAATAATTATAAAGGTTTATAACAATAAATCAGAATGCTGCAGAAAGGACTTTGGGATACAGACTGGGTTTAGTATGAGAACCCACCACAACATGCTGTTCACTATCGTAATAACTTTTGTTACTGGGATTTCAATACAGAGGTTCCAAAACATGAGAGAAATAAATAATGCATTTATCTTAAAACAGTGGGGAAAAAAAAAAAAAAAAAAAAAACTAATTTTCTTTTGCAACGAACAAAATGATAAAGTTACCAAAAAACTGTAGAAAAACATGGGAAGAAAGGGTAAATCAGATGAAGGTTCATAGGTTCATCCTTACAGCAATTCATCATATACACTAGTCCAACAAAAGACCTCTGCATCACTTCCTTCCCACCTAAGGCCTAATCTGAATGTTTTAATGGGTTATTTGTAGTTCTTAGGCATTGTGTTGTCCTTCTGTACATGGCAAATTTCAAGCCTTGGTACTAATTGGGGAAATAAAAGATTCCTGATGGAGGGCCAGATCAACTTTAAATTCATGATTCATGGAAAAATTCCAAATGACTAGAATAAGCCCTGGATCAGGTCCATCTTAAGGATCCCTTAATATCATCAGGCCACAGCCTTATTTCATTCACTTCACTTCAATCACTCATGACTCATGAAGTTGCAAATTAAAAAATGAGTAACTTTTAAGACAAAAGATTATATTGTATAGCATAACTTTCTCCTTATATTCTCCCCCATGTTTCATCTGAAATAAAAGTGATTGTTCAGTTGCAGCAAAGTCACTGGCACATATGCACTAGCAACTTGGTTCATCAAGAATGACTTCATGCTCAAGTCAACAAATTAAATTATGGGCCCAACAATGTTCCATTTGAGATGAGTGACAAGAGTTTATCTGAAACAAATGACAGCAGATTCACAACATACATCTTTCACAAAACTAATACCTGTAAATGCAACAAAGACAACGATGGTGCCTAATCCTTTACAATAGATTTTCGTAATTTTTGAAGTTGGAAAGGTGAGGAAGTGACAATAACAATTGCCATACAGACAACGCACACTATTCCTGCTCTAACTGATTTTCAGACAAAAACAAGCTGAAATATAGAGTAAAACACTTCATGTAAAATAAAATAAAATTAAATTAAATTAAATTAAAATTAAATTAAAATAAAATAAAATAAAATAAAATAAAATAAAATAAAATAAAATAAAATAAAATAAAATAAAATAAAATAAATATGGCATCTGTGTATCTTATACAACATACACTATACATTTACATAGTCAAATCTAGTTCACCCTCCTGATGCAAGTAGTCCCACAGAAGTTAATAACATTAATAATGTAAAGATGAGAGCAATTTCATGCTACACATATACAGGTATAAAAGCTTAGAACTTTTTTGACATTTATCCTTGGCAAGGATGAAGAGGGGAGGAAGGATGTTTCTTATCAGACCAGGGCAAGACGTTAATTCCTGAAGAGACACCCCATGAAATCCATCAAGAACTCAATTTATTTGGGCCTAATTGACACTGAAGTTGCTGTAATTCATAACCAGCATAGCAGAAAAACCTAAATTCAATAAAGTTCATGTTTCTCTGTAGAACTCTTAATTACTTTACAGACAAAGTCTGAAAGATTCAAGACCACAGGTATCATGAGTGCTAACACTCTACCTGAACCTGCTCCAAAGTCTTTGGATCCAATGTATTGTAAAGTACCGATAAATCTTGAATTATTGAACCTGTTTATCTAAGTAATCAAAATGTAACATTAAGCACCCCTCAAATGTTTAAAAACAGAACTGAGGAATCTCTTTACTGCTTGGCCAGAAGAGAAAATGACTCAATAGTGGAGCAGTGTAGGGTAGTACATGTTTTGTAAGGGAGAGAATTTTATATGTGAATTTTATATGTGAAAGATCTGAGTGTGTTGGCAAAAGCAGATACATGGCAAGGGGGTTGGAATTAGATGATCTTTAAGTTTCCTTCCAACCCAAACCATTCTATGATTCTATGATTCTATATTGTAATTTATTTTCTGCATTAATATACACAACTTCTTTGTAGAAATGTGATGGGAAAATTATTAAAACAGGTTTGTTTATTGATTTTTTCTTTCATTTTTTTCTTTTGTTTTGAAGAGAGGATGTCTAATCTTTTTGAATACGTTGTGACTAGCTTGTAAAATAATCTCTTTATTCACATACATATTCATACACACACACCAAGGTTTTTGTTGGTGGTGGTGTTTTTTCGTCATCTTGAAGGACTGTATAAATGAACAATCTCCAAGTGAAGCATCTAGATCACAGATCTACTCAGACTGCAGTACATGTGTTTCATAGATGTAATATATGAACCTTGGATGAACAGTTATGTGTCTTCTCCTGCTCCTTTACACACATAGGAGCAACTGCTTTTGACCCTACCGTTTCTATATCGTGAAGTCTGCAAACTTTTGACCTAAATTACACGCTATCTTGAATTAATGTCAGACAAGACATTTTCCTTAACCAGTTCCATGTTCATGGCATCCCAATGTTTATGCCAGCCCAAGCATATTAAATGGACTTAAAAAAAAAAAAAAAAAAAAAGTGAAAACTTGAAAGGTTTTGTTTATTTGTTGCAGGGGGTGGGGAGAGGAGATACATGAGTGGAGGAGGGAATTGAAAGTGAAACCTTGGCTGTGTTCAGTTAACAACAAATTTCACGGTGGTATCAATGATGCCAGAACACAACCATATAAGGAGTATTCCTCTTTGTACATAGTTAACATTCAGAAGAAAGCTAGTGTAGTTGAATGTTAAAATAGACTAGAATAGAAGCTATTTTGAAAATATTTTTGCTCACAGGCTCAGAACCCCAGTACAGTCAACTAGAAAGAGGAAAGAATAGGCTGTCCACAGACAGAATGAACTGAGATCCTAGCTATTTTATTACATATGAGAAGCATAACTTACTCTGTTCCATTAGTAACCCCTGACTCTCTGATCTTAAAAAAATAAAATAAAAAATAAATAAATAAAATAAAATAAATAAATAAATAAATGCAGCATACCCTGTTAAGATAAATATTGATTTACTGTTATAAAAAAAGCTGCTTATTGGCAGTATAATTTTCAATTGTAGTAAAGATTTTCTTTTTATCACTACTTTTGGCAATGTTAGGCAAATATTTAACATCAGTGCTGAAGTATGCATCTTCTGATTCTTTCCTAAGCCGTATGGAAGACAAAAATACTTCTGGTTAGGCTTCCATACCCAGAGATATGGACACTGAGGAAGAGGCTTGTAACTTGATAGAAATCTGGTAACAGCACAGTATGGTTACTAATAAGCACTCAGTTATAGGGAATTTCTAAGTAGTCACTTGAGTACTGCTACTGTCTGTGGGTCCACTTCCAGAGGGGACAATGCCACCTCCAGCACTGGAATTATTTGAGCAATGAGACCCATGTTGTTGTTTTTTTAAAGCAAGCAATGATTTATTACTATAATTCTACCTAGTTTCACATGTAGCTACTTGGTTTTGGGATGAGAACTGGCTCATACCTTTCTAGTTTACAAAAAAAACAACAGATGAAAGTAGATTGTAGCTGAACACATAAATATGCCCTGAGTGGATTTCTAGTATCCTTTCTAAGGCTGTTTGGTTTTGTTTTGTTTTGTTTTCCGGAAAATGAGAATTCTTTTGAAGTAGTCCTGATTTTGCAAAAAATAAAGGCTGCAGGCTGGAAAGCTAGGAAGCCAACAGCAGTACAACCACCCAACTAGTTAAACTGTTTTTCTACAACAAAAACATAATATAGATTTGATGGAAAGGGGTAAGTGAATGACTAGGAATAAGAAGTTTCTTCGCTATTATGGCTCTGTTCAGTTAAGAAAGCATATGTTGACCATTCCATGGGAGAAGCTTCATGGGACTCTTTTTTTTCTTTTTTTTTTTTCCCTCAAAGACACCAACTGTTTTTGCTGTCCTAATTATTATGATTTAGTAGAAACTGTCAAACTGCTCAGTAAGTCACAAAACCCAGATGGAACATGCACATTGCCCTAAAAAGCCTGAGATGTAAATGAGGCAAGCAATGCAGTCCAGACACATAATGTACTAGATCACCACCAAAAGACATTGAGGTCAAAAATTACTTTGGCTTTTGTCTGTTTGTTTTTAAACAGCATTTATGGGGTTGATTAGCACTAAAAAGCAGTTACCCTGTCACGGATATGATCTGTGCATCTCATACATAATGTACAAAGAAAGTACAAAATGCTTCAAATAGAAATGTATTGTAGTAAGCAACAAAATACATCATTATTTTTAACCATATACCACAATAAGGATTCATTTCCCAAATGTAAGCCTTCACATCTATACTGTTTTTAACCTATATTTTACAAATATAGAAAGCACAAATATTAGCAGGGAAAATAAAAATATAAATAGTGTACACACAAAAAATATTTTCTAGTTATTGGGATATTTCTTCTTTTTTGTCTTTTTCCCCCATTATTATTTTTTGGTGTGAGATTTTGTTTAGCCAGATTTATCTCAAAGTAAATATCTACACATTTTTGATCAGTTCTTCATACATTTCACAGTAAGCCCTGAAAATATGCTTTTTAATAGACACGTCAAATATCTAACTAACAGCTGAAATCAAGCCTGTGGGATCTATAAGCATGTGCAATTTCAGTTAACACAAACATAGCAAAAACTGTGGGATAAGCATGTGTAACTGTAACAGTAAAGCTCAAGGACGCTAACCTCCCTTACATGATAAGGCAAGTCTGAGGTTTGCTTTGATCCATGAGAGATGAGTTGTAAAAAGCACTTCTGTTCCCCTGCTTAAGAATGAAGGATTCCTTTTGCTGCATTATGCATAACATCATTACAGACAAGGTACAAGTCAAGAGCAAGTGGTTCAGATATCCTACTAGCATACTAAAATAGCAGTGGGACTATAAAATGATTTAGGTACTATATAACACAGCTCGTCTTTAAATACCACTTATGCCATCACATTTGCCAGGAATCTTTCCTTTTTAAGTGTTCTAAATGTAAAGTTTCTGGTATCTGTTCCCTGGAGGCAACTTCAACTAGAATAGGCAGGTTGGTACAGCAGATGACTATCGATTCCTTACAAACTACGCCTGATGTACTGTGTAGTGATAGAAAGCCCCTTATCAGCTTGGATTCCAACCTACAGGCAACTGCTGTCCAGATCTTACAATGAAAGATAATGTGGTGTAATTAAAGCTCATGACCTACAGATACAGCGTGCCAAACATTGCTTGCTTTAGTCAGGACTGGAAATTTTGGCTATAAATTTCCTGTGAAGATTTTTCTAATCTATAAGAAGACATCCTGCTTAAACCTTTCCCTTGAATATTCACAGACTCACTGTCTTGCTTTCTCTTTTTCTTTTCCCTTCTCATATACACTAACAAGCCTAATTTAAAACATCTCACGAACACTGTCTATGCAGCAGTTGTACATTTTGTGCATTTTGTGTCCATTTGCAAAGTTTCCCAAATTTATTTTAAGCACTTGAAAACAATCAGAGATTTACTCAATTTTAGCAATAAAATTTAAAATCCAAATTCCACTTAGCCTGCCAAAGCCTCACACAATTTTTGTGTGCAATTGAACTTTGTGAAAAGGTAAATTAAACTGTGTTTGAGAATGTTCTCAGACTTTGGGACACAGTTGTAGGTATATCTGTGGTAACATTTTAGTTAAGATCAGGATGCACTTTTGAAGTAAATCCCCCAGTAGTTCCTACTTCCTGCTCTTTGGTTCACATCAAGTTTGGAATGTGCAAAATGAATTCCTTTCAGATAAAAATAAACCTGCAGAAGCAGTCTCAGAGGGCATCTAATGCACTTTGATTGCTAATGGTCACGGGAGCAAACTAGAGTTGAACAACAGTAAAACAACAGTAAAACCCTCTGAAATACAGATTGTGAAGGTCAGTTTGGATGCAATCCTTAGCACCAGATGCTTTCTTCCACAGATCTGTTCTTATTCAGCTCTTTTCCTAATATAGGCATTCCCAAAACTGTCAGACCTTGTCCTGTCAGACTTTTGGACAATGCCATCTAACACTCATTCAAAAAATTTCCAAAGCCAGCTTGGGAGTTCAAATATTCCTGGGATGATTTCCAACAGGCACATTTTCAGGCAGCCACCTAGTTTCAGAGAGTGAGGGAATTTATAAGCAAAAACGTGGTCCGTTCCCTGGTCCAGCAGCCAGAGCCTGGGAACATTTTCAGGCACTTTTAGTACATAGGTATTTGGGGCCCACACCTCCAGTGCAGCTGGTGCTCTCCTGTTCAGACACCAAACAGTGAAGAGACTTTCCTCTGCATCTTTTCTCAGGTCCTCAAGGTAAGGGTGAAGGTGGTTGCTGCAACAAAGGAAAAAAATATATATACACATATATATACATATGTATATATGTCTGGAATCTACAGGTCACATGGACAAAATCACCACCTGTCTCAAGCACAGAGGGTACAAGAGCCAAGCTGACAGAGAGAAAAACAGAAAGTTAGAGGGAAAAAAAAAATCCTAATAATAATGCTGCAGAGAGAAATTAGGACCATCTGTTGAGGAGAAAAAAAAAAAAAAAAGGAATATCTAAGGGAGGCAGACATTGGTACCGTACAAGAAAAAGATTGGAACAGACTGGAAAGTAAACTAGGATTGATTTAGAAAGTAGTTAAGAAGAATAAGAGAGAGGATGAACAGTCCTACAAGTAGTTAAGGTGAGAGGAAGACCAGGAGCTGAGATGTAGTGGGACAGAAAGGACTGAGAATATATAGAGATATGGGATGGATGACCAGGACTGCAATGGGTGAAAGTCCTAAAATAGTAGAAAGTCTGAAGTGGTGATAATGTAACAAAAAGACAGCTGAGAAACCACTGGTAGCACCACAGAAACCATAGGTACAGCACCTTGTGGCACATACAGACCTATTTTCTGTGTTTCTATTACACTATTTCATGTCCATACAAGGACTGAAAATCTTATAGATGTTTTTAATTTTTTTTGATTATTTTAATGATTTTAAATCATCTAAATGTTTAAATCTTATAGATGTCTATTATTTGCTGTGACAGAGGTCAGTTCAGTCCATCCAAACATTTTGACTTGACAAAATAGTATGTGGTATAGAGTTACTGAAATTCTGGGTATTAAAAAAAAAAAAAATTTAAATCATACAGACAAAATGAAAAAACACCTGCAAGGTGCCACATTCAAGAGCTCTTGGATTTTCAAACCAGATTTTATCTGTGCCCTCAGAGTCCTGTATGGACTTATCATACAGTCTATGTTTCAGAAATAGTACCAAGTATTCCATACACAGTGTTGCAAGATTAGCAAAGATCTATTTAGTCTTAATGGTCTTTCCATTGCAAACATAAACATGAAAGCTTCCCATTTACATAGGCCTTCTTTGAAAGGTCAGAGTTACATGGCTCTGCTATCTAACAGCCCCAACTGAAACTACTCATCTATATTAGTGCTTCAAGACAGTCTCCATAATGCCAATGTCTGCCCCTACTATGGCTCTGCTGGAACCATCATATACCCATCCCACAGTCGTTTACGGTACCCTACTTAGGACTTCCTCAGCCTTCAACTACAACATGCAATGTCTGCCCCATTTCAGCTTTGTCACACTCCCCCACATAACCCACAACAGCTTTCTGCCATCCACCCTAACATCATCACTATAGCAGTCTCTCTCTGGATTTGGGCTAAGTACCTTAGATATGATGTGTTTGAGGTTGTACTGCAAATCTACACTTGTTTTGACAGGCATTTAAGATGGACAGGGGTAGAGCTGGAGCATGTACAATCAATCATGAATGTATGAGACTGTTATTTAATTTTGTAGCTTTAAATAACTGGCTGGGTTCTTGGAGTAGGGTGGGCTTTGTTCATAAATAAAATTTGTGAGCTTGACTTAGGGGGACAGTCTCATCAACGCCTGAGGGACTTGGGAGCACACGTTCCACTGGCTTAATTAACAAAACACATTAAGAAAATCATGAAGGTGTTCCTTTCCAAACATTTAAACCCAGCTTGGAACATAGTTAGTTTTCTTTTCATTATATAGCTGACGTTTGCTCATCCTGCAAAAGATAATGTCAACACTTAACTATCTGCTAACTGTTTTTATAACTCTCTTAATAAATGATCTAGTCCTGTCTTTTTCCTTTAGCTATACTACTGCAGTTAAAAAAAAAAAAAAAAAAAAAAGTTTGTCATAGAGGCAGATTATTTTTGGTACAAAATACTTGATTTAGCAGTAGCAGCAGTAGTTATTTAGTAATTAGCAATGCTTTTCTCTATGTCCTGGCTGCTTCTTGCTCTTTGTGTCTTGATGATGCTGCAAGGAAACCTTCAAACCTTCATGCACTGAGACTGTGAGGACCTATATACGTATACAGCCAGAAGAATATGACCCATAAGCAGGCTCCCTCTATTCAGTGTCTCATCTTTTATGAAGGAATTCGTTAAATTTCAAAAGAAAATAGGAAAACAAACTGGCTTCCCCAGAACAGTACAATTACAAGAATTTTATTTCAAGATAGACATAAAAAGTAATCACCTCAAATAATAAAAATCATACTGCAGATTACAGGAAACGATAGCCTCCATATTGCATACATATTCACTTGTGCATTTCACAGACTTCGTAGAAATCAGGGCACGAGGCAGAAATTTAATGTGAAAGTTGTCATACCTGATTACAGTGTCGGTATTATCTATTTAGTCTATATAAATAGTGAAATAAAATTACTTAAAACTATTCAAATCAATATTACAGATTAACAAAATGGAGGACGATGAGAACACCTATCTTCAAACACGTTATATGAATATCTGTGTTGAAGCACAGGTCTCCTTGGAGTCCTTGTATAGTCATGATAGAGGTTTCTTCAGAGGGCATAAGTCCAACCAAAACTATGTCCAGTTGCAGAAACTGAGAGCATTTCTTACTTCCTAGAAGTCCCAGGTACATCTATCTTGGGGAAAAAAATAAAAAATAAAAAAAATATGGGTAATGTTCTCCCTTCCCTGCCTCTCCTCTTCCTATGGAGAGGATGCTGCAGTACGTTTGCTGGTAGAGTGCAAAGTTCACTCTAGCCAGATCTGGACACCCCCAGGACTAGGTTCCAGCAATGCTTGACCTCACACTATTGTTGGGTGGTCTAGATGAAGCATTAGGTGCTTTGGTGGAGTTTCAGCCTTGCTGCTGGCAGTGCACAGGAGACACATCCAACCTCACAGAGGCCCCAGTTCAGCTCTCAGTTAAGAGCAGCAAGAGACATCGATTTATGTGAGGGGTAAAAGGTTAGCAATGCTAGCACAAGGTGGCACCACGTGGAGCATCTGTGAAGCCGCTTAGCTCCCCCACCTGCCTCCACAACTTCTGGTCAGGCCTGAAGCAAGCACGGTGAGGAGGACATAAACCAACAGGAGAGGCAGACTGTCAACAGAGGCCCGTAAGTCTGGGCCTGCTGCATATTACAGTCACAGACTTCTGTGTTTTGTTTGCTGTTGCAGCCAAGCTTAGATAGAGCATAAGATCATCCTAAACATGTTGTTTCCATTCCCTAGCTCCAAAGATGCAACCACCATGTTCTGGATTTTCATACAGAACTGTGCAACAGGAAATTAGGAAGAGACTTTAGATCACAGAACAATGCAGAGCATATACAGCTATTTTGTATCTTTTATTCTCAATTACGGACTGCAGGATCTCAGGGGAGCTAAAAAGAAGACTGAGCTGTATACAGACCTGTCTGAAACTCAGCAGTTTCCATCCTTAGATTTGTAGAAAAGATTCCTTGGTTTCAGTTTCCAAGGGGTTGTATCTCATGAAACTCAGTTTCAGTTCCAGGCTCAAGGAAGCAAAATAACTCCAAGTGTAAGACAGTAAGGAAAAAAGCTGAACTTTGGCTTGTCAAATACATGTAACCATAAATCAATCAAGATACACAAAATTAGCCATAGGTTTACTTGAAAGGTTCACAACTTTCGTTAACCTTTTGGTAAACCTGACAGTGCTTTCAGAAGGTGTGGGTGCAGGTTTTATAAAGTAAATTTTCATAGCTCAAGTCATCACCTGCACTCTGCACTCTACACATGCATTACAAAACAAGTTCTATGCTCCTTTACGCTGAGCTAAATCAGATACAGTTCCCTGGGGTTGAGTTACATCCTGAAGAAAGTTTCTGCTCAGAGCCTTTAAATGTCTTCTTAAAAGAATATCTTGAATTCACAAAGAAATTAGTTTAATTAATTCACAAAGATCATAATTTTGGGGAACAGAGTAAGCATTTGGACTTTTTTTGTTTCCATTTTTGTGTGTGCATTTTTTTTAATTATTTATTTAATTATGTAAATATGCCAACTCTAGGAAAAGACAACAGCAATGTTTAAAACAAAGACTGGTATAACAGATTCAATTATATATATATACTGTTAGATAGAAAGTAAACTTTATAAAAGCATGATGATTTCCATTAAGTCCTTACTTTCACTTTCATTTTCTTTTTTATTATTTTTTTCCTAGAGAAAATGATTTCATTTTCAGGCTGAACTTGCTTTTGCAGCTTCTTTTATGCCTGCAGCTTTGTGTAATCTGGAATTCCACTTACTGAAGACGGATGTTCTCCTGAGAATGGTCTCTCTCAGTTCTACACAACACCCACTTGACATTTACTGAGGACAAGAAATAAGGCAAAGGACATAATATGGTTAAAAGTCAAAAGCTATAAATACTTTCAGCCTTTGAAATATTCAGCATCTTAATATCGTCACATACAAAGTTCAAATAAAAAAGCACTCCAGGTTCATTTTGATGTTGTTTCTAGTTTGTACTCAAAAGTAATATAATATTCAGAGTTTGATTCTGTAATCATTTAAGGCATTTTTGAATAGAGATCAACACTGAAAAGTGAAGTCAGATTAATGCCCACGCAGTAATGTTAGAATTCTTGAAGCATTTGAAGTATTTTCTCATTTTGCCCAAAATACTCTCATAAATTTTTTATTTTTCTCCCAAAATGAGTTAGTTGCTACCCACTCACCAACACACAGATCAACAAACATAGTTAAACATACAGCTCTTAATTAAGCTTATAATTCCTACTAAAATCAAAGGAAATTAAGTAACTGAATTTGTTAGCACCTTAATGTTTTTCTGAATGCAAATTCTCAGTTACTGCATAAAGACAAGAAAAATAATGTGTGTGAGGTTGCCGGAGCAAAGCATGGAGGGAGAATCAAGGCAAAGTGTAAGAAAGTCATGGATCACTGAAGCATTGGCTTACGTTATCATTGTTTGCGTTAGAATAATACTCCCTCGCACACATGCACACACTCACACACGTATAAACACATACTAGCAATATACAAAAAACACATGAATACTGAGCAACACCATCTACTTAACCTAGCTCCCAATTTGATACCAATTTATCCTCGATCCACAGTGAAAGAAACTTAGGGAAAGTGACTAACGCCAGATTCTTTAAGGCAGAACTGGCTACACAGGGTAAATAATCACGGAAATTCTCTAGGGCCTTGAGGGAAGAAAAGAATAGCTCTCATCTAAATTAGGTAGAGGTGCAAGTCATCCAGCAGGTGGGTGTGAGGAGGGAGAGGCTCATGCCTAAATCTCTGCCTAAGAGACTACCCAGCTGCCTAGTGCCAGCACACTGCAAAGGCATTTAGGTGCCTACCACCCTTTTCAACAAATTCAGTTCAGTGTCTAATCGTATCTTAGGTACTTACCTAAACTTTGGGGGTCATAAATATCTTTCAAAATAAAGCTCATGTTCTCTCTGTTCTCCTGGAAAAAAATATAAATAATAATAATTTTAAAATCTCCTTTTCTCCCATATGTTGTCAAAATTGATTCATGAATTCTGGTACGATGCTGTGAAAAGTGATAGGCATTATTTTAGGGGTAAATAGAAGCATTATGTTCTTTGTGATGTTAAACAAGTTATGTAACTTTGTTGGATATGTGTCAGAGCTAAGCTCCAGTAGTTTATGAAGCAGCTGTTAGTTCTTGTAATGATAAATCAGACTAAATGAAGGAAGCATTCCTGTTTCTGGCAGGTACATTCCAATACTGGCTGCAATTAAATGAAATCAGCTACCTCTGTGCAGCCTCACCTTTGATGGTATCTGAAAAAATACCTTTTTTTGTCATCTGCTGTACATGTCTTTTCCTAAAGTGAGGGTCTCTCAAAGATTCTTAGGACGTCTGGTCATGAACTGACAGCCCAAAGCTATTTAATCCCACTGTTTTCCTATTTAAGATTATATGTGCCATTTTAAATACCAATGATAAAATCTCTCAGTTAAACTGTGGCCATCGTACTGAAGAGTCAAGCATTTAGCCACATAATTTGTCTGGAGTCTTTGGCAGCAATACTGCTCTTGGAAAGAGATTTTTGACACATATTTTGGCCATCATTTTTATTATGAAAAGGAACCAGGCAAGTGTCTATCTCTCACTGAAAGCTGTGCAAAAAGAAAAGGGGGGGGGGGGAAGAAAAAGTAAATTAGAATAGAGAAGTTGAAAGTAAATATTCATCCAGACGATAGCTGAGTAGCATAGATGCAGATGGTTGAATCCCAGAGCAGCTCTTCTAGGAAGCAGAAAATTCCTGTCTTTTTTCTAATTGTAACTCAGTTCCAGTTGCTGTAAGCATGGGGAGCCCTACTTGAGCTCTGTCAGTGTTGTAAATTCAATAGCATATGTCTGTGCTCACAGCAAGTCAAACTGACATAACATTAAAACATCGGTCACTCATCTGTGCTAACTCCTGGTGCTATTGACACTTGCTGAGCTGACCTGGTGCTTCCATACCAGCAAGTGACACATTTTTAGAATAAGTCTCCAATATAAAGAACTTTTGTAGGGAAAAAAAAAAAAAAGGTGGGGGGTGGGGGTGGGGGGGACGACACTAATTAGTTACCAAAGCAGAGCAGTAGGAGGAATAGAATTCATTGTTTCTCCGAGACCACAAAAGTGCCTGTAAGGTTTCTCATTTGTTTTTAATGTATCTATATTGAAGCATTTTTTTTCTCAGTCTGGGTATGTGCAGCCTAAACCAATTTCTCTACATAATAATTTCACCCTGTTGGGAGGCAGCATCACCTGGGGAGGGATAAAGAAGTGTAGAAAAACTAAGCCATTTTCTATGTCCAGTTTTTCCACTTAAAAGCATGTCAGTGCCCCTTTTTCATCAGACTTTATTTATTTGTTTGCTTTTAATTTCAAAGGCTTTTTAGTAGATTTGGACAGAAAAGCTAAAACAGCAAGGGTTTTGATAATTGTAATCTTTTGCAATCAAATTTATGACATTTATAAATATCGATGGATGGATTAAAATTCCTAGACAATGGAATATTGTTATTGGCCAACATCCTAGGCTACATACCTGGTATGCTGAGGTATAATCAAGCATTGGGTAGGGTTTTATGCGCAAAAGCAATGCTTGACTGGATTTAAATGGTTTTGATTGGAGCCGATATGATGCATAGTTGGACATAATGTTCATAATTGCCTATTTTTCTTGGCAAACAACAAGGTGCTTGATGACTGCTTTCTGAAATGTTCACATCTATTTCTTTGTGAAGTGTACCACAATTTAATGGTAATTCTAAACAAGCTTGTGTTGTAGTTCACTGGCTTGAGAGAATGCATTCTTTATTGACTTAATTTCCCCATTATAGCAGAATTGCAGTATCTCCTTTGCCAAGGTTGAATCTCGGTCTGGTTTAAATGACAATTCCCGCAAACACCTTTGTTCATCCTCCTCTTTCTCTCTTCCTTTTCCTAAACACATCCTAATAACATCACCAAAATTCAGTCAAATCTGTAAACAGTCTCATATGTGTTACTCAGACAGACTAATTTTATGTTTTGTTTTATTATTATTATTATTATTGTTTGTTTTTTCATTTGTAATTGACACAATCCTGAAGAGGTATTTTAAGATAGGCATTACAAAGCTATAATGATTCAAGCCACCTTGACACAAACGGGCACACACATTTTTCCTTCCCAAGGCAAAGCTCAGCCTCCAAAGGGCATATGTTCACTATCTTCCTTGCATAACATCTTTCTGGGTTTAATGAATGAACATTTTCCAGACTGGAATGAACAGGAAGGACAGCTCCAGTCCTCCTCAAGCAGAGCTTCTACCATTGCCATGACCCTATGGAAGGCCTTTTCCAAATGTTGGGGCATTCAGGAAGCTTTGCCTGTTCATTTTTATTTTGTTTCTCTTGCAGAATGATCTGAGGTCTTTACCGTGTTTATCTACTGTTTCCTCCTGGGATGTTCCTTAGCATACTGTGGTAAGATGATTCCTCAGTCATACAAATCTTGAACCTGAGAGATTGTGTAATGACTGCAGACATTACAAGCTCAGATGCTCCACCCCACCACCACCCCCAGTCTTTTCTGCTGGCATTTTTCCACACTATTTGCTCCATCCTTCTTTTAGCTCCCCTCTATTACACCTATATCTGTGTCCTTACCACATGCCAAACTATTTTCTTAATCTCTTTTTCCCGCTTCTTCCAGGACTGAAACAGCTTAGGAATTGACTCACCCAGCTCAGTACAAATTTCCCCTGTATTTTGGACAAATCACAGGAGTCTTGAAATGAGATAAACATTTCATATTCTTACATAGAACTCTGAGTGTCTTCTGCACATAACCATCTCAGTCAATCCTTGCTATAAATACCAAAGATTTAATTGACATGGAGGGTAGAAAGGTTTCAACACTGAAAGGAACTGTGCATGTGCAAAGTGGCTTGAAGATGTGGAAAAGTTCCACTCAAGATTTGGTGGGCACTGGAAAATCAGATGATACACACCATTAGTTTCTTGTAACAGATAGGCAGAGATTCAGCACCCCTCCCTATCTTCATAGTTTAGAAGTTGCCAACTCTGGACAGTGCATCAGAGGGAAATTATAATTTTCTCCTCTTTGATACAAGAGAAAAGCTATGTGAGGAACTGATATTTAAAACTGCCATTTGAGCTGAATTAAAGAACATGCCCATCTGGCAAACCAAGCTTCTCGTTCTAATGACAGAGCATGAGCAATCTCCAAAGTCCAACATTTTAACGGGACAGATGATCTGGTCATTGCAGCAAGCCAAGCATTCCTCCAGAAAATAAACATAAAAATAATACCATTTAAGTCCTATTGCTCCAATGTGAAGAATTCCTGAAGTCTGTGCCCTAATGCAGGGGAAGAAGGCAGACCTCAAATGTACAGCATAAAAAGACTCAGCCTAAGCTGATGGGAGAGGGACCATTAGGATCCTGAAAAGATGGCATCCAAAAGTGAGTGTTTATCATGGACCATTGCCCGCTCATGAAGAGACCTGAGGAGTAACTGGCTGGGGTGTGTGAGACATAGACTGAGTGTCCCTGTATATGTCCCAACAAACAAAATCATTTCCACAGAGCCTGGAAGGAGGAGATGCCAGAGGGGAATCCCAGCTTGTCTTTGCATCTCCACAATGTTTCTCTTTTCTTTCTTTATAATTAGGCCATCTGTAAGGCACAGGCAGAGAAGTTCCTCTTGGGAAGGGGTGACTGCTTCTCCAACTAGAAGTATGCTGGTGTCCCAGACACCATCCACAGTACTCAGAGCAGGCATTTAGCTTTGACAGACTTGCTGTATTTGTGATTGATTCTCTAGGAGAGCTAGGGGGAAAAAAAAAGAAAAAAAAAGTTCCTTAAAACCATCTCATAATGTCATTTCTAATCGTACATCCAGAGAAACTTCATGAAATATACTTACTTACGGAAAAGCCAAAATTCAGAGTATCATTTAATATTCAGTAAATTTACCATTTAAAAGACACAGACTTTACAGTCTTTTCACTGTAGCTTGGGATTTGAGTGATCTGAGACAGCTCTGCCCCAGCAGGCCCTACAAGCAATAAACAGACATTCCCCAGCTCATTTGTCAGATTTTTTAGTGCATGATGAATTAAAGCACTGAGAAAAGAAGCCAGAGTCTGCTGGTTCTCTGTATGTGTTGGAGTGCTCGACATTTGCTGATGATTTTGAACCTGCTTTAATAAAGAGGACTAAGAGGCAGTGCAGATACATTTGTTTCAGTTTGGTAAAGTCAATTGCAAATCAGATGGTTCAAAGCTAAATAAGAGTGTCTACATGGGTTTAGCACTGATTTAAGTGAATTAGTTTAATGAAAAGGTACAGGTTTGCATAAAGATGAGGTTTCACCTTTTTTGCTCCCTGACAGCTATGCTCTATTCTGCTTTATGTGAAGAAGGTAAAGGAGGAGAAGGGGAGAAATGTCTTTGAGATAATCTCATTGGAAAGAAAACAAATATGTGCCCTGCCTACTCCAGCTGCTCTCTACCCCAGGAGTAACAGTTTGAAGTGAGCTTATGTATAAACAATAAACAAGATATTCCTGGAGCATTTGCTTTGAGCTAGGACTGTGTATAAGGTATTAGGTTTGGATGTGCTGTCAAAGTATCTACTTTATTAAATTAGACTTTGCATCTCAAGTTCATTAAGATAGCCTTAAGCAAAAGTCTTTTATTCAACCTCTCTTTTAAGGTATGAAGTGTGAATTTGATGAGTAAAAATAACTTGAGTGAGGAATGTCTAAAAATGGAGGAATTAACCACAGTGATATTTATGCAGCCTAGAGATGGATTTCAAGACACCTCTTTAACTCCTTTCTTCCTGCTGTAATCTTTCTCTCCTGTTTGCATACTCTGTTCAAGAGCTTAAAACTAATGCTTCAAAATGGGAAAAGGATAAAATGTGAGCTCTAGTGCTCCTGTACATCTCTAGAGGATCTTTTGGCAATTTGTCATGCCATTTTTTTCTTCACAGAGAAGAAAAATCTACCATCTTGTATAGAGTTTGAGAAGCATATTTGAGAAGATTTTATTTTCTCCTCCTTCTTCCAAGTAAGCTTAAAATCAATCACTTGGACAAGATGCAAATTACTAATCTTGGGTCAAGCTTGTAAGAAATACTATCCTTGTAGTGCATGCGCGTGTGTGTATGTGGTAATAGCAAATCATACTGTTCCTGAGAGCAATTGACATTATTAACTGAGTTTTTTCATGGATAGTTATGAACAAGCATTGTCTGTATACAATTCAACAGAAACCTCAGGGGAGAAAAAGAAACAAAAAAAAAAGAGAGAGCATAAGCCTTAAGCAACAAAAGCAGAATAAATACTTCAGTGAGTTTCTTGAAGCATTAATAACTTGACAGCATCTACTCATTCACAACAAAGCCAGGGCAAGCTCAGTGTTTTCTACTGCTGCACTAAATAAAGAATTGATGTTAAATCTCAATACTTAAGAACAAATGACAACCCTTTAGAAAGTACTGTAGTCCTAAAATGTCCAAAAAAAATTGAAAGTGATTTTCAAATCACTTTGTATAGTGTTTTCTTTTAGGAAACATGATCCCTGGTGCCTTTAATAAAAAGCTGGATAACAATTCCTCTCCAATTCCCTGCGATTTCACCCTTGAAATGATGGCTCTACTTCACTCACCTGCCATTACTTCTAACCACAAACACATTAAGTTATAAAAATGGTACAAATCAAGTAGACAAATCATTTTAAAACATTTCTGGGAGGTAAGAAAAAATAAATGGAGAGAGAAATATTCAGTTTTGAAGTATCTACCTCTTCCTTTTATATCTTAATTTTAAATTCTGTATTCCAATACTAATTTTCATGAAATAGCAGACACTTTATTGGTGACCTTATTGTAAAAAGCCTAGCTGTCAATATAAGAATAACTATTCAAAATGGCAGAATCAAGCTACAGCATTTCCAGTACTGTCTTTAGCATCTCTTTCAATCAAGTAATTTCAGATAACTATCATTTTGATATGTCTTCTGTGCTATTTGCTCTCTTAATTAAAGAGCAGAATATATTGGCATTCTACAGTCAAAGAAAAGGTTCTTAAATGAATCATCTTATTTAATAAAATGTCCCCTTGCAAACACTGTTTTCCTTGATAAGTGCATGAACAAATAAAAGAATGGAAAAGGGTAATTGTTTGGTTGAGATGTAAGGGCACACAGAGTGATTAGCTCTAAATAACCTGGTCAGCAGCCCAAATCTACTGTGGTTTGTTTTCACAGCTTTGCTCTGAACATCAGTGCTGATGGCCTGATACTCCCTGCAGAGCCTGGGAGAGAATGGTAAGTCAAGATACCAGCCACACAATGCTTCACCTGAGAGGCCAGAGATTTGGGGAAGGGAGAATAACAGTTTGTAAAAACGCTCATAAACTTCACTGGATTTTTCTTTTCTTTCCTTCTTCCTTCTTTTTTTTCCACTTTTTTTTTTTTTCCGAGCAAACTTCCTGACAAAGCTGCCAAATACATTGTGAGGTCATTTAATGAAGTGGAACATTTTTTTTTCTTTCTTTCTAATTTTAAATCAAACATGACTTTTTATTTTTATTTATTTATTTTCAAACCTGGTATGATAAAGTGACAGATGAATGGAATCCAATTGCTCTCTAGGGGACTACGCACCACAGTAGATCACTGAAGGGTCTGTGTTAACCATTCCAAAACCTTCTTGTGCAATTCTGCCACTCCAGACAGCATCCCCCTTGTAGAGGCAGTAAGATCCAGGAAAATCAGTGTGATCAAGCTTCAGATTCAAGGCTGAGCTCACTTTCTGAGCCTCATACAAGAATGCCTTCATACAAGAATGAACTCTGAAGAACCCTACCCAAGAGCTGATCCTGCCTTTTGTCCTCTCTTTGCTGCTTGGGGATTTAAAAGCAACCAAATTGCCTGAGTGAGATTTCACAACCTATTCAAAGCAAAAGATTATTTGATAAGACCTTCCTTCTTAACTATGTTTTGAGGCATGACCCTGCTTGGTGTTGTTTCCTGCTAAGATCCATCGTCTTCCACTGAAAGCACCACTGCATACACATTTAGGACCCTTTGCTGCCAATAAGGTCCAATGGGAGTTTTACCACTGTGACAGACTTGTCCTCAACATATGTACAGCTGGTTTAGGTGGCTTCCTACTCAGCATGTGAGCTGTTATGAGTTAAAATAACAGACCTAACTGTGCTCTTTCTTTGTCTATGATAACCTAAGAACAGCTTTAAAAGGCAGTCAAATAATAAAACTACTGCAGTATCACAATTCAGCAGTGGCCAACAACAGGTGCATATGCAACAGGACTAGTATATAGTAATAAGTCCCTTATTTGTCTTCTTACCCTCCATGAATTTGCAACAGAAAGCCCTCCTGAGCCAGAGCTAGAAATCATCACAATTGGGCAAGCCTACTGATCTAAGTACTTACTAAGTGCCTATTTTCCTGGTAAATATATGAGGATGGTTACTTCCCTTGGGAAATTATTTAACTTGGGGGTAAATCAGAATGATTAGTGAGGAGAATATAGATACTACTGCAGTTTCCTAATTGTTTTCAAATGCTAAGGAGGGTTTTCTGTTGTATAGCTATCCCCTTGTCTTTAACTAATCTCACCAGAAGTATCTCATTCATGGATCTGAATTCAAAATTGAGGGCTGGACAAAATAAAACAGACTGAAATTTATTTAGATATCTACTTCATCACCAAAAGTATCTGTAACCATTTTGTTATTTAATGGTAGTGAAGTAAGACCTTAAATGAAGTAAGAATCTAACAACTTGAAACCCAAACCTAGTGTTGTCAACTAGTCTTTCTAAAAAGCGCACACATATGGCTGACAACCATAGCCTGACTCTTGAAATGAGTCCCTAATCATTCCACAGGAATGAAATTCTCCTTTTCTATCTGGGACTCAGTTGTTGCAACTTGAAAAGCTATGAAAGGAAGAAGAGAGGAAAAACAAACCAAAAATATTTGACATTAGATTTTGGAAATAATTACTTTTGTGTTATAAAAGATAGGGTGATTTATGACAATGTGATCACATCTCATTCAAGCAGTTTCAGACTCAGATTTTAAATATATTAAATGCATAACATTCGTTTTTTAACATGAAGAAGGTTTCAGTTCCACAAAGCTGGAAAAGATAATGCTAATAAAGAATAGTAATTTGGAGGTTGATAGAAGATGAGCATTTCTTTTTTTCTATTGTTAGACTTGCTACATGATCTCCTGAATTTCCAAATACACTGCAGTGGATTACCTAGCTCAGATATGTTTTGTGACAGTTTAATAAGAGAGAGGAAGAAGCCATTTCTTAGTACAGTATTTCAGGAATAAGTTCACTCATGCAATGCCTAGAGCAGGGGCGAAAAAAGAATAATCTGTGTAAAAGGAGATCAGACACCCAGTGCTCATCCTGAAACTATTCCCTTTGTATTGAAGGCATGTAAGTGCTGATTTAATGAGCTCTGGGTAAAGGTGTTAGTTTGAACGAAGTGTTAGAGCACAGACGCTGCAAACAGGATGCCGTTAGCTGCACTTTCATGAAAGAGGCTGTTTGACAAGTAAATAAAAAAGTTTATTCTAACGTGAGAGATTCAGCATATGTGATCAAAAGATTTAAGTTTGACACTACATACTTGAAGTGAGACTTCAGTAATAAGAATATTCACTACTTGAAGATTTCTGGTGGGTTCTGTTTCCATCTTGTATGAAAATAATTATAAAATTCAAATATTTATAAATTACATATACCACACTGCAGTCTTCAGTACAATTTTTAGAGAAAATGAAATATCTTAATACTACAGTGCTCCTAGCCTGCTGTTCAGATAAAATGGAATAAGAAATTCCTACGGTGCCAGATGATTCCTGCTTTGTTGAACAATATTGAAATCAGCTTGATTTCCCATTGATGTTTTGTTTTTCTAATTGTGTTTAAAAGAATAAGTGCTGACTATGCAAATGCTGTGCTTATGGTTACAAGGACTGAATTTACTGAATTACAAAAGTACTGTCTTCATACAGAGAATGGTTTGTTTAGGTTTTCTTTGTTATTTTGTAGGGGGCTATTTTCTGAATTTTTACTAAAAAATGAATTTATGGATAAGAAACATTGGGGTCTCATGAGTGTAATTCTGGCAACCAGTAACTAAGCTTAAATAACCAGGCTTTGAAATATATATGGCTCAGCCATGATACTGTCACTATTTAGACAATTTAGATGCTGTTTGGATCTACTTTGCTGTTTTATTATGTTTTATCAAAGAAAATGGGGAACAGAGTGCCTTCCCATTTCAAACTCTTTTGGTTTAATACAGGTTTCCAGAAAAAAAATAATCTTCTGGTTTCAAACAAGTTGTGGGGAGCAAGAAGAAAGACTGATAAAACCAGACCTTAGTTGTGCTTTGTTTTACATAGAGGGTAAGAGTGACAGTGACAAGGGATATTTATTTACCACATAACTACTATCACCTTTGAAAGCAAAAGTAAAAGTTCTCAACACATAAGAAAAAACATTTCAATATTAAAGAAATTTAATATATTCATTGACTGAAGCAAATACACAAACACATACCCTTTTTGAGATTCAGACTTTATGTCTCGTGCATAACTGAGAAACATTATTAGCTAACTGAATCTTTAAACAGGTAGGTAAAGACAGAAGTTCCCGTCTCAGCCCAAAAAGTTCATGTGGTTTAAGAATAATTTCCATCTGCCAAAAGAAAAATCATTGGTTTCATACTTAAAAGTTACAATATTAAATTGCACTTACTGAGTACAGTAGCCTAAGATCAATCCCTAAATGTCAACCATTGTATAAACTGTTGCAGTAAAGCAATTTTTCAATCTTTCAATTAAGTGCACTGTATAATTTTATGCTTTTGGTCTGCATGCACGGTTCATGCACAACTGTGTTAAACAATGACAGGATCAGCCTGGAATGAGGAAAAGACTACAGGGAGGATCCAGCCTGACAACGAAGCTGACAAAGCAAAGGTAAAAGAGGCTTAACGGCTGACAGACACACATGAATTTTAATTATCCTTTCCCACGTGCTCGTTGTTGCAACCCCATCTCACCCCCGCACCTCTCTGTTTCTCTGTTCTCATCTTCACTGCATGTCTGTTCTCCTCTCACCTCTCCATATCTTGAAATGTCCTTGCCTTTCTCTCCATGCCTTTGCTTTTCCTGATCTCCACCTACCCAAACCCCCATCAAACAAAAATAAGAATGTTTGGAACTCACAGGGTGTTTCCTGACAGGCCATTGCTCATTCCTGTCCTGTGACTCAACCTTTCTCAGCCTGACTGCTCCTGTGTGGTAAACCCTACATTTGCATGTACACACCCTCACCATGCATTGCCCCTATATTTTCAGCTGGTAACCTCTTCAAGGTGAAGACTGCCTTTTTCATTCAGTGTTCAATCAGACCTTGCCATGCATTCATGTGTGTTCAGTGTAAACATAAATAGCATGCATTTTCAGAATTATCAAGGCTAATTAGCCATAGTAGTAATGAACTATGGTATTTTTAGCAAACCTTAACTGCAGGTACGTACCTGTAATGAACAGCAACCTCTGGAAAACAAATGTCTCAAAGCTGTAGTGGATTTTTCCTAACATCATTCACTTCTATGCATTCTGGTATTCCAAACAGTAATAAATCTGGAAATATGTCAAAAGAAAGAAGGCAAAGAGAACTGTTCTATTTGTAGGTGGTCATAGGTAGTATTTACAAAAGTAACAAGTAATAGACTTGTTCTTTATCTCCTATCTCAGGTGTTTTTTCATCAGTTCATCCTATTTTTATATATTCATAATGTTAAAAAGTAAGAAAAAAGAAAGAGTGAAAGGGAGAGAAAGGAGAGAGAGAAGGAAAGAGAGAGAATGAAAAGTAGGAAGGGAGAGAGAAATCTTTAAAAAATATGCTGGGGACAATCACAGTGATGGTGCAAGTTTGTGGGCAGGATGGCAGGTACACTAGAAGCACAAATACATTTCAGGTTTACTCAGCTACAACTCATTCAGTATTGGGCACAATAAATACAGTGCCAAGTATAATGATTTTTTTTTCCTAACTGACACAGAAGAAAAAGACTTTTTCAGAGCACATTATTGCACTCTAAAGTAATCTCTTTTATGACAGTCATTACCTAAATATTTCACACAAGAGATCTATTCTATTAAGAAGCTCTGAAATTTTCTTAAAATTAATTATACTTTACTTAAGGTTTTTGGATCCGATTAATTAAAAATATGCTTGGATTGCAATAATTTTGCTCTTAATTATTCAAATACAGGCTTTTAATTCTTTCATTTATTTGTCTGTTACTTCCTCTGTATTATATGTACATATTATACCAATGTGAATAAAGAAAAAATATCAACTGTAGCAGATCAAACTAATAGACACGTGATATATGTAATCTCATATTAAAATATTTCATATGCTGCATACAGTATTTTAAGATCCTCCCAGGTGATAGTCATTACGTTACATAATGTGCTAATCTTACTAGTGCTTCTCTCTTTCCTCCTTTCAGGCTCTGCAAACTTTCTCACATGCTGAAAGATAACTTCACACATACATGCAGGCTTCCAGGATCAAGTGCTAAAGTTTAATTGCTCGAAGAGATGCATATAAGCTAAGCACCTATGGTCTATTCTAGGCACCTAACTTCACAGTTGTGTACAGTGTGGCACTTGAGTTTAGGAGCATGATCAGTGATTCAGATCTTCTGTAGTTCAGATTGCTGAGAACTTGCCTCCCCAAGCTGTCAAACGAAAAATGTAGTCACAGGATTTAGTCTGAACATTGTGTAGATGGGAAACATATCCAAAGGGGAAAATAACAAATTAGCTTGATTCTCCCCGGACATGTTTATTCGATAGAAGGTGCAGTATGTTCTGTAATTAATAGCAAACAGCAGTTGTTGATATCCACATGTTGAGGTGGAAAAGAATCCCAAACATCTTCTATTGTCTTAATAACAATAGGAACGAAAAAAATCACCTTGATAATAAGATCTTTTTTATCTGATAATTTTTTGACAGTTCCATTCTTGAAACATCTAGCTAGAAGTGTTCTCTATGAACATTGCACAAAGTTCTAACATAATTTAAAAAATAATAATAATCTTGCCCTGTACTCTGCACTCCATAGCAATATTGTAAACAATCACATAACCCAAAATCAAAGTTTACTGCATAATTTCATGTTGTTGATGTTTTAAAGGAAACAGACAATATAAATCCTGAACTTCAGTGGGTCAGAGAGAACCAATTCTTTACTGTAATGCAGTCTGAAGGCTGTGATGGTAATTTCTATGAATAGAATTTCTAGTAAAGGGGTTTCCTAGTTTGGATTTACTTCTCAGAGGTGCAAACTGTAAATTTAAAGGTGAAGACAAAAAAAAAAAACCACTAGAGAAGAGAAGCAGAAGTCTCAGAGATGAGAAACAAACAACAACAAAAATCTTCAAAATAAAAATCCAGAAACCAAACCAGATCACTCTGGGATCATGCAGTTAACACTTGCTTTGTTTCTGTTTTCCTACAGTTATTTGTTTAGGGAAATAGCAGTAAGGCACTGTGTTTTTAGGGAAGAACAAACAGCTGCAACTAATGGTTCCCATGGAAGACTCCTGTAGGCTGTAAAAGTGTGTGAATAGCTGAGTTCTTGTCCATATGTGCAATTTTGTTCAATTAGTCCTTATAATTACAAGAAGAGATGATCCCTTAGGAATTACCAATACATTCAAGGCACAGGAGAATTCAAACAGTAAGATCAAGATTGACATTATGAGAGAGAAAAAGAAAGATGAAAAGGCTACTTCTGCAAGGTACTCATTTACCTACAGTTCAGAATAGATTTTCATGAGAAGTATATCACAAGAAAAGGCCACATAATAATCTATGTTCCTGACACTGGTGAACTGTGAAGTATTGTGACTTAGCAGTAAAATACTTGTTGTTCGGCAGTGACTAGACAAGCTGAATGGCTTTTTTAAATGATGTACAGATCATATCAGTCAACTGTGCTGCTACTGCTACTGAATTTTGGGAAATAATTTGGACTGAGTTAAAAGAACTGTGTTTCAAGAAGCTGTGACAAAGAAAGCAATTAAACTTGGCACAACTTTTTTACAATCTGCACAGAGCTAAATAAAATAAAATAAAATAAAAACTACATCTGACAAAGGAAGTTCTCAGCCACAAAACACTGGAAACTAAAGAACTACATAAAATATCACTCTATGTTCAGTGTGTAAGATAAGTCTCTTGTTTGATCTAGCACAGCTTTTCATATAAAGCACATCTTTTAACAATGATGAGAGAGAAGCAGCACTAGTCAGTGAAGCCTTGTACCCAGCAAAACTGATTTTTTACTTACTGCATCCAACTGTGCATGTCAGACTCTAAATGTATTTCATTTGGGAAAGCACTGGAGCTGTTATACTCTGTCTGAGCCAAATTCTGCCCTTGGCTTCAGGCACACAGCTCCCATTGACTCCAGTGGAAGTTACTCAGAAGGAGATAGATTGTGTAAATTAGGCATGCTCTTTAGATAGTGAAGGAAGGGAGATTCACTGCTGAACCCCAGAGTGGGAGTTCACCAAAGGCCAGTAAAGTCAATCTTCAGCCATTCCTTCTCAACTCATGAGAGCAATGGCCTACCAGATTCATAAAAGAAATAGCTCATACACACTGCTTGAAAAATAAAAATATTTTCTCGGTCTTTTAGACAGGGATTCCCTTCACTCATTACCTTAGAATCAGCCAATCCTCAAAGGATTTTGGTGCTGTACTGTAATTGGTGAAATGTGCTGATTTTTTTTTTCTTCCCTCAGAACTGCATTCCCCTAGATCTGACTGAAATCTTTTCTTACCTACACTGCTATAACTCCCATCAGGGTTATACAGCTACCTCCCTGTTTTTTTCCCCCATTCGGGCACTGGTTGTTCCCATTCACTTTGTTTGCTGTTTGTCTGCTTTTGATTTCTTTCACTTCAAGAATCACAGGATTTATCTCTAATTTTCTCATAGGTTTAGATTGATATATTTTGTGTCATGCAAAGTTTAGCAGATGGGTGCTTTAGCATGGACCTAATAGTTTAACCTCAGTGAAAACCAAGGAAAACCAAGCATTATGGAAATGAGCATAGCTTACTGCAGTTCTCCCACACCCATCTTCTTAAGCAAAGAATGCACATCTGTTCTGAAAAGTCCCAAAAGTTCTGGAGGCTATATTAAGCTTGTATAGAAATTAATACCAGAAACAGATCAATGATGACAATTCCAGTTTGCTTTTTTACATATTTTTAGTATGTAGATTAAAAAACATCTCTTTGTATTATACTTTCAAACCTAATTACAATAACAACAACAACAACAATAATAATAATAATGATTATGCTTGTCAGATTCTGTTTTGTTACTCAAATCCCCACATTTTGCTTGTGTTGTAGATAAAAAACATATATTTGGAATGTGGTTTAGAAAGTTGCATCTTAAATTGGGGGAGTGGGTGTCCTCTTTAGTATGTCTCCTTAGAGAGCTGAGGCTGTTCAGCCTAAAGAAGAGAAGGCTCTGGGGTGACCTTATTGCAGCTTTTAAATACTTAAAGGGGACTTATAAAAGAGTTGGAGAGCAACTTTTTGCTCAGTCATATAATCACAGATTCGCAGAATGATGATTAGGGGACCAGAGCATCTCTCATACAAGGAGAGACAGAGAGCTGGACCTGTTTAGCTAGGAGAAGAGTGAGAGGGGATCTTATCAATGTATACAAATATCTGAAGGGAGGGTGTCAAGAGGATGGGGCCGGACTCTTTTCAGTGGTGTCCAGCGATAGAACAAGAGGCAGTGGGCACAAACAGAAACACAGGAAGTAACACCTGACGGAGGAAAAACTTCACTACTGCGAGGGTAACTGAGCACTGGAACAGGTTGCCCAGAGAGGTTGTGGAGGTTTGTTCTCTGGAGAAATTCAAAACCTGCCTGCACATGATCCTGTGCAGTGTGTGCTAAGTGACCCTGTTTGGCAGGGGGGCTGGACCAGATGATCTCCAGAGGTCCCTTCCAAAATCTGCCATTCTGTAGTTCTGTGTAATTAAACAGAAATACATGTGATGGAAGAAGTGAATAAATAATGACTGAAGCATGTAAGCTTTGTCTGTTACCAGATAGAATCGTATTTTTCCAGTTGTTTTGATCAGTTAGCATCAGTTTGTTTTGGGTTTCCTGCCTCCAACCTACAGCAGAGCCTCTGCCATTTTCAAGCAGGATGGGAGAGGGGGAGAGTGAAAGATTCAGTTGTCTCACAGTGACTGTTCTGGTCTCCAGGAAAAAAAAAAAAAAAAAAAAAAAAAAAAGCAGTTGGTTTCTTGCTGTTGTCTGGAAGCACTGCATTATCTCAACTCATATACACTTGGTGACTTTATAATGGTGCCTGGCCTGTTATAGAAAGTGCTTTAAATATATAATCCTAGCAAATACAAAACTTTCTGTAAGCAAAGTGAGAGGTCAGCTTTCTCTTGTCTCTTCTCTGTTTGAGAAATACAACCTTCAGTGAAGTATTCTAGGATCCAGTCATTTTCTTTATCTGAGAAAATCTTTGAAAGATCTTGAAACATATTTATGCTCTGTAAAATCATTGTGTGTCTTGTTAGTAACATATGGATACACCATCATTTTCTCTACTTCTCTTTGGATTGCTGTTAATAAGATATTTTAAAATATTCAGCCATTAATTACAAAGTTCCTTGAATTGTCTGTTGTTTCACATGCACACACATAATCTGCTACTGATGAGTTTTCTAAGTAACTCCAGAGATATTTTTGTCACTGGATTTGTCAACAAATTGCTGAAAGGCAGATCTGCATGAAATTGATATTAGTCCTTTGTTCAAATGAAATGAAGACATGGTCACTTTTTTATGTCTTTCATACTGAAAATCCTCTACCTATAAATCAGATATCTCAAAAACAAATCTTCTTACTAATGACATCTTTAAAGCCTCCTTATCATCACTGGGGGTTCAAAGGAGTGAAGAGAGGACTGACAGCCCTGTTTGATGAAGTATTTTCCTGAATTATCAGCTATCAAGGATATCCTTGGTACTCCAAACCCTCCCAACTGGCTTGTCACCTTTTAAAATCTCTCAATCCATCTCTCCAAAAACTAAACAAACAAAATCCTTCCTTGATCTTTGCAAATAACCAGGGTAGGTTGATAGGTTGACGTAAGGTTTTAACATTTTTGTTGTTGTTGTTAGCTCACTTAGATACTATTAGACACCATAAAAGACCAGCAAGTGTGTTATAGACACAAAGCTGAGCAGGAAGAGGAAGAGATTCCTTTAATCCAAGGCATTAAAACCCCCAACATCTCTCACATTATGTTCCACATATATGAAAGAAAAAAAAAAAAAAAAAGGACCTGAGAAATCATTTCCAATTATATTTCTTCTTTCCAATTCTCTTTGAGCATAAGTTGTTTAGAACTTAAGCAAAAGAACGGCACATATATTAAGATATATATATGTATCACTTATTTGATTAACTTCTATATAATTTAAATAATTATATAGAAGAATATAACAAGAATAAGAAGTTCCTCACTGTTTTTAATTACTTCTATTTTGTATTATAAATGTATACAATCTCTACTAAGTTACCAAAAGTGCATGAGATATTTTTACATTATGAAACTTCTCAAACAATAAATTTCCTTTGCAGGCTCTTCAAAATAAGATATTACATACAGTAAGCGTGCTAATTGAAGGTGAATTCTTCAGATAGTATAAATCAGCCTAGCTCTATGAATCTCAGTACAAGATACCAGATAATAGATTACAATTACTGTTTCTCAGATGACAGTTATACCAAACCCTAAGGGTCTGAGTAGTTAGATAGAGCAATTAATCCCAACAACCTCCTTTTCACCAATATGTTTCTTTTATCAATTTTACAAACAACAGAATAGAACAGGCTTGCTAAGGCTAATTCAGATGAATAATAGGATCAAACAGAGACTATATCTAATGAAAATTATATCTTTATAAGATTTTCAGTCCTAAAACAAGATAATGAGCTAAGATATTCTTAATTTTTGAATATTACTGTTCTTGTAAGGTTTGGGTTTGTTTGTTGTTTTTTTTTTTTCACAATATTTCTTTAGTGCTTCCCTTCAAAACATACTTCTTTCCTTGTTGATATGGCTGTATTAAGCATCAGCAATCCTACTGGTGACCTTTTCTGCTGGTAAGTGCTAGAGCCCTGTTGAAGTTCACCTAATTGATTGTAGTTTAATTCCCCACTGCTGATGATTACAGTGGGAGCAATTCTTTAATGGGGTAGGGCAATAGAGACTCAGGGAGGAGATGTTAGTGGCAGCCAGGCTAATAAAGGAACTTTGTACTGAATTTTTTGTCGGAATGTTTTTGTGCTTTACTTGTTTGTTTATTTTATAGAAATAAAGGGCAGCATTCACAAAGCTAATATGTATAGCACTATGAACATCAGCCTGTTCACAGAAATTTACTTCTCTAAGGTCTTTTCCATCTCACTGTTACTGTTTTATTTTTTCTGCTTCCATTGTGCATACCGTATGATTTTTAACATTCAGTCACAGTTGAGGTCAAACCCTGAGAACTGCAATTCAGTTGAAGTAATGATTTTGTAGTCACTCAGTATTAATCTTGGAGCCTTCTGTGACTGAAAGAAACTTGCTCTCTCTGAAAGAAAGAAACTTCTTAGACCTCCTCTTACAGTAGAAATGTTTGAATTTTTAATAACCATCACAGAACTTTACAGAATTTCTATCAGGTACTTTCTTTCAGATATGAATAAATAAATAAATAAAGGCCAGTTGTTGTTTATTTGTTTTGTTTTGTTTGTTTGTTTACCAGTGTACACTATTTTCAAAAGAGAGACACATGATTAGTTTTTCAGTGAAGTAAAAATATCTGTGATGGAAACACATTGATCAGTCTAATGAAGGAATGTAAAATCAGCATCATTAAAGAAACAAGGGTTATTGATTCAGTTAAGCAAGATTTGAAGGATTTTGTGCTTTGGCTTAGAATTAAAGTATGTCACATATAAAAATGTGACCTACTGAAAAGCTTATAAAAAGACTTGAATATCTAGAGAAACCTATGTGTAGGTAGGTAACTGTGTATTACAATCCAGTATAGCATACATCTTGGTGTAATAAAGGAAATAGAGCACATTGCATAAAAACTGCCAATAGCAGCATACTCTGCACTCAGTTGCATTCTTCTATGATTCATAGGGGAAGTTTGCACATATGCCTACCATTTTATTTACAACATACACTGAAAAGCAACCCAAATCATGCTAAGGATAGAAACAACCTTGTAACAAGCCAGCTTGCTCCTTCTAGTAGTAGGAAGCCTGGGACTAGAGAGGCCCAGACAATTAACAGATCCAGTTTGTCTGTGACCAGTTAACAATTAATGGAAACTACGTGGCCTCTGCTATAAATGGCAAGAGAGTACCAGAAAAAGATGCTCTTGAAAAGCAGTGAAAAACAGGATGGAAAAAAAATAAAAAATAAAAAGGAAGGGTCTGGGGGATTAAACTTAGCAGCTGGTGTTCCTGTGAAAGAACTAGAGCACTCAAAAAGATTGTGTATAAGCAAATAGTGTGTTTTTTAGGATGTATGTTTTGAATGCTTTTCCAGGAAGCAATATTAGCTATGTCAACTGTCACATTCCGTAAGCATGTTATAATTTGAGGTGTCCTCAGCTTGCTGTGTCATAAACACTTGTAGAACAGAATCTTTTACCAGCTTTTAGAAGCAAGCACTGCTTTTTGCAGCAAGAAGGAAAAAAAGAAAAAAAAAAGAAAAAAAAAAAAGAGAGAAAAGAAACAGACCTCAGCAGCTCTGGAACCACGGTGTACATTAGGTGTTACAGCACTGCCACCAAATTTGAAAAGGCCAAGTAGTATCTGCACAGGCTGGGGTGCAATGCCAATGAATTCCTCTGCCAGCTGACATGTCCAATATACTGCTAGAGCATTGGCACCTTCCTCTCCTGTGAGTCAGTATTCCAGGTCACAGCTAGCTCCATGTTTTCTAGGATTCTGGAACTGCTTACAATATATATATTTATATATACATATATTTATATATATATATATTTTTTTTTCCAGAGCAGCAGGGCCTGGAATTTGTCCATGGAATCCCTTAGAAAAGACCCAGACCTGGTCAGCTGCTCACCACAAACACTTCCCAGTAAGCTTAATCTTCCTTTTCACTTTATACTCTCTTCTTGCCCCCAGCTCCACCCCCCTCACCCCCCACCCCCGGGCTTTTTACTATTTCTGGCACCCTTCTCTTTTCTCTCAATACATTTTTTACTGCAGAAGAAGAAGACAGGTACTGTCTAGCTGAAGTGCTGCAAGTGCACTAGGGATTCTAATACCTAGGTCTTGCTGGCTTGGGGCTACCTGGCCTTAGAAGAATAATCTTTTCCTTTCTAGTCCATCTTCCCTAGAAGACTCATGTTCACCACAGGTCTCCTAGTTAGCATGAATCAACATGTACACTACAATCAGCAAATATTGCACTATTTTTTCCTCCTGTTCCAGGAAAATATTAAGCCCCTATGGCCCCAGGGCTCTATATAGATGAAAATTGGCAACACTGTCCAAAGTGGCCCTTCTGTCTGTCTCCTGTGCTCATTGAAGGTATCCCAAAATATTATCTGATTATATTAATTTATGTTATATTAAAGATAAAGGAAGACTCTATAAAAGTCTGATACACATTTATGATATGGTCTGTACACACTTTTTCTTGGTCTGTAAGTTGCTTTCCATTTCCCTCTTCTAAATAATACACAATTGTGTGGCAGCAGGTAAGGCATTTCCACCACCTACATTGTGTGACAAATTCTAAGTTTGGATGCAGTTTCAGAGGAGACAGGTGGAAAAAGGAAGGTGAGAAAACAGTTCTAAAAAATATTTCTAGGGGAACTATTAACCATCTTTTACAAGTGCTTAAAGAAGAGAAGTCTCAAAGATCATCATTCTGTATTAAATCTCTGCACTGAACTCATCTACAATCTCTACAAGGAAAACTGCCATTGCTTTCACCTACAAGCAAAGCTACTGTGAACATTCACACAGGTACTTTTTTGATGGGGGAAGTTGAAATCCAGACGGGTCCAGCCATACAGAGGGGTATGTGACACAAACTCAGGCAGGAAGATGGGCTGACTCTTCACTGCTCACTTTCAGAGTCCCTGAGGAAGACCATGGGTTGGATCCTTCCTTATGTTCTTCCACTGGTTCAGACCCTGTTTAAATCTCCCCTCAAGCTGAGATGGCAGAGGAAGACTGCAAAAGCAAGATCTAATCCAACATCAAGTCACTTTAGTCCAGTTCTGATGCAGTAAAAGGAAGAGGCTACATGGACATAAGGCAACTGTTTACCAGTTATACTACTTACAAGTGTTTCTTGGAAAAAAATATTTCATGACAGTACTAACCAAAATGACTCAGCCATTTCAAATGCTGTATTCCAGCTCAATGTCTTTACTTTGTTGTTGTTTGCTCTTTTTATGAAAACCAGCCTTTACAACTGAGCTCTGCATAAGTTCATTTATCTAGTAAACATTTGGTCTCCAATACATTGCAGTGCTGAACAAAAGAAAAGAAATTGAATGAACCTGTAGAAAGATGGACCCTCCACTCCAACACCATCCTGACGATAAGTAGTATCATATTTTTTTAACATTAATCCCAGAACTACCAAAACAACACATAAATATTTCCATATGGTTTCCAAATAAATCTCCCATATCCTGTATACCATAAATTGTTCCCTCAAGAGATATAAGCTAAATAAGGTTAGTCATCTATTCCAGCTCTCTTGGGGGCACCAGGCCTGATTTTCCACTTGGGTGCACAAGCTTTGTGCTTAGGCAACTTCACTCAAGTTAGCATCTTCCAGAAAGTAAGTCATGGGGTTGGTGTGAGAACAGAGAATCAATCTACCATCTTTCACCAACAACCTGTAGCTGTAACCCGATTTTTCTCCTTCTGACATGTTCAAATTATGAAGATTAAGTGAGCATGCCCTGGCAATTGCCAAGCGGCTTGTAGATGGTGCCTCTTGCCTACTGGCATGGGCTCCCAGAGCTGTGGCTCAAAGTCCCTTCATAGACTGTTCCTCATATCCCATCTGCACTGGGATAGTGGGTTGCAAAGCCTGCAAAATCACAGCCTTCTGGCTGTGATTTCAGGCTTTCTTACATATTCTGTGGGACTGTTTGTGAAATTTGTTTATGAATGATTAATATTTCACCAGTTTCTTAATGCTTTAGCACAGACCTGATGAGTGTAAATAAGAAACTCTTACAAGTCTTTGGCTTGAGTAGCATAAAACATTGTCTCATACCCAGTCTCCCCACAGACAACAGTTTCTGCTTTAAATAGTCCAACTACAACTCCCTGAGTATAATATAAAGGGCATAAACATTATAAAAGTACTGAATACTCAGACCTGCAGGATGACTAGACTAAGTAAGTATCAGTTCTTTGCAGTCACGCTACTTGTTATAATTCATTATAATAATGGATCACTTTAAAGATACATTCCTATAACTCAGGGAAAAGTTTCATAATAGAACTAAAAGTCCCTTTGCAGCTCTGAATGTGTAGGAGGTGAGGTTCAGCAACCTTATGTGTAATCTGATTGTTTTACTTAACAAAACATGAGCATCCATAGAGATCTGCACGTAGGATTAATACGTCTTCCTGACTTTCAGCTTGCTTTTTTTTTTTTTTTTTTTTTCCTGAAATCACCAGAAATGCTTCAGGAAAGGGAAACTAATTTGGCTTGATTTCAAACTCAAAGTTTGTTGTTGTTTTTTTTTCTTCCTCCCAGAAGAACAAGATTTAGAATAAGTGCTGGGGAAATGGTTCTTTGCAAATCTGAGCATGAATACAGATTGTGGGTTTGTATTTCCTGATCAGGATGGAAACAGAAACATGGACCCTTCAGATCTAAACCCTAAAATTAACTCAGAGAGCACCATTCAAAAGCACTTCCTCAAGTCAGCAGGGGAGAACGGCAATGAAAAGCTTGATGAGAGTTTGGTGAAAGAAGAGGAAATAAGGGAGGGAATGTGGGGAAATGACAGTGGACCCTCAGCCCCATACAAACTCTTTTTTAATTCTCCTTCATATGCGTACATTGTAGTTATTAGCATGACCAATTTTAAAAGAAGGATTTGGTTAGCTCAAATGTGGACATGTCTTTTGAATAACTCTTTAGACTCTTTAGGCTCATGCATTGGAGAACGAGCCATAAGCATGCTCAGGTTTTGATTGAAATATAATTGTAGAGGCAATAGTGATAACAGTATTACTTGAGTCAGCTTTATAAATGACACCTATCACTACAGGACTCTATTGGAAACATTACACTTCTTTCAACACAGAGAATGTTTCTATTTACAAATTATTTATGAATATTTTTTTACTTAAATTGTCTGGGGTTAGGCCTATTGTGAATAAATTGTAAGGTCAAAGGGCAAGTTGTTTATTTGGTGAAGAGACAGGATTATTACACTGAGAAATGGTGAGTACATCCTGTTATTGCTGTTACCAGTAAAAACATTGCATGAAAAGAACTAGACAGACTAGTTGCTTGAGTTCTCAAAGGTTTTATTTTTAGCCTAATGACAAAAATGTCTGTTTGCACAGGAAACCATAAGATTGATACAAGGGAGTGGAAATAAAATTCTTCATGTAATTTTCAGTGATACATTAAAGACTTGATCCCCTGAGTGTCAGAGAAATGTTTAGTGAACCTTAGAAAGATGAAAAGATGACTTTTTTGCCAGCCCCCTACCATTCTCTACTTCTCTGGTCATGGAAGCTCCTGCATACAAATCAATTCCTTGTGCAAGTTAGAGAATTTTCAGAACCATTCTTAGCTGTGCCAGCAAATAATGATGCTACAGGAGAACAGCTCACATAGCCAGAATAACCTGTCCTTCCCCCATGGCATTTCAAGTTGGCCCTGTGGGAATGGAGGCAGAAAGCGGATAGATGTCTTGCTGTTCCCCAGTGGAGTCTTTTGCTGTTGCTGTAAATTACTTTAAGCTCTCTTTGCTACAGTGGTGCAGAAGGTACTTGTTTGGGGTTAAGAACATGGATCAAAATGTAATCATCCTGGACCAAATCATCAATACTCACTTTCCATGGACCTCAGTAAAGTTTCCAGACATATTAGGGCCAGCTTCCAACTACTAACAACAGTTCTAACTTCTAAATTATTTTTGCCCAAGCTAGACTAACATTTGAAAACATGCTGTACTACGAACAATAGTTAAAGTCCTGCCTATGCTGGCATCAACAGTAGTTTTGCTATTAATGTAGTACCAGCAAAGCCATTAATTCACTGAGTGCAGTTAAAATAAAATATCTCATTTAATTTCATTTATTGAAATGAACATTATGCTTCAGTTCTGAATGTTCAGAGAATGTTCCTTGTTGTTAATTAACTTACTTATTAGTGTTTCAGAAATGCCCTAAGGTTCCAGTCGGGATCAATGCCCAGTTTTGTTGTAAGGTAGATAAAATGAAATGGAAAGGGCTGTTTTGAAAGAGTTTACTTACCAGGGCTTACTTCTACACTCCCAATCTCCTTAAGATCATAAATCAGAGTGCAGGATCAAGACTGCACTTTGGGAAGAGTTACTCACTTCAGGTGTATTTCCAGTGAAGGAACTAGAATGTCCTCGTTTGCACAGAACTGAACGCCGGGGATTTCTGAATTCCTTTAGCAATATCTTCCATAACATGTTGGTTACTTGACTGAAAGCTGACCTGCAGTTTTCAATTAATTTAGTACTTGGGGACTTTCTGTTGTTGTCATCTTGATTTTTTTTTAAATGTAAAATAGTGCAACTTGGTCATTAATTACAGCTGGGACTGTTTCTTGTGCATGTTTATTGTCTTTAGAAGGGGAATACAATTCACCCTGAGTGAAAAGGCCCCATTTGCTTTACAAGAGTCACTTTATTGTGGAAATGCTGATGCTGAGGGAGGAGATATTTCCCTCAGCCTGAAATATTTCACCTGACTAGAATTTTGAGTGTTCAAAAGGGACAGATACAGATCCTTACTCAAGCTGGCATAAGTGCAGAGGAAGTATACAGAGTCTGGAAGTTGTGGAAACGCAGCTCAGAACCATTCTCCTTTAGTGCTGAAAGGGTTTTACAGTGACTATGTACAGTCTTGTCCATTCAGTAGCCAAAAAAGCTTGCACATGAATTTACATGAACATTTACAGAAAATACAGGAACAGTCTTCAGTGAGGAACTTCCATCCTGCTTTTTTGCTCTGCAGTTCTGGGAGTTCACAGGAGTCAGGCATAAATGACATGTACAATATATGTTCCACTGTGTTGGGACAGACTTTCTTTAGAAGTCATGATAAATTTTCAAAAAAATCCCAAATGACCAGATTACCAGCCTTCTTTTCCAAACTTTACCAAGTCCTAGCTGAAGCAGGGTTGCTACAGAGGGACACCTGAGTACATGGGATTTGGCCCTTTTGTTTGTTCATCAGTGCTCTAGAAAGACATAGGAAAGGAAGGAGATAAAAGTATAAGAGATTTGTTATTTAATAACATCTGGTCTGGCTGAAGTCCTCAGGACAACCTTGTTCACACTAAAAGTGAGGAAGGGGAGTATTAAGCCTTTCTTCAGAGCTCAAGAAGGGACAGCCAACAATAAGATCAGATTATTGTTTTCTTATAGCCATACTTTTCTGTTTGTCAAAAAGGACCTTAAACTCAATTTCCAAGTTATGCCATTTGATGTTTCATGGTGATGTTTCAGGATAATTGAGTGATCAGATCATGGACTGTGTAAGAAAGCAAGTCATGAGGGACTTCTGGGGACAACATCATTAGGTCCCAGCAACATAACACCCTGCAAAGGGTGTAGAATTCCCATTATTTTTTTTCTTTTCCATTGGATAGCTACTGGGATATTTTTCCTCTGTCTCTCTTAGTTATGTGGTGTCTGTATTGCAGCTAATTCACAGTTATTTGAAGATTCTGGTAAATAGCTTGTAAAGTTAGGAAATCTTCCACCTCAGTTATTGTTTTTTTTTTCACCTTGCTAAGACAGGTCATTCTGTCATAAGAAATACTTCCATAAGATACATAAGTTTTCTCTGATTTAAACTCAGATCACATATTGATCAAAGATAGATATCAATGCCAATAATAATAATAAAATTTCAAATTCCAGATACAGAGCATAGTCCTATCTTGAATAAGCTCTATTTGTTGTATTCCTATAACTAACACGGAGGTCTTGTTCGCCAGGGCTTTAATACAGTGCCTATACATTGTTATGCCAATATCACCTCCTGGAATTCAACTGTTTTGATTTGATTTTTCTCTATGCCCAGAGAACAGTGTGGAAATGTCATAGGGATAGATACAACAACAAGGTATGAAGAGGAGGCACAATAAAGAGGAATCAAGAAGTAGAGTGATGAAGACAGAGAAAGAAAGAAAGGTGCTAGTACAGAGCTACAAAGAGCCTTGAAAACACATCTGCAGAGACATAAGAAGCCACATGATAAGATAAAGTGAACAATGTAGGGTAAAGAAATAATAGTAATTAAAGAAGCTGAGATAAAAAGAGGATAATTTTGAAAATAAATTAAATATCCTAGGGGTTAGGCTTGGAGAAGGGTGGAAAAGAAACCCCTAGAGAAAAAAAAAAAAAAAAGAAAAAAAAAAGAGGAGGTAAATAGCAGCTGCGGAAAGGGTTGGGAGTACTGATGATTAGGCAGGCAATGCCTGCTTTTTCATTTTGTGCCAGGCTCTATAAATCTTCCTGTTACACAGAATCACAGAATCACGAATCGTCTAGGTTGGAAGAGACCTCCAAGATCATCTAGTCCAACCTCTGTCCTAACACTAACAAAACCTCCACTAAACCATATCACTAAGGACTACATCTAAACGTCTTTTAAAGACCTCCAGGGATGGCAACTCAACCACTTCCCTGGGCAGCCCATTCCAATGCCTAACAACCCTTTCAGTAAAGAAGTTCTTCCTAATATCCAACCTAAACCTCCCCTGGCGCAACTTGAGCCCATTCCCCCTCGTCCTGTCACCAGGCACATGGGAGAATAGACCAACCCCCACCTCTTTACAGCCTCCTTTAAGGTACCTATAGAGAGCGATGAGGTCTCCCCTGAGCCTCCTCTTCTCCAGGCTAAACAACCCCAGCTCCCTCAGCCGCTTCTCGTAAGACTTGTTCTCCAGACCCCACACCAGCCTTGTCGCCCTTCTCTGGACTCTCTCGAGCACCTCCACGTCCTTCTTGTAGCGAGGGGCCCAAAACTGAACACAGTACTCGAGGTGTGGCCTCACCAGAGCCGAGTACAGGGGGACAATCACCTCCCTAGACCTGCTGGCCACGCTGCTTCTTATACAAGCCAGGATGCTGTTGGCCTTCTTGGCCACCTGAGCACACTGCTGGCTCATATTCAGCTGCCTATCAACCAGTATTCCAGGTCCTTCTCGGCCAGGCAGCTTTCCAACCACTCATCTGCCAGCCTGTAGCGCTGCTTGGGGTTGTTGCGCCCCAGGTGCAGGACCCGGCACTTGGCCTTGTTGAACTTCATACAGTTGACCTCAGCCATCAGTCCAGCCTATCCAGATCCTCCTGAACCTAGAACCTAGTTACCCTGAACCTAGAGGTGAGGAAGTTTGAGTATAAATTCAGAAGTTTGGATATTTTTCCAGATCTTACCTAAATCATATAAACCTCCTTATATATAGTATAACTTAGCCAGAAATAACTTAAGAACTCACTTTTCCTCATGCTACTTAGTGCAGCTGACTAGATTATTCATCCTCAATAATACTTACAGCACATACGTCCTTTTTTTTTTTCTGTTGGAGAATCATTTATGAATAAGCTTTGAGGACTGTTCTCCAAAATGTGAAATGCCTCTTGATCCTGTTGATTATTCTGAGCATTTACCTTCTTTTTTTTTTTTTTCTTTTTTTTTTTTTTTATCATAGAATATCCGAGTTGGAAGGGACCCACAAGGATTATCGAGTCCAACTCCTGGCACCACATAGATCTACCTAAAAATTCAGACCATATGACTAAGTGCACAGTCTTAAACTCCGACAGGCTTGGTGCCATCACTACATCCCTGGGGAGCCTGTTCCAGTGCACGACCACCCTCTCGGTGAAGAACCTCTTCCTGATATCCAGCCTGAACATCCCACATCACAGCTTGACACCATTCCCGTGGGTCCTATCACTGGTCAATAAAGAGAATAGATCAGCACCTTCCCCTCCACTCCCCCTTATGAGGAAGCTGTATGCCATGATGATGTCTCCCCTCAGCCTCCTCTTTTCCAGGCTGAACAGGCAAGTGACCTCAGCCGCTCCTCGTACATCCTCCCCTCTAGGCCCTTCACCATCTTTGTAGCCCTACTCTAGACACTCTCAGTAGTTTCACATCCTTTTGTACTGTGGTGTTCAGCAACTGCACACAGTACTCGAGGTGAGGCCGCACCAGCGTAGAGTAGAGCGAGACAATCTCTTCCCTCAACCAACTAGCATGAGTATTGTCTGAAATTAGTGTTCTGTACATTAGGTAAGTAGACTAATTTTCTCAGCATCATCAAATGTGAACTACTTTGACTATGAGCAGAGCATAAGGAAATATGTAGAGAGTACAGTCTCAGCCTTTCAGCTGCTCTCTCATCTCAGTTCTTTCCTCTTTTCTTCATGGTCTGTACAGTAAATATTGCTAGTGTGATACCTGCCTGAGTCTTCAGAAAGCCTGAAGCAGTGGTTCTGTGATGGCACTCTTTTTCAAGAGTTCACTCAGTTGTTTAAAACATCAACAGTAAGTTTCTTTCTACACTGTTCAAAGCATGTCTTGGAAAGAGAGGAAGTATCTGAACATGCGGATCCACATAAACTTCTCTGAGCATTTGTTAATTTTGGTATGCTTTTGATAATACATGGAAGGGGTGAAGAGTGCAGATGTTCTCATTTTCCCTAAAGGAGGGTTCAGCTTTCAAAGGTTTGGGAAATGCCAACTTGGGGGGGGGTTCAGATACTGTGCAGTTTAACTATTTCCTGCCTGCTATTTGGAGAATGTCATTGGTTAGCGAAGTCACGGGTTATTCTTCCAGCTCTCTAATGGGTTAGTGTATCCTTTTAAACACTAGGAATAATGAACGCTCTTGTTGTGAGGACTAGCCTCGTTCGCATGCAAATACGGGTATTCACACAAATCAGCCATTCCTCCCACCTCCTCAGGAACAAAAACCTTTCTGTCTGAAACCATAGGAGCAGCAGATAACAAGGGGCCTTGATATGGATAGATCAAACAGCCATTTAAAATTCCTGCAAATGAATACTGTTGTGCAATATTCACCCAGTCCTGTCTTCTTCTGCATCATGGAAAAGATAACAAAAGTTAAAATAGGATGTCAAGAAATGAGGAGTATGAAATAGTTCTGCTTTCCAAAATAATTCATCTATTCTGTTGTAGCACTTTTCAGATTGTTACCTTCTTTATGAAAGACAATAATTATAAAAAAATAAATGTGAAAACACTTTTGGAGTTTCTCTGTTTGTTCAAATTGGACATAGCTCAAACCCAAACAGCAGGTCCAATAAGCTTGAGAACATAATTTCAGATGCCTGAAAATTCAAGATACACAGTATCTAAGCAGATGAGAAATAAGACTTGCCATTTGAAGATTTACCAGAAATTCTTCAGTGATTCTCCAAGACTACTCAAAGAATGAGTTATGTCCTCATCTGGCTATAAAAATAGCTGTTTAGCCATAAAGTATTATACAAAGTAAGTGAAAAGAAAGAGCCTTACAAAGAGTGACAGCTCCAAGGGTAACTTGGCTCCCTTTCCTCACTGTGTTTTTATAGCTGTAGGAACTCCTTATTACTTTTTCTCAAGCTGTCATCAGAGCAACAGAAACCGCTGTTTTTTGGTTTCTCTTCTCTTTAGATGGAAAGAAAAGGATATAATAAAGGCAGGTCATGAGCAATAGGTTGTAATCTATCCACAAAATGACTCCACCTTGCCATTTATTCCCTTGTATTGTGGTGGAACAGACTGCCAGTAAACATGTCTGCTTCACATTGATCATCATTGATAGTAGCATCCCTAATAGTGGCTCCATCTTGACAGAAAAATGGTAAGTGCCATTGTGCTCTGTTGTTTTTGTCTCTTTCTACAGCCACTGAAAAACAGAGCTGTTAATTTATCTGATGAAAGACATGACGGTGAATGTTATGTACAACCCAGATGTTTCCCCACTGATTTCATAAATAGGAGCACATAATTGTGATGATTGGGAACCCATTAATTCAAACTACTTGTAAGCAAAAGAAAAAGAAGACCTCAGCTTACACTTTCACTGTGACAAGCTTCTTTGCGTGAGATGTCTGTCTTTTTACTCACTGTTTATAAACCTAACCAGTCAAATAATTTCTTCAGTTCTTCTCCATCTGTTTTCTCACAACAGTGTTAATGTTCACTTAAATAAGCATAGCAGCATTAACCTTTTGAACTTCTTGTCTCTTGACTCTGCTTAGATCAGATTTGTGGTCTAGAAAATTGACTCTTCCCTCAACTTTGACAGATTTTCTTATTATCCCCTTCTGACCTGCAGAGAATTGCACTGGCTCAATTCCTGAGGCACCTAGAAGTTTCAGATGGACTCAGCCTCCCTATCTGATTGCCTGTCATGGGAAGCGTCAGTGGTATGCTTTTTATTTTGGTTTATTCCCTTCCTCTCTATAGATATAATGAATTCTCTTGCACTTTTGTGCTCTTCTTTTCAGCAGGCCTTGCACATCACATCTTCATCTGTAACACAAAAGCATGTCATAATAAGTGCATCAATAAGGGCTTTATACAGTTCTGATATTCCAGGTATTGTCCACAGTAAATTGTATACAAGTTGCATAAGCCATTATCGCTGTGATTTAATCTTTCTACTTGCATAAATACTATTAGTTCTGATAACTACATAAATTAGGCTTAGAGCAAACTGTCAATGAAGATGGATACTCTTCATGCATGAAAACTGTGGGAAGGAATTAAGACTCTATTTAGAGCAAAACTGGTGCTTTGGAAAGTGTCATTAAACACTGAGTTTTCTATGTAGCTCCCAAGCATAAGCATGCTAACAAACTAGTTTGGATAAAAAGTTATATTCATTGTTGAATCCCCAGTTACTGTCCATATATTTTTGTACTTCTACAGCAAATATGACTTAGGTTAGCCACTTTTCACTGACGGAGGTTGATTAGGGCCACAGAGGTGATCAGAGGGATGGAGCACCTCTCCTATGAAGAAAGGTGGAGAGCTGAGGCTATTCAGTGTAAAGAAGAGAAAGCTCTGGGGTGACCTCATTGCAGCCTTTCACTACTTAAAGGGAGCCTGTAAAAAAGATGGAGAGCAACTTTTTGCTCAGTCAGATAATGACAGGACAACGGGAAATGGTTTTAAACTAAAAGAAGGGAGATTTAGATTGGATGTTAGGAAAAAATTCTTTACTCAGAGTGTGGTGAGGCACAGGAACAGGTTGCCCAGAGAAGCTGTGGATGCCCCATCCCTGGAGGTGTTCAAGGTCAGGTTGGATGAGGCCCTGGGCAACCTGATCTAGTGGGTGGCATGCCGGCCCATGGCAGGGGGATTGGAACTAAATGATCTTTAAGGTCCCTTCCAACCTGAGCCATTCTATGACTCTACGATTCTATTTCCCCCTCTCCTCCTCAACTGACAGCTGAGCTAGTTTAAGTTACATCACATTAGCTGTGAGAGCTAACACAAAGAAGCCAGCCTACAGTAAATTGAGATGAACTCTAAACTCTACACCAAGAAAGAGTTTTTTAGATAGGCTGGGTTTTGCAGGTTGAGTTATGCTCAGGCTGAAACGGAAATACAAACACTTATAAAGCTATGGGCAAACAGCTAGGGTATGACCTTGGAAGAGTGTTTTGAGAGGAGTATAATTGGAAAGAATGCTTAGAGTATGGAACAAGAAAGCTGCTGGCTGCTTGATTTTGATCCTATTTGGTAAACAGACCTTTGATATACTTTACAAATGAATAGAAATATGAGTTTGTCCTTTGTCATCTGAGAACAATGGCCAAAATAAGGGCTAGCCTAAAAATGAGGATCCAGAGAAAGTGGTAAAATAGGTAATCAGTGTAGCAGCAGAAAATAAAAAAATAAATTAAAAAAATAAAAATATAAAAAACAGTAGAATCTCTACATTTTAGTGCAATTATTCCATTTTAGCAGTTTCTACGTTTTCTGTGGTCTAGAGTTTATGCTATAGTCTTCCTGTAGCCCCTGCGGATAGCTTTTCCCTGCCCCAGCCTGAGCTTTTTCTGCTGAGAAAGATCTGTGAGAATAACTGTACAGAGACGAGAAGGACCAACATTACAGACAGAAGTGTGATTGTTTAGGGTAACTAATAACTCAAGGATTCAGGAAGGAAAACACCAGCATGGGAAGATGTGAGGCCCCAAAGGGTAAATTTATGCGTGCAAGGGCTTAGGATGCTGAGGTCCCAGCCAGGAGTCCCATGTTAAGTTTTCAGTGTCATGGGTGGATATGGAGGCTAGTGGCAGCTTCCCAGTGCCGTGGGACTCAAGGAGGAGTCACTGGTGCTGGCCCTACCCCTTCCTTGAAAATGCTAGCCCAAGTAGCAGCAGATCTTCAGGTACCTCATCCATTGTGGCGGTGAGCATGCAAGTACCTAACATTTGTTGATTTCTAGCTATCTTCTGTTTGTGCTAGCTGGTGCATAACTGTTTTACAGTTTCATTTCTTATATCCTTCTTGCAGAATCTCTCTGCATTTTCTTAAGATGTCTGAACAAGCCAAACCAAGTGAGAGGCCATAAGGAAGACAAGGAGCAGAGAGAGAATGAACAGTGCCATGACTTCACTGTTAGCCCAGTATTTGCAAAATTTCATGCAACAGGGTGGCAGGCCTGACACACTGCAGGAGCACCAGCCTCAACACTTTCTACTCCCTGCTCCAGCCTCAGCACTTACAGACCCATGGCATTTCATGTGGCCCAAGAAGGCCAGTTGTAGGCCATGCTGATTTAATACCACTTGCACAGACCAGCAACATAAATGCTGCAATTTAGCCTCTAGAGTGCAGAGTATAAGCCTCCCCTATTATGCATAGTTTCTAAGACTCAAGTCAGTAAGCGATTCCTCAGGGAGAAGCAAGACAGCTTGCTGACTGTCATACAACTTTCTGTTGGAGCAACCGACAGGAAAAATCAGACACCAGTCAACTGAGGCACTGATCCAAAGCCCCTTTAAACACCTTGGTGACTCTTGAAAATAAGATGTAGGAGCTTTTCAAGAGATTACCCCTAATCTGTCACAGCATGCAAAACAACTTAATACATTTATCATTTTCTTTTCAGCTAGAGAATTCAAATCCCTCTGTGACAAATCAACTAGTAAGTCAAACTTCTACTTAACAAACATATGTCCTAAAATTGCAAAGGGTGGGTCCATTTGTCACTTAATTGTCCTGAACACACCAGGCCTCCTACCAGTTAGAACTTTGCTATTGAATCAAATGGCCATAGTACTGGGAGACCACTTTTGTGTGTGTCTTTGAAATCTTGTTTTATGCTATCATGTTTGACCTAGTCACTTCACAAACACTAGTTCAGGTCAACAGACATAAGCTTTCTTGTTAACCTGGACCAATGCACCACAAATTACTTTTATTTACCTAGCACCTTCTCTTCCCACATTATGTTAAATGCTGATCTCAGAAAAGCAAATAAGCTGTCTTTTCCCTTTTTCATAATGACTGTCAGCTTGTGCTTTAACCAACAACTCAAGCCTCTGTCTGGCTTGTAAGAATCCTTGAGATACAGTGAAATAAAAATCTGTTTTGTCTTTCATTTTATATCCTGTTTCCCAGAAAGTATGAATATTTGCTTTTCAGCCGTATCATTTGAGTATTAAGGTATTTCCTTCACCATCCTCAAAAGCTGATTATTCTAATACAGCTCAGGAAAGCAGTATTTGGCTTCTTTCAGGTCAGAAATACATCGAGTTTTATTTTTAAAAATTCTGTTAGATCATTCAGCATTAGATATATTCAAACTAAAGTCACCTTAATACTAAAAATCAAATTCTTGGATATCAAATGCTCTGGCTAGTGGCTGTTAAATAGCAATAGTTGCTTCCAAGTAAGTGCATCTTTCTTAGAATCATAGAATGGCTTGGGTTGGAAGGGACCTTTAAAGATTAGTTCCAACCCCTTTGCCATGGGCAGGGATGCCACCCACTAGATCAGGTTGTCCAGAGCCTCATCCAACCTGACCTTGAACACCTCCAGGGACGGGGCATCCACAGCTTCTCTGGACAACCTGTTCCTGTGCCCACACTCTGAGTAAAGAATTTTTTCCTAACATCCAATCAAAATCCCCCTCTTTTAGTTTAAAACCAATCCCCCTTGTCCTGTCACTGTCTGCCCATGTTAAAAGTTGCTCTCCATTTGACTGAAAGGCCAACATGAGGTCACCCCAGAGCTTTCTCTTCTTTACACTGAATAGCCTCAGCTCTTTCAGCCTTTCTCCATAGGAGAGGTGCTCCAGCCCTCTGATCATCTTTGTGGCCCTCCTCTGGACTCAATCTAACAGGTCCACCTCTTTCTTGTGCTGGGGGACCCTGACCTGTATGCAGTACTCCAAGTGGGGCCTCACAAGGGCAGAGCAGCAGGGGACAATCACCTCCCTCAACCAGCTGGCCACTCCTCTGTTGATGCAGCCCAGGACGCAGCTGACCTTCTGGGCTGCAAGTGTGCACTGCTGGCTCATGTCAAGCTTTTCAGCCACCAGAACCCCCAAGTCCTTCTCTGTAGGGCTGCTCTCAGTGAGTTTTTCTCCTAGGCTGTACCATACTCTGGGATTGCCCCGGCCCAGGTGCAGCACCTTGCACTTGTTGAATCTCATGAGGTTTCCATGGGCCCACTTCTCAAGGTTGTCCACATCCCTTTGGATGGTATCCCTTCCTTCTGTTGTGTGAACTACACCACCACTCAGCTTAGTGTCATCTGCAAACTTACTGAGGGTGCACTTGATCCCACTGTCTATGCTGTTGATGAAGATATTAAACAGTACGGGTCCCAGGACAGACCCCTGAGGGACACCACTTGTCCTTGGCCGCCACCTGGACATAGAGCCATTGACCACCACTCTCTGGGTACAGCAATCGAGCTAGTTCCTTATTCACTGAATGGTCTATCCTTCAAATCCATGGTCCACCCTTCAAATCCATCTCTCTCGAATTTGGAGATCGGGACCTCCTGTGGGACTGTGTCGAAGACCTTACAGAAGTCCAGGCATATGACATCTGTCGGTCTTCCCTTGTCAACTGATGCAGTCACTCCATCATAGAAAGCCACCAGATTGGTCAGGCATTATTTGCCCTTTGTGAAGCCATAATGGCTGTCTCAGATCACCTCCTTGTCTTGCATGTGCCTTAACATAGTGTCAAGGAGCATCTTTTCCACGATCTTCCCAGGCACAGAGGTGAGGCTCATTGATCTGTAGTTCCCTGGGTCTTCCTTTCTATCCGTTCAAAAAATGGTAATGATGTTTCCCTTTTTCCAGTCACCAGGGACATGATTTTTCAAATATGATGGAGAGTGGCTTGGCAACTACATCTCAGTGACCAGATATAATTTGAAGTGCTTGTTATCCAACTGAGCATGGAATTTTTAAATACCTTGTTCTATTATATCCATCCCATTACAACCATTCTTTCAGCAATTTCTTTGTAAAATTAGATTTCTGCTAGGTTTCTCTCCCTTAAAACAGTGAACCAGTGAACTACAGAAATCTCTATTGCCTCTCACATCATATTTTACTTTATTCATGTATTAGATATAGATTAGCATCTTGTCTTGGAGAAGCTTATATTTAGTAGAAAACAGCAGAGTTTCAGTTAAACAATAACTGAATATACCCTTCATGCTTTAAAATAGCAGGAATTTTTAAGTGTTCTTTCTCATAGGCACAATTCTCAAGCTTTTCTCTCTTTTTTTTTTCCCAAGTGTGATTAGGCTAATGGTACTATTGTGATCAGTGTTTTTTCAGTGTAATGAAACCTCATTGAACAAAATATCTTCTTTCAGCCACATAAATCATTATTTGTGACCTACTAAAATGTGACAATACAAAACTTTTTTCCATTCTAACTGATCTCCATGGATTTAAAATTTTAATTTCAAGTTTAAGAACACAATCTTCAAAACAGAGAGGATTTAATTCTAGAAAACTTGGCACACCATTATGTTTCCTACGTAAAAAAAAAAAAAAAAAAAAAAAAAAAAACCTGGAAGAAACATAAAAGCTATGTAATTTCATCAGATAATCAGTTGGGCTCCCTTGGGTTTCCTGAACAGCAATACTGTCTAAATGCAGATGCGCTGTGCTTCAGTCCAGATGGACACAACAACCTGTGATGAAGCCACAGTAATTAGAAAAAGCCGTTATCTTCAGGACCACTGCAAATGTGATGGGAATGTTAGGCTGTCTTGAAGTACACCAATGAAGTACAACACTGATGCTACTTAGAGAAATAATGGCTGGGTACAGCCATAGGCAATCCAATCCTGTGATTCCTTGAGTAGTGGGTCAGCTCTCTTGGGGGAGAACTGGTGCCAGGGGGACACCACTCTTCCTCATACATCAGCCCTCTCCTTGGCTTGTTTCAGCTTCTCCTTCATAGCAACTGCTGCTGCTCCATATGCAAGGTTTCTGTGCTACAGTGCAAGAAGGGAGGGAAGAGGGTGCTGGGGAGAGAGGAGTGGCATAACAGGACCACCCAGGTATTTTTCCAGGTGAGGAGTGAGGGGGAGAAGAGTCTGTTTGCCCCAGGACCCAAAACAGCTCTTGGTGTGGGCTCTAATAGCACTGCTGGAACAACCAGACCTACAAAACACTGGCAAACACAAGGGTTTATTTTTCTTTTTTTCTTTTTTCCCTTCTTTACTTATTTTCTCTTTTCTTCCCTTCACCTCTTTTTCCTTCTTCCTTTCTTTCCTTCATTTTTTCATTTTCTTTTTTTTTTGCTCTCATTTTCTTTTTTGTCTCAAGCTATTTATTTCTCTTTCTCCCTCTCTTTCTCTCTTTCTTGCATTCTCTCTCTCTCTCTCTCCCCCTCACCACAAAACACGTCATTTCTTCAGAGAACACCACTCCATAATTTAATGGCAAAGCATCAAGGACTCTCAATAGCATCAAAAACAGTACTGTTGCTCCACCAGTTTGATTTAGAGATCCTCCCCATAGATAAGCTGCTATTTTTAAAGCATAGTTACATTGCAAAACAAGCCAGAGCATGCATTTATAATTTCAGTTTTTTTGACAGGAATTGTCTGAAAACAGCCTTTTTAACCATTGATGATAAACATAAAGAAATAGATAACGATGAGATGATTGAAGTAAAACACTTTTCTTTTTGCTTAAGGGAAGGTTGCATGCACTGTTTCTTTAGAGTAATTTCAGTATAAATCCACATCCTCAGAGAACTATTCTTAAAGTCAAATTTTTTAACATACTTGCTTGATCCTGGAGGGAACATTACCTTCATTTACTGGTAGGTTTAAAAATCTTATTTTCATGATCATCAGTCATTATAGTGGTACAAGGTAGGCACTAACCTATACATAAAGATACACCCATTTTGGTGGACATGTTTATGATAACATAAGTTATTTCAGAAACAGAAAAAGAGTACAGAGGTAAAAAGAAAAAAAACTAATAAGTACTTTTTTAGTAGAAATTTCTCATTTTAAAATTTGTTTTATAGCAAAATATCTGGCCAAAATCTTTCACAAAGTTTAAAGAAAAAAATCATTAAAATAATGTCTTCTATTGTATTTTTTTACCAGAAATGTGTCAGAATGACATCCTTTGAAATATTTTTACCGAAGTTGTGAAAAAACTTGGAAATGCAGGCCAAAGATTAATTTTTACTACAGCAATGTAACTTATCAGAGATGTAAATTAAAAACAATCACAAAAAACAATCAGTAAAAAAGAAATTATACAATATTCAGAATCAACGATAAGAATGAATAAAGCTGGAATTCCTTGTGACACTGTTCCATACCACTCCTAAAGTAGCAGAGGTGTTTAAGTCTACTCTAGTTTAATGGGTAAAGGTTGCTTTGAGGTCCTTTCCATAACTGTGTGATACCTGCATGTGAAGATGGAGCTTGAGCTAATGAAATACTAATGGGAAGTAAATAATTACATCCCCTTTCACGTATACAATACTCCAATCAGTATATTCCTGAACAGGATTTCCTTTCTTCTTTTGCAGCAGCTGCACAATGGATGCTTCAGGATTTTGTATTTGATGAGTGCTTGCTGTAGGATACCACAGGATCCTGCTGTCATCATTTTTCAGGGAGCAGCATGCCACAAACACATTTTCTGTGGATAGAGACAGGGATCTTGGGGCGTTGTTGCTTGCATGCATGTGGGTCCTGTTCTAATCTGAATTTGCAGGTGCCTGGCATGTATGTAAGAGCACAAGAAATTTCTCCTGACTCCAGTAATTAAGGTACGATAGATATGATCCAAGGTAACCTCCTGCCTTTTTTTCTGTGTATTAATCATCAGCTATTTTATCCTTTTTTTTTAATTTATTTTTTTCCTTGGCATAGCACTTCATACTTATCTATATTGGCTTTACTTTGCAAAATTTCTTTTCACAGTTTATCATGACCATCTCGAACTTTACTTCTGTCCTCCACAGAGTTTGCACATTTCTTAGTTTAGGTCAATATCAAATTTCCTCTTAAATTCAAATCCTTAACTAAACCATGAAACTGAGCCAAGTCCAGGATAGAGAAGTTATTATTGTTTAACTAGATAAGACCCATTATTTGCACATATCAAAGCAGAAAAGAATGATTAGCATGACAGTTCAGGTCATCGAAGAGAAGTTAATGGTCATTGACCATGGTTGTTTGGAAGAATTATGTTTGTACCAATTAAAAAGTCAACAGCCACCAAGTGAGGAAAAGCATGAGGAAAGATGAAAGCCACTACAAGAAGATTGCTTCAACCCCTGGGGGGAAAAAATGCAGGAAGAAAATGTAGTGAAATAATAGCAAGAAAACGGTAGAAGGAATTAGGGAAAAAACATCCTTAACTGCTGTGCCTCATGTGTTTCGAGTTGTTTCTATGGTCACAGAATAAGAAGGTCAAATCAGATCAAATAAAGCAGGACAGAACTGAACAGTACAATTAGGCCATAGTCAAAAAGTAATTACTTTTCCACCCAGTAGAGATTGCATGTTACTTTTTGGAACTGTACATTATTATCTAAATAATAGATAGCAGCCAGAGAAGCAACTGGGAATGAATTGGAAAAAATCAGCTAAAAAGCCACTTAGCTAAATATTATAACATTACAATTTATATTAAAGCTCAGATAAACTTGAAAGTTGGATATTGGTGGGTTTTAACCTATTTATGCTCATTCATCAAGAGACTAGAGGAATAAAAGATGCAGAACAGAACTAAAATACAATAGTACTGAAGTAATTTTTAAACTACTCAACTAAAACAACATTCCCTTTGCTCTGTTCTCTTTGCATTTTAATCTTTTGATATTATGGTTATGATTAAGACATATAAACCATATAACCTATCCTGGCGATGGTGTACAATGGTGTACATTAGATAACTTTAACTCTCTCTGGAGTCTCTTATTTTTACTTCAGCATCCTTTATCTCAGCCATGCATTCTTCCTATTTTCTCCACAGGGCATGAGATGCACTTCACAAGGCATACAATCTTCACATTTTTGTCAGTCATATATCTCTCTAAAGTAGCTTGCTAAATAAGTCATCTGTTTTACACTGCTGAAGTCGATTCTTGGCTGAACTAAATGGCATGGCTTTGTGGATGTAAGTAGAACTTCCTAATTTATCTTTCACAAAGGTAAAACTCTTTGTTTGAAAAGGTTTACATGTCCTCATTGATTCTCTTCACTTTTAGTAAAATATCTTCACTCAGCATGGCCAGAATCAGCTGCCAGCACCTAAAAATCATTAGAATCACTCCACTAGTGATGGAAATAAAATCTAGTGTAGTGTAAATCAGCCTCCCTAGTCATCAACCGTCTTTCCACAGAAGCCCAAATTACCCTGTGTTGTCTGCAATGCATCAGTGGCTACCAGATATGAAGAAAATGTAGTAAGTCATTCCCATGTCTGGAAGGAACTATGATCACACCACCTGAGTTATCATCATCCCAATCCAGACACATTTCTGCGCTTCACTATCACTACTTCAGAGAACCACTCCTAATCAAAAGTAATTCCTTCAGCTCCATCTGCCAGCCCTGGAATCCAGAGGGTTAAGGAAGCTGTAATTTATTTCTACCAAGTGAATAGAAAATTAGGATCTCTCACTTTCTCTCGTTCTCATGCGTCCCTGAGGAAAAAAAAAAAAAATTATTTCACTGGAAATTATGATTTCATCAGTTGAACTGAAAATCAAGAAATAGACCACTTTAAATATTCACACCATCTTGATTAAGCAGGTGTCTCCAAGCCGTATTATCGCAAAGTGATTGTCAGAATTTCCATTGTAAATCTCTTCCCTCCTTTTCAGTGGTTTATACTTGAGCCTTGGCTATAAGAGCACATTCCAGCCTGGAATTTAGGCTGGCTGGATTATTAAAAAGAGGGTGAATTTTCCTTTACAAATGATATTAAAACAAAATGTAGAACTAATAAAATTTTGTTTTTTTTTTCAGAAAGGGAGAAAGGCAGGAATGTTTTTCTATATTACACATGTTGACCCAGAACTAGCCACAATCTGGTAAAGAAAAGCAGAGCTGGAAAATGTCATATTTCCCCAGATGACAAAGGAATACTCTAAGCTGGCAACCCATTATGCTCCCTCATTCTGCTTCATTCCCTGTAACTCCTGGAATGGAAAGAAAATAAAAATTAAAATTATATGGGACACAGAAGGATGCAGTTATTTCTCTAATTACAGAAATCACAGGCCTCACTATCATATCATTCCTAGTCTTACTGTGTTTGTTTTTTTGATACGTTGTGAAGTGCTGAAATACTTTTGCTCATTTTGTAGATGTGAAATAAACACAAGATTTTCACCTAATAAACTTTAGATGGAACATCAAGGCACCAGCCACTTCTTTGCTCGTGCTCAGTGTTTAGGCTATGTTCACAATAATAAATTCAACTGTCCCAAGAGAGATACCAACAGACATACCTAGGCACTGAAAATCAACTGTAAATGCTTCTAAGTGAGTATCACTGTCACAACAGCCCGTGACATGGTTTCAGCCTATGCCAATTAGTACCCTCCCAAGCAACTCTTGGGCATGGTTCAGGAGTTAGCAGTGGCCAGAGATCATTCTTAGCAGGAGAGAAAGAGAGTTTAATAGTATTGGCCTTAGTTGTTCCCTGTCAGCTGGCCAGAGAACAGTCCCAGACATGTTTAATTTACTACTACAGAAGATGCCAAAATAGTCAGAACCAGCTAGTGTAGTGCGTGGAAGCCACATCTTTGTGCTGAGTTATGCCAATGCTAGCAGAAGCCTTTCTTAGCATAAGGTATAAGAATGCCCTCTCTAGCCATCATACTCTGCAGTACTTCATCATGGCTCAGAGTGTGATCATTTTTGTTCTCCTTTCCATCTATATTAAGGTTATATACTCATCATCAGTATAGCAGCAGTTTTCAGTGCAACTCTGCCGAGAGAAAAAATCATGTCTGTTGATACTTTCATGGAAGTAAGAATATGACTGTTTAAAGGAATTGGCAATAATATGCAAACTGCTTTTTCCATGCACACTCTGTAACAACATTTCCTAAGTATTTTATTCTCCTTTAGTAAAGAATCAGTGTTACAGGTCCATAAAATGAAAACATGTTCTCCTTAATATGCATTCAAAGTGAAAATCACTTTACTATCATAAAACCTAATAATTGGATGTTATGTGGGAAAACTGAGAAAAGAAATGAAGTTTCCTGTGAAGTGGCACTAAAGATGTTGCACAATCCTGAAACCGGCCACAGATATGTCTAAGCCACCATCCTGTACTGGCTTGAATAAACTTTTCATTTTTCTTACATCTGCATGCAAAAACTGCAAGCCTACTTGTGACTGAAATAAGAAAAAAGTTGTAAGTAGTGTAATGATCTATTATTAAAAAAGCCATTGTTCACTTATTTATTTGAAAATTATTTTCAAGCACTGTTTTTTCATTATTTAACTTGTATGTGATTAATGGCATTGGTGACATTGACTTAAATATTGTATCTGTTGAACCCTTTTTGAATATCCAAAGCCACAGAGGAGGCTTCTGTTTCCTAAAATCCCAGACTCCAACTGAGGAATTCCCATCCTCTCACACATTAAAGAAATTGAGAGCTGGATTCTCTTATTTAATGCTGGGCACAACTCAAGAAAGGAAATTGTGTTTTAATTCTGGATTCTCTATACACCTTGGTTATATACCCTTCATTTTACATCATTAATCTTTAGAATTCCAACCTACAGTCCCATCAATACTGATGGGAGTCTTTTATCATTCTAAAGAGGTTGAGACAAACACTGACTCAGAAACAGTTTTCAAAAGGAACAGAATGAAAGTGATGTCAAATTCAAGACCACAATCAGCTCCAGAAGTTTTCTGTTGTTGTTGTTTGTTTTTTTTTTTCCCCTTTCTAAGGAGATCTAAGATCTAAGTAGTACTAAAAGTGTCATAATGTTTAAAACACAGGTTTGTTTCAAACTACAGCTTTGAAAGTAGGGGGCTGCAGATTCTGTAATGTCACTGAATCCTTTTTATGATACTACTGTAGAAATGTTGAGGCAGCAATAACTCTCAGTAGGATTACATCCTGGCAAGCAGCAAAGCAAAATGCTTGTAGTGATCCCACTGTGTGTTAATCACATGGTTAATTTGTTAAATTTGCATTTCATTTGTTTCTGTAGCTTGGCACAAATTTTATTGATAAGGGCTTTTTTTTTAATTGTTTTGTTTTGGTTTTGCTGTTTTTTTCCATTGTCTTCCACGAGATTCTGCATTGATCAATCCGCTTTCTGTCCACAACTCCATCATAATTAGTGACTGAGTATGTAGCTGAGTAAGAAAAGTTAATAATAGGGCATAGTCTTTTGTGAAGTGTCTCGTTGTGTAATTGTTGCTTTTCTGGGTTCATAGGTTGCATGCAATTTGCTTTGGTTTTGATCTTATTTTCTTGTGAAATTGTTTTAAGATAAGCCTCTCTCAGTGATTTTTTTCAAGGTCTTTCTTCTTTGTTTGATTAATTTTCATCCTTTTGATTTCCTTATTTTCTTTTATAGCAAATGATTGGGGTGGGTACTCTAATATGGGGTCATGAGGAGAATCCAGCTCTCTTGCTCCCCCCAGCTGCTGAAGAAAAATATCAACAGCAATGTCATAAACCCAGAAATGCGTCCATCATTTCTCTGCCCAGATAACCTCACCAAACTAAAATGAATCACTTCTAAAAAAATAAATAAATATATATATATATATATATGCATTGGGTCCTAGACACTCAGCAATAAGAAATTCCCTCCATAACAATAACATTATCCCCATTGCTAATTCCACCAATCCATAGGAAAATAAAGCAAGCATTTCTTAGCCTCTTGTAACTCACTGCAGCCAAGTATTAGTATATGCTTGGCTGGATCACAGTCCATCTAAAATGTAGTATGTTGTAAACCCCTTGGAGTAACAGAAGAACTGATACATGAAATAGCTAGGATACAAATCAGCTAGAGTTTTAGGCATCATAGACAATATCATGAAACATCCTTTAAAGAAAGTAGACAACTAGTCCTTGGTTATGAATATGGATTGCACTAGAAGTTTGCATTTCTTATTACCCATTGTCTGATTTAAAGGATCAGTACTGCATTTTGCGCTGCCTGAAAACTGCAGCTGCTTTTCAAAGTAGCTCCAAAGGACAGAGCACCATATTATGAATTATCCCTCAAGTATGGACAAAAACCACACTGGTTTTGATTGGGGTAGGGTTTTGGGCCAAACATTTAGCAGAAGGGGGGAAAGGAAATCCAAGTTGCAGTGGCAGACCTAGTGTCTCCAGGTCTCATAGAGACTTTTGATTTCTCTCTTTCTGTTTTATTTCTTTCTTTCTTTTTAATCTGCAGGAGCAATCATATACCCCTGAACTTTTTTTTCAGACAGACTAAGAGGTGTCATTTACATCCCTGACTCATTATGACTGAAGGAATCTTCTTTGGATAAATACAGGGTTTTACCTTTCAGTTGTTCCAGCTTTCTCTTGCAATTAGCTTCAGTACTTCACTCACTGACATTCCTTCTGACACTCATGTTTCACTAATGGATCAGCAAGTTCACTTTCCATAGGCTGAACTGTATTCCCAACCAAACATTTTTTACACCAAGGAAACCTTCAGAACTCAACACTCACTACAGAGTCTGGAAAGGTAGAAACTGTTGAACCAAAGTCCCCACTCAAAGCCACGGCACCTCTTACCCAAGGGTGTGGAAAATGGGGAAACTACTTCCTTCAGAGAGGAAGAAGCAGAAGAGGATGTTCATCTCTGCATGTATGGCATTCCTTTGTTCTCTGGTATGACATTTGCCTTCAGGAGATTTTCTCTGCTACGAGAAATTCTTCAAGGGGATCATTCAAGAATGATCTCAAAGGAGAATTAAGTACACTACAAAGGTCTGACAGAGCCCTTGCAAGGGGATAGTGAACTGAGAAAAGTGAAGCAAGGAGTTCACTGATCCTGTCTTTTCCTATCTTCCTGGGAAGTAGGTAAATGATTTGGGTTTTGTACTGTCCTTTAGAGAATATCATCCACTGTGAACCACCTGGGTTTTGCTTTGGAGGCCTGTGAAGGTTTCTAAGGCCAAAGTATCTTTTCCAATAACATATTTTCCAAAGCAAACATGGTTAGAAAATGAAAGTGTTCAGTGGGCAGAGCAGAACTTCCACAGCTTTTTTTCACTTTCTCAGAGAGAAACAAGAAATGTCTACTAGAAGTTATTGCAACAGCAACAGCAGGGTCTGGATTGTAAGGTGGTAAGGAACACAAACCATATCTGACAATATGGAGTAATAAAATCATCTTCTGAGTTCAGTGCTAGCATGGGTTCAGGCTACCTTTTAGCATCAAAGCTGATCAAAGTCAACCACAAATTGTAAAAGATGAGTATTTGAAAATCTGGTGCCACTTTTTACAGCAATCTTTAAACAGTGTTTGCAGTGTCTCTGGTGTTTCACCCACTTTAGCTACATCCAGACTTGACCCAGGAATAAAGTTCTCTCTAATTATGTCTGTGACAAAGATCTTTGTCCAAATACACAGAAAAAAAATCTGAATCAAAGATTTCAAATTCAGAACTAATCTTTGATCTCTCAGTCTGTCTAGAACTTAAGCAGACAGAAGAACTCAGGAGCACCCCACCCAGTCAATCAAATGATTAAAGAAACACCAATACAAACTTTTACATTCAGATATGACCAAAAAACCCCACCCTGCATATCAGTCCAGTTCCAGAGTATTATATAAAAGAGTCCAAAAGTGTTTCCTTCATGATTCTTGGTTTGTGAATGCAAAAGATAGACAAATAAATAAATAAATAAAGATCAGAACATCACTTTTTAGTTGTACTGCCCCAAAAGAAATAAAACCTTATTTATTTAATCTCATGTCACCATCAGACCTGCCCTCAATAAATAAATAAATAAATGAAAACAAGCCAAGAAGCACACTGCTCATGGTCATAGAAAAGCTGATCAAGGAAAGCATTAAAAAAAAAATGGGGAAGATGTCACATTTTAGTCTCTGTTGGAAAACGTCTTACAATCTCAACAGTGGATCCATTACTCTAATCACTCTGTAATGAAGGACTTGCTAAACAGATATATTAAGAGAAAAATAATGCATCCAGTAGTGTCCGCTCTTTGTGAACTCATATCTGTACTACATAGAAGAGAATGCCCTAAAGAAAACTCTTAAAGAGTGGTTAATTAACATATAAACCACAAATGTCAGAGTATCATAAATATTCAAGTAGTGATGGATAGTGGGATAAACCCTGAGTGCATGCCATAAGTTTTTTATCTCCATAGCTATCTTGAGTTGGATATTTACAGTAAATTACAGCTGCACATGCTTTACTCCAGAGCCATATGTTTTATTATTCAACCAGATGTAAGCCATAAAACTGTTTTATCTATTTTGTGGTTCAGCTTAGTACTAATAAAATAAACTACAAATACCTGACTTATAGCTTTGCTGGCATTTTTGCACTCCAGTGAAGTGCAGTGCCAATGACTTGTGCAGTGAAAGTGATCTAAGAAAATCATATGTTCTTCCCATTTCTTAAGCTTTCATAAGGACCTTAAATATCTGAATGAACAGTGTTGGGCTATAACTTGTTCTTTTATTGTTTTTCATCACATGGACTATCACCATCACTGACAGTTCATGTTTTCTCCTGGAGATTGGAAAGGACATTGCAAGGGGCCTGCACTCTGTCTTGGTGTCTACATTACTGATATTCCTTAAGTGTTCCTTAAGTGTAGCACCAAATTACTAAAATAATCATCTAATCTAGGAAGGATGCATTTAGTTATATATACTTATATATATATAAAGTTGCAATTAACAGGACATTCCTCTGACTTTTTCATCTATTACATTAAATCTTGAAAACAAGAATCAAAATGCATGAATTTGTCTTACCACTATTTTGGGATCAAGATTCTTTTAAGCACCTATGAAAGCTGTCCTAAGTGCACACACAAATGTTTTCCATTTATGTCAAGTGTGGTGGAAGACAAATTCAGCTTTCATATCACTGTTTTTGCCAAAAAGAATTCTCAGAGGTCATATAATCCTATTTTTGGTGTGGAATGTGACCATAAACAACACGGCATATCATGGGGGTAGAGAAGACATGAAGAATTTAGTGAAAAGATCACAAAATACAGCCAGTTTTCTGAACATTTTTACATACACTGCTGGCCTTGGAGTAACATGTTCAGTCTTGAGGTTGTCATGGACATCTGTTAATAAGTCTTCCTAGACAAACAACATTCATTTGATTCTCAAAATGCATAACCCTAGCAGACTAATGAGGAACTGAATGCTGAATGTTTATCAAAGGGGACTCTCTTCCATTCCATCCACCTCTTGCATACTTTCAAAGAATTAATCTATTTTAACAAGGGACCCTCTCCGTATTCTATGGCCTCAATTCAATCCCTAAAACAGGGGATTAAGTCCAACTTTCTGCAAGTTGAAATTAAAGTGGTTTTAGTTGTTGTTTTTCAAGCTACTCTGAGTGTTAATTGGGGTAAAATCTGCAGCTCCTGGATTACCATTCACATTTCGCTTAACAGAGAAGGAAAACTTTGCCAGAACTACCACAAGGACTAAGGAAAATGAAGTCCTTTAACCCTTTCTCAGCATAATAAGCAGATATCACTTAGAGGAACACAGGCAATTTAAAATGTTTTCATTACTCTGCATTCAGTAATAAAGTTGAAGGAAAAAAAAAGTACTGTGTCATTTTTCACTCCTCAAAATCCTTCAGATTTCATTACGATTGATTAAAAATAATTAGGCAGATGTAACAGGCAGGAATGCTTTTAAACCCTTTGTGCTTAGATTTAAATCTGAAATAATGCAGATAAAGGAAGTGTGAAAGATTTCATACCATGGTCCCACAAGTATTCGTAAAATGTAAGTGCTGTTTAGATACTTTCTTATGCCAGGTACTTTATCATTTTTATGCTGCTGCTGAAAGGATAAGGTCTCAAGTGTGAGTTCCTGTGATAAACACATTTTCTTTTGGCTCATGAGTCATAGACAATGTAAAAAGTCGTTTTCCTCTCAAAACGACAATATTTTGAACATCTGGTTGATACCCTTCTTAACAAAATTTGTTCCACTGCTCTATTACATATAAACATCTGTCATTTATATCAAGCAGTTGACAAATGCTCTATCATGAATTCTAAGAACCAGCATACTAGATCATTAAATATTATTTTTATACAAAATGAAAACTGCTTGTTTGTGATGAAGATTGAATCTTATTCAATCAAAGTGACTTCTTTATCAAAGGAGAAAAATGGGTTAAATTTATATCAACAATCTTCAATTTTCTTTCTCCCAGCAACTGTATTTAATTACTCTAAAACCTTTTTCACATAAAAGACAATGACGTGCTACTGAGTGACACTACATGGGTACTGCTTAGTGAGTGAGTTTATCTATCTGAAAGACTGAAAGTTCTAAGAAGCTCCAGACCCTCTGAGTTTTCTAGATATGTATGCCTTGAGAAGTAATTTGTTAAAAAATAAGTTTTCCACGAGTGTTCAGAGCTCATGGATTGCTTCATTTTTGTTTGCTTTGTTTGAAAGGGACATCTACAGCCACACATACAAACAATATGTCCCAGTAAACATTGTTCCTTGAAAGAAGTGTGAAATCATTTCTGCCTCTCCTTTTGGATACCTAGAGGACTATGAAAGGAAAATCCAGTGCACCTATCACTGATTTTTACAGTGTCCCAACTACCATCCAAGCAAGAGGTGATCATCTGAGTTTTCTGAGACCAAATGGTTGCTGTGTGGTCCATTCTGTATTTAGGAAAGAAAGACCTCTTCCATGGCAGGATAGAACAAACTCCCAGGAAGCTTCAGCCAGAATTTCCACAGGATTCTGCCTCCCTAAATTTTTAAAGTTGGAACTGGAACCCAAATAGGAAGGGCCTTCTGTAGTTTTGTGATTCATGACTTGAAGAAAATCTATGTATGACCTCCAAAACCAGCTGTATTGGGTAGAGTCCACTATTAAGAGCAAGTCAAGATGTGTAAATGAGGTGTCTCCTTCTTTCCGTTGACTGTATAGACTAAACAGAGAGTCACCTGGCAACAATTAATAGAAAAATGGATTGCATTTCCTAAATGAGGTGCATAAAGTGGGCAGCCTGCACCTGGTCGTATGAGCGTTAAATTTGCCATCCTTATTCACATTGTATGAAGCATTTTTCATAGCTTTTCAGGAGACGCATTGCACAAGACATTTGTAACTAGCTGAAAACAAAGAAACCCTGTGATTCACTGAGAAAAAGGATATTTAGTTAGATTCATGGCAGAGCCAGAGGCAACTTTAGAGCTGCAAATGCAATTACTGCTGGCCAAAGGCATTTGCTTTCCACTGGGGAAAAAAGAAAAAAAAGAAAAAAATAAGTCTGCTCTGATTTGTCTGATTTCTGTCCGGTGAAGAACAGCATAAAACATGCTCAACCTTAGGCAATCTGGAAGATCCTCTGTAAGAAGAGAAAAGATTTGGAAAAGGAACCTCTACCGACATGTGTAACATGAAAGAAGATAATTTCATCATCCTCTACCTTCTCCCCAGTGTTATTAAAATAGTCTGAACATTGCTTTCTTTATAGCAGTATGGGCAAAATGTATGGAACAATTTGACGTGCAGCATATAGTAACGATGAGAAAGCCAAATCTAATGTCTTAATGAAATCTATTGCAATATAAAAAAATGAATTTATTAATAAGGCAGAACATTATTTGATTTTCTTATTGAGATAGACCATTTCAAGGCCACTTAGGGCAGGGAGAGAGAGCAATGCCTTTACAGTACATTCTTTGTTTCCTTAACGCTGATCACCTGTCATACTTGATTCCCACAGTGGACTTTTTATAGCAATTTGCTATTCTGACCTTTGCATACATTTTTTGCAAGCTTTACTCAGGGACTGTTTAAGTTGGGATGGGTGGGCATATGCTGAGTACGGCAGCAACGAAGTAGGGAAGGATTGCATTTCAGTTGTGAACTGGCTGCATCTCTTAAACCATTCATTACCAGATTCCCTAACATTTGGGTTTTCAAAAGGTGATGAATTTTTGTATGGAAAACGGTATTTTGTTGGCTGGACTCCACTGAAGCATACTTTCAACATTAACTCCCTATTGGCAGCAGTTTCTGCTTATGATTTTTTTTAATGAACACCAGTTTAAACTGGGCTGATCATAACGTCTACTGTAGTAAGGTTAAACCCCAGTGTGTTTTATGAGCCTGACCCAACCAGAGCTCATGTGCTGCAGATGGTAGCTATGCAAAAGGACATTTTTTAGTGTAGGAGTTAAATCTATACAGGATTTGTTAGAATACATGGGGGAAATTAACATTTTTCCATTTCTTTTTTCTTCCTGTTACCTCAATCCCTCATCTCCCTAATCACTGCATGCACCCACCACCGTCTGTCTCTCTGATCTCGTCCATGTTTCCCCTTAGCTTGCAATCTCTTCTACTCCTACATCCCCCAATGACCTCAGCTCCCTCATGCACAGTTTACATTCTCTCAGTGCCCTGATGTAACTATTCTTCATCGTCCCTCAGTCATACATTTCCTCAGCCTCATCACACATTTCTGTGGTTTCCTAAATCCTCCCTCTCACATCTCAGGCCAAACAGCTGGAAACGGGAAAAGAAAAGTTTCTAATTAAAAGCCTCCAATTGTGAATATCATATATTTCATAACTGCTCAGTAAACCTTACAGAAATGCCCTTAATTAACTTCCCTTGAAAATACTGAAAGGCCTTCCCTACCAGAGCCCATAGAACAGAGCCGAAGAAAAGTTGTTATATTTATTACTGATGTCACAACTCAAGAAGCATTCTTCATTAAAACTAAACCATAACCAAATATTGTGGCAAAAATAATATTAATTTGAGCTGTAATATGAGCAATATTATTTTTAACCTAGCTCTTAAGAATTAAATGTAAAATTAAAAAAAATCTGAAAAAAAATGTACTTCTGATGATGTTTCAGGATCAGCAGGCCATCAACTTTAGAACAAGACATCAGCTTAACCCTCATTGATAGAGTGCCCATATCATTCTGCATCTGTATTGCGTCAGTGTTTCTAATCAGTTCTTCCTAATCTCTTTGTCACTACAGGTCTATGACTGGTAGGGATGAAATATTTTTTTTCTTTGGAGATATCTATGAGTGCTTCATTTATTTTGGATAAAAGTAGGTTGAAATAAGCATGGATTAAATTAGAATGGCGAAATTCTCTTTGGGAATAGTAACCATTATAAATTGAGGACAAAACTGAATTGGATAAGAATTAAATAAAAAGGGAAAGATCCTCAGATAACATAAATTGTTATTGCTATTCCACTGATGTCATTACAGATGCATTGATCCAACCCTGCCAAGAATATTCTGAAAAGTAGTACCACAAACCACTGGCAAAAGGAATACCGAAAAAGCTATACCTGCCTCTTATCACAATACACTTTGCTTACAATTGAAAGTTATTTCTTTGTAAATTTTATCCTTGTGAATATTTCCTTCTGAGTTACCTTCAACTCCCTTGGAGCCTTTTCCCTTTGAAATGCAAGGGACTCAGTGTTTCATTATTGCAAGGAACGATAACCATATGCAATTTACATGTATAACTAAGCACTTGGATTTCAAACCTCAAGAGTATGGTATTGGAACAGTAAAAGTTCCTTCTTGAATACACAACCCATTTCAATTACACCTATAGTGAATCCATTTAGTTAAGAAAATAAAGCAACACTTATTTTATTTGCTAGTATGCTATTTATTCTGCCTCCTTCTTCTTCCTACTGAAAACATCTCTCTATATACTACTCTGTTTAGTAACATTAACAGATAAGCCTGTAGAGGCTAGAAATCCTGCCTCAAGGATAGTGGAAAAAAAAAAAAAAGGCTACAAAGAACTCAAAAGAAGCTGCAAATATGGAGACCAGAGGTGAGATTTCTAATGCATCAGGCATGTAATTGCATTAATTCAATACAATGATTAAAGAGCTTTGAAGCAATGCTACTGCCTCAGCCAGACAGATTCTGATTAAGTAACAGAGGTGTGAGAAACCATTATGGATCAAAGACTGATAAGACATGGGCTGGGAAGATCTAGAAAATGTATTTAGTGGCCCTGAGGAAAAAGGAAATGTTAAAATATAAACTATACAATATACTATTACATAGTATTACAAGTTTGTCATTATATGAATACATCAAGGAATACAGTGATAATGAGTAATTTAAAGATTTTATTTAAAATTATTGTAAGGAAAAGAAAATAGATGGTTCAGCTGTAGTTCAAACATCAGTCTTTCACACTTCCAACTTAAATATCTAAATTTAAACACTGGTGAAATAACTCAGCTTCTGAAAATCTAAAATAAGTAGTGGAGTTAAGAAATCATCACAGGATATGTAACAGACTTCCCCATTAACACCACAAACCCAGGGTTCACTCTAGGCAGCCAAATCACCCCAACTTGATTTTCAGGGATGCAAAGGAAATTCCTTGTAATTAGATTGCTTCCTGACTAAAGTGGCTCCTTCAAAATCATAAAAAGCAAGGCACTACATTAATCCAACTTACTATTATCACTAGTCCTGAAAATTAACAGCCAAGCACAGGAGCCTTATTTCTTATTCTATTTCTTTGTTGCTTGTGTTCAGATTAGTGCTTTGTTTTGAGAGGATGTAGCCCAGAAATAGAGAAAAAGTAGGTCCCCCGGGTAGCCAAGATATGGCTGATTTCTGGTATGCAAAAGTCCTGGTAATGAAATGCCATGGAGACTAGTATGCTAGCAAATGCACTTTTCATTTCCTTTTTTTTTGTATGTGTGTGTGTATGGATGTAAGTTCACTGGGCTGTGAATTAATATGAAAGATCCATAAACATTCTGAGCAAATTGCCTATGTTAGTATTTTAAAAACAAAGAGTATTTTAAGGATTCAGCTGGAGGTGTCTACCACAGCAGGAAGGAGTACACTAAACCATGACAAGGGTTTATGAGCAGCCACTGACAGAAGGAAATTTTTGTACTAGCAGCTGTTACAGGTGAACATTTATACTCCAGAAACAGTAGCTTCACACCATAAAGCTTTTTCAAGAGTTTACCAATGGACAGTCCTTTCGGTGTTTATATATATGTATATATATATATTTATTGTGACATATGGCTAAAAAAAAAAAAAAGAAAAAAGAAAAAAAAAGACCTAGAATCATCTTCCTTCTATTATTTATTTTATAAATTTCCAGTTGCTTCAGATCTTTTAAGGATACAGTCTTCTATAAATGTAGTGGACGCAAACAATGTTTTGGGGTTGGTTTTATGTTTTGTGTTTGTTTGTTCTGAGAGCTACGTATTAGCACGACATGATCAAGTTGCTATTGTAGAATCTTCAGATGGTGTTAAATTCTGTATCTTCCCTATGAAAAGATGAAGAGAAGGAAAAATATCACAATTAAAATGAAAATGATAGTACACAGAAAGCCCAAAAATAAGCTCCATTTGAAACTTTTTACATACCTTTTTGTATGTAAATGGCAGATCTGTGCTCATTTTAAATCCTTGTTTTAAGCCAAATACCACTGTGATGCCTTTCTCAACACCCTACAGCAATCTGAACAAGATGTTCAATTTCGGCCAAGCTATACCAAACACCAGAAATGGGAAACAGTAATCAAATATTTCCCTGTGTCCCTTCTGTGGTTGTCTAAAGAAAGAAAGTCTAGTTTTGACTCTTGGATAACTTTAGTACTCTTGGGACCTTTCCATATTTGAATCCATTTTCAGTAGTCTAAGGAGCTTCCCCAACAGCCTGTGTTTGCAGTGGGACAGTAGGATTGTCATTTCAGTCTCCTTTCTCTTTGGGGAATTCCCCCACGTAACACCACATTCACTTCCCCTTTGGTCATTTTTTGTTGCAAAATTAGTGCCACATTACATCTCAACAAAAACATAATGCTAATCAATTCCCATATGCCAATGCTGATTGAAAGGACAGGCTATGGCTTATTGAACCAGCACTGTTGCTTTCTACACAGGTGTTTTCTGTCCCATTTTAACATCTCTTCCAATTAGAAGTCATGCTCCTATAGATCTAGGTCCCAGACCATGTTTGTTTGTTTGTTTGTTTGTTTTTAAATTTTGTTTGTTCGTTTTTAAATTTTGTTTGTTTGTTTTTTCCTGACAACTTAAAGAAGTACATCAGAAAACGGCATGGCTGCAGAGCCTTAGTCTTTGCATGGTGGAGGGGGATGGGGGATTGCTAGAGTTCTTAACATTATGTTTATCCCTGGAAATTGCTTATATTTGGAGCTTTCTTGGACTTAGCCCTTTTAATCCCACTGCATGTAAAGCTGTATACAGGAATACATGCTTTGCATATAATTATTTTCTTCAGCAAGTTGCCCTGTGATAGTTGCAATATTGAGTCTTTGATTCTCTGCATAGCATTTTTATTAATAGTTGCACAAGTACCTCCAGAAACAGTGTGAAATATCTCTTCTTAGTGTTTTGTCTATCCCTCTGGTCAGTCAAAGCCTATCTTCAATCACCAGTAATTTTACATCTTCCCACTACATATCAAACAAATTTATTTATTTATTGGACTTTTGGACTGGGCAGAGAGTAGATTGAGCATGTGAGAGAACCCCTGGTGTAAGGAGGAAGAGAATGAAATCTATCTAGTTAGCTGTATTGGTCTGTATGTTTCCATTAAATGGATGTATCTGTCTTGCCATCATTCACTGTAATTGCAGTGTCTGGTAAGCTGACTTTCCCTCTAGACTAATCTATTTTAAGTTCAATGGATCACGGGGAAGATTTTGAAAGACTTGTGTAGAGCCTACATACTTGACTTCTTAATTCCAAGTGAAGACAATGTTGTGAGCAATATGTACTTCTTAACCAATAACTTATTGGAATATTAATTTGAGATAATTTCTCCATAGGAATTTCCACAGTCAAAAACACTTATAGTGGAGCACCACACATAGACAAATATATAGATACAAGTTGTTTTCAGAAAATACATTTAGATATATTTAGCTGTTACATTTAGAATCATAATCTTTCTATGGGACTGTATTTCTCTTGATTCATCATCGGCTCTCGTGGAACTATCAACACAGTCAAAAGCTGCTGCAGAGAGATTCAGATGCTCTGAATGAGAGTTTATTATACTTTTAGACATTGTTTTGCATTTTATCCAAGTACATCTGGTATAATTAAGACTACTAGACCTTTAGCCTATCTCAAGATACATTCCTTCACTGAAATAACTTGGAAAGACTTGTAGAAGCCCTAAACTCATTCCGAAGAGGATATCCATTAAGCTCTGTAATATCTAGTGGACAAAATGTCATCCTTTTTGCCTAGACTTTCAAAGTATAATGACCTCACCAAACACGCTAACCAAACAGCAATGAGAGAAGTGGCCTTCCAAAATCTCATTTCTGTGGCTAGTGTGATCTCTCTTCAAATCTCAATTTCAATCCAAGATTCATACAATAAATCAGTGGCTTACTTACACCTTACTTTCTTCTCTAATATGACATAGCATAAGATAAGAGCACTACATTATCTGCTTGGTCAATGGCAATAGAAAAAAATCAGTGGTTAAAAAAGTTAGTGGTTTAATTTCTTTTATCAAATGCCAAGAGTGACCAACTTTGTGGCTTCTGCTGGAAAAAAAAAAAAAAAAAAAAAAAAGAAGTCATGCCACAGGGTATGTATCATTCTTGGCCCACAACATTGCCTCTGCAAGTTCCCTCTTGAAGCAAAGGGAGAACAACCGCAAATAATAATTGTTATTCATGTTGATTAATACAGGGTTAGAAGGTGCATATTTGGACTGTAAAGAGAACCCTGTAAAAACACAACAATATTTGCTTTCAGCATTCATATTGTCACATGCTCAGACCTTTCAGTTTCCATCTTTCTTATTTTCTTGGGGACTTCCTACAAAGTCTATATAACAAGAAGCCTAAAGGATATTAAGTAATCCTGGTGTTAACTAGATGCATAAATAGGCTGTGAAGTATTGCATTCCAGGTTATAAGCTTTGAAATGTGCCCGGTCTTTTTCTAAATATCTGTGTTCAGAAATTAGGGACACTGGAGATACTCCACATCTGGGCTTCTTTCACTAGCACCTCAGGTTAAATTCAGCACATTTTGGAAAGAAAGAGAACATTATTCCACTTAAAGACTGATATTAAAATGTGAACATAAGATCTCTCTTAAATTAAAGAGAACTTAATATTCTGTCTCACCCGCTCTTAGAAAGCACCCATCCATAGGCCTGCATGAAGAAAGTGCACTGAGAGCTTTCCCTTCTTAGGGCACCCAAAGGCACAACACATTTTACAGCAGTGGTATTGGAGAATGCTGTATATCCTATCGGAAGCCCACCTTACGCTCAGCCTGGAAAGGGCTGCAAGAGCATACCCAGCAATGCCTGAGCAAGCCTAGCATCCCATCAGCTCTGCAGTGCCTTTGGCTGCTCCAGAGGCTGAACTTGCAAAAGGGACAGTAACTGAGTCTAATTGTGAGGTCACTATATGGGCATTTTTTGTGGCCAATATCATCAGCATAGACTTTGCTAATGGTCCACATGGGTTATGACAGGCCACAGCAGGAAAGAGAAGCACGCTTACTATATCAGCCTTGGACAGTGGCAGCAGACTCCTGTTGTATGACTGACCATTTAACAGGAAATCCACATCTGAGCCTCAGACCCATTACACAATACAGTATCATGGCTTTCTGCTGTCAAAACCATAGCAAGACCATACTTGTGTTTGTGGTTTACAAGAGATAAGAAGGCTCCCTCATATTCCTGCTTGGGTAGACACAGATTATACAAATTTGCTCAGCCTGTGCTTGTGTCCCTACCAACACACAGCTCTTATACCAATATTCTTCTTAAGGCATTTTTATATTATGTTATCATTATTAAACATCTTTGAGATCATTCTTTCTTCCTGTTCTCTTAAGATTGTTCTGCTGTAAATTCAACAGGTTTTTCCATATCCAGCTGCACGAATGAGAGACTTTGAAGACTTTGCTGATTCAAGGAACTGAAGTGATTGACTGGAACAACAGTACAGTAATAAGGGGAATCACTAGGGGTATGTTGGAGCAGACAGCTGTTATATTATTTCGGACAGGCAGTTTTCCTTATAAATATTTACTGTATTGAAAAACAGACAGCTATTGTAGTAGTGATCTGGAAAAAATTTTGAAAAATGACTGGGATTTTCCCTGTGAGACCAACATCAAAAGCTGTAACTGAATACACTTATGGTCCAATATTGCACAAAATTTGGGCTCAACCTGTACTTAGGCAAAACTTCCAGTGAAATACTGTATTTTCAATGTAACTTTTGCTTGAACAGACATTTCAGGACTCACACCTATTGCTCACAAATCTCACCCAGTCTCAGACATGTGCCTGACAAAAATGGCCAAATGTTTCTCTGAAATATAGAGGCCTTCACAGCCCTCACTGCACCTGGCTTGATTTACACTAGTGAAACATTTGATCCAAAAGTAGGGATCAGTAAATTTATTAAGAAATCATTTAAATGCATCCAAAATATATTTTCAGAGAAGCTGCTGCAGGTTTTAGCATCAAAATCTGAACATCTGAAATTTAATAAACCATTTCTAATATCCATACCAAAAAAAGATTACTTGAAAAAAAAACACACTAAGAAATAACTTAAATATTTGAGAGACATAATTTAGTTGCAGTTGCTGCTGTTGTTTAATTGGCTCTTTCGTTATGTAAAATGCTGTACCTATGAGATAATTAACTTTTCCCTGTAATTAAACCTGCAATTAAAAAATTGTTATCAGCACTTAAATAACTGCTTGGGAAACAATTCAGTGAAAAGAAGAGCTGAAATCGAACGAATGGTCTTTTTCTCAGAGTGTGAATAACAACAAGGTTTCATAGTCTGTCAGTCACAGTACCAGCAAGCTTGTCTTTGAAAACGTTTCCATTTTTCAAGCTGTTAGAGGGATTGCTATAGATCCTGGGGGCATAAGCCTGAAAGAAAGATCATAATTCAGCAATAGGAGGTCTGCTTATCTCACTCAACAGTGAGCTGGCAGAGGATGGGGACCCATGCTTTGTTTAGAGAGTGAATAAACAGCATACCTGCTTTGTGCCTGAACTGGCTTTATACCCTGATGGTACAGAGGTGGTGCATGGAGGAAAGAGTGAGACAGAGACAGTGAGGAAAAACCTGTGTGCCTGAGTGTGTAGGTGTGTGTTTAGTGTGATTATTCACATCTTCAAAATAGAAAAAGAAATCTGCCTTGTCCTTACAGTATCCCTTGATCTCTTTGTTAAACTGTATTTTTAGGTTTTTATTGAAATGTCATTCAGGAAATACCAGTTGACTTCCCTCAGCAAAGAAAGAGAGAGGATGGTATTGTGACCTGTATGATGAAAGGAAAGCTGTGACTAAATTTTATATTATTTCTAATTAAACAGAGATAATTACCAAAGAAATGGTGAAAAATGTGGAGGAAAAAAAAAAAATAGCAGCAGCAGCAGAAGAAATTAGATCATATTTATAACAGACATTTCACAGGGCTAAATTCAGCTATGCTAATTTATCATGAATGGCTCTCCTACCTAGGATAACCTCATTGATTTCAGTGGATGGGTCTGTGGGTCTACTTGCAAAGCAAAGTATTCCACTTAAAAAAAAAAGGCGGGGTAAGGGACAAGAGAGGTTAAACTGATTATAACAGCAATGTGCTAATTTGTCTAGTAAGAACTGGTCATTTTATCCATCTTATCCTTTTAGAAGAAATGTATTTAAAATCTAATTACAATGGTGCATTTTAATTTGAAGTTACAGGTGACACTCGCGACATAGAAAGATAAGTAATTACCTTAGCTGGCTGCTGCAAAGCCAAGAAAACCAAACAACCAAAAAAAAAAAAAGTCTTGACTGAAAAAGAAATATAGCAGAAGAATTTAGGCTTATGCTAAAACTATTTTACTGTTTTATCAAAGAGCTTTGACTTCTGATTTTTTCTGTGCATTTCTAAACAGATTCCACTTTGGATATTACAAGAAAATAGACTCAGAAGACAAACATGCAAACACATGTTTATTTTAAGCACATCACCTTTAAGAATGACCCTTTAAAAGATAAAAATTAGTATTTATATTCTACCTACAGTCCAAAAGTTAATCTGACTTGAACGCATTTTTAAAGGTCTTTAAGAATTTAAGAAAATAAATATTTCCATTTTCCTTCACTACTTTTTTTTCCCTTTTTTTTTTTTTTTTACTGCAGGAAGGCTAAATGAATATAAAACAGTTTTAACTGTTCTAAGTAATCAGTTTGTCTCAGTTCTTCATGAAAGATAATGAGGTGTATTTGATCAGAAGGTTCATTAAAAATGATTACATGAAAAAAGGAAAGTCATTCTAAATAGGATTGTTAATTGGAAAAAATGAACTAACATATGACTTGAAGTTTGGATCCAAGATCAGAGTCAAAGAAAATCTGTAACAATTTGTTTTCCCATGTGCATTAGCTTGTGTGATGTTATGACACTAACAACTCCCTCAGTTATATCAACTTTCATTTCTCTGTGTGATGTTGAAATAATTTACATTTTTCAAAATTATATTTGAGTTTCTGAGTATGAACTGCTGTAGGATGTAATTGGCTGTTTAGGAATCAATGTTTCTAATAACCAAACAAGTGTTGAATCACTACATTTTCCAGTGTCAGTCATATTCTTCATAAGACTTCTGAATTAAGCCTGTCACTTCACTGATATCTTATCCCTTTTAAATTGTATTAGAGTAAAAATGGTAACCAGAGAAAGCAATTTTTTTTCATGTTTCATTTGCATAGCTAGTATAATCAGAGTAAAAAATAGTATGCTTTCTTTAACTTACATGGGCAAATATTGCTTGAATAGCCCTATAAACCTCACAGAAGCTACACCTCTGATTAAGATTTACCGAATTGACTGTCATGGACAATCATTAGCTTTTCAGATGAACCTTATCTTTTCAGACATAACAAAAAGCATTTCTGTAATAAGAACACTCTTAGCTTAACAGTTAAGATACCTAAAATAATCAGGTATAGTAGATGCAAGGGAGAAAGCAGAACATATAGAACTAATCAAAAGAAAGAGATTTCCACTGAAATCTGCAGCAAGATTTCAGCCTATTATGCAATGAGCATATGCTCAATAAAATTTTCTTCCTCAGCAAAAGAAAGCAGAAAGTGCTTTTGAGAACAGGTGGGCAATAGGACTGTGACTTCCTCTATGAAACCTATGGATCTGTCATAGTTTTGTCTGGGACAGAGTTAATTTTCTTCATAGAGGCTCATACAATAATGTGTTTTGGATTTCTGATTAAAATAGTGGTGATAACACACCAAAGTTTTTAGTTGTTGCAGAGGAGTGTTTACATAGATCCAAAGACATTTCAGCTTCTCGTACTGCCCTGCCAGTGAAGAGGCTGGGGGTGCATCAGGAGCTGTGAGGGGACACAGCCAGGACAGCTGGCCCAGACTGGGCAAAGGGATATCCCATAGCATATGGCATCATGTGGAACAATAAAAACTGGGGAAAAGACGAAGGAAAGGAGGGGGACAATTTCTGAAAACAGTCATCTTGATCAAACAATGGTCTGAAAGTACAACTTTTTAAACAAAATATGTGCTAGATTACTTAAAAATATATATTACATTTAAATATATATATATATATATATATATATATCCACTGCAAAATATACCACTATGCCTTTTCTCTGTTAAATGGATATAGGTGTAGGTTTCACAGGACTATTCAAGGCTAATTTATAAAGTAAATTTGTAAAGTAATGAACTGTTTTAGAAAGAAATGTTATTCACTTCTGTGTCTTTAAGAGATGGAAATGTATTCTCTATCAGGGACCCTAATCAAGAAACAGCAAAGAAAAATGTTGTGAAGACAATGTTTGTTCTATCTTTTCCAAAAAGTTGTTCTATCTTATGTAGTTGCAAATGATACTAAGCAGGTACTAAGGTACTAAAGGTACTTAAGGTACTAAATGGTACTAAGCAGGAAATTAGGTCACTCTTACTATTTGTTAAATTAATTTCTATGGGAAATAAATTCAATTATACTTCATTTAACCACCCGGAACTCAATTGTTCATTGTTTTGCCCTTGAGTATAAGTATTTTTTTTTAATCCAGTTTGTATAATGTAGTGACAATGCAAGGTACAAGAGTGTAAATAGTACAGTCATTGTGTCTTAAAGCCTAAAATTTGGAACAGTCTCTCTATAAGCAAACTTCTCTCCTAAAAAATGCAGAGGGCATAAATATTGCTGAACAGTCATTAGACTGATGAATAACTTACAGATAGAAATTGTACTGCTGATACTTACTTGAGGAAAACAACCCCCCTCCCAAAAAAAAAAAAAATGTTGATGAAATTTATCAGTTGATGTTACTTACATCACCAAGTTGTAGATTATATTTTTACTACTGAAACAGTTAAAAACTTTGTTGGCATCCAGGGAATCATTAAACATCCTGGGACCTTTGTTCTGTGAAGAGCTGCTTCTTATTACACTTGTCTGAAAATATATTCTGCAGAGAAACTTCTAGACAGTGCACCATTGTAGGCTGCAGATCCTCTGAAAAGGCATGGTGCACTGAATATTAACACCATTTCACACATTCCCAAGATGTATGCAATTACCTCAGGGAGAGGAGCTGGGAATGTGAGGTCTCAAGGGCTTAGATAATGACATAAAATAAATTGCAACGATTACCCATGTATTTTTCCAAGAGACATATTATTTAAACCTGTCTAGGCTTTCGAGAATGAAAGACAGAGAGGAATGTCCACTTTATGAAATTGCTATTAATGTGTGACCTAGAGTTGAAGACAAGGTTAATTATGGGTTTTTAACAGAAGTATCATTCTGGTTTAATATCAGTACCCAGGCCTTAAATATTGAAGTAAGTCACATTTTCCAGGAACAATTGCCTTTGAATGAAGAATGGCGGGGCTCTGATCTTTGCTGACCCTTATGACTCCCACTGTGCAAGCCATAGCAACAGCGTTGCTACAGCAACTGAGGAACACGTCGTAAAATAGGATAAAACCATGAAATCTGATGTCATACTTGCATGAGATACAACATTGCAAATAACCTCCTAAAGCAGATTTATTAAATGTTTGATATGTTGCATACAAATTATACGGGATCGATCTGAATTGAACTGAGGTGGACAACATTACCAATATAACTAGTCAATCTTTCAAGCACACATAAATGTCCTGGTCGAATGTTTGGCTCTTAAGACTATTAAGACTATTTCCTCAATGTTTTCTTTCTCTGGAGCTTGTATCTCTGATCTGGATGTAGCAAGGGATCAGGTACACTTGCATTAACCTATATAGTTATCTCTAAATTAAATGGAGAAGAAGATATGATCGTAGTAAGTGCTATGTGAATGAGAGGGAGTTATCCAAGATATTATATAGTTTCATTTTGCCATGTCTACAAACTCAATATTCCTCGGGTCAATATAAATCCATCCAACAAGCATGTAATTTACATAAATGTTCACAAATACAGCAGGTTACTTGATAACATTACATTATACTTTCTGACAAAGAAAAAAAAAAAGATTACAGTATGCTTCAGAACAAAGGCATAAATGGCATGTTATAGTTTTTAACCATAAATATCAAAAACAGTAAAATACACTAACACACAGTTTGATCTAACAACAATTTTTAAAAGGCAATGTCTTTATCAAGAACACAACAAAACAATCTCAGAACAAAAGTCCTATTTATTAGAAAAAGTTCTTGCTGGTCAACACTAACATTTGCTATTAATATAACTTTTCAGTGAGATTAAGTATGTCACTGAATGGATGTATCGTGCTATACGTATTTTAATACGCTTAATAAGCTACATAGTACAATATAAAAAAAATTGGAAGGATCAGTCAGAAGGACTTACAGTAATCAATTTCATACAGGTTTTTTTTCTTTTTCCTTTTGTTTCACAATAGTCAAAGTGGGATACTTCAGAATAAGATGTAGATCTCTTATGTTGTATCCAGCCATAGATTTCTGTACCACACAGGTATAGAAAAGCACAGATGGTGCTAGATCCCTACATCCCCAAGTACAAGCTTTGGTAACTCCTGTAATTTGATTCATTAGTATGGTTAGTCAATTAATGTGTTTCTATGAAAGTTCTGCCTGTATATTAATAGCTTGTGATGCTATGCTCTACCTCATATATTATGCTGTAGATGTTTTGCCTTCATAGGAGACTCTAAAAGAATGTTGGTCCAAAAATTAACCTTACTAACATCCTCCTCTCCAAAAATAACTTTTTTGATACAGAAAGTTCAAGACGACACTCACACAAATCACAAAGTCAGGCAACAGTGATCTTGTTCTTACAAGGTCATGGGGGATCAAAGGATGGGTTGGTATATGTTTTCTAAACGCCAATTTAAATGAACACTGCAAACTAAGAATGCTATTTTTCAATTTCTTGTTTGAATATTTTAAGGCTCTTACATGACAAAATATTTATTTTCTCTACAATTACTCTTTCATTAAATATATGAAAATACATCATGCATATTTAGAAGAAACTTTGCTTTTAATCAACTAATGTACATAACTATGGTTACTGACAACAAAATAATGTATTTTCTTTTTCAATTAAAAGCTAAAACAAAAATCAACAGTATTTTATAAAAATAATTATTACTACTCAGCCAGCTTTAACATTCCCTTAGTTATCTGCCATAGAATTTTCATTGAAAACACAAGCTTATCCTTGTAAACTAATTGAAATGTCAGTAGAAGAATTGGATTTTATGGCTGAAATTCTAATAATGACATCAGAGTTAAACTGCTTGTGAAATCTGGCTGCAAACTCAGTGACATAGAATTGAATATATATATATCTGTGTAATAACTAAGTCTTATTGGAAGAAAAAGGTAAGATATTCACAGCTTTAGTCTCCCTACTGAATTGTACCATTTTGTCCACTAGTTAGTAATACAAGAAAATCATCTGTGAGATTTGCTTACAGAAATAAGTAAATAAATAAATAATAATAATAGTCCATGTCCATTACCTGTAATTACAATAATTCTTTTAGCAGGGTTGGTTTCAGAGTTAAAATAAAAACTCTCTCAACAAACCCCTCACCTCAGCTCTACATTTCTGTAGGATCTGGAGCCCTCTTAGCTAGGTATTGTAACAAACTGAATTTACGATGTTAGAAAAGCAGAAACATTCTTTTAGGTTTCAGTTGGGTGTTTTGTATTTCTATAACAGAGCGTCATTTCTAAGCATCCCTTTCTGGTTTTGCAGTAAAAAGGACAGTGAATTAGTGCTGCATTTCATTTGTGAAGAACCTCATTGAGGAAACTGTTTATGTGCATAGCACTCAATAATGGCTGTTCTGAGCTGTGGGGCAGGTGCAATCCAAGTTGTGATCCCTAATCCCAGGTTGTCAGGTGGCTACAAACCTCAAACTACTGTCACTTTCTATGGTGCACTCCACAAAAGGGGTCCCCTGACCACCCAAAATGGAGACCTATTGGCATGAGTGTCAGGACCTTTTGTGCTCATGTGCCGGGGTTTCATTCAAAAGAAACAACACCTAAAACTAAGGTATAGATACAACCAAGGTGATTTAAATACCTGCCTAGATCCTTTCATGAATGGACTTCCAGTTCAAGAAAGCATTTAGCTTTCATGTTTCCTGAACTCAGGTGAGGTGAGACAGCCCTGAACAAACAACCTTCATTTCCCTTGTGGTGGTTTTACTCAGGTGGGCGGCTGAGCTCCACCACTCCCCCTCCTCAAAGGGAAAGGGGATAAAATATGATGCAAAGGGCTCAAGGTTTAAGATAAGCATGATTTAATTAAAGGGAACAGGAAGAGGGAAAAAAAAAACAAGCAAAGGCCGCGCAGAAGCACAGAGAGAGAAAAGCACTTACTCTCTAGTTCCCATCAACAAGCGATGTTCGGCCAGGTCCTGGGAAGCAGGGCCTCGAAGCAGCTGTATGGGGGGACAGATGTTTTCACAATGAGAGACCCCTCTCTCCCCTCCCCTTCCCCCCCCCCTTCCCCTTTCCCACCCTTTATTGCTGAGTGTGACATCATATGGCATGGAATATCCCTTTGGTTGGGTTAGGTCAGCTGCTCTGATGTTGCCTCCCCACCTCTTGCCCACCCCCAGCCTGCTGGCTCTGGGAAGGTTGGAGGGAGCCCTGGTGCTGTGCCAACATTGCTCAGCAGTAGACACAACACTGGTGTGATACCAGTGCTGTTCTAGCTACAAGTGCAGAGCACAGCACTGTATGGGCTGCTGCAGGGAAAGTTAACTCCATCCCAGCCAGACCCAGTACACCCTACACAGCGTACAAGATTGGGATTTTGGTCTTCCAAACTCAGCTGTCTGCCATTTATTTCAAATGCCTCTCCATACTTCAGATTTTCCTGCCAATCTGATGGGAACTACTCATCTGTTTTGCTTTCTCATATCTCTGGATACACGTGTACACACACACATGCACTCATGCAGGAGGTCTAGTACAATCTCTCTTACAGGGGATTCACAAGCAGCAGGAACACCTAAATTAAGATGCACATCCCACCTCCACTCCTTCCAAATACAGGAGAGAGTCTGAAGATATACCACTTCATGCTAATGATTTGTACTTTCTGCAGCCTGTGACTCAAAAGCTTTGTTTTCTTTCCCTGAAATAAAATTAGTCACAAAATGTCCCATGAGGTTTAAACTACTTTTGGTGTATAGTTTATTTTATAGATGACTTTTTTTCTATACAATTTTCAATATTTTCAGAGGTCCCCTTCCTTATTATGAGTGTTACTCTGTGTGAAAAGTGAACAAAACTAACTAAAACTATGTCTATTCCACTTATGTTTCCTGTGCCACTGGCATCAGCAGGAATTTTGACGTTAAGCTCAAAGGATGTTGGATCCAGCCCTAAACAGGCTCATGTACTGCAGTAACATCGTTTCCTCTTGTTTTCAATGGCATACCTCGTTCTTTCTATTAGTGACCATCCAACACATTAAAGATTGATCAAGTCAAGGCAGGTTACAGCTAAAAAGAACATAATCCTCACCAACAAAGTTTAAGGCTGAAGCTATGACCTATTTTAGCTAATAAACAAAATGGGCTTCACAGGTGCCAGAATTCCACTACAATCAACCACTAATCCTTGTTTTGCAAGAGTGAAATAACAACAAAAGCAATTTATCTGTAAAATGACAAGTCAACTCTTACCAGGTTCATGTTAAAACAGGAGAATTCTGTAGGTATTTTTAAATATATTTTTAATCATGAACTTTAAAATCTTCATTTCTTTACATATGTGTTGTAGAGAGGGAATATTTATATTACTTGATTATTTTTTTAGTCTGCTTTCCAGGCTCGATTATTTTATCAGCTGAAAAGCTGGAAAATGTACTTATGACTAAATGACTTTTTTTTTTAGCTAGTCCCCATGATACCATTCTAATTATAACACTGAAAGAAAGCTGCAAACTTTCACGTTGTTATCTAATAATTCTATTCATTCAAATAAAATGTCAAATATATAAACCAATTGCCAATAAACTGGCATGATAAACATACTTCATATTGCATGGTCCTCAAGTGTGCAGATAAATTGTGATTTTTTTTTTATGTGTTATACATTTTCATAGATTTATATATAGCTTAGTTTTGTACTTAAGCATTGGTTCTGGGAAGAAGAAATCTTAAAAAAAAAAAATCTGATTCCTATTAAATTGTAAGCTCTTTAGAGCAGACATTCTTGTTTGAATCTGTGAGGGAAGATGCACAAAAACACCGTGCTGGCACCAAGAATAAATAATGATCATCTCTAGTTTCTTTGCATTTTTCCTATTTTGTAACCTGTTGTTATCAAATAGACTTACAGGATAAGAGCAAATCTTTATCTCGCAGGTTCTGTAGGTAAGTTTGTTTTTTTGCAAGCAATTTTTGTTGCAATTAAATCTTGATGATCTGTCAGACATCTGCACTGAGTAACGTAATTGGCTCTAATTTAAAAAATAATTTTGCTGTACAAGTAGCCAAAGGAAACAAAGAAAGGGGACAAAGGGTTAAAATCTGAGCCAACTGCCTTTCCTCAGGAAAAGCCTGTAGTTGAGACAAGGGGAAATCATATATGAGAATCATTTTCCTACTCTATATATAAACAAAGAGAAACTTTACTGTGAAAATATTAGCCATGAGGTTGTTTCTGACAGATGTCTTTACATCTTGATTCCATCACAGTCCAATGTAATGTTTTTGAATTCTACCTCATTTCAATATATATTTACTCAGAGAGGGGAGAATGACAAAAAAGTGTAATATTCAGAGTTTTTATTATAATTTTAGAGGGTAGAATATGCAGATAGCCATTATCGAAATCATTATCCAACAGTACTGGGAAAGTAGCAATCACAACATTTAATATGTGCACAAATGGTTCTCATTAAAATCTGATAGACTGTATGGTACCTCCCACTAAAAGGAAGAGGAGGGGAAAAGAATAATAAAAACTTGTGGAGAGGGCTATAAACTGTTATGCCTTTGTTTGCTCCTGAGTACCCATGTATATTTGTAGGAATTCTGCCTCTCCTCAAGAGGCTGCTATGTCCTGTGAGTGTACAGCAGAAGAGATAGTCACTGATCCCATGCGAGCAGGCTGGACTTTTTTCATCCAGGTTTCTTTGTTCTGCGTGACTTCGTTCTAGGTATAGCACCCTGAACCAGGTATAAGGAAGCATTTTGTTCACAGTATGTATGTTGCGTACAGTATGTTGTACGCATTGTATAAGACCTTCTTTACTTCTTAGCTTAGCGTATCCCTCACGTGCTAGTTTCAAGTGGATAAACCTTGATAGGGTTTATTCATTCCTGTTGGAGTTTGAAAAAGATGTGCTTCAGTAAGCACACGTCTGCATGACTTCTGCAACATTTTACCACATGCCTCACTTCAAAAAATCAAGAATGCTTCACATCTGGCTGTCAGTTGTGGCTCTCTGGGCCAGAGCTGTTGTTCTGTGTCTCTTGCAACAGAAGCACCTCACAGGCAATGCTCACTTGCTGTAGCTTGAGGGAATACTTAAACAGCAGCCAGTGCTGCTGACTTTTCTCATCATCTCCATCTTTACAACACATTACAGTGGAGATTTGACAAAAAGTTACTGCAAAAAGAAGGTTTCTGATATTTCCTATAGAAGCCTTACCTTCACCAGGAAGAAACCTTTCCACCACACTGCAGAGGTACCAGGATGTATCTTCGCCTCCTCAGGTTCTACAAAGCTGATGACTGTATTCCCCATCTTTTCATACCTGCTGTTCCTTTAATGGCAGAGTACAGATGAAAACCCTTAAATGTTTGCTTTCAAAATAGTCTGAGTAGATCTTCCCCACAGTTATTTTCTTCTTTCTTTTTCTTAATAAAGGTAAAAAATATGAACGTGTGACATTTAAGAAATAAATAAATAAATAATCCTGTTTTAAGGAAAAAGAAGGGGGAAAAAAGAGTATATTATTGTTTGTTCCAGAAAGATCTTGTGGAAAAGAACAACTTCACCTAACAGTGTCAAAGTCAGGTTATTTATTTATAAATAAATAAATAAATAAATAAATAAGTCTGGTTCACAGTCAGCTCCATATGCTGTTTATGAAAATCCTGTCTCCCTCACCAGAAACTTGTTGTTTAATAGCTTAACAGAGCTTAAAGAAACATCATTGTTTAATATGATACAGGCTGATGCAACAATCTCCATTTCCTTTAAGTGTTCACTGATCATTATTTCAGATATTCAATAGGGGTCTAGATGAGAGAAAATAAAGAGTTGCTGAAGATCCAGATTTATATCTCTAGGGACTCCTTGAACACCCTGTTAAGCTTTCTGAGATGCAAAGAAAGGGAAAAGATTTTTTTTCAGCCCTCGCAAGTACAATAACCAGAAAGGGATCTCTTGACCAGAAGGTCAGAATGAAGTTACTACGGACGTTTGGTTACCCAAAGGGATTTGCAAGGCATCCAAGAAGATAGAAATGTTTTTGTCATCTTCACAATGAAGGAAGTCAGAAAAGCCGCTGCTAATCAGGTGGTGATGTAATTCCAAGCATGCTCTTCAGAACACCTATACTACCACTATGTTCAACAGGAATATATGATTTTGATTGCCCTATCTTCATGCAGCCAATCTGAGTTAAGAAGGTTTGATTTTTAGAGGACATACCGTAGGCATTTTGACCACTAAGTCAAAAATCACAATTTTCTAACATATACAGCAATATCTTAAAGAAAGTGAACTTCTGCCATCAGTTATCTTTAGGCTGCTTCCTAATTATCTCTCTTCCTAGGATATGGCTGCTCAGAATTGAGTTCTCTGTAGCACAGAGCTACCTGGACTAACTTAACCTACTGAGCTCAGACATCATTACTAATCCAGTGGCAACAGTCCGAGCTAATTTCTCCTCCTCCACAGAGCAAATTGCTTTAACTTCAGCAGAGATAATCTTAGAATAAGAAATTACCAGTTATCATAAACATGTAGTACAACCTCTTCTTAAAGTTAGCTTTTAATGTGGGCACAGTAAATCATCATTAGCATTTGTACAATACATTGGGGATTTTTGAAGTGGTGACAGATTTTCAGCCATGTAATATTTTTTTTTTTTTTTTTTTTTTTGCCATGAAGGGATGAAATGGTGAAGCAAAACCGAACATTTACAAATGTTATCATTCATGGTACTGAAAGATCAAGTAGCAGAACTAAAGAGACAAGCAGATGCACTTAGAAAAAAATCAATGCATATGAGATACTTCTTTGATGACACATGCCTGGTTTTAGACTCCAAAGAGGTGACAGCAGAGGGAGGCCAGCTGCAGGGATGGAAAAGATGAGTGAAATAGAGATAAGGCACAAGAGAAACAGGATAATAGGAAAGATAATGATTGAGTAAATGTGAAGAAAGATATTAAGAGAGGAAGGAAGCATGACAAAAACAGTGAATGCAGTAACACTGTCTAGTATATCAAATACTGGATATCATACATGGTCAATCAGAAGTTCGAATATAACACTGGTAATAAGTAAGAAAAGAAGTGATAAAACAATATAATTCAGGTGAGAATATTTTGCACTAGTGGCAAAATCAAAGCACAGAAGGGAATATTGTGAAAGAGGCATTTTGATCACCTTCACTTCTTCACAGAAAAAAAAAAAAACACTGTGAAAAAAATATTTTAATTAAAATTCTTCATTCTTTTGTCTCAATCATCAATAGTGGCTGATTATTAATGAATTTTATTTTTTTCACTGTAATACTGTTGTTGTTGTTGTTTTTGCAAAGCTGTGCTCAGTTAATAGCTGCTTTTGTTTTGCAGATATAAGGTTGCTAGGAAGCATTTCATAAAAGCTACCTTTGTTAGCAGATGCCTTCAGTACCAAATCTACCCTTCAGGTATTGGCTTCCTGTAGGTGTATCGGTCTGCACAACCTTAGCCAAGGAGAAGTCTAACCATGTAAACACTCCACTGTGTAACATACAATTCCCATCAAGACACCAAGACATGGCACACCAGCATGATGACTTTGTGCCCCTAAAAGTGACAGGAGAGGTGCTCAAGAGGAGTACATATTAGCCACGCCATGCAGGAGGGCCTGTTCCACAAAGCTGTAGCTAGTGAATATGTCTTCTAGCAGGACTCCTTTTCACATGGAGCCTGATGAGAAGGCATCTTCCATCTGTATTTGCAACCAACACCACTAACCCTCAATACCTCCAGGATCACAGCACAACTGCTGTGATATCATTGAACCAGCTACAAATTGCAGTGTGATTGAACGGATTACTCAAATCATGAGATGTGAAAGGTGCACCAAGATTTTTCCCCCCATTATCCCTCTCAGTGTACTTCCAAGAATAAAAACAGTATGACTGCTATGTATGTGACAGGCCTTGCAGTGGGAGAAAGGAGGGTAGCCCACAAGTTCTACTTTCTGCTTAAGGTCTAACAAAAGGCCTTATCTGTCACAGATCCTGATTTTATCATTATTCAAAGAGCTGTAATTAACTGGATCAGAAATCATGGCTCACAATATTGAATTAAATAGAAAATACCATTTTGTCCATGAATCAATCTTGCTGAATTTCAAATTGAAATATGGAACAGAAAATGTCAAAATGTGCTATGAGAATGCTTAATTTTTGAAAAGATAATTTGATTGTTGGTTAAAAGTTAAAAAAAAGGCTAGATTTATGGAGTTTTTTTCTTTTTCTTTCATCTCTGAAGTAAAAAGAAAGAAACACAATTTTTGAAAGAACTGAATTTTCTTGTTAATTCAAATTAGATCTATCATGGAGTTATTCGTCTACCATTCGTCGTCTTTTTCATATCGTTATTGTAATCACTTTGTTAGTAGCTGCTTCTCACCACTATTTCAGTTGTACATCATATCAAACATGCAATGGACAAATTGATTTTTCTAAAATTTCTAAACTCTTTCATTGCACATGCTGAAACTAGAGGATAATTTGGTCCCACACACCATTTTGAAGCTCTGTAACAGCCATTGTTTGTCTGCCATATAAATGAAGCTGAAGCATCACATTGCCATGGGATTAACTCACCACAAGTTGCATTTCTAGTAAAGGAGACTGCAAGTTTAAATTGTTTGAAAGTACGGTCAAAGCTGCAATTTTTCCAGCTGAAGAGAACTTTATCTTAATAGCTGAAACTCACACCTGTTCAGAGGACCATGCCAGGCACTTAAAATGAATTTAAACCCTTATAATATTGCTATAAATTTAAGCAATAACTTATCACATGAGCCTTGATCTGGCTCTAGACCAAGGAATGAATTTCACCTGTGGTGAGTGATGAGTGAAGGGAAAAAATGTAAAAGAAAGATTCCGCAGAACTAAGCAAACTGATAAGTTAAACAAGGGGATTGGCAAAGAGCCTGCTATGATTGGTGATATTGGCTAAACAATGTGAGAAAAGTAATCTGAGATATTTTAAAAGCCATTCTAAACCCTTACCTAGAAACAAAAGAGAGATATCCTACACTTTCTTTGTGTTAGCCAAGAAGAAGGGGTGAGGACATAGTTGTTCCATTCATGCCTTTGTTGAGGCTCTGAATTTTCAAACACTGAATTAAACTCAGAGGACAATCTGAACTTCATAGATACAGAAGAAACTGGTGATAAAGGAAAAGACTGTATCATAGGATAGCTATTAAATGCTATTTTCCACCAATTAATATCATAACAGATACAGCTCTAACAGGATTAGAAAAGTATATCTTGACATGGTATCTCTGTGATGTAGAGTACAAAAGAAAGGGGCTATGGCTGAAGAAAGCCAAAAATGTCAGTTTGCATGACCCAACAAAAATGCAGTAAAAATCTAGTAGATATGTAAAACTACCTTTAAAAGGCGTTGATGATGTAGTATTGGAGCTGCAAGTCTGCTATTTCACACCTTGTCTGTGCTGCCAACTACTTGTAGGGATTTATCTGCTTGCACAACATGAGTACTTCCGTTTTTATGCCCCAGCCACACAAACTACATGTCGAAACGTAGGCTGAACATTCATCTTCAAGCTTTAACATGTGATTTTGATAACAAAAAAGGTCAAGTGAATTATCTTATTTATCTGGGCCTCTGAACTGTTACCAAGCTTTCCACAGGCTAACACTGTCCTTAGAAATACATACATCAAAGTAAAAGGTTAAGGGTTTCATATATAAAATAATCAAGTAATCAACTAATTCATTTGCTAAATCTGATGATAAAGACACTTTCACCTTAAAAGTCAGGATAGAGGTAATGTGGTTTGTAAAATCCTTTAGGAAACTCTGGAATGTTGAGGGTTTTCTCTAAAACTTCATCTGTCAGTGGGAAATGCAATTTAACTTCATAAGGCAATAAATATGCTTTTGAATGACCTCCCTTTTGTTTTACAGTGACATCAGATATTCTGACATTAAGACCAGAGCCAAGTAGAATAGAAAGCAGATGGGAACTCTTGGTAGAACTGCAGCAGATTATGGAACTTAGATTCACATTTGCAGGTACTCAAATATGGATTTCACTTCAGGAAACCCAGCAAACATTACTCCAGTATGGGAACTGTATTTCATTCTCTTATTATGTATGATTTCTGAAAGTAGTTTCAAATTCGTGCTCTAGAAATGGCTTCATTCCAAGTCATTGTATGTTGGATATTACTGAATATAGTAAAGTCCATTTACTGTTGAATATGAAATGTCTTTTATTCATGTATCTGCTATGATAGTGACAAGCCTGTGGTTAACCAAATCCAAACTTGTGATATAAGTGTGTGATGTAAGAAAAACCTAAGCTAATTAATTATCTAAACTTATATACTATCTGCAGTAATAACAAAATGTCTTTATTCACACTTGTAGAGACTCCATCTTATTGCTTAAACTTAAAACAATATTTTGAGGGCATAATTATAGTAGCGTTCATTAGGTAGAACTAGAGTTGTCCTTCATCCTTCTGTACCTGAGCAAAGCTTGTAAAAATGAGCTCTAACTAGAAGAAGTGTTGCAACCTGTCATATACTAATTATACAGACCTTCTGTGTGAATGCATAAAAATGAAAAAAAAATGTAATAATCTACCTGTTTTTTACATATTTCTTAAATATTCTGCATGCTTTTTATAAATGGCTGTTCTGAAAAGGGACAGTTATGACAATTTGTCCTCCTTTCTTTCCCAGGTATTAATTTAATGAGTTTTAATTAAAAACAAGCATGTGAAGATTACATGAGTGTGGACTTGGAAGAACATACTAAGCCACACACAAGTGTACACACTATTTGTAGGTGAGGCTCAGTACACTTGCATCTGAATGATAAGGTCTAATTTGAGGGTTATAATTTCCATCTAATTTGAAGCTAAAGCAATAAAGAAATGAAACATAAACTGAGGTAAAATTATGTGCATGCTTCCTGGACAGAGCTGTCTTTTCCTCTCCAAAAATCCATAATGCTCCACAGGGATAACAGTAGCTAACTTTTGGCCATGTGCGATGGATAAAAATGGCTGAATGAATATTTCTGGAGGCCAGTGTTTAATTTGATTGCACCGTATGCCACAGGAGCTCACTGGATTTAATTATCACTTTGCCCCAGAAAAAAAAATCAAGATTTTAATTTTTCCTAGCAAAACTTTTTGGAGTTCTCTTAAGAGGATCTCATTGTCATTATTACTATTTTTTGACAGGCCTCTGTGTGAAGCAGACTTATAATTTCATTACTCCAAGATATTAAGTCGCTCAGTGGACTGAGCTCATTCCTCTCTCAGTATGTTGAGTCAGGCAGCTTCTGTGCAGGGTTTGCAAAATTCCTTTGTCTCGGGTAGCATTTGTGACCTACCTCAGTGACTGACTGGCACCTTTGCTGTCTGGGTTAGGATACCTTCAGGCTCCCACTTTGAGGAGCTTTTGTAAACTGTTCTTTTAGAAGCCTGACAAGGCCTTCAAAGTTATGAAGTAATCCAGGAACCTCTTCTGCCTTTCTATGTTCTTGCACAAAATCCTGGCATCAGTGCGCCCAAACGAGCTCTATCACACAAAGAGATAAAGAGTACAGTCACAGTGTTTAAGCTGACCTGTGATTATCTGAATTGAATCTGACATGCTTGTACTCCATGCTAAAAGCTGCAGTGGCCATTGGCAGATTACTAAACCCTGGCAACTCAACAAACATTTTCATTTTAGTTGTATCAGAATGATGATCCTGTTCAAATCTTCCCATTTTCATCACCTGGGTTGGAAACATCAGCTGATAATGTTGTCAGTCAAATCAGCTGTCCTAGCAACAAAACTGATAGCCTTGGGCAATGATGATGGCTTCTTTCAATTAGCACTTTGTCTTGCAAAGTTGGCCCATGAGTAAATTGGTGCAAATATTCAATGAGCTAAATCAGATGAGACTGAACAGCCAAATATGTAAGAAAAGGTGGTATTTATCCTGACCAACATGCAAAACCAAACTGAATTAATTTGTAGGAATTATTTATTTAATAAAACTACAGTATAACAATTTGCCTAGTAATTCTGCCTCAGTGAATGGGGTATATGTACAAAGGTGTGGACTTGATTAATTTGGACCTGATTTTTTGAAATAAATGTTCAAATACAAACCTAAAGAGGAAAAAATTATATACTATCATCTAATTTTTGGCGAGGCATGAAAGATACAAATTTAAAGTAAGAGACATAGGTACTTATTTTTCAATCCATTCTTTCATTTATATCTTTCTGAGGTCGCACAATATTCTACAGAGTGAGCACTCCTAAAAAATGAAGAGAAAGGGAAGTTAGAGGTTCATTGCCTGTCCATAATAGTTGCATATCATCTTAAGAAAAGTAACAGATATGGCACAAAATAATTTAACAAAAGCCAGCAGTCACAATCTTCCTGTAAGAGCAAGGTAACGTAAAGCTACAGTCAGAAAGCACTGAAGGGCTTTTGAATCACATGATTAGCCTTGTGGTAATGTATATGTGTTTCCTTAAAACAAAGCAGCACTAGTATAAACTACTAAGACATTATTGGTACCAGAACAAGAAAATATCTCTGGAAAATATAATGCAACAAAGATATAATAAAATAACAAACCCAAAACCAAACAAAAACATTGATCTGTTCTATATCAGGTTCATATGCTACTACAAAATGAGTAAGCAATCAAATAGAGCCAATAGGCTAGCATTGCCTTCCACCTTCCCACACCCTAAATCATAGTGTCCAAAGGGTGCAGGATATTTCTGATTAGCCAAGACCAGTTTTTAATATCTCCATGCCACACCCTGTGAGCAGCCCTGCTGATTTCAAGCCGCCTGTACAAGAAATAAGGCCCTAAGAGGACAAGAGGCAGATTTCCACACGATATTGTTCCCTGCACACCAGTGTCCACCTCTGCATTTGTCCTGCTTGACCTTTATAGCGTTGCCCTCATTTACTGAATCCACCGCATCCTGTATGACAACCTGTCCTTCTTCAGGAATACCTCCTAGTGCGAAGAATACCTCTGCACTCCTAGCTCGTCAAACTCCTAATCTCCTGATTAAACTATTCCTTCGTAGAGCATTGCACTGTGATAAGTGATGAAATAGTTGTCAGTTTACAGTTTTTCTGGATTCTGTTTCCTCTCCTGAGGCCAGTGTTGGAGGAAAAATCAAGCTGATTATCAGGATATTTCTTATTGCCTATAAATAAACCTTTTTCAGGGCTAAGATTAATCAAAAGATATATTTTATATATGATTTCACTATTAAAGAGGTGTTTTGTTTTGTTTTGTTTCCAAATGGCCGGAAAAGGAGCACTTAGAACATGAATGCCTTCCTCACCTACTCAGGAGCATCTGGGGATGGTATTTCTAAGACACATTTACACTTAAAATGGTACATTGATTTTCATTATTTTTTATTAGTCATGATACCTCTGGCGTTTTCCTTCTGAACTCTCTTTTCTAAGTTTCCTCAAAGTTAGCCAAGTATGCAAGTTCACTTTTATTTCTTAATTCCAAAGAGGAATATGGAAAGTGCCTGCTCTGCTTTTTTATTAATGCATAGTTTGCAGTGGAGATAATCCACATGATCCAAGGAACAAAAACACCCACTTCATGCAGGTGTGTGGGCACGGCTGAGTTTCACTCTGCTGCCAGAAATCTTACACAGGCTTTGAGCTTTATACTCACTGGATAAATATGCAATCCCTCAAATAATTTTGCATCCAATACATCACGAGTAATTTATAAAAAGAAGTAAGTTAGCAGGGAACTGGCACTTGCCACTATGTACAGTCTTTGAAAAGCCTTGGTACAATAATGATTTATCTTGCTTAACAAGGGGGAAATGATGCCTAGTACTCAGTTGTTAGCACTTCTTATAAGCCTCTTAAGCAATCTTTTTTTGCCCAGTGATAAAAGAATTCTTTACAGGTTTTTACACAAAATCTCTAAGCAGCTATCCAAAATCTGCAGGATTTTTCTTCCAGGGTTCTTCCACCTTCTGCTTGCTATTCTGTCTCTGTTCTTATGTATTAATATGAGATGCCATTCTAAAACGAATAGAAATTTAATAGGAAGCATACAAATTTGCTGACGTGATGTTATATCAGACACAATGACTGCTAGTGCAGACTTTAAAGAAAACCTACAACATTCTGTAATATCTCAAGCATAGGCTGGAAGTTTCATTATTGCATCTCAGAATCAAAATAATTTCCTGACATAACAAGAGAATTAAAATTAAATATATATGTATATATATGTATATATATGTATGTAACTTCAGCTATAACTGCTTGTCTCCTGACCTGACCTAGTTCCTGGAGGGTACTGTCTCTCCATCAACTCCTGGGCACCTGCTGCATTATTTGCTCAGGTGCAGCAGCATGTGAGCACAAGGAGCCAGCACAGGCCACAGGGTACTGTGGCTTTCTTTCACCTGGACCTGTGCCCTACCCAGTGAGCCCTCTTATAACTTGAATTATTAAAGTGCTTGAATATTAACCTTGGGTAAAGGTTATTCAAATGGAGCTTTGTTGTTTCTGGACCTATATTGGCTTTAGTTATTCATACCACATGGTACCTAATCTGAGAAGTATAGTCAGATCTGTGTTGCTTCTGTGGAGTCATACATTCTGGTTGTACTGCACCTACTGAGGTCTCAAACCAAGGTTTCCTTTCACCCCACTAGATCCACCCTGTGTGTGAGTGGTACATGGGAGGAAAGAGAGAATGGTGACTGCCAGCATTTGGTATAGTTAATGGAAACCTCATCTCTTCGTTTACAGAGCAGTGTGGTAGTCTTTTGACACTTCTCTCTCTCATCTTCAAATGAAAGTCTTGGAAAGAGAACTTTTACCCATTCACTTTAATGCATTTTAATTTCGTGCTTTCCTTAAACTTACTCCGCAAGTCCTCCCATTGATGTTATTAAAATGTCAGCATGAAGTGATCAGGCTACTTTGAAGATCATTCCTGAAAAATAATAAAAGAAAAAAGAGGAATAATTGTGTCTATATGAATTTTATTAGCTCATACAGACATAATGCTTCTCCAAATAAATGTCCAGTAGAATGGGTATCATAATAAATTATGTAAGTAGATAATTCTGTTAATTTATCAGTATTATTGCCTTTTCCTATACCATTACATACTAAGACAGAAAAATATTTTCTCCCCTTAAACAAATATCAAATAATCTTCACATTCACAGGTTTCTAAAATAAAGTTTCTCACAATACAATAAGCGTTGCAAACACTGCATGACACAATGTTTTGGTTGACAAGTGAAATGAGTATCTGAGTGTCACAGGGAATGCCTGCAAGATAGAAGGCCTTGGTAGGGTGCAGAGCGATGTGTGGGAACACAGAAGATTACTTCGGAAAGATTTTTTATATGTGTGTGTAGTGGTACATAAGTGCACGATGCTTTTGAAAACTCTCCTCCATCTCCTATTGCTTGCATTTCTTCATTGCTATATCACATTTCTCATCGGACTGCAATACTTCTGAGACAGGGCTCGTGTCTAGCTGAGCCATCCCTAAGGCACCTAAGATGCTATGGGAGCGTCATAAGTACAAATTTTTAATCTTTGCTTCTCCCTAGTCATATTCTCATCTCTGATTATTAACTGCCACTCTTTAGAAATACTGGTTTTGAAGATTTTCCACTTCCCTGTTCCTCTGTGGTGTTATACGCTTCAATTCAAGTAACTAAATTAAGTCAATGGCACCCAGCTTCTCTCTCTAGGCTTTCACCTGCTGCTTCAAGGCAAAAAAAAAAAAAAAAAAAAAAAAGGAGCAGTTCTCCCCAGTCTGCAGCTGTAGGCTAATTATCTCTCTGGTCTGTCAGCAGAAAATTTAAAGAAATACACGCTTACTTCTGCTCTTTTTTTTTTTTTTTTTTTCTTTCAAGTAAACCACAGGCCAAGTGGTCTCCATTTAATTTTCAATTTAACCCCACTAACTTCAGAGCCTGCACGTAATAGCTGAATTTAGCTGGGCAGATTATGATACACCCCATTCTCCCTGGGCACTACATGGGGAATTCAAGCACCACATTTGGGTCTCTGGATTCCACTACAGAAGTCAAACACCTAAAATGTAGGTTTGAGCATTGCCATACCTACAACTCTCTCCACATATGGGTCATGAAGACCTACATCAGGTGTGCCTAAGGCTGCTTTTCCCTCCCACACCCTTTCAGCTGTGGTTTCCCACCCTGCCTTATTAAATACATGGATGAAAGGTACTAAGGACACAGACTCTCTCCTTCAGACTACAAATGTTTAAACTGGTGCCTGAGTTTTTCGGGGGAAAAAATCTGTTTTGTTTATTGAGGTATAGAGCTTTTCTGAAAGCAGGAGTGTGATAAGAACTCTAGATATATCAGCAAGTTAAAATTTTAGTATTTCTCTTCACATCAGCAGGAAGGAATTAAAAAGCAATTAGTTCAATATGTGATAGCTTCCTTTAATGACCTACTTATATATGAAATAAGGTGACCCAAAATTTACACCTGTAGTGTTTGAACACTACTACAAACAGCATATGGAGCAATGTTGAATTCTCTGTTGACCTAACAGCAATTTTATTCATGTTGCCATGGGGAATACATTGCTCATTAATTAGTTTACTCATCATTAATATTTTTTGCATTAGCTTGTAAACAGACTTTTCTAGGCTAAATCAATCATTTGTCAAGTATCTGATGGTCATGTTCTTTTAGGAAAAAATGGTTAACACTGCATTAAGCAACTAAAAATTGTCATCTCTGCTAATGGAAGAGAGAGAGGAACCTGTCCAAATCTCCTGGAATTAATTTTAAAATAACAAGACAAATCAGAGAGGTTTTCACACATTTATTTTCCACTTTGTAGGGGAGAACTAAAAGTGGTTGTAGATACCTAAGGAACTGAAGCCCATAGAAAAGACATATGGCATTGGATACATGTGGTTGTCTGAATGCAAAATACTGAACACATCTGAAAATGTCATCTGTGACTCTTGACTGTTGGTGGGAACATCTCTCACCCAGAGCTAATCTATTTGAAGTGCAAGGCCTCAGCTGTTTCCTCAGCACTTCCTGCTGACATCTTTGTCTTTGATGCCAGCACTGTCTCTGCCACTTTTAGCTTAAAGTACATGTCTTTAACATGAAGCTAGACTTTATTCCTTAAACCTTAAACAGCATTTTTCTCTGCTCTGTTTTTCCAACTGTATGTAGATGTCATTTGGTTTAATAAATTCCAGGTTGTGACTGTTAGAAAATAAAATCCCCAAAATGCTACACTGGGAGGGCATTTTTTTTTCATTTATTGTACACTTTGCAAAACTGTCACTGCTGCCGGACCATTCATTACAAATGAGCTAGTTCTGGCTCTTAGTAGTAGAAAATGCACAAGTAAGTTGAAGTCATAAGATACGATGAGAGAAATCTTCCATTCTGCCTTTCCTCTCATTGAGAAAATGAAGGCTATTGATTTCCTATTATTCATTTTCCACTGTGTTGTAAGTTTAAGCCCTTCATATTTATATGAACATCAGGGGATCTAAAGCCACAGTGCTGAAGGGGTTAAGCAGGTTTTAAGCAAAGAAAATGTGTCCAGACTTGCAGAAGCTTTCAAAATGCCATCTAAAAATCAGTGCATAGTAGTCAGCAAAGGCTCAGCCACTGAGCATAGAAAGCAATACTTTGAAAAGAGCTCTTTATTGTTCAAGTACTTTAAAAGTGTATTTTTAAACATCTGGAGCTGTGAAAACTGCACAGATGAGATTGTTCGTTACAGGAGTAGGCAGCGGATGGCAAGCAGCTGTGGGATCAACAACGTAACACCTGGTTTCTGACCTAAAGTGACTAAGAAACTGGAGATCTCATCACTGGCAGCCACAGTCCTGCAACGTGATCTATCCTCTGATATATTTGTCTAATGCTTTTTTTAGGCCTCCTGTAGGCTCTAGCTGCAGAAAACAATCCCTCTGAGTTCTTTCTTTCCTTGTAGAAATTGGCAAAGAGATAAGAAACAAAGTATGAAAGATAGCAAATGGATCTTGGGGGAATGTGATGGAGGGGGAGCCTCTCTTCACTTATAATGAGCAGACTGTTGCTCCAGTGCAGAAATTCAAGTTTTGTCTTTCAAATCACCAGGTGTCTCCTAGACCTCATGGATTCCCTATTTTTTCCTCGGTTTCTACTTATAGCATTCACACTTCCTGCTACAGGAGACTAACTGCAGCAAAATGTTTTCAGTCTGCCAGAAGGATTGCTTATAAGGTCTGTATGTTTGCTTCAGTCCTACGCAAGTCTGTACGTTTTTTTGGTGTAGACATGTACTAAGTCAGTGGGAATTACGCCTGCATATGCCAGAGCTGAATATGGCCCTAGATTTACTGTGTCATCAAGTATTCGTAACACAATAGCATTTGTCAAAATGCCAGCGTGAAGTGCAAGTGGGTTTCAAACAGCTGTAGTACTGCCATATGCTGCCCTTTGGTTAAGCCATGACTTAAAGTTCAGCTTCCCATTTAGAGCAAAAATTGACAGATTCATCTTTTCCAGATCTTCAGAAGCAGTCAGGCTCTCAGCTGTGCCTCTACTCATCTAAATCCTTCAGATGGGCACTACTGACACCTACCACTGCCACTGAACCCAGTGGGTGCCTTGACTGATGAAAAAACTCCTCATGGAATTCACTGTCCACCATGAATGAAGTATTTGGGGTCTCAGCTCAAGCCAGAAGCTCAGAGGAGACCTTGCAAATAGGCACCCTGCCAGTAAGACCTGATCTCCCACTTACGACACATACTGAATCAGGATAAGGTAAGGGTCAGAGCCCTCAGACATGATTTGGACTGCTTAGGTGTGTTTGCACCCTCTGCTGTGATGTGAGCTTTGTGCTCCATATTAAAGGGGATTTCCCTAAATGTCAGGTTTGGGGTCGATCTCTCTTACTGAATAGCAACAGGATAATGCCACTGTATGTAAGTGGTGAGGCTTGATGAGCAGGGTAAGAACCTGACTCCCTAGACCACTGGTTCATAAACTGTAGTATGTTGGAAACTGTGCCCTACCTAACTGTTCAGCTATCAAAAATGAGGAAACTAACACAAAAGAGTGACAAACTCAAAATACTTGGTAGGGCACTGACATGAAATCCTATACTCATATCTCTGCTCTGAATCATGCTGGCCATATTTAGTAAACCTAGGACTCCTACACCCTTGGTGAATAATCTAAACTGGAAGGCAAATGCATGTTTTTAGAAGTGGAGATGGAGACATTCTGGCTGCTAGCAGGGACCTTTAATACCTGGGAAAGGACTCAACCTTTGCTTCAAGCATGGTCTGTCTACAAAAGATGGATTGAGTAGTACAGTAAACTGTTACTATGTGGATGATTCACTTGGTTTATGAGGAAGAAAATGGATTAAAGGGGATCTTTGAAAAAGAAGTTTTGTGCATCGGGTTGGACTATGCAACAAAAGAGTATTGAGAAAAATATTTCCCACCAATGTATTGTTAAAGAAATGTTGTGATTTCATAGGTAGAAACCGTTTAATCTTTTTGACTGCAGCCAAAAATATAATCCTCCCTGGATAAGATGCTTAAGAGGTGCTGAGCAGTTTCAAATCCTACAACTATTAAGGCAAGCTGAAAGTGCTTATCACCACTCAAGATACAGATGTTTTACAGGAGCTGTCTGCCACAATGCTGTGGACACAATAATTGGCCATGATGGCATCCAAACTGTTTCATATGCAGTTCCTTCTCACCCTTGTTAAGATTAGTCTATTGAAAAAAGCCATGATATCTCTACTAGCAAATTATATATATTCCTGGCCTCTTTGCTTTGTAAGGTTATAGCAGAAGTAAGAAAGAGTTCAAAGTACAGAAAAAAAATTGTTTAGGGCATGGGAAATTCCATAAATGGGAATAGATTGAGGAGCAAGGGTACCATAAGAATGAGAATGAGATGAATGAAAATTTACCAAAAAAAAAAAAAAGTAGAAATATACTAAGAAGTTATAGAATTTAGGAGTTGGTTTCTCTGTCTCAAAAGACATGAATAGAGGGAATTTAAGTACATTAAAGCTGGAAAGCTAAAAACTGATCAAAGAAATCACTCGTTCATATGATGTGTCACTGAACTATAAAACTCACCTCCACAGAAAACCACTGTAGCCTAGAATTGAGCAAGATTAAAAAAAGAACTTGCTACACTCAACAATTACGTTTATCTTAAAATAGCTGGTAACATGCAGGATTTTTACAAGAGTCGTATTCGTAAAAGACTTGAAGATATTACTAGATCAGTCTTATATTTTACAATGATCTAATTACCACCCAATTCATGGCAGTTAACGGATTAACAAACATGGGCCAAACTCTTCATGGCACTGAAATCAGACAACCTCATCAGTGAGAAATTCTGCTTCAGCTTTAAGAAATCACTTTTAGGTCAAACAGGAGCCAGTGGAAATGTCGAGTGGATTCTGCACATAGTGAACAGGGAGCATAAGCCTTACCAGACCTCTCTCCGTAACCCAGAAGAAGCCTGTCCTGAGAAGCTGGTGCTTGCCTCCAGGTCTGCAGAAGGCCCTGCCATGACACTTGCAGCTGCTTCTTCTCGCCTCCGTGGTTTTCACCATGCAGGCTGGTTCCAACGTTTCAGTTAAGCCAGATCCTCCTCCTCGTTGATCATTTCTGGCAAAATGCTGCTGGCATAGTGGTACAGAGGGACAAGTCAGATAAATTATGGCATGCTGAAAGCCCTGTATCAGCCCCCACCTGCACTCCTCAGATGATCGGCTGCTTCTGAGAAATCCTTTGATTTCCAAGTGGTTGCTCTGTCATAACTGTCTGCAGAAAGCTGAGCTGTGGAGCACCACTGCTAGGCCCTGTGTTTATCACGTGCTTAGTGCAACCACGACGGACTTGAGAAACTCCAGTCTTGTGCAACACAGAGCAGCTCTTTGCTTTGCGAAAGAATGATCAAAGCACTCAGCGCTGAGGCCTCACCACCTCCTATCCGCCTCCCTGCAAAAGCCTAGGCAACCCAGTGCAATTCCTCAGAGCTGGTGACTGTAAGAGTGAAAATAAAATCAGTCCTTACAGCTTCTGCAAGCAGGGACAAGGCCTTCCTGAACCAAGGTGTATTGGTGCTTCAATCTGTCAGTGTTGTGGCACAAGTGAAACATGACAGTAAGATATTTCTCAAATCCTTGATATAAAATTGACACAAAAATATGTTCTCCTGAGGCTCATCTACATATTTGTAGGCACTGCTTTATTAATGAATGGTGCCTTCAGTAAAGAGACTCTGTGGAAACTTTGCAATCATCAGCCAGATACAGAAAAAAACAGAAGTGTTGTATAACTTGACGAATATAGTTCTGATCCTATCTTTAAAATATTTAGGCTGGGGAAAAATATATAAAGGAAAAATGACTGCTGTTTTAAAACCCAACATTGGAAAGGGTGGAGGGGGGGAGCCAGCGAAAGGGATTTATATTTCTCCTGCAGGAAAAATGCTTTGGTATAAATCCTTTGTATTGTGTGTAATCACATAGGTTACACCTACCAGTGGCCAAAGCATCCAGACTTCGGTTTCATCACCACTCATCATAAGAGACTGAAAAAAGAAAGCTACATAAATAAGCCCCACGCTGGCTGGTACACAGACAGTAAAACCAACAGCACTTTCTGCTTCTCAGTGTTGAGCTGATTTAAGGAAACAAAACAAAACCAAATATTGGTTATTGCCAAAAGTCATTCTGTCTTTCAAATATGTTCACTCAGTTTTGAGCATCACACCAATCACTGTTTCTTAATTCTTCTTAAATGATGGCTTCCAAAGTGAACTGATTACTCTTTTCTGAAAAGAGATCTTAAAAGATCTAACATTTTATCTAAAATCACAAGAAATGAGAAGAAATTACCTCAGATATTTTTAGCTTATTATATTGATGAATAGGGATGCAAGAACAACTGGATAGAAATGAGCTATATTTAAATTGTATTTAGGAATTTCACTGTATGCTATTTTCTTTAAGATGCAATTGAGTAAATACAAAAGGAAGATATAAAGCCACATACAAATTCAAACCAAAGCTCATTAGAAAAAAAAAAAAGGGGGGCTTAGCAGAAAACATACTCTTGGAACAAGAACTGTTCCTGTGTTCCATCAAAATGTTTTCTTCATGAAAAAGTTGTCACCACCTCAAATCCAGACCCAGTCACATAAAAGAAGGAAAGTCTAGGGTAACATTTATAAAAGAATCTTTCATGGTGAGCAACAAAAGCTTTGTCCAGAAGTGAAACCTTATCTTGGAAGATAAAGGCCTTTGGGACTGACAGGGGTGGCGTACTGCGCAGGTGATCAGGGCATGGCATCAGGGTATATAACAAAGGGGTTGAAGGAATGCAGCCACCATTTTCTCAATATTGGAAAGTCAGTAGAAAGCCTCCAGAATTAGCAGTATGAATCTTTACAGCTTGTTCCCTGTTTTGAGGTCTAGAAAGCTCACATTTGCTTTGTTGGTTATATACAAAAAGAATACATAGCATGAAGGAGAGAATATGAAGCAAAGGCAACACATGCAATTATTTTAACTTGTGCATCATCATTTGGGTTTCCCCAAATCTTGAGATTTTTTCCAGCGTGACATATGAAGAGTCCTTTTGCATCATATTCTGGCTTCTGAGCCTTCTGGCTTCACATCCTCTGGTATGCTTCACAGTGATGAAGGATAAAATGCTATTTATTCTGAATAATTACTGAATTGCTCACGTGATCATGTACTTCCAACAGCTGAGTTTAAAGAAAGCCAACATTCGGTATTTTGATCTAATTATGATATTTGGAAATACTAGGATAGCGGCCTGTGGGGATGAATGGAAAACATAGGAACAGCAGACAGCTGACCTGCCATTTATGCGTTTGGAATAGAATTGAATAGAAAGGAATGAGTTTAAATATTACAAGGAAGGACAAAGACACATTAAAATGTGAAATATTTTTATTATACATTTGCTAGTAATGCAATCTAGTTTTAATGACCAGATACAGCAAATTGCTGAAGATGTTCAATACTGTACAAATTACAATTGTTATGGCATTTAATAGCAGAGTCTTATAAAAGCATGTCATTGTTGGTATGTTTTTGAGTGCAGTCTTTATAATATTCAGGACGACACTCTTATAAAGCACTTTCTCATAGCATAAGAGGTATAATAAAATCTGTATGAATATTGCTTATGCATGTGCAATTCTCAACTGTGATAAGTAGGATCATATACCAAACGAAGCTACACTAATTTATATCCATTGAAGGTCTGATCTAGAAACAATCACCACCACCTCCCCCCCTCAATGGATTCCTTGTGTTATTAAATTAATTGCACTTCTTCAGCACCCTAAGCATATGAGGTTCTATTCATGTACTTACGAAAACACAGATTTTTTTCCATAGGTTTCAAGAGTTATTCACAAAGTTCTTCGCTGTTTAGACTTTTAATAGTCCTACAGTTACTCACTTTTTTGCGGACCTTTGATCCCTTTTTCACAGGATCCCAGCTTGCAGAAAGCACTGGGTTTTGGTCTCCATTCTCCACCCCATGTAGCCTCTTTTTCCTCTCAATGTCTAGCAGAACAACCTGGGCTGGTCTCCTCACATTTTCCTAACAAGAGCCAACAGTATTGAATCACTGTTTTTATTTCCCTTTTCTCTGTCAACATCTTTCTTCTACTTGCTGTTACCTGTTTTCCATTGAAGCCTTTACCTGTGTGTCTCTCTAACTCCCTCCACAGCTGGGCTTGTCATCTCAATCTGATTTTTGCCCAGGACATCATTACAGATTTCCCCAAGTGTCCTCCATGGGCAGTCACTGCCCTGTCACTGGCCTTCCCTCTCCTCTTCTCCTCCCTCTGCTCCACATGAAGCTTTTCTCCAGGAAGAACCACCTGTAGCTTCTACTCTGCAGCCTCACCTGGAGAGGTGTGGACAGACTAAGGCTTGCCAGTCCCACTTTGCCAGCACCTCACCTCTTATTGCCAGATCCAAGCACAAGCAAGGATCTCATCTGCACACTATACTTCCAATTGTAACTCCAGTTCTACCGTCAGCCCCATGATTTTATCTTTAGGGTGATTCCTATGGATGGCATTATGCCTTAATTAAGCATCAAAGTATTTCTGTGAGTCATATGAAAGAGAGATATTGTTTTATTTAAGAGATTATAGCTCAGTCAGCTGAATCCAGCACCATATGGATTATGAATGGCACAACTATGAATACACTGTGGTATATTCTCCAACCTTCTTCTTTTTCCAAAACAAATATTACTTGATTTCTGATCCAATGCTTCATGTGATGACATGCCAACTGTATAATGAGTACATTTGGCGTTTTTTAAGCCCTGCGCATTTTCCCACTACAATTTCTATTATGGCTACAAAGATGGAGAACGTCTCTTCCAAAGACTGAGTTTTGTTTTCTTTTATTTTGCTAACTACCACACAATTTTAAACTTTTCTGCAAAAAGGAAACTTACAGTGCCCACAGAACAAAATGAGCATGCTGCTGAGTGAGTAAGCATTTGATCAATGCATCACAGAAAAGCTGAAGAAAGAGGTACAACATTTTAAACATAGGTAGTAGCATTGTTATGCTTACTCTGTGAGGCACTATTTTATGTAATAGATTCTTATTCCATTCTAGATGGATAACAACTGTGAATTATAATTTTATTTTCCACTTAGCAGAGCCTATTGACTTGGACGAGTTCTTACCAAGGAACCAGTTTCATAATAAAGGCAGTAAATTCTGATTTTGTGCTTGTTTGATAATTAATATTGCAGTGTCAGCAACAGTGCAAAATGCAAGTATGATTTTTTTTCCTCTGCAAGTTATAAAAGATGGGTTATAAGTTAACAGCTTTACGCTGAGTGTCTAAGGCACATATTATTTACTAAAATGAGTTTAACAGACTCAGTGAAGGTTCGGTTATGTGTGTGAATGTGTGTGCAAGGCCCTCCCATTAATCCAGCATCCTTTTCCCCAAGTGCACCTATACAGTTACACCACCAACCATTCTCTCTCCCCCCCCCCCGCCCCGAGACACCATTTATAGCAACACTGCTTTGCCTTATTACTTAAACAGTGACAAAAATTGGTATGTGGGAGCTGTCTGTAAACATGCCATCTATAAATATAATAATTATATAATAATGTTTATCATGGATGGGCAAAAGAGGCACAGAAATGAAAATGCCATGTTAAGCTTGACTCTGTCAAATTACTTTTATCTCTATTCTCTGGTGTTTACCATGGCCTAAAATAAAGCAATAAATTAAAGCCTTAACAAAGCTAAAGAGCCGCAATTCTAACAGGCAGCTGTATCAGAAAAGCTTTTAGAGCAGACCACAGCGTTAATGAGCACCTCACAGACATTAACAGCGTGGCGGCCCTCACCACAACCCATCAAGACGAGCAAGTGAAATCCCACGTGCGCAAGGCATGGAGTAGAGAGTGAAGTCTCGATCCAGCCAAGTGTGTATGTGCCTCTGAGTGCGCAGAAGTACTTCCTTTGAAGCAACTCACAGCAGTAAATGCAGGATTAGGACCAAGTGAGTTACCCAGGCAGTCAGTGGATGCTCACACACTACACCTTGGGCACCCGCATGTTCTGCTGGACCACTGAACTGTCCCAAGGACATCTGTAGCAGAGGTGAGAGGGAAACCTGAGTGAACTGCCCTCTAGGGTCAACCCCCACAGCTGACTCTGTAAGCTGAGCTGGTTAAATTAGCTCCACCAGCAAGAAGCCATGCTAGCCCAATGGTTCGATAGTCTAAGGTTTCTTTAAGTAAGTCCACTTTCACAATACCTGTACCACAGCAACACATACAGTATCTCAAAGTTTACCTTCGCCTGTCACTCATTTTTGCCTTGACTAGTCATAAAAACAAAACAAAAAACCCTCTTGACAAATGGGAATTGCATGACCAATACTATAATAAACTAGCTGCCCTTCTTCGGTGAAAACTGTGACAAATTGGCATCAGTTGTTACAGTGATGAATGCATCTTTCCCCTTTGTAGACCTTTTCCATCTGCTAGTCCGTGGATGACCCTGACATTTATGCACTGCTAACAGGCTGATAGATACTTTGCTTTCAAGGTGACTGGACTTTCTCAAAAATGAAAGTATTTGTTAAATGCAAGAATCAGTTAACCAAGTGAAAATCAAAGCAACACAAGCACAGACCTTGTGTTACTGCTTGTGTCACCTGCACACATTGGCACTGATCTTCTTTAACGTGGCTTTCAGAACAGGTGATTTCAGAGTGCCTTATTCATAGCAGTAAAGCCAGGACAGGACATTGCATGGCCTCACTGAAAGAGGCATGCTGAGGTGCTTTGACATGGTGGTCCTTCTAATCCTTCACCATTCTTCAATTTCTTCCATCTCCTGCCCCTTCTTGCTCAGCCCCGCTGCCCCAGGCTTGCTCCTCCTCCTCAGAAGCAGCAGCAACAGCAACAGTGCCCAAAAGGCTTCAGGTATAATTTTTTCTCTGGCTCTACTCAGTACAAAAATCACCCCATAATTTCTGGGAATTATCCATGTGGTTAAAATCTCACCTCCCAGATGATCCAGGCAACTTGCAGCTGCTACAACTCACTGACCTCCAAGGGCGTAAGATCTCCCCCCCCCTTTTTTTTTTCCCCATATCTGCTGATGTGCCCTATCTGTATGATTTCCTCTCTGGGAAATTAGGTTACAGAAGTCAGTGTGTTACAAGGAGCTTGCTTTGCTCATGAACCAGAAGCAATCTGGGTGGAGAGATAGGGGGAGACGGGAACAGGGAGACAGAAAGGGAAGGAGGGAGGGGCAGATAGAGGCAGACTTGGTGGCTTTCGTATTTATTATTTCTGTTAAAAAAGAAAAAGAAAAAAATGACAAAAAAAGAAAAAAAAAAAAGAAAATACTTAGAAGGCAAGGTTTCCATAGGAAAAAAATATTTTATTTTTTTAAGAACAAATTCAGTTTGAAACAGACGTGGAATGTGATTTTCATAATTTTCATTTTCTGGGAGCTAATTGCAATGTGGAACTAAAGCAGATTTCAAACTTACTACCGGCTAGTTTAAAAACAGAACAAAACAAACAAACAAACAAAACAAAACAAAAAAAAAGAAGAAATTATTTATAACTCAAGCATAATACTGTGTTACAAACTGGACAAAGAAATTCTTAAATAAATATTCATGGTACACAATTTCAGCACAAATATGCGGCAATTTGGCAACCTTTATACCATTTTTTCCTCAATACAGTGCAAAGGGGAATGACACTGCCTTTAAACAAGCTGTAGCTAAATACATTGCAAAATTCAAATTTTATACAAAACATCTTGCTCGGACTTTATAAAAAACCAACATTGCTCTATATACACAATCTGGTTAAGAAAAGCCATTTTTGTCTTGTTTTCATATGTTTTTTTCTTTTTTTTTCTTTTTTTACTTAAAAAGGTGAATAAGGCTACTGTAACACCCCAAATCCATATACAGTAAATCTGAACCTATTTACAGCATCTTCACTTAGACATGATGGTGCAAATTCCAAGTCAGGTGACTAGGGATGATCATACAAGCAAGGCATTTACAGTAACTTTTCAAAGCTGAACCAACGTCAAATAAAGGAACAGTTGGTAGATTGTCATAATTCTGCACCAGACACAAAACAGACGCACAGTACATTTTTTTTCATTTTTTTTTTCCGATTGGTTGCAGGTTGCTCTTGAGCAATTCATCTGATTTTTTTTCACAGTTTAGTACATAACTAGAATGTAGTCAACTGATGAAGCATAGGTTTGATTTGATAAAAATCAGGATCAGCAAACCCATCTTTTCCCTTCCTCCCCCTCCCCCAAAATAAAATCTTAATGACTTACAAGAGAACCTTGTATGGATGGATTCACAGAAAGGAAGGGTTGTTGAAAAGACTAAACATATGTACTGTAGTTAGTCACCATGGTAACCTTCCACAGAACCATGGGTTGGGATTTTTTGTTTTGCTTCTCTCATTTGGACCAACATCCCAACGTCATTTTCAGGTTCAGGAAACAGAGAGAGTGATAATTTCTGTGACAGATTTTTTTTTTCCTTTTCTTGCAGGTACTCACTGGAGGTCTGAGAACCCCAAAATGCTGTTGCTACATTTTCCTTCCAAATCAGAAAGGAAAGTGTTACCATAGTAACATGACTATGTTAGAAATGTCTATTTGCATAGCACTTATAAAAGTAGAGTTTTCTTATTTCCTCTCCAGGGTGGGAGCTTCAGGGGAATAGCCATGCTAAAGAGAAAACTTTACCTGAACCCCCTCTCTACAGATCTCCATGAAATCTACAGAACACTTCAGCTCATAAGGCAAAGGAAAACACAACACAGAAAATAAATGCCGGCACACCTTGTCATTGTTAAATACGTGATGCAGTAACATCGATTTCCTGATTCTTGGGCTTATTTCATCATTTTCTCTGATTAGATACCGTTAAAAGGCTTTGGATTCTGTTTGTATATGCTCTCATTACCATTATTTTTGGATGGTTGTTGCTTTTCCCAGAAGCAGTTTCTGCATTTCTTAATGTATACATATATATGCATACATAAATACATATATATGTATATACACACATACACATATATATGTAGAACGATGACAAGTTAAGACTATTTAATTGCCGCAAATGAATTTCACATCTTCTGGTGTAGATTCTGTGCAATCTCAAAATATATATTAGTAATAAACAAAACAAAACAAAAAACAACAAAACAAAACAAAAAAAGTAAGAAAGAAAAAGAAAAGCTCTCATTTTATACCCCTTGTGTTCTATACACCTATTATAAATAAGACATATCTTCCTTCTCCATCTCAGTGTCATAATTTATTTTATTCTTATGGACTGCAGGAGGTTTGCCGTATGTGCTTTAACTTTGCAACAGAGCACCAATGAACTGCTGTGCCCATTACAGTACTTACATGTACTGTGCAGGTACAGCACTAAGATAAACCAAAGTGTCAAAAGGCTCAGTCAGAAAAAAAATCTGTTTTACTTTTAGAGATGAGAAAGGCTTTTTTTCTTTTTTTTTTTTTCCTTTTTTCTTTTCCCAACTTTACCAGTGATAGAATTACAGCTCATTTGACCTGTTATAATCATCTTGGTCAGATTTGGCTCTTTGCTATTTTCTTAAATGCTTTCCCTGTGTTTAGTATAATGTGACAGTATAGCAGCTGAGTCTGCTTAAAAGTCTTCCGAAGCAGACTACGTTTTTGCTACAGCTTCAAAGCTGTACATTTTATTGCCAGTACCGCAACAGCCCTGCCCTAATATATCCTCAGCGGCCTGCTATTGTCTTGTCCGCTCCAAGCTTGTTCACTTCCTGACAATATCCCTTTGTTCTACTGTATTGAAGGTACTATTTTTTCTGCACACTGGTATTTGATAACCGTGAATTCCTTCAAATGCAGCCCTAAGCCACTGCGCTTGTTATTGTGTCTCCTATTTGCCTCTTAAAACTTAGCATACCAAAGTGCTGTGCTACCTAAATGTTTTTTTCTTCCCAGCTTCTATTTTTGAGGCAGCAGTATTCAATTTCAACTGCAGCCAGCCCTTCCCTCCACCACCCAGTCCTGCTCTTGACTTGTTGACAGCCTAACTTTTGGCTGGAAGGCTCCTTACTATCAAACACAATTTCTATAAATGCATTACCCATTCGAGTGAGGCTGCTGTAGCAGATGGATGGAGCACAGATCTCCAAACATTAATGTTCCATTAGTGATTCAGGAGGTGGAGTGAAAGGAAATCTTATGTGAAGGATGGCAGAGCCCCGGATAACAGAAATAAATGGAACAGTGACGGACTAAAGCAAGAGAACTTTAACAAGTCTTACTTAGACACCAAGGTCTGTGTGACAAATCCAGTATGCACTGAGAGACACACAAAAGTCAGAAGATTGCATTTCAAGCTTGATATCCTAGAGCACCTTCCCAGGATGCCTAGAGCTATTAACATCCACGGATCACTCCATCTTCCCTTGGCTTTTGTACATGCCTGAACGCCTGCAGCACATGGCTTTGAGGATGATGAATGTAACAAGAGTACAGCAATCAGAATGGGCATCTTCTACATAAAAGTCTTCCAGCTTTTAGTGAATACTGATTCACCGAGAGAGGAATTCTACAGACTAGGTAAGCTGTCCAGCTCGAGTCGGCTCTCGAAGAAAGAGCTGTCGCCTTCTCTCCCCTGTGCTTGAGTCAATCCTAGCGCACAAGGCGTCATCACAAACCCCAACAGAAAGCATTAGACCAGTGAGTGTCCTCTACGCCTCAACTGTACCACAGAATTGGTTGTGTGTTTCTCAGACCTTGTAGTAAATGTTTGCTGGACTCTGAGGAGGCATCTCTTGAACTATGTACACCGGATGTCCATAGTCGCCGCTGACCTTTTCATAGTGGGGGCAAAAGACACTGTCTGCAGTCCTTAGAGGAATGATAATGTCACTGGGCTCGGAACCATTGTTGTTGCCACTGCGTTTTGGGGTGGCTAATGTACTAAGTGAGAGAGTTGTAGTGTGTTGCGGGGAATGCTTCCTGTGTCTTCTCCGGTACTTCAATAATAGAACCACCAAAGTGATGATGATGACGATGAAAATGATGCACCCTGATGCAATCCCTGCAAATAAGGCCACCTCTGAACCCAGTATACTGGAATGCCCAGCCTTACTGCCATCTGTGCTAGATCCTGGAAAGAATGGAAATACAACAGACAAAAGTTATTGCCGTCCTGTGACCTGTTTACACTGCTTAAAAATGTGTAGAGTAAGCAAGACTGGAAGAATTAACTGACAGCTAAACTTTGACAAACCAATTACCCTGTTAGATAGCTAAATGCAAACAGCCGAAGTCAGCAATCAATATTAAACAAGACTTTGTGTCTGTTGGTCTCACTTTTGTGCTGCTCCCAAATCACCCTGTTTCATACATCATCATCCATCAGCAGCAAGGACTGGCACTGACAAGGCAGCCTTTGATGCACAGTGCATCTTTTAACAGATGCTGACCAGCTCAGGGCAGCAGAGAGGGGTGGGATAGTACTGCAAGGGGAAAATAAGACAGGGAAACAACAATTCTCAGAACAACTGGTACTATTTAATGTCACATAGTTCTTCTATTTTATCCATCAGATATTGATTTAAGTGAAACTGTCCTTAGTGTCTCTTTATGTGGACTCCTCATGCTTACGACTGAAACAAAAGAGCTTGAGGCAGCGTGGGAGATGGGCAAAATGATTATGGAGTATATCTGTTTGCATTATAACTGTCACTTATTTAAAAGAAAACACCACCACATATCAGGTAGTCATAAAAAGCTCACGTGCTGAATAGCCTGTTGAATATTGTCACATTATTTGTCACAAAAATTAAATTAATGCTCACTTGACACTTTTCTCATTTCAGAATTTGGGCTGACTTCCCTCTCTTGATGCTCCCTTACATACAGAACAATGCTCCAGATGCTACGTCCACATAACTGTGAAATACTGGAACCTTAGCAGGAAATGGCTGAAGCCTGCCCTGTGACTGTCATATCGAAGATATCAGATTACACAACTAGCACAGAAAACATGCAGTCATTTTTGGGAACCCCAAAACCAACAGTCAGCAAGCTTTGCTTTGTTACATTCCCAGTTTATTGAGTTTTCCTCCAGAGAACTTGTGTTTTAGAACTTAGCTTTTTTCTTGCTCACAGTGTTTGAAATGCATCCTAAAGTTTTTTGTTTGGAACCATCAGATCTGTTTATCTTGTTTAGATAAATATTTTAAAAAAATAAATTTAAATTTAGTAAAAGACCAGCCAATCACGCATAGACTTCGCATGGTCAGTTAAAACATCAGGACATTAATTATAGATGCCTTGAAATAAACTTTATAAATGGCTGTCGAGAACTACTTGATAATGTATTATACGGGAAGAGAAAGACAGAAAGACTCGTTCATCTGCCAGAGTACTAAATGTAAGGAGCATTTACCATCGTAAAGCTGCTTACAGAATGTTCTGTCCAAAAACTTTCCTGTAAATGAGTGATATTCTTACAAGATGTAATTAACTTCTACTGCAGTATAGAAGAGGGGAAAGAGCAGCCGTTGCCAAAACTCAGAGCTCCAAAATCCTATCCACCGGAGCATCAGAACTGGCTTTTGCATCATCTCAGTATGAAAACATTTGATTTTCTGACGTTTTAATGCTAAAATAAAAATGTGTCTGGGGACAAAGGATGGTCTGTCAGAGCCCTTCACTTCTCATGTGAAACCCCATAATACCTACCTGAGTGGTCCTTCACAAAGGGACTGGTGGTGGAGCTCTTCCCGTTGGTACCAGCTTCCTGCTCAGGGCGCTTGGTCGGGTCTGTGCTCCGAGGTAATCCTGCAGAATTGGGATCTGTGGGAGAGAAAAATGACTCACTGTAGCTTAGGCGTCTGACGATATTAAGCCTTACAAGCCGGCTATAGGTATCTCGTGAAACACGGATAGCTTTGAACAGAAGAATCTTTATGCAAAGGACTAGGAGATACAATAATGTAATTTTCCTTTTAAAGCAAAATGGTTATATTAGTTATTTCAGAGGTTTAAATTGTGAGGCCATCTGCAGAAACTATAGGGACTCCTGTAATTGGCAAGAAAAGCTTTGCAGATGACATTTCAGTTTAACTGAGGAAGTTGATTGACTACTAAACCAACTTCTACTTAGAAGAATAATTCTTTCTTTCTGCACAATAGGTTATCTATATATGAAAAGAGACAATGAACAAAAACCTCTCTGTAACCACAATTCATAACAAGCAAACTATAGAAATATTAGCTTCCCTCCTTTCATGTATTTAAAATAATTTTGAACAATGCAGTTGTGGCTTTTGTTTTTAAAATGAAAATAAAAATGACTGAAACACGTAACTCCCAGGTGACCTTTCCTTCTAGGGAGCTCTCCAATGAAGAGATCTTATTACACCAACCCTCCTCCTGGAGAAATCTGTCAGTAGCTGAGGAGCAGAAAATAGGCTTCGCTTTCAGACTGTTAGGGAGGAACAACCACACTAGACTCGGCTGGCTCTCTGCTCTATGCTAGTAAAAGAAGCCTGAAAACTAAAAGGACACTGAGACTGATCAAAGTGATTTCATGAAACAGCAGATGGTCTTTACCTTGTCCAACTTTCATGAGGATCTTCATGGTTTTTGTCTGGCACACCCCTCCCTCCTGGTTATCCAGGCCCTCCAAAGACCCATTTGATGTTGCTGATTAAAAAAAAAAATAAAAATAAATAAAAATAAAAATAAAATCAGGAAATCAACAGACAAAGTGATGTGACATGAGTGTCTGAAAGCAGAAATCTTTCAATCTACCGGGACCTGTCCTTGTTGCTCAGGCTGACCTATGGAAAGTTGTGAAATGTTGAAAGCCAAAGGAATGAATACATCGGTAAGCTGTACAATACATACAAATGGAAGAATGTGTTATCAAGGTTTCAAATTTACCCAGCAGCTTTTTTTCTACACACAATTGACTGACTGACTGACTCGGACGAAAACACAGCACCTTGCTAAAAGGTGATGGAGTCAGCTGAAAGGGAAGCCTCAAAGGAGCAAAGCACTGGAAATTTACCCTTTTTTTTTTTTTTTCCAACAATATCTTTATAATCACCACATTACACCTGCTTCCTCTATTACAAATCTCCTGCTGGAAGAAGCAAAGGCATACAAAAGACCCAGGTGAAAGCTGAGATTCTGCACTGATTGGAAAACCATTTAATATTTGAAAGTACAATCTCACTTTTCTCAGCATTCAGGAGCCTCTGTGGGGGCGGGCTGGTGGGGGGGACACACTCTCTTCTCACAGAAACCTTCCAGCTCATGCAAACAAACGGGTGCTTTCCCCTGTGTTTATATTGTTCTCGCTTATCTCTCCACGCTTGCTGGGACCGCACACCTCCGCACAATCCCGCCACCGCAAGTCAACGTGTGTGTGTGAAGCACAGCTCCAGGGGAAGAGTCCAAAAGCCTTGAGTTACCTCCACGAGGTCTGCACACCCTGACAGCTGCTGGTAAAAACCCTTCGGCTGCTCCTGGGCGTGGGGCACCTCTGCCACCCTGTGCACTGCACCGGGCCCCGGCCGTGGTGGTGGCGCAGCAGGCCCTGGAGGCATGGCGCCCCAAAGACCAGGCCTGGCTCACACAACTGGGACGCTGCAAATGAACCAGGTGGGGGAACGCCGCCTCAGCAGCCCCCACCAATGCACATGGTCTTGCACCCTGGGTGCTTCTTGGATCTATGTATCCAAGGCTCCAAAAGCACAGACAAGCAGATGCATGCTCAAGCACTGATACCGGGCCGCTGACTAGAGAAAACAAACAGAAAATGAGAGTGCAGAGCTTGCCGCTTGGCGCGGTTCTGGCGAACTGCTTAAGCAGCACTTTTCTACGTGTGCCTCCCTCTTTTCAGGCTAGGGATCTCATTCAACAAGGGCTTCACACTGCTCAGAGATCTTTGTTTTTAATTCTCACTCCTTCTCTTTCTGCTTCCTTGGGGATTTTCTTTCAAATGCGAGCAATGTATATTTCCTTATTCCTTCACAATGTCTTCCTAGCCCCACGGCAGTATTTTTCTTGCTCTAATCTTCTCTCTAGCTGTAAAGATATAAACCCCATACCGCTGAATCCTGCTTCCTAGCCTTTGATCTACTTCTTGTTTTTGTTCCACTCCTGCCTCTTTTGTGACTAACTCAAATTACAGCCACCGTACGAACTTCCCAAACTGTGCTTTCTTTTCCTAAAATTCCCATTTCCCTGTACACAGGCCCTCCCAGTTCCTCCTCTTGTTCTCTCCCCGCTGTAAAAACATGGCAATGGAAGTACGTGAAACTACTGCTTTTTTCAGACTTGCAAAAAGACTTTTTAAAATATAAAAGAGCACAATGAGTAATTTAAGATAAAAGCAGATCTGAAATGTGCCACTGCATTGCCAGGCTCAGAAAATAATGGAGACATATAGTTTTGTTTTCTTTTGTTTTTTTTTTTCCAGAGGGAAAAAAAAATCAATACTAAGAACCAGTTCTGGACATAAATCAAATGTGTCTTTGCTGAAAGTGTTTTTTATGACCTATTTGCCAATGTACTAGAGCACAAGGACAAGGGAAAAAAGCAGTAAATAGAAATACCAAAGCTGAGCATCAACTGAAAGTGCAACTAATAAACACTGACTTTCTCTTGCTTTTTTGTTATTCTTCCTTTGCTTTTTAATCTAGGCTATGGGGGTTCATAGCTCTTTAAGCACCTTCTACTTAATTTTAATTGAATAGTGTTGCTTCTTCTGAACATCAATGCCTTTTTATTCTTTAAAGGCCTATCCATTTAACCTACAGAGCAGGAGACCTCAATAAGATGCAGAGGATGCAGTCTGACCTCAGTACAGAATAAGAAAGTAAGACGGCAAAAAGAATGTAAAATTACTTCAAATACAGTCTCCAAATGAGAGGGACCAAACGCACAATGAGTCTGGTTGTGTGCCTGTGTGAGTTCAATCTGCCTCGCTTGCTTGCTAAAAGAATGCTTTCATAGCTTTGATGTCAGATGAATGAATTTGCAGAAGTATTCACTTTTTCCACAGTTCTTCAAGGGTTTTCTGAAAGCCTACGTTATAGCTCAGAGTAGAGAGTACTACATCCTGAGGAACGGAGAATTTTCAAAGAGGAGCATTTCAGTGACAAAGCAAAGTTTCAATCTCAGCTTCTCTCTGTAATTAAACCGACAATTACCCAAGGCCATTGGAGGAAATTATTTCTCAAAATTCATTAAGACTATCGAAATATAACCTCACATATCCCCAGCGTACCAGGGAGAAAGTAGGTAGTTTAAACACATACTTTCAAGCTTTGAAAATCAGCACAGAGAGAAGTAATCTGGGACATCAGAGAAAATAGTTTCATACTGCTAATACCCCTTGACGGTTTATTGTGCAGAAGTCAAACAAGGGAGCAAGTACAAAATATTCCTCAAATGCTCACTGCTGTCTTTTTATATTGATCTCCAAGTGAAAATTATACCCAGTATCATCCAAGCTCCTCCATTACACTGACGCTTCTGCAGAAAAGTAACCCTGGACCTGGATCTGTGCTTATATTGATGTGATTTAAAAAAAAAAAAAAAAAAGTGTCTGTAATACAGCTTTGGGTATAAACACAGAAACATGACACAAATTCCTTGTGCTATGTGAAAAGGGAAACGCTACTCTCTGGTTGTTTATATGGTCAAATTTTAGAACATCCATTCAGTTTATTTTTCTATACATATATATTTATATATATAAGAGCATTTTTTTACATTTAGGTCTAAATATGGATATACTTGAGAGGAATTTACTCACACAAACTATCATATGACCCTGTGCTAAGAAGACTAGACACTACTTAAATATTAACATTTATTAATATTAATAAATGTAACTAATGATAACTATAAAGTTTCTCAGAAGTATTAAATGTTCTCAGGATCTCACATTTCACTTTATGTTAATACAGCAACACATAGGAAACTAAAAGTAAGTATAATGCTGCTAAACAGCTAAGGGAATGTTTTTAAATTTTTTGATGGATAGATACCTCTGATTTTCTGAGATCTGTCCTGTTCCATTGGTGTCAATTACAAAACTGAAACTTACAGTCAAAAGCAGATTAGATTATTCATCTTACAGTTTATCCACACCTACAAATAAATGCATATAATTAACCTAAAATCTCTATTAATTTTAAGACTTTCGGACAAAATTGTAATAATTTATAGCCAAAGTTTGTGAGCAGTAAGTCAAAACTGCTGTTTGAGCTCTACATAAGCATCATGTGTCTGCATTCCTTGAATACAACAGCAGCTGTCATTTTATAAGGAGTACAAGTTTGGGTTTTCAACTTTCACTAAAAATGTATGAAATTATGGTTAAAAGTCTGCTGATACATCCTTACTTTGGAGAAGACAGTATACATTTTCAGTTTCATGAAACACTTTCTTAACATGCCATTTCATTTACACAAGCAAAAATTAAATTATTCAGACCAAAGAACTTCATTCTAGCTCTGCCTTCCCTTCTTTAAGATACATATATATAATTGGTTGGTTGGTTTTTCTTTCCTAGAAAAAAAAAAGGAACTAAATCAATGTGTGATGTTTTACATTTATTTGCTTTTAAAACTTCACAAGCTCTGTTTATTGTATGAAATGCATTAGTCATAAATGCAGAAGCAGGGAACCAGTGAACGAAACAGAATCAGCTGACAAGAATAGTTTCTGGCTATGATTCTTATACAGTCCCCATGGAGAGGAAGTAATATTACATTTTAATATGTCTTCATTTGATTGTTATTACCCTGCCTCCCAGGAGGCTAAGCCACTGCATGGATCTTGGCTGTTTTCAACCTATCAGGTTGGTAACACTGCTCTAATCAGAAAGAGAATTAAGCTGCTGGATTTGTGCCTGTATATAGCTTTTCATTCACAAAGAGATTAGAAATGAAGGCACAGTCACAAAAATTCAGCTTCCCTCACTCTTAAAAATACATATTACAAAATTAAAAAACACCATCACAATTACTTAAAAGGAAACACAAGTAGACTAAAATCTCAACCTCTTAATTCTGTTGCAATTATTACCCATATGTTTATGTTTAGGGATTGTAAGAAACATTACCTACTTGCCAAATTAAATGTCACATCCCTTGAACTAACACAACTTTATAACACGTGCATTTCAGGACCCTGACTATGAAATGGACTACATGCCTGAAGAGGGAAATTATGAGCATCATTCTCGGTTTTTCTCTGAAAACTAAACAGACCTTAAGACACAGACTACAGGAATGAGCGAGTGATCTCAACTAATGGGTGAGGGCAAAATTGGCTTTGTGTGTGTGGACAATCAAAGACACATCAAGAATTAATTGCTGCTGGTGTGGATCTGTTAAGAAGGAAGGAGAGAACTACAGGTTTCTTTGGGGCAGATCAGTATTGTCCAATAGTAGTGATGTTCAACATCTTTTTTTCTTAAATACTCCTTGAAGTCAGTATCAGAAAACAGGCTGCTCAAAAGCAGAGCTAAATAAAATCAGACAACCCTATCCATCTCTACTTTTCCACAGCTGTGCTGTTTCTATGCTTAGAAACAGAATGGAAAAGCCTACACAATGCAGCAGCAAAAATCCACAAAAGCTTTAGATCCAACAGTAGTAAGTTATTCTTAATACAAAGCTGCACTTGATCTAATATGCAGTCAAGGATTAGTAAGCACATGTAAAGCTTTTGATTTTTTTTTTGAATTTTATTAAGTAACAGTACACTATTTTGGCCAGGCATCATGTGTTTATGCTCTGACTGCTTTCATCTGCTTTTGGTCTTTTTAATGACTTTCTTAGTAAAGCACCAAATAAATAATTCTTCTTTCCCGTAAATCATCTAAATTTATGTGACAGGTTTAAGAGCACCAGAAATCACACACTGAGAAACCACAAATCACAGATCACAACACGGTGGTTGTTTCTAGACCAGCCAGTGATGAAGAACAAGGCAGCTGAGGTAATAGAGTGTTTTAATTAAATGAAATTAAATTCCCCCTCCCCAACCTCCCCCCTCAACTTAGTAGCAATGCCAGATCTGCATGGAGATCTGAAACAACCAAAAAAAATTGCTCAGGCCACTCACCAAAGAGCAGGTAGCTTGGCAAACACTTGGTGTTGGGTGAGCTGCAGAAAGGTTTGAGAGAAGACAAAGATACAAATTTCAACTACTAATAACTAACCGTTTATACTTGTTTGTAGTTACAAAAATTCAGATTGACACCAAAACCTTCATTATTTTATTTTAGCATGAAACTGTCTTCCAAAATGTAACTCTCAGCAGTCCCAAACCTGGACTGCAAGTGCTAATACTTAAATGCATTAGGAACAGTTGCACAGAGTAGTCAACATGTCGTTTTTGTTCCTGTCTGAAGGCTGGAGACTTCCTCTCCAATTTGTGCTTGAACAATATAATCTCATCCTACCTTTTGTACTGATCTTATAGAAACAAAGAAAAACAATCATTAAACATGTATAAACAAAACATGCTTTAGCAATCATTTTGTATTTTTCTAACATGTTTTGTTTGTTTGTGCTATTTGCAAAGTCAAGGTGGCAGCAGAATTTCTTGAGGAGCTCCTCGAACTGAAAACCCTTCAGAAACTCCCGTTGACTCAATCTTATTTCACAATTTATTCAAATTCACATAGAACTTCTCTTAAAGTTTATAGTGTTTTGAAATACTGTTATAGCCAGCTTTTTTCTTTCATGTATCCACACAAGGGGAAAACTCCTATGCGAATGAAGGAAAGGACAAAAAGAATACTCCGTTCTTTTCCAGTTCTCATCCTTGTCATTTCTTAAATTATATCCTATGCTGTATGTCCCAGGATTTATATCTAAACAGGATCCACAAATTATATTCTGCACAGCAAGTAAGCAGCAATGCCCTCCCCAGTCAAGCTAAAACCAGAACAAATTGAAGTAAAATAAAAAGCAGGCCTCCTCTTGCCTGGAAGAAGGCAAAGGCTCTGCAGTGGAATTTTGTGATTCACTTTTTAACCACTACTCTGAAATGTGTACTCTTGTCCAAATGTGAATGGTGTGACTTGTGGTACTTAAAAGAGACTCATGGTAATAGGGGTCTTTATAAAATTCCCTATAAAATTCTCTACTTATATTCATATTTCAAAAGAGGGACAGTTTTTTCTACTGTTTAATTTCTGGGGGAGTGCGATGTGGAGGACACAACCAAGACAGAGCCAATCAGTTCTGTACTGTAGAATGCCTTGGTATATACTTTGCAAATATCAACTTTTTAATTCCAGGGACACCTCTGGAAATCCATAGATTCTCCTTCCTGTGTCTCACATCACCTGGCCGAAGAAGGATCACTGAAGTATTAAACACAAAATAGGGAGAGAGTACTTGTAGAGTTTTCTCCCTTTTGTATATTCAGAATGATTCTATTAATTCCAAGGAGACACGACATCACACAACAAGAGTAAAGGTGGTAAAATATATGACCTTTATTTTATTTTTTAAACAAAAGACTTTCAATTAAGGGAAAGAGACACAATGAGCAACATGGAGCTGGGATGTACCAAACAGGCTGTGAGCTCCAACTGGTTTCTTCTGCCTATCATTTTAAAAACAGCACCACTTTATCTCTTGGTTAAGGAATACCACACCTTAAGTGTACTAAACAGTACACTATTTGCTGCATCATTATCCAGAACATAAGGTCATAATATCCACCCACCATGGCAAAATCCTACTTGCTTCACTGTTACTGTTAGAAAGATTTAGAGATGATAAAAAAAGCATCTCAATGTTGTACCACTATGAATGACAATTTATGTCTTTCATTACACTTAAGCTTTTCTAAAAGTATTTCAGTTCTGTATTTCACGTACTCTGAGAAATGTTTTCAGATAATGATCTACTGCACACATGGTTGCTTCTAGTTTACATAAACAAATTATATATTTGTGAGTGCTGAAGTAACTGTGGCAGATGTAAGCCCACTAATTATGATGTATTCAGTGTATATCAGAATGTATGCATCTAAAACAGATTACTAGCTAGTTAATTTCACCAGCCATAAGCAATAAGATATTTTACATAGTTTATCCTTTCTCCTGGCACACTACGGGCAAAAGCCTATCATGGATGAGAAGAAATACCTCCCTCCTAAAACAGTGAGCTTTGCTTAACAGTTCAGCTGAACAGAACTAATACAATTAGTTAGCATTCAAGTTACACCGATTGTCGCTAATGACAAGTGGCCTTGCTGGAAACAAAAGCAGAAGCTTTAACATTAAATGAATGAGGACCTGTATCACAAGAACTCAACATCACTTTTCAAAGATATTCATCTGCCTTGAAAATCTCTCTGGTTTCTGTCTGTAGCACTTGGAAAAGAAAGGGTTATAGTGAAAGTTCATATTAAATAAATAACAAACCTCTTGCTCATTCTACTGTCACTAATTGCATGCAATGATATTAATGACCCAGTAATTGCTATACGAGTAGCACTGAAGTGGAAAACATCATTCTGAGGCAGAGTTCATCTCTAGGTGGTAGGACTTCACTACTGACTGAGTTAATGCCAAGTGACAGTTCAGAATATAACACTATAGATGAGAAAATGTGCCAGTCTGTTGGTTATAACAGTTTAGATGGACATGACATTATTTGCTTTGACCACAGAGAGTCCAGGAGTAACCCCAATAAAGTGCCACAGTCAGAGTTTGCCCTATAGATGAACCTCATTCCTTTCAGGGGAGATGCTCTGTACTATAACAATCTAGAGCAATTTTCCACATGTTTGCCTCAATAAAAGAATACCTTCATCTTCTGCTTTTACATCAAGCACAACAAAAGTGTGCTTTATTGCAAAACACAAAAAGCTATTTACATCATTTAACTATCCTTCAGCAACACAGAGTTTGGCACCTTAGTTCTAAGATCAATTATGATGCTATTGGATGACTATGCACTTGGCAAACATGATCAGAAGTTAAGCACTGTTTTGATTGCTGCATGCTTATGTTCATGTTTAGAACTTTAAAATACCCACAGAGTAAAAACTTAATGAGGAAACATTGCTAAAAGAAAGCAATCTGAATTTCCAAGGTGCTACAGGACCTTTAGTCCTACTACTTGACATAAGAAATTAAGGGATTCGACTTCTTTGGAAGTTATCACATAAGCATATCTTGGTTCATCTGAAGAAACTCAAGGGTATGTTAAAAAATAAAACTGAAGGGTATGTTAATCCTCCAGCATTTAGAATTTTGAAAAGTCGTAACTAGACAGAAGAATGGATACTTTTACTTCTAATAATAGTGTTCATACAGATTTTAATATTTCAGAAGTATTGTAATAGGATAACATTATAAAGCAGGAATGTTTGTTTGACAACACAAATTATTTAATAATACCTTGATTCTGCTACGAAACCTGCTATGGCAGACTCTGGAAGGCAGGTGGAATCACAGAGTTGCAGCACAGGCTGAGGCAACTGCCTGGAAAGCATCTTTGCAGAAAAGGCTGTGGGGGTCCTGGTGGACCCCAAGTTGACCACAAACCAGCAATGGGCCCTTGCAGCAAAGAAGGCCAACAGGCCCCTTGGGCTTCATTAGGCAGAGTGCTGTCAGCAGGTTGAGGGAGGTGATCCCTCTCCACTACTCAGCACTGGTGAGACACATCTGGAGAGCTGTGTACAGGTCTGGGCTCCCCACTGTGAAAGAGATAGGACATATCAGAGCAAACCCAGCAAGTGTCCATGAAGACGATGAAGTCTCCATCCTTGGAGATACTCAAAACCCAGCTGGACACGGTCCTGGATGGTTAACCCGCTGTAGCTGATCCTGTTTGAGCATGGGACTAGGCCAGCTCCAGAGGTGCCATCCAAATGGCTGAGTAACCATTCTGTGACTCTGAACAGCTACACTATTGTGGTCTAATGCATTTATGTGCTAATGTGTGATACTCTAAGAACAACTCCTTCTCAGCTTCCCTGGCAGGGTTTGGATTCAGAGTTGTTTCTCTCACAGAAGCTCTCAGCATATGAGGAAAAGTATGCTGTTGCAGTTTAGTTATTTTTGCTGTCTTCATCTACGGAACAGAAAATCAACAAATCATGCTAACAAAGGCCTGAACATAGTTTTTAAAACCAGCCTTATCAGCTTAGTAGGAACTCTTCTCTGAGAACTACTAAGACTACCTTAAGCCTAATCCTGCTTTTACTCACAAATATATTTCTGTGATTTCCTTGGAACTGCAAAAAAGCAACTGGAATATTGCCATTAGGGCTTAGTCTTACAGTTAAATTTATCAGAAATAAATTGTGAAATATTCTTCCTCCAAAGTTTCCAGGATTGACTAAAATCAGGAAATAAAGTATAAACTGACATTTAACCCTGTTTTCCAGACATTTCAATCCTGTGCTTTAGCTAACTAATGCAGTTCTTAGACAAAAGTACATTTCCCACCAATTCAACTATGTAAAGACTTTAATGAGAAAAACAATTTCAAATATTCAAAAACAGTTTCATTAAAGCCTTTATAAATGCTTACACAGTTCTTGGTCTTTTATTTCAGGAATTAAAATACTATAGTATATAACATATATAAGCAACTGCATAAAATAAAGACCAGTCATCACACTTTGACAGATATATGCTCATCATTGAACTTATGTACAAAATGAAAGTTGGATGTGTTTCAATATGCTGGTGTCTTTGTAAGTTTCAGTTCAGACTACTTTCCTCATATAGTATAATGCATCTCCCCAGTATACACCTCCTCTATTTAAAGTTATTCATAATCCATGTATAAAGCATAAAAAGTATTTGCTCAACCCAACCCTCTTCTGCAGGTAGTCCTATTAAAAATGTGTATATGTAAATGCAGGAACATATACAACCTGCAGAAGATCAGGACTTAAGCTGTTTTTTGCAAAGTACTTGATATGTGTAATACATGTATATATAAAAAGACTTCTAAGTGAGAATACTGTATTCTCCCTTGTGAACATACTGTATTTTCAGTATGTATAGATTAAGAACTAATAAAAATAATAAAATGAGAGAAGTGACTAAAAATATTAAACAGTCTCCTATGAAATTTTAAATCCTGTTTAATTCCTGAGCATTTCCTGAATAATTCTTTCTTCTAAGTGAATAATTACACTTCATTTTCATCAGGTTCCATATCTATTTGGAATATGTGGCGAGTGTGAGGGAGGGTAAATGTGTTTTTTTTCACAAGATGACATCAATTAACAACCTGAGCATTCCTATCTTTCATTTCCTTCCCGTAGGAATTGAGAAATAATAACAGATTTCCTGCTGAACTATCTCTGTCTACTTTAAAGGAGATAAACGGTCGGTATTGCCTAGGTAATGGCACTGAATATGAACAAAGTCCATCAATCCAAAGTAGCCTTATTCTCTTACAAGACCTGTGTGGTCTGGGACAAAACCCCAAAGGACGATGACTCCATTAATCCTGTAGGTCTTGGACTCTGTTAGAAATCTGAAGCTGCACAGACACTGATTTTTTTTTCTCCAATAATATTATTTGTATGAGCAGTATTTATATTTAATTCAACAAGAGCTAAGTGGTATTGCTGATATATCCCTTAAAAGACTCTCAGCAATGTCAAAGATTGACCTCTGGGTATCATTTTACACTAAGAAGAAATCGTTTATCTAATTTTCTGAAGGAGGAGGAGGAGAAAGGGAAGAAAAAAATAGGATCTTTGTGCAAGAGGAATCAGGGTGGCTATTATCACATAGGCTTTCATTAACACCACCAAAAAATAAATAATACTAGATTGCTGAGCTGTGCAGTCTTTATTAAAAAGCATCAATAATATCTATGTTGCAAAGAAATGTCACTGAATTTTTGATACAGTTTTCTCCTGGTTTTGGCTAGTTGGGAATTAACCTCAAGACAAAGAAAAATCTAGTTTTCTTTTGGGTGCTCTTGCTAGGTGTTTGCAGGGGACTGCAGACTGAATCCTGTGTCAAAGATGTGTCAGAACGTCCAGCCAGGCAGATTAGCTAGTGTTTGGTCAGAATACTAAAATAGCATTTTAATGTAAATCTATTTGGCCATGCAAAGAAATTTATTCTTCCCAATCGGGCTGTATTTCAGGGCACAATCTATATTGTCCTTTAATGTGTTCTTCCTCAGACAGTTATTGCCCTTTAATTGTAGCAGGATGACAAAGTGAAAACATAAAAGCCTTGGGATTTTTTTTAAACCCAGCTAATGCTAAAGTTTCAGAACAACTGTTTCCATTTTAAAAGCCACCAGACTATTACAAGCATTTATCCAAAACGCAGCACTGCTAGCCAGTATAACCCTTTAAATCAGACAGGGATTAAATACATACATTTTTTAATTTAAGCCAGAGGCCAATTATGTATGTGGGTCACTTGAAAAAAGTTGACAAAAAACATTTAAGGAAAGCTGCATATTGCATTTTGCCAATGTCAAAGCCAATGAGCATCATTAGCTGAGCAAGCTTGGCTAATGAGGTCACAGGCTGAGAAAGCACTTTAGAGGAACCTTTTCCAGGACTATTCTGCAGCCCCTCCCCAAGTCCAAAGTATTTTTCACTTACCAAAAAAAAAAAAAAAAAAAAAAAAAAAAAAAAAAAAAAAAAAAAACACAAAGCAAAACGAAAATGATAAAAATATTATCTACACATTTCAAGCAGGTAAAATTTCATTGTAGGTGACGTATTCTTTTACACTGATGATGTCGCTGTATAAGCCTCTTTTTTTTTTTTTTTTTTTTATGCAAAAGAAGAGATGAAGCGAGCAGAGTATGGGTTTGCTTGGCCAAACTATCTCAGGGGTGTGATGGTGGTTTGAAAACTAGCAGCACTGCTCCCTTCCCTCTGGCAAGGTAGCTTCCTACAGGTTTCCCTTAGGCACTCCTTCAGTGCAAACTCAATGTAATCCAGCACTCTCTATGCCCTGTGACTAAAGGCCTAGTTTGTTGGGAAGGGTTCAGGACAACTCCCATTCACCAAAAGTAAACATTTTTAGCATAGTATATATACCTATACTATACTACCACATCTCCCTCCCATACAAGAAATGCTGCATCTGAGAGGGATACTGAAGCAATTACATGATAACCCAAGCACTTGCAGATCTCTCTCTTACAGTCAAGGAGATTCCCATTCATTCTAAGCCATCCACAACAGCAGAAAATTATACTTCATTCCCAAAGCACGCAAAGACATAAAAGGACTTTTTGATGCAAACATTAGAGTTGCAAATTTACACACCCTTCTTCTGCTTAACTTTGCCCTTCACACAGGTATTTATGTTGTTGGGCACGATGTATCTTCATGCATCTGATTAAGGATTTCCTTAGAGACTTATGATATGTTAGCTAAATGGTTGCATATTTTAGGATAATCTAACCTTAATATGTCTGTGATCTCAAGTACATTTGACCTTCCCGAATTCTGCTGAAAAGAAATCAGGTAGCTATAAGGAAATGAATCTATTAGTTTCCAAGGAACCAAAAATTGATGATGGCAAAGAACAGAAAAGCAAGGACATTCTGTTACATCATTTATTCACTTTCATGATACCATTGAGTATCATCTTTCCAAGTACTGCCCTTCACAGAATTGAATCCTGATACTTGTACATTGAGGAATATCTTGCACTGCTGTTGTTCCAAAAAATGGATTAGATTTAGATTATTGTTGGATTAAAGTACCATTAAATATGAAAGGAGGTACCAGAAATTCATCAACATTTCTACTTTAAAAAAAAAAAGTGAATTAAGGAATGGGAAAAGTTACATTTTTATGTGCATAGAGCCAGGGAAGAAGTGAGTAGAAAAGATCTCCTGCTGTATCTACCATGAATACATCTGAATGATATAAAAATTATGGCTTGAAGAAATCATGTACAATCACATTTCCTAAAGGTACACAGGGTTCAGGAAGCTTCTTCATCCTGTGTTATAACTCCTCTGCTTTGTTACTCTAAGGCTCCTAAAATGACTAACCCCTTAATCTGAATAAAGATTTTACTGTTTAATACAGCTCCACAAACCACATATTATTACCTTAGAAAAACATATGTTTTCAAATAATGGCAAGATGATAAGGGTACATGACGATGCAGAAAACATGCTAAGGTTTGACAGCAACCTGTCTGAATAAGCAGCACGAGCTTCGTCTATAGATCCAGCCACAGACAGCACTGCGAAAACGCTGGGCTCAGTGAACTCTTGTCTCGGGTTGTTTGATGCTCCTTACTCAAGGGAATATATCTCAAATTTAAAATACCTCAAATGTAAAAGCTGGCATATAAAGTGCACTGGTACATTCACTTCAAAGCACACATCCCCCCACCCCCACCCCCCGACTCAAAAAACACCACCACCACCAAAAAAAACACACATATTTCCCAAGCACACAGAAAGGAAAGAAAGAAAAGAGGAGCAATGTTTGCGTGTCTGAGATAGTGGGAGGCAGACCCAGTATACTCCTCGTTCGGGCCTCAGCACACCTGTTAAATTACAGGCCTAGGAACAGGGATTTATGCAAATGATTTATGGTCCAATTTGCGTACATGATTAAGATGTATTGTATTACTTTCAAAAATGACAGTAAACATCCTGACTACCAGAACTTGTGTCTGACAAGGCTGCATGACGTCTTACGCTTTTGAACGCAAACTGTTAAAATGCTATCTAGCTCCAGTGTCTCTGTAAAATGGTGTCCTAGCTGAGCCTTGGCCTAGTTTCCTGCCCCTCTTGGTGTTTCTGAGGCCAGCATCACTGACTGCATTGTCTTCTCCATGAATGACACAAAAATGAGCGTTTTAGCTTCAGGATGGCCGGGTTATCAGGGTTTTTTTGTCCAGCCTATTAAAATGTATAGGTACCCTGCTGCAGCTGGGTTAATACGCTAGCGATACAGTGATAAATCAGCCATTTGCTTATGCAAGAATGAGCAGGGAAAGTAATATCCGTGCACTCCAGTATTACTGCCAGGCCAGTGTCATTTTTGAGGCATTAGGCTGAAGGCTGAGCAAGTTCTATCAACCAAACTACCCTGTAATCTTCCAGGAAATGCAACATCTATTATGTCTTATTGCTGTAATGAAATAATTATACAAAACTAATGAAAATGAGCCAGACTTAAAAATTCTCCAGGTAAATCCATGACGCGGATATGACAGAACTGACAATGTATCAGTAAGCTCCATTTGTGCCCATATTTTTCAAGTAATAGTAGTAACAATGCCATTTGCTCCATTATAGCTGCTCTGCTGTGGATTTTTTTTTTAAGCAGCACTAAATAATGAATGTATGTCATCATTAAAGCCAACTATTTGAGCATGGTTGTTTTTATGTTCCACATCCTCCTTGCTGTTACAGACAACTATCTCTCAGCATCTAATCTTGCAGCTTTCACCCCAGTAAATCTCACTGTATTTCAGTGGGAACTCTGACAAAGTTAAACGTTGTGTAAGTGGGATCAGGTTTTTATATACTCACTGACTGACTGAGAAAGTACTTGTACTAAGTGATGTTTTTGTCAAACCTTAAAAACAATAAATGGCGTTTTATATCTCCTCAGACTGTTATTTAGTAAAATATGTCATTTCTATATATATTTATTACTGCTAATTCTTACTTAATTTCTGTGATATACAATCTGCTTTATGCATAATGATACAGTGTGTACTGTTATGGTTATAACTGGGAAGTGATCATTAATTCATATTAAATGTAATTTCTGTTCCCATTTTAAAAGTACTTGCTTAGAGAACATGTAAAATTAGCAATATTTTAAACTAAGAAATTAAGAAATATTTACTGTGGCAGACGTTACATAAAATAGTTATCAGCCTCTCTGTACAATGTAATTTCAAGGAGATGGGAGAAATAAGACACATCAGTATGTAACCTCATTGTAACTGCAGATAAACCAATGCATAGACTTTGTCTAGCTCCTACTAACTGGTGATCATTGCTCAAGACATCAGAAATCCCCATGGGGCTAAATGAGATTTGCAGGCCACAGTATTAAAATGACAAAACCTAAACTAATGCAAATTGTTGTTGCACTGCCGAAATCTCAGCTTATGCTAACCCCTGATGTACATCGTTAACTTTACAAGTCATAAGTAATTTGAATCACAAAACTCAGGTTACCTCCAGATTAGCTTTCAGGTATAAATTCCTGATCAGCCTGAAACTCAGAGTTTAAAAATTGTTGGACACAGGCCTGTGTCACAGACATTCATTCAACAAGTCCAAGACCATGAAAAAGGACGAAACTCAAGATCATGCTGCATCTGGGTTTTGCCCAAGAATGTGTTTCCTGAAAGAACCCCTGGATCACTTGGAACAAAGGCCAACCATCTCTCACAGGTTACCTCAGCTGGACCACTCTACCCCTACTCCTGGCATTAAGGGCACCCACGGGCAAGGCCAACAGCATGGTGCATTAGCAGAGCTGCAAGCAGGAAACACACCATGCTTTAGCTGTGCACAACCTTTCAATATGAATATAGAACATAAAATCGTGCACAAAAGGAGAAGCTCTGTGAAGGCATAGAAGTACAATGTAATTTGGTGTACATGAATCAAGGAAAAAAGATACAAAGGCCCTACAGAAATCAGCAATAATGTCGAAAATATGCTGTCAAGAAAATATTGTTGGAGGAAAAAAAAATACAAACCCATTCAGAGTCTTCTTGGTTTGCTTATCATGTATGACACAAAATACAAAGAAACAAACAACTATATTTAAAAGAATGAACAACTGTTATTTTGAACTTACATATGACGTAATAATCTTTGTTCTTCTGAAATTCCAGGCCCCAGAGATTAGGGCTGAACTCTTGAAACTTGATGGTAAACTTAACATCTTGATCTGGCTTGGCACAGTTGAGTAGAGGTGTATTGTCCTTTCTAATAGCACAGCTATCTGCTTGGTCTTTATCAACCATGTAGACTTTATAATATTCATACTGGCCAACAGTTTTAGAGTCCACCTTTGGGCATATAATATCCAGTTTGTCTCCTATCTGTGGATATAGTACCAATCCTTGTCCAGGAAGGAATCTAAAAAGAAAGAAAGAAAGGAAAGAAAAAAAAAAGAAAAGGGTAAATGTGAAACACTTGATAAAATCTCATTCAGAAAAGTAGCAATTGCAATGGACAGAAAGGAAAAAACACACAGTTTCCAAAACCAAAATGACAGAGTGAACAAACCAGATCTTAATAGTTTAGGCCTGACTCAATTTAATATCAACAAGATGTTTATTTAGATCTTGGAAATTACAGATGGATTGAGTTTTATAGTCTTCATCCCAGTTTTGGGAACTCTGGAATGTTTTATGTCTCTGGCAGGAACTGTGGTTTCTTCCACATTTGGCCATTCACAGGAGCCAGTGCAATGTATGAGGGGCTACAATCCTGTTTTTACATGTTGGTAACATTTCTACTATTCTTGCACATATTTTGCTAATTTTGGACATGGGAGAATGACAAGAATGATTGTTCATTTGGAGCAGCCATGTGGGAAAGGAAACAACTTAGACTTTCAGACTTAACAACATATTGCGATGTTGATTAATGTTACTAGTATAACACAAAGGAACATCAGTCACTCGTCAGGATGATGCTTACAGACCTAGGATGGACTGGAGATCTACTCAATCCAAGGACTGCACATGCTTCTGATAAAACACTCTTCCAAGACACGATGATTACCACACCACAGTGATTTCTTTGTAAACTCCAATATTACACCGTTATTTTATCTCTTTTTTTTTTTTTTTTCCCTGGTGCTACAAATGAAACACAGGTGTGCTTTTGTCTTTGTATAGATGGAGACTTCTTAGACTGACAGTGAGCTTTAGTGTTTGGGGTCAGACTTGATCTTATTGTATCATTCCCCTTGGTATTAATTACCAGTCAAATATCAGCACTTCTTCATGAAAGGAAAATATAAATAATTACTTAGAGCATTGATTTATCCACAAAATTAGGAGCCTTATTCTTACAAGGAAAAAAGCTACAGCAGGTTTGTTTGTTTGTTTCCATTCTCCTTAAGATATATTTGTTTCATTTAAGGCTAAGAGTGCAGTTTTAGAACTACAGCCAGCGATACAATGTTGTCTAATGCACAGACCTAAAAGCCTGACTTTCTTTCCTCTTTCTCCTGCCTGCCAGCCTTTTCGAAAGAGCTTCTTTAATGGAGAATCAGCCTGAAAAACTGACTGAAACAATTGCTGCCTAATGAACACCCTTCTGCAAGCGCTAGTGCTAAACAGCACATGTAGTAAATCTAGCTTATTCACAGGCAGCCTTCCTGGAAGCTTATTAGAATATTAAGGCCCAGGAACAAAGCTGTAGGCGTAGATTACCCCCAGCCTTCTTCTTTGCTAAAGGAGCCCACCAGCCAGGAGCAGAACTGGATGAGAACTTAAGGAATGGGAGAAAAAAAGGAGGATGTGATGCCCCAGATTTTGAATCCATCATTTGCAACTGCTCCCGCACAATGCAAGTTTATGATCTGTGCTAATTGAGTGGGATTATTTCACTCACAAAGCCTGTGTAAGAATTATATTTGTTGGGAAGCAGCACGCAGCAGGACAAAGACATGTAATTACAGATTTAGGGAAAAAGAACAATGAAATGTTGTGGCAAGAAAAGCGACTGTTGATGCATAAATCACTGCGCTCCTTTGTGTCATGCAGTGTAATTTCTAGACTATAGAAACTAGGCTTGGCCACGGCTGTGCAAATAGAGGTGCACTGGAGACGGGGCGAAGCTGCGCCTCCTCCAGTTTTCAGACACGCCATAGGAATGCAGTGACTACCGCGTCCATAAAGCCAGAACGGTAATCCAAGTGCAAAGGTGGAAATACATCCTCCTTGGAGCTGCCAGCCTCGTAAGAAGCTACCTAGGGAGTGGCCAGCCCTGCAAGGGCACATAGGAAATGCGGAAAGAAATACCGCAGCCGGCATGTTTCCAAGAGAACAGCACAGATCCTGACTCAGCCCCTCCTCTCGGAACAATTCTGACCAGGCAAACGCAAAGGCAAAGTGACAGCATCTCTGGGCTAACCCAGGTCACTTGCAACTAACTGTATCGTCTTGTCTGGCCAGAGCCCCAGCTTGCATTGCTCCTGTGCAGCAGTGCTATACCAGGAGATGAACGGTACGGTACTCGTGTCCTTCAACCTGCATGCCAGGACAAAGGCTGTGATCCTGCTGCTGCAGCTCTTCTTCACATCATGGGAATGTGTAAGATGACACAGGACGTTCCTCAGGAAAGGATCCTTGTTTTCAAATTTAGATCATTTAGATCAATTTAGATGTGCATGCTTAATAAATACAAAATTCATAATGTTAGAAACATGCACCTGTTATTATCAATCATACAACCCAAAAGCCGCCCTGAAAAACTGAAAACACTGAATCTAACTTTGGATTTCACGTATATATGTGTGTAATTAAGTAGGAGTGGTATATGTTCTCCATGCAAATTCTGAGTACAAACAAGACAGGTTCAGGGACAGCCGGCAACTGATTCTCGAAAACAGTGACCAGACAGAAAGCATATTTGTGTGTCTTGGTTAAGCAGCTAGGAATTGTCCCATAAAAAGCAAAGGACAGAACCACCCCCAACAGACAGCTAAAGCACATTTTACAAGAGCTTTAACCCAGGCACTCGTTAGGCTTTATGACAGGGGAATACTCTTGCTCTGTGTCTGCAGTCTGTGCAGTTTGAGCATTAAACTCGGTAAATCTGCTTCCACTTCAGTTTCTGAACTTTTAGGATCTAATGCTGATGGGATTAGGAAAGAAAAAAGGATGAAAGGATTAATCTGAGGACTGGATTGTATTGATTTCTTTTTTCCGTGACCTTTGCAAGAAAGATATTTTCGCAGTTTACTTTCCTTATTTTCTTACAACTATAAAGCATAAATATGGATGGAGAGAATACAAAAGTTTCAGTTCCACTCATGCATTTCAGTTCAACCACAATAACTTAGTGACCCATAACTAGGCAGGATCTTTATCCTCCCATTTGTGTAATATTTCTGCTACTGCATTTTCATAAAGACTTTAAATAAATCACTTGCTGGGTAATAAGTACTTTCTGAAACTATTTAATGTCAAGGAAGGGGATTAAGACTATTGTTTTATGACCTTATTTTTGCAAACTTTAGATCTAAAAAAAAAACAAAAACCACTTGGTAGAGGCTAACAAAAATTTCAGCATGACTGAATGTATCTTGAATCTTTATTTCTGCAAGTGCTTATGTAGTTTTAAGCATTTTGGGATAGCAACAAAACTTATGAAATGTTTGTAAGATTGCATCTATAAAGTTAATAACCTGGTTTTAAGTCTGAAGGGAATGTGCCTTTAATTAATTGAAAACTTTTTTTTTTTTTTCCCCAAACAGAAATACAGTAAGGATAGATCAAGAGGTTTCAGAGTCCTGTGCATGACACTGAGGGAGGCTGTGTTACATCAATAGTTGTTTAGGATACTAACCCGGCTCTTTGAGCAGTCGGAGCAGTGACTTATTATTTATATGGTCGGAGCCATTGCTTTATATAAAAAAGCTGACTTCCTAATTTTATGCTTTTCAGATATAAATGTTCTTTACTGGGAAACTTACATAACAATATAGGTCCCTGTACCCAAACAGAAATGTAGGAGAAAAGCTTAGCCAGTTTTCTGACACATTTCTTCTGGAACTCCGATAAAACGCGACAAGGGCATTTGAAGAATTTTACCCGTAATTAATAATCATAGTGTTTTCTGTGAGAAAGCACGGAAAGGTACATGAAGTATAGTAAAAGCTGTACGATGAAATGAAACCACTTTAGGATACAGAGGGCATTTTTTCTGGCAGCCCCAAATTGGTGTGTTGTGGGTGACATTTGACATCTGTGCAAAGCCCATGGATGTAAATCCCTCCCACACGTCTAACTAGCCATGCAGCTTAGAGCAAGTAACACCAACATGCAGAGTTCCCAAAGGTTTTTGTTGTTGTTTTTTTTTTAAACCAGTTTTAAATTAGATAAAAAATTCGCGTCACAGGAATAGAAAAAAAAAGTCTCTTCCCCACTCCCATCAATGTTACAGTAATTTTCAGTACTACACTTATTTTGAGGTCCCACAGTTCCTGGTTTTAATGTACACTAACTTGTCAAAGTCCTAGAGAATTTAAATTTGATTTTGCAATTAATACCTATCTATCTATCTAGATACAATTTCAGAGTAATTTCTTAAGAATATAACTTTTGCTTTACAGAAACTTAGCACATTCACACATACTAAATTATAAAGGAGTTCTCCTTAATGATAACCACTCAAACTTATCTAATTGCATAATAGTAAATTCACAAAAAAAAAATCAAAACTTTATCTACCAGCAGATTTTTTCATTAAGAGTATTCTACTGTTCTTAATATTCTACTATTCTACACAGCCATTTCTGAAACTGTAAAAATATCAACAGAAAAAATCTTAGGGAAATAAATTCTTAAAAAGATTTTATTAATCAACACTGATGTAAAAAACGTGCTGTCACACTTACGAACTTGTAAAACTCACTCACTCACTCTATATATGCACTCAATCACTAACCTTTAACTATACCCTAGTAATTATAAAATAAATGCAATTTTAAAGAGCATGTTACTACTTGTTGAGAATCTTATATATTTAACTGGGGAAACAGTGCTAAATTTCTGTGCTTTAATACCTTACCCGAACTAATTGGTGTAGGCAGTTAGTTTTAAATTAATGTAACAAAAATAACCCTAAAAATGCGAACAATCAAGATGTTTCTTAAAATACAGCCTGAAACCTTCTGTTTGGGAATCCTACCCACTTAACTTTATGAAGTTTAACTACCAGCCTGACTATAAAGTTATTCATTGAAAAGTTTTATTAAGGAAATGTCATGAATACTAATAACACAGTACGTTAGCCCGTTACTTGCACAAGTGTAAACAGAATACAGAACAGCATACCACACACAACTCCTTCTTGTTTAAAAAGAATTGTTATTAAATAGTATATAGATGATAGCCATCATCTGGCTTTTTAGGAAAAGAAACAATATTTTGAGTATTATTTTGTCCTTGGTAGAAATATTTAAGCAAGGCAAAAGTCCTAATAGCTTGATGCAAAGCTCATAAAAGTTACAGGCAAAGGTCCTACTGATTTCACTGAAGTAGCAGGGGCCTAATCATAGCCTGCTGAATGAGATGAAAATCAGTTTATTGACTCCCAAAGACTTTGAACTGGAAAAAAATCCAAAAACATAGACCAAAACTCTCTATAAAGAGAGTCCTTTATCCTTACAGAGCTTTTACATTAGTTTCTGTCATATTCAATATCATACACAAAGATATGCCATGTGGATATGAGGTATACACACGGCTCTAAACCCCAAATGCTTTTTTCCAAAAGCAGTGATTGTATAGGACTGATCTCACGCCAGTTTAAATGGATTAAGTGAACAGGAATTCAATGAAAACAGGATCAGTAACTGCTATGGAACAGACAGAAAAACAAGCTTCATCAAAAAAGATTAATGTGGAGTCTCTGTCTCAAAATGAGTATGGAATTTGGTTAAAAAGAAAGGCAGTACTCTTACATGAGCTTTCTGCACGAAAAATTACCATAGTTTTGACACAGCAAGATGACAGAACTGGCATTATGCACAGACTACCAAATGAAACTTTGAAAACAAAAGAGGCTCAGCATTTAGTATTATTAACATTCTTTTAAGCGAGTTTTGGAAGCTACTTTTCTTTGCCAGTGTGGTATTATTAAATTATTTTAATACTATAACAAGGTTTTACAGAGTATGTTAAACAGGTATCTTTTTTGAATTTCAATAAAATTTAAGAAGTTTAATCTGCTAACCTTTATTTATATGTAACATTTTTCCACGCAGTTAATGAAATTATTCATGTAACCAATGGGTACTTGCATTTATAGGAATTGCATAATGGAAACTAAATGGAATTCAAAGAAATACATAAGCAAATATATTCTCATTCACATCCTTCAGGATCTTTAATGGTAAGCACCACATTATACAAACACAGATTATTAAATGCCGTAACAGAGGTTTCTAAAGCTACAGCTCTTGTGTTTCTCACTTCCACTGGAAGGGAAGAACAACCTCGTTGGAGGGCTTGGACTCTCCTGTAATAAAACCTGCAGAAAGCCCATAAATGCATTGAAACAGTCCCCTGAAACTGTAACCCATCTCCACCCTGGGTTTTGTGGTACCTCCTTGTCCTCCCTCTCTTTCTTACCTTCCCAGAAACTCATAATCTTTTGGACCACTGGAGGGAAAAAGCTCGCAATGCACTCAAAATGGAAATGGTCAAGGGTTTATTTTGTTTTTATCACCACCCTGGTCACAAATAAGGCAAAAAGTGCCACCATTTTGTATGTCTCAAGTAGTCATGCAAATGGACCCCATTCTTGGTGCCTTTTCCTGAGCCTATCCTTACTGAAATCAGTTGGAAAACTTCCTGAAGGCACAGAGCATGCAATGTGTAGAGGGACACCCGCAGATACCAGGACTCTTCAAACACATCAAGAAGTGCTTTGTCCAGCCTCCTAGAAAGATGTGTCATGAGTTTCCTTCACCAAACAACGCTTGTGACTATTGCTGTCGCAGGGATAGGTACACTCACTTCTTTCCATTCAGTTTAGGATGGTCACAAGTCTCAAGCAGCCCTACACTTGAGAGAGCCCCAAACCTGTAGTTGTGGCATGATGTTTGGTGAGAACCATACTCCTTTAACCCTTTGTGTATATGGAAGAAGGTCACCTGGAACCAGATACATCTTGTTGGAGACACTCTCTTCAAAATAAAATCTGGTCCCTTAAAAACTGTGACTTACGAGATTCCAGACGTTGTTCCACAGAAAATGTGGGTAAGTCAAAGGAGATGCAGCAGACCCCCGAGGGGCCATCCCAATGCTGGGCTTGGGCAGAGGCAGCTGATTCCACAGTTCCTGTCCTTGGGGTGACCAGGGGCCAGGGACCCTGCTCCCAGCTTACCCCGCTGAGCAGCAGCAGTGCTGGCCTTCGGGCTGCCGGAGCACAGCTGCCACAGGGGTTTGCCTGTATGACAGAGTGGCTGCTTCAACTGGGTGCCATTCCTCCTTCCCAGAGATGTGTTCACTTTGCTCGAAAGCTGCCCTTCCCTCTCTGCTTGGCTCTCGTTCACAAAATAAAGCAGAAAAAAAACACAACCTATCACAATTATATAACTAAAATCTTCAGACCAAGTTGCGCTTTACCCCTCAGCCCTCAACATGAATCCAGGGTGTGAAATGAATGTGCAGTTTTCCTCCCATAAAAGGAAAGCACATTTTCTTCTGCCTTAAGAATTCCTCCGAGAGCAAACACCTATCTAGTTTTTTTTTCTCTTTTTTTTTTCTGTAGGATGGGAAACAAGATCTGAGTGTTTTGCACAAGGCAGTGTAGCCTGGCTTAGAATATTTACTGCACAGATAATTCAATTTTTTTTACCAAGGATGGCAAAGGTACATTTTCAAAAACAATTTTAGATTTGATATTTAGTTTTTATACATGACCTCTACATAAAGCACTATTATCAGCAATTAACTTTTTGTTTTATTGTGCAGAAAGCAATTACTGCTTTGCAAGAAGCACACAGAGCACTAGACAATTCTGATCCACTTACTAAATCAATGCTGGTTACCACCAAAGAACCACTAATGTGCTTAGGATGGTCTGCTAACTAAGAAAAAAGATGGATATGACCAACATTCTATTTTAATTGTATTGTATTATAATTTCATCAGCATTTACAGAAATATGAACCGTCAAAACAGGGCCGGACTTACTTAGTTTCAACAATGAGGGAATTACTCCTCCAATCGTCGCTTGCTATCTCTCACACACAAGCCTGCGAACACACACATGCACGCTCTCTTTTTTACTGCATTTCAACAGAAACATGCTTTCTACCTAGAGTTTAAAAACTGCAAGTGGCTGCAGTGGAAAGCAGAAGCCAATCTGTATAAATGGCTTATTCTGAGGAATTTCTGAAAGAGAAAACACTCAGTAGGTACATTGTAATTAGTTGCTCTTTCTAGTTACCTCTTGACAAATGATGCGTGCAGGTCTGGATGAGAGCCCAACTCTTGACCCATGCCACCACTACACACTTCAGAACTTCAAGCAGAACCCCCTAACCTCAGCACTCTTTTAATTTTCTTTTTCCAGAAAGGCAGCATTGGTAATAAACAAAATGAGAACTAGACATGATTAGCAACGTTGGAATTCTTTCAGAAATGCTTCATATAGCTGTGCCCTAAATATATCTGAGGACAGCTTTCCGCCTTCAATTCCTTCCAAATATGTAGCATGTTTCAGGACTGGGTTAAAGGAGAGAACATGGAAACTCACCCTCAGCATTGTTCCCACAATGCTTAAAGATACACATTTACGACATTTGCAAACCTTTTAAACATAAGACATTCATGTGATCACTATTTTAAATACAGGAGATAGAAAAATGCAAGTTTTACCACCAAAAAAAACACCCTTAAAAAATAAACATTTTTTTTGGATAGCACTTTACTGCCCCCTTTTGCACTTTAACATTAGAACAGGTTTCAATATGAGCATACTTCTGTGAAACACTGTTAAGAAATGGGCTAAAACGACAGAGCATCGAATTTACACACTAAGAAACTACCAGGCACTGCTCCGGGGACATATTCCACTTACCTAAGCTGTAAACAAATGAAACATCTAGCTTTCATTGCCCTTAATCTTCCATGGAAGAGATCAGCAATGGATGGTTTAAATGACCATTTTCCATTTTAATCTGCATGTATATGGGCAATGGAGAAAGAAAGGGGTACTGCTCATTAACGCTAGTTGTCTATCACAATTTTCTAAAGCACAGATCATCTGCAACTTGCATTTGGTTTTATTCAACAGGAAGAAAAGAATGACAAAGGGCTTTCCAGTCTGAGGCCATTCATGTGTTAGCAATCTCCTAACTGAAAGGATGGGTGTAGCCTTCAGAAGAAAACTTCACAAACTGGCAGGCAAGGATATTTTCATGAAAGGTGAAGACAAGAAGCCTAGACATTCAAATACCCTGCAAGCCTACAGGCATAAACCCGTTCTGCAACTCCGCACTGCAATTACAGTCAGTGCAGAATTCATGTGTGTCTGTGTGTGTCCATATACATCTACAAAAGGTAATAAATCTACAGTCTAGTGGCCAGTTATTTACAAAATACTAATTCATTATGACTGAGCCAGAGGGGGACTTGTCCTGCCCCTGCCCTCAGCTTCCATTTGACAAAGTCCATGTGCTGCTGTGTACACTTATATTTAAACTTAATCCATTTTCCTCTGTCATCCTACAATTACAATACAAGTCACAATAATATTAAATTTCACAGCCTACAGCATTGCACAATTGAACCATTACTGTAATGAAAACTGACTCCCTTTGATATTAACACTGGTGTTTTCTCTCATTTGCTAGCCATGAAATACAGGAAGAGACCAATGTTGTTTTAATTAAAGAATTGTTTTTCAAAATATGCTACTGGGAATATTAAAGTAGTTCTTTGCTCTCGCAGCAAAGATAATCAGGTATTTATATGGTTTGGGTTTTTGAAAAAATAAAAAAAGTCTGTGCCATGGATTCAGTGAAACACAAAACCACCACTCTACTTGCGCTCGCAGAGGCAGGGTGTGCCAAAACCAAGAAACATGGCACTTTGTTGAAAAGATGCAGAGCAGTAGTTAGCATGGAACAGAAAGTCAAACCAAACCATGTGTGCTTCTTACACAAGTCACTTAAGTCTTTGCTGTTAGAAAGCTAACAGAGACCAGCTGGCACTTGCAAAAGAACTACTTTTCAAAAAGAGCACTGTAAATCACAAGCTATGGATGGAAGAAAGAAACAATGAAAACAGATTGTTCTATTGCTGTGCCGTTCCGTGCTCTTCTCCATTTCTATTACAGAAACAAATCTCATGTCAGCCACAACGCAAGGATATAAACCAAAGTTTTCAGTCTTCCTTAACTACAATTTGTTCACACCTGTACGGTCTTGTTCCAAGACATGCTCCAAGCAAAGTCTATAAAAGAGGGCGGGGTCTGTCTTCTTACTTGGTGAGACATTAATAATCAGTGATGATATCTCAAATTCAAAGAAAAAAAAAATCAGCTGCTTTGCAGTTGTTAGAAAAGATATTGCTGCATACCATTTGCCTGCATAAGGAAACACTTGGAAGCTGAACAAGTTGTTAACTCACAACTTTCAGGAAAAGTTATGCCAAATCAACTATGATGGTGTTATCATAAGACAAACCAAACATTTCGGCAAACCTTTGTTATGCAAAGATTTTCAGAATCCAGCTGCAACTCACTTTCACTCCTACCTATACTGCATCCTTTTTCTCTTTCTATAAAAAGGACAGTTTTCAGATGGGAAAGAAAAAAAAAAGAGCAAAAACCCAAATGAGACACCTACAATTGGTCTGCACTTGCACCTCACATTAAACCCAAGATTCAGCCACTGGTAAGTGTGGAGATCCTATGTTAATTACCAACTTTTCCAAAGTCTGACTGACTTGCAGAAGCAGAATCAAGCATGACCACCTCTGCCACCTCCAAGACAGCAGTAATATCTGAACGACCAAAAAGAGCTCTTGCCCCGCTGCAGTGCTGAGCCTCTCGAATTAAGATAAGCTGCCAGCGGAGTAGCTTAAAAATGCCCAGAGGTGTACTCATCACTAGATTGGACATCCCTACCCAGGTGGAAAAGTCCATCAGAAGGTTTCACCAAGTGGCTGGGGACCGCAGGAGCCTCAGCCACTCCATTTTGATCTGCTTGCTGCCCTATGCCTGAGAGATTTTGTCTCAGACTCTACCACAGGGAGGCTCAGCATGGTCAGTTAGTCACAAACCAGATTATCCTTCAGGGGTTAACCTGAGCTGCTCTGGGGATCAACTGAGCTGCTCACATTAACCAGTTCTCTGTGGAAATGCATCGGCATCACACTGAACTGCAAACAAAAGCACAGAAAATTGGGTACCGGCAGAGCTACCAGTGCAGACAGACATCTGGGAACAAAGGTGATGGACCTGCTCGAACTGTCCCAGCCAGCATGAGGGATCACCACGAGCACAGCTGCACTGATAGCTGGCAAGCTATGTGGAAATTAAGACTCATTCCAAGTGCAGACAGGGCTGTAGCTTCTGACATCCTTTCTGATAGAAAGAAATGTAATGAAGCTTCAGAGAGACGTGTATTTGTCCAACCCCCAAAAACCTTTTCACTCTGGCCTTGGTTCAAGACAGCTCATGCTTAAATTCGTCCCGCTTCAGCAAAAATATTCAGCATTCAGCACATGCTCAACATGAGCTCTTCTGAATGAGGACAGTTTCCTGAGTCAGGCTCTAGGAGCAGAGTTCAGTCTTGCTCTGATCCAAAGAATTGAAAAGATTACAATAAGCAATACATTTATGAAAAATTTGCTTTTTTTCTCTTCAAAAACTGTCTGAAAACTGTTCAATAAAAATTAGAAGGAACAACAATTACCACCAAAAATCATGTATTTTAGAATATTTATCGCACAGACCAGTAATCTTGCCTGCCAGCATGACCTTCCTTGTTCAGCTAATCCATATAGCTTGGAAATACCTTGGAAAAAAAAAAGAACCGAAAAAACTAAAGGTCAAGTGTTGTGCAGTGATTAAGCTAGACTGCTTCTGAACTAAACTGAAATTAATTAAACATGAAGAAACCAACTGAAGTGTGGACAGTGAATGCTATGGGACTGCAAAACCTCAAAAGGAGTCAAGATATGCCTAACTCCAAACTTGCACTTTCATCCTGTCAGGTATAGAAACCAACTGCTGCTCAGGAGGTAAGTAAGCAGATGGCAAGCACCAGAAAAAAAATGAAAATGCAAAACGATGCACCACTTGAAGAGTTAGAACTGTAGTTGTGTGTGCTTTCACTAGTGCTTGCTGCATAGGTTCCTTAAACAAACTGCTTCAAACTTGCAGAACATCAAAAGCCAGATGGGCCTTCCTGAATGAATCCACAGGCAAGGAGCCAGGATTCCCGTTTGCTGCAGAAATAGGCCTGGACTTGATTTGAGTCTTCTCAGCTCTGACAGGCTGGAGTCTGGCAGACCTCCCAATCCAAAATAAAATAGCATTCAATTGCAACTAGGCTTTAACTAATAATAATAATAAATTTTAAATCCCTCTTATTAGCTTTAACATGCACTTCCCTTTAGAGTGCACTGTTCACCTTTCCCACCACTGTTCTTTGGTTTGGGTACCTAAGTAAATACACTATTCAAATAAACACTAACAAAACAGTCAGAAGCAATTGACAGCATCACAGATTTTTCAGGCTAATGTATCATTCCAGCATCTAACCTATCCTCCTGTGCATTCTTTAAAGTGTATACAGTTCCAAATGCTACTAAATAAAGTTTTGCAAATTCTATTTTAGCCATTAATCAGAAGACATTTAAAAAGAATGCTGTAGGTTGAAAAACCATCTTATAGTTATGTATATGCTATGCATCAGGAATGATTCACCTAGCAACATAATCCTCTACCAGCCTTTATCTTTTTTGGCCTGGGACCTGCTTTTAAAACCAGAAGAAAGCATAGACTATTACATCAAAGTTTAAATCAGCTGCATTATAATTATCATGCTGATACCGCAATAAACACTGGGTGTTGGCTGGCCAGGATTGCCAAAAAAGATAGAGGTCCTGCCCTTATTCACTGTCTTTGACAGTGTATATAATCACATCAAAGGAAAGTTCTCTGCATCACAGTTAGCAGAAAAAAAGGATCTGGATGTTCTCTTTCCTTGAGTAAATGATAGATTTTGTTCATTATAGAGCCCTTGAAGGCTAACATAATACTCACTAGAGTCACTGGAAGTATTTTCATGGAGTTGAACAGGACCTAGACGGAAGCCTTAAACATGTTTACCTACTTGCAGCTGAAAATACGAAATACTTAAGGACATTTTCAAATATGGAATTTAAAATTATATATTGTAAACCTGTACTTAAGACTTCTCGAAGACTTCTGAAAATCTGGCTAACCCTAAACATTAATTTATAAGCACAAAAAATAACAAAACTAACAACTAATTCAGAACGACACTGAAGACACTACAAGTCTAAGCATCAGTTTAAGGAATGCCTGTGTGTTTGTCATTCCAGTTTTGAAGATGGAGCTGTCCTTGAGGGCAGAGGAGCAACGGCAAAACTGTTTTTTGTTCTGCCATTTTGTTTTCATACTTGGCGTTCAGAAACAGACTCAGTGAAAATGTGCTTGTTTTCTTAAATCGTGCCCTGCTCCCTCCCCCTTTAAGGAAACTCGGTGCAGATTGCACAAGCTCCGTATTTTAAGTCCATCTTTGAATCAACCTCTGCGAGTAAAAACTATTTCAGGGAAGTGGCACCTGCAGATGATTTTCTGTGGGAGCACACAGCCCTGGCACCCGCGGCACAGGGAGCCCCCTCCATATAGCACCACCTATTCCTTTCTGTGCCTTGCCAAACGCACGAGTCTTATCTCACACATTTCTGAAATGTGACATGACAGGCAGGTTCGAAAGCTAAATGTTGGATAATGGCTGGCAAACAAAGGACATCGGTTTTTGCATTATTTCTTTAATTACTTTAACCCTTGTCCTAACAGAAAGCATAAGGCCAGAGTAATTCAGCTTCTCCCTTTGTCATTTGCCTGCCATAAATATGCACCAGTCTGCATTTTAAAAGCTGAAGGAGGCCGCAAGCTTGCTGGACATTTATCATGCTCTGTTCCCTGTTAACAAGCAAATACTTTAGTTGAATGGCCCATTAGCAATCATTGTCAAATGCAGAATGCAAGGTGCTTGGATGTGACCGGCCTGTAAATTAGATGAGGGTGCCCCTGTGCTTTGAAGAATTTCAGCAAATGAATTGGATCTTTTGATATAGATTTCTGAAGGTTAAGCTGCAAGAGAGGAAACATATCTGAGTACTTCAGACTTTTGCCAATCTGTTCGGCTCCCTATATGCACTTGTTTATTTTTCGTTTGTTAAATCGCATCAACAGCTTGACAGTTTGGGTTCTGGAGTTGCCTTTTCAGTCAGATTGTGAAGCTTTCCACTCTACTATGGGGTAGGATAAGAATGATAAATTTAAGCATGTAATTAACATCTTTATAACAAAATAGAAAATGGGGGGAAAAAAGAACCTTAAAAAGTGTCCAAGCCACTGCCAAACAAACAGCATGAATCCCATTTTGCCGAGCTCATCCGAGGCTCGTTCCCACTAAAGAAAGACACAACTGTTATTGTAGACTTCAGTGTTTTTTTTCCCTTATGTCTAGACTCTGCCTAACAAATGCAGAATGCTTTCTTTTTCCCATCAGCAGACAAATGAGCAGGCAATAAAGTAAATATTTCTCATTTGAATGGTACCCCGATTTGCAACGTAATGCTGACTTTAAGCTCTGGGTGTTTATGGTTGTCATTTGGGTAGAAAAGCAAGCTATAACTACTTGGAAAGCTCTTTAAGAGAAAAGGCAGGGGAAAAAAAACAGGCAGCTGCACTGGGAGAGGTATTTTACTACCTTTGCAGCTGTAGATCGCTTAAAATAAATGACAAAGCAATGGCTACAATCTCTGCTGGCTGAACACAAGAGGCTGACAGCAAACTCATCCCAATGATGGGGGGGGGAGGCAGATGCTTATCTCGTTCATTTCTAGATCTCAGCCAGTCTTTCAGGAATAAATACCACCCAGAGACTAAGCCAATCAATTTGATTATCTGCAGTTTTACTGGCAAATAGGAATTAATGCTGTTTTGGGTTGTTGGTGTTTTGTTGCTGTTTTTTTTTTCCTTCTTTTATATTTTTGCAGGGTGGGAAACATAAGAAACGCTGAAACACCTGGCTGGGGCACGGACAATGCAGTATGTTTGTCAGTGCTGCTCCCGTGGAGTGAGGGATCGAGACCTTGGCCCGTAACAGAGCCAAAATCTGTTCTCCTGGTCTCTGTTCTCCTTCCAGCTAACCCCAGCCCCACCTGTTCCCCCTGCCCCCAGTGAAGGACAGCCAGGCATGCGAGCAGCCCACCCGACAGCACGGCTGCTGCAGGGCCAGGCCTGGACGAGGAGAGCCATCCCTGCCTTGCCACTGCCACAGCCTCAAGCTTCAGCCAGCCCCCGCTCCAGACGGAGCAGCAAATGAAATCTATCTTTACCATATTATACGCCACCAATGAGCAAGAACTGAGCAGCTTTTCTTCGCTGCTTTAACCAGCCTGAGCCACAAGTAGGCCTTTCATACAGCCTAATCCCGGCCCCGAGTTTTGTGCGGCTCTCACATAATGCCTCGCAGCCCGGAGCAAGGCCCTTAGTCTCCAGCACCCCTTTCAGAGACGTGTCATTTCTAACATCAAGCTAATCTATATGTTGCCATGGCATCACCCTTTATCTGCCTTTACATCTTATGAACTGCATGGATTTACCACATTATTTTTATCTGAAAGACAGAAAATGGTGGTTTTATTGCTATACAATCAGATTACTGCTGCTAGTTTCTCTATGCCTTTTTACCATACTTCAATCAAAAGGGATCAGTTTCTTTATACTCTGCCCTTGATTTACATTACATCTGTAAAGACCTAGTCTGGGTTGTAATCCCCTTATTAACTATGACCAGGGTTGATTTGCCTAAAAATAAAAGCAAATTGTGTCAGACCTTTTCACTTTGTTTTTGATTCGGAACTACAAAATGGATTACTAAAGAAATCTTCAGAGTTCACACGGCTGGTATAGTACTGAATTTAAAATGAGAATTAAACAAGTTAAACATGGGAGCTGTGTCAACGGTTTACATTTTCCATCATGGGAGAAAGGCTGAACTGCATTTGTCTTTGTGTTCTCCAGCTTTAAAGAGACAATGAAGCCACAGGAGTTTTTCCAAGCTCTTCTAACACTGTCTATTTGCCATCCTCCCTTCCTCTGCTTTTCAGGCAACTCCCTCCCAAACTCTTCTCCCTTGCTGCTCCCTTCCCCCTCCACCCTAGAAAAAGCCTCACTTGAGAAAAGAGTGCTCTGGTTAAAAGTTTATAGTTCTATGGCACTGCATATTTTAATCAAAATATTTCAAGCAGTGTAACATTCCTATTTAAGTTTCCACAACGCCTCACAAAGAATGAGCTCATAAGCAAATCCATGTAGATGTATGATAAATGACCTGAAAAACAGGTTTCTTTATGTCAGCAGTCAAGGAAGGCAGACATTAGGCACACATGAATAACATTTTAATAACTACTTTTTTCTCGGAAGACTTTCTTCTCATTTGCAACAAGCAATTTCTAGTACCGCAGGTTGCACGACACAAGACCAGATCGTTGAAAAGGCCCTGGTTCTGGCTGCTGTGCAGGTCTCCAAGGCCTGTCCTGGCCAGCATGCCACTGCAGTCACCTCAGGCCCTCTGCTGCCTTTCCATTACAGAAACCTTGACCGAATTTGTGACAATCCTAATTGTCACACCTCAAGGGATGCAATCTCCTTGCAACAAAACAGGAAAGAGGAAGAAAAAAAAGAGAGGGAGGGAGGCATTCTTGTGTGGAAAAAGGGGGGACATAGCGATTTTAGCTTGACTTTTAGTCACTGCCTTTCTGAAGGCAATTACTCCATTAAACAAAGTGAAACAACATGGCACAGCTTACAGATAACATGCTTTATGATAATTACAATAAATAATATATCAATTATACTCCCCCTGTGAAAGACTAGGGGAAAATAACCAACTGAAAAATCTGGACATTACTTTGTTCTGAATTCAGTTTGCTAATTCACTTGTGTTAAGATCTGGCTACAAACACCAGAGATAACAAATGGACTGGAAGACACCACTCACTTCTTGTATAAGCATGCCAAGTGTCAACAGCTATGTTTTGGGTACAATTTAGAAGCATGTGTTTAAATCATTTTAACCTTCCACTCCTGCTTCTTCAGCTTGAAGCTGCAATTGTTGAGGTTAAAAAGTGTGCTCCCATGACACCGGCCTCCCAAATAAATTCTTGTCTAGCAAGAGGCTACCAAACATGTTGTGAGGTATCGTTTTAGCAAGCTCTTTGTGCTTCGGCGGACTCACTTGTCCTGTGAAACAAGGACTGTCCATTACCTACAGTTTATCATCCTGACAAAACGTGAGGAATGTGGATGTGAAAGCACTAACAATTCCACCCATGGTGCTTTCCCCTTTTTTCTTTCTATATTAAAACCGACAAGATTAACCCAAATGCAAACTGCAGAGCATAGTTCAAGGGGCTATTCAATCGGTAGTGAATGTGCATTTGTTTACCTACAAAAATAAGAATTTCAGAAATAATGAGAAGCAGACTAGTCTATATGCTACTGAATAGCCCATTTAACAGGGTCATCAATTGTAGTTTATTTTATCAGTTTCTGACATGTGAGCATTCATTCAGAGATGGGCTGTGAAATATCCCATATATAATTGGTTATAAGAGAGAGAGAGAAACAGCTATGTAATCTAACTTAATCAGTGTCAAATGCAGCAGTTTTGAGGATAAGCTTCCACATGTTACCAAGGAGAACTGCCTTGCTCACCAGCCTATAGCATGCAAGGCATAGAGACACTCAGACAGAAACAATGGGTTTTGAATGAGATTTTGCGAAGGTTTAACTGAAATGCACTCCACAAAGCTATGCTCTGTCATACATTTCAGAGGCAGTGTTGAGTGCTTGGGAGGTGAAATTGAGGTAATCCATGCTATCTATATATATTGTTTATCTTGGCAGAAACAGCACAGGCAGAAAGTCCCTGATTAAAAAGTGTCAACAGGAGTTAAGTCTACAGAATAATTTCTCACTGCGTTTTCAAGATCATGAGAACTAACTTTCTTCAAATGAGAAGTTTGTAACATCTACAAAACCATCTGCAATGATGACATTTAACCTCCCAAGCTATAAAGTCAGAGGTATAATTATCTTATGTCACTTAAAATACACCTCTTGTGACTCGGTGGAGGCAATGAAAGTAGAGCTCAAGGAAGGGAGAAAGGAGCTGAGCATGAGCAGGGCAGGGAAGTCTGCGTTCAGACAGCTACTGTGTGCTCTCAATCCCAGCCACCTGCTAAAAATTACAACCTCTAAACTTCAGTGCAAAACCAATTCAGTTTATATGTTCACCTTAACCTAAAATTTATTATTTCTTACTTTGTATTAACCTGACTATAACTTCTCCCAGCATTTAATTGCCTACCTGCTCAGCAGATTTATGTGTTGAGGCTTTCAATAGAGTTAAATGAATAGCTTCCCTGAATAAATTAACCAGTACCAAAGATAGTTATTATTTCAAACCTAGAAAGGAGCTTTATTATACTACGCTGAGATCCTTTCACCAGCTTACTTCTCAAGCATGTTGAATCCCAAGCGAGGACAACCTTGTTTAAGGAGAAATTATTCAGTATCCTTTGGGCAAACAATTGTGACAAGAATTAGTAAGAAATCCTGCTCTGAGAAGTGGAGCTGTCTCACCAACAGCAATATCGGTAATGCATTTGTAAGCTTCCTCAAAGTATGGGCCTCCAAGTGGCCTATAAATCACTATCCCCAGCAATTGAAAAGACTAATTTTAATAGTGTACTTCTTCACTGTGGTGATTAAGCCTCAATGAATCACTCAAGAAAACTCAATTACATCAACAGCAGAACCTATTTTTAAGTGTGCATTTAAGTTGAAAAAGTAATTAGATATTATCATTAGATCTACCATTAACAACATTCAAACCTTTTTTGTAATCAAATAGTTTAGGATTACCCAAATGGAAACACAACTTGTATTTGATAAAGACAGCATATCCCCAGGCACTATAAGATGGGTTGAATTCTGCTGCTTGGATACTTTAATTTCACTGATGGCTAATAAAAGCTACAAGGTAAGTTTAAAAAAAAAAAAAGGAAAACAGGTTGGAACTGGAGGAGCAGCAGAGGAGAGGCCAGAGCAGCAAGCTGTTCTGCATTGGAAGAGTGACCTCTGTAGGAAAACACCGAGCACAGGGCTGGCGATGCAAGCCTCCAGGGCTGAGCCGAGCCTGTTTTCCACAAGCACAGTAGGCCCACTAATGTAATGCAGCCCCAGCTCACAGCCTGTGACTTCTGAGAACTCAAACAGCACCGTAAAGCCCGCCTTATAATCGCCTACTTCTCTTTATTCTCAGGTGTCATGCCATACCACCTTTCTTAAACCAAAGAAAGGGCTTTAAACTGCATGAATCATAGAAGTGCAGAGCCAGAGACTGAAGCTAAACTTTGTTATCCTAACTGGCTTCCCACCTGGTGTATGTGTAAATAAAATGAACATTTGTCACAATGCTAAGAATAAAAACACAGAAATGGCTACTCCACGGCCTTCCTATCAGTTTCTATTTTTTTAATGAAAGATTAGAAAACTTCTCTGCAAAGAAGTCACACAGGGATACAGCAAGTAGGTTCATTATTGAAAACTGCTGGCATAAAACCTGCGAGTTTTTCCTCAGCAGGAACAATGGCAGGGAATGATGACAGTAAGACAAGACTTGATAAACTTGAGTTGCCACTCTTAATTCAAACTTTGACATCTTCCCCAATTTTTTTGGGATCCTGCCACCCGCACAGAATTAAGCCCCAGTCCAGGAAATACTCCATTCTTCTCATTTCATCTCAACCTAACATTTCCTCTACAAAGTCCCCTGGGAAAACAAGACAGATACTCACTGGGTTTAATTGGAAATTTAAAATTCAATTAATACAATGCACACAGTTTGCTTTTTAATATATATTAAAGATGTAATATAAGTTCGAATAAATTATTTTAATCCATTTCTGGTTTAAAACTTCCTGAACTTATTACAGACTATTCCTTCCTAGCCAGAGAAAAAAAAATTGCTAAGGTGTTTTTAATCACAAAAGTTCAAAGGGTTTCACAGCCGGACGAAGCCAACTTTTATTTTGCATACATCAGAAAGAAAAGAAAGGGACAGAAAAGTTTTCCTCGGGTAGACTTTTCTTTGGAAAGACGTCTCACTTCCCAAAGTACTCTTCTTTCCCAAAGCCTAAGTTCCTTCTGTTTAAGTTTTTAAAGGATATGATATTTTAAGACCGTGCTTTGATAGCGAAGCCCTGGGAGCCCATGCAGTTTTTTGCCTGGATTTGCTAATGAAGAATGACTCTAAATGGTTGCGTGATGGGTAGCGCTCACTTCATTACTCACAGACATGTGCCTTGATACCATCAACTCCACCACCAAATTTAGCCCTGCTCTACGCAGATGCAACCCCGCCGGAGTCAAACGGGATGAGTTTGCATCTGCGGGCGGAGAAGTTGAGGAGCACCCACACACCCACCCAACCCTTTCCCGGCAGCGCCGCCCGGTGCCGCCGGCCCCGCGGCCTCCGCCGCTCCCACCGCGGGATGGCGGCGACTCCCCCGCGGGGCCGTGCACCCCTCCCGCAGCTTTCAGACCAGTGCTACCGCCCCTCCCCGGCCCGGCTCCCCCTTGCTCCCTCCGTCCCGGTGGGGCAAGCAGCAGGCTGCCACCGCCACACGGCCCGGAGAGGACCGGATCCTGCCGGGACAGCCACCCCGCCCCGTCCCGTCTCTTGGGGTCCGCGGCAGCGTCCCCCCGCGGAGGGAGGAGGAGGATGGCGGCAGCGGCGACTTACTTGGGGTTGGAGGAATTCCAATAGATGGGGTCTAAAACGATGGACCTGGCCAGCGCAGTTCTGCATAAAACCATCGCGACTCCCCAGCAGTACTTCCAGGCGGAGCCGTCGCGCCTCCGCGCTGCCATGGTCGCGGGCGGCACCGAGCCCGTGCCCGGCGCCTCGCCAACTCCGCCGCACCTGGGCGGGCGCCCAGTATCCCCAAGGCCGGGACGGGTGGCAAAAATAAAATATCAACTAAATAATAAAAAAAAAATCACACAAGGCGGCGGCGGGTCGACGATGCACTTGGCGAGAGTCGCGACAGATCTACTGAGTCATGTATGCCACCCGCACGTAGGGCATGGATTCTCCTGCAAGGTAAGATCCCAGCTACCTCCGAAGTAACGACGGCAGTAAAGAAAAAAAGCAAACGCCTCAGTCCTTCCTCTCACTCGGGGTCTGCCGGCTGCCTTGGAGGATGCCACTCAAACTACCAACTCCCATTTGGATCCAGTGCGCCATACACATTCACAGTGTCTAAGGCTCGCGTGAGAAGGAGTAGGAAAAAAAAAACAGCAAACGGTGGTGGGAGAAATAAAAGGGCTACGGAAGGGGGCACAGCCCCAGCAGGATGCTCCTGCTGCGTGTCTCTCAGCGCTGCCCGCAGTTTGCAATCCGCACAGGCACCAGCCCGGGCTGTTTCGGGGAGCTCGGGCGCAACCGCGAGTCAATAAATCCACTCCGAGAGTCACCTCCCCCGGTCCCGGGGACGCGCATCCGCAGGGCTCCGGCTCCCCCGGGGGGCACCGCCGCCGTCCTTGCCGCCGGCGCGGGGCGAGAAATAATATTAATTAAAAATAAAACAGAGAGCGGGGGGGCCGCAGCGTCAAAACCTCTCCCTTCCAAGATCCGCAGTGCGTGCCGCGGCGGCAGGAGGAAAGAGCCGGGCGCGGGGCTCAGCGCGGAGCAGACAAGGCGCCAGCCGCCTCCGTTCCCCCGCCGCCTTCCTTCGCCCGAGCCCCCGCAGCCGCCGTCACCGCTCCACTACCGCCGCCGCGGTTAGTCCCCGGCGCAGGAGCGCGGCCGCCGGCAGCGCGCCGCCGTAGCCATATAAGCGCGGCCCCGCCGCCCCGCCGCCGCCGCTCATAGGGCCGCCGCCGGGCCGCCGCGCTGGTTGGGCGCCGCGCGTGTCACTTACCGCCGCCGCCGCGGCGGGCGGGGCCGAGCCGGGCTGGGCCGAGCCGTGCTGTGCCATGCCGTGCCGAGCCGGCAGGTAACACCCCCCGGCTGTAACACCCACTCTGGCTGTGCCACCCACCCCGGGCCCCGTAACACCCTCCCGGTCCGGGGGCGGCCGGCGGGGAGAGGGAGAAGCCCGCTCGCTTCGAGTCGCTTTTTAGCTGCGTGGGGCGAGAATGAGGAAAACGAGAGATTGGGGAAAAAAATGAAAAAAAAAAAAGTCTTGGCTAAAATTGAGCACGCTTCCGTCTAAAGGGCCGGGCACTCGGTGGGGAGCGGGGCTGCGGGCCTCATCCTGCCGTGCCCCTCCGGTGCCCCGCCGGCCCTGCCCATGCCGTCTGCGGGTCCGCAAAGTTTGGCCGTGCTGGGCGATCGGCCCCGGGCCGCCCCTGAGCCCGCAGGACTTGGCCTCGGCTCAGCCCCCCGGCTCGGCACCGGCTTCCCTCGCCGTACCCCGGCCGCCGCTCAGCGCCGCTTTCCTCCCCGCCACACTTACAGGGGACGATGGGGGGGAATTTTAGGATCCGGCTTCTTTTCACACCCCCGCACACCTCCCCGGCACCTGGCCCTTTTACTTCTTGTCGGTATCACTATTATTTTATTATTATTCTATTCGTTCTTAGGCCCGGACAGCGCTGGAGGTGCTTCCCCGGAGGTCCCAAGGTGGGGGTGCGGAGGGAGCCGGGGAGGGGGCGCCGCGCCCCCGCCGCCGCCGCGCTCGGTGCCCGGCGCCCTGCGGCTCCCGCGGCACTTCCACGGGGCCACAGCTCCCACTAGCGGCCGGTGGCAGCCCTCGGAGGGGTACGGGGGGTCCCCTCGGCCGGCCCCCGTCCGCGGAGCCCTCGCGTCCCGTCCTCCGCCGGCGCCCAAGCGGTTCCCTTCATACCCCCCCCCCCCAGAAAAAAAATTGGCCGGTAATTGGGGATAAGGAGCCAACAGCGCCTGCCCCGGGCTGTGGCACTGGGGAATGGTCCGCGCCCAGAGCCGTACCCCGGGTAAATCCTGGGTGTGTAATGTCACGGCCGCTCCCGTAAAAACGGAGGGGCTTAGCGAATTTCTTCCAGCAGGGATTTCTTTGCCAAAACAGTATCTGCAGAAAGGATTAAAAGTTAAATCCCAGGAAATTACGGCGCTCTTTCGGTCATTTCCCAGCCTTTTATTTCAAGCAGGCAAAGAACGTGCAGCAAAAGACTCTAATGAAGAGCCAATTTGGTCTAATTTCATTCCCGGAGTACCACTGGCATTTATTTAAAAACCGGGTTAGCGGCGGTGCTCGTCCGGCATTGAGGCGAACGCGAAGCAGACCGTAGGAGGGAAACGGCTGCTCAAATCCTTTCTTTCCCCGATCAATTTGGAAGAAAACGATCGCTCTCCCCTTTCCTTTCCCCAAAGCACCGCTGGCAGGGACCGCTCCCCTCGCCCGCAACAGAAGGAAAAAGGGTTTTGAGGCGTGCTCGATGGCCCATAGCTTTTGTACTAATTGCGTCTGGTAGCTCCCTAATGCAATCTACCACTCAAGGAAACAAGGCAAGCAGTTTCCTTTTCGCGCAAAACATCGAATACGTTTTAAGCAAACTGCTTAATTCAATTTAATTTGCGGCGGGGAAGGAATTGCAGATCCGGCGACGCAATTTGGTGGAAAAGGATCTGATTCCCAGGCGGGAGACTTAGCACTCATGTGGGAGACAGGGCTTGCGTATCTATGCACATCGAGGGGCATCAAAGGATACCTTCGCCAGCGAGGGAGAGAGAGAAGTACTTAATTATTCAACTTTTAAACAAACGGGTGGTGTGCGGCCAGGCGGGAGCCAAGGCAAACGGGGAGCCCGATAAATGCTTCTAGCAACAGAGAGGTGTAAATCAGCTTTACTTTTTTTTTTTTTTTTTTTTTTTTTTTTTTTTTTTTTTTGTAACGCTGCTGCTTCTGTTTGTTTTGAAGCAAAAGATTACGGGCGGTGTTTTGTAAAAGCTGTGAGTAAACTGTGACCTCTAACTCGCCGTATCCTTGCTTTAAGTAAACCAGAGGAAATGAAGAGCCCTGGTATTGTCTGAAAATATCCTCCCGTGGCTAAATATATCCCCTGACTCCTATTGTCCAGCGGCTAATCATTTTACGTAAATACAGCTGTTGTAATCTACTCTTCAGCATCCCCACGATGCTCGCTATAAAAACCCGCGTGAATAAAATCACCGCGCAGTAGGGACGCGGAGCAAAAGTTATTCCTGAGCTGACCCCAGCAGCAGCTAAGAAACCCAGAGAACGAGTCGCTGCCCTCCTCGGCTCCCCCCTTTTGACATAGGGGGTCGGGGGAGCCGTGCCCAGCCGCCGAGCATCTCGCAGGAGCGGGGCGCGGACAAGGAGGGATGGAGAGGCTGCGGGCTGGGGCGGGAGGGAGGGGCGAGATGAAATAATCCGTGGAAAAAAAAAAAAAAAAAAGGCAAAACACGAAGTTAGCAGTAGAGCTGCGGCCGCAGAAGCGGCTTCTGCAGGGGCTGTTTGACTGGTAAGGCGCACGGCGAGGGATTTCGGGATTCACGGGGGAAGGTTTGCTGCTAGACCGAGCGGCGAGGGCCGGGCTGCAGGGGGGGAGCAAATCCTGCTGGCGCCGTGGGGAGCGACCCCGAGGTCCCCCTGCGCCCGGCCTGCCCTTGCCGACGGGAGTGGTCCGCGGACAGGGATGGATGGACGGACGGACGGAGCTGCTGGGTGAGCGTTACCTTCAAGGGTAAAAAAAAAAAAATAAATCAGGACTCTGCCACTTGCACTCCGCAAACCTTTATTTCCTCTACTTCCGCCAGCCTTACGGCAAAAAATAGTCGGGTTTATCCCGGAATAATTCGTTTTGGCTTCTTTCCGGCAGCAATGCGGGCCCTACCAAACAATAACTATTTGCCCTGATCCTAAGAAACCCGCGACAAAAAGACAGCTAATCGGAACAGGAGCGGGACTGGGGCCGCGATCCTCGATTCTTTTTTAAACATCAGTCTAAGCGTCGGGAATGAGAATACGTGGGACAGGGTCTTATAAATGTAATTTTTTAAGAGGAAAATCCCATCTTCATTCGTTGTTACGTGAAAATTCACCAATGTCAAAGTGGTAAAGATATAACTTAAAAGCATTGCCAAATCTAATGACAAATAAAAGCGGGTTATTGACACTTTTAAAAAGTGATTTAAACAGAGTTTTTACTGTCTGTACAAAAGGCCAAGCGTGCTAGATACTTGAAGAAGCTCCTAAAATATCATTAACACCATTACAATGTATCTTCTGTATTTGTGGTAGAGTTAATGTATATCTAGATGTTTTTTGTCTTCTCCGTGTGTGTTTTATAACCACAATTTTGGTTAACCATAGCTCTTTAGAAAAGGAGCTTGGCTGCTCCTAAATATAGCCATAGAATTCAAGCACCCTTGAAATAAAAATCAGAGAAGTTGGTACATCCTAAAAGTGCATTTCAGTCCTTGATGTATTTTTATACTGATTCTCACTAGCATTCAGTGAAAACAAAAATTGTTATTTATTTGCGGTATAGGGTAGGAAACAAGACCAGGGACCACACTTCTGCTATCTTACCAGTCTTTGTATAAAGGTTTATGTTTCTTTGTACATTGCTGACCACCGAGCCAGCATAGCCCTTGGTTCTACGTGTCACAGTCTGGGAAAGGTGATAGCAAAAATAAGCTTGTTTTGTATGGAAATACCAACGAAGACTGAGCCCTCCTCAGCTGGCATTGGAAGAGGTGGATAACCCCGACATGCATGCATTTGGTACTAGCATGAAAATGAAACAGAGATGCATGAAAAAGTCATGGTTCTGCTCCACTTGGACAGGACTTAGAGTCCAAAACTGTTTGAGCCTGGGCACTTCTACCATTTCCCTTATTGGAAAGGGCCTTTGGCACACAGACTACTTTACAATTCTCCTTCTGAAATAAATCACCTCTACAGTGCAAACTGAAAAGTATTCATCAACTTGAATTTCACCTGAACTTGCACTTGACACCCTACAAGGGCACAGCTAATCATTTTCCTCCCACTTGCCAAAGTACACATCCCAAATACCCTGAAAACGTTTAACACAACATTTCATGCAGTTAGAAGCAAATCACAAGCAATTCTAAGAGACCTCTCCATGGTTGGGGTACACTTTTAGAACAGCAGAGAAACACTCAAATGTCTTAAGAGCGTGCGTTAATAGCACGGGGAAGGTGGGTTTATGATCCGCAGGCCAGCAAGGGCAACACAAAGGTCAAGGTTCACGAGCTAGCACAAAGATTAAGAGAAAAGGAGAGATGATGAAGACATACACTTTTAAAAAACAAGATAATAGATGAAGTATTGATACTTTAGTAAGTTAATACTGGAATCTTTTTTCTATATGTAGGTGTGCCATTGCTTGGCAGCTTAAGACATCTCACCAACCAAAATGCTTTGAGCAGCATCAAGGACACCAGCTCTCCATTTCACAGCAGTCAGCCTTCCACATGTACTTGGAAAAATAACAATGATAATGGACATAGGAAGTTTAATCTCCAATGTAACTTTCCATTATGAAATACAGATATGCTAGGATAACGCTGTCTTCTACTTTTTCCTGCATCTGCCGGATGGCAGCATTGTCTGGTATTAAAATAATTCTCCAGGACATTTATGAACAGGGTTAAGAAAAACTAAGCTCTCCTCTGTTATCAGGTACAGAAACTGACTACTGCTCAAGGCAGGTGGCAACAAAAAAAACGCTTACCCATCTCACTGTGGAGAGGGGGAACAAAAAAATGGTACAACAAACCTGCTAGAGTAACCAACAATTGTAAATTTAAAGTTCAAACTGTAAGAAGATAAAACAAATCAAATAAAAACCAAACAACCGATACATTCTAACAGCAGTTTCAGCAGGTTTTCTGGGTAAACTAGTATCTTCACGGAAACTGACACACACACAAGCTTACACTGTTTAATCATTACCTAAATACATGTCTACATTCTAACATACTTTGCATTAAATGAGTATCAGGGGAAAACGAGAACATCTGAAGTTCCTACCATTAAATGTCAGTTTACCCCCCTTCCAAAGTGAGAGTTATTTCCCTAGAAATCAACAATATCCCAGAGGTCCCAGAGTAATTTAAAAAAGAAGGAAAACCCCAGAACAATGCAAATACAAGATCCACCCATTCCAGGTCTGTAAAATGCTAACAACTAAAGAGTGTTTTAAGACATTAAAGACAGTGGTTTTTACTGACTATATTTCTGCCCACCTCCCTCCACACTAAAAAAAATGTAGCTGTTTTTACTTTTTTGAGAGAAGGGAGAAGGAATCACACGTAAGAAGCTGTGGAATTGTGGAAGGGGCTAATTCTGACTGTGGACTTTGTCCACGGAGTAGTCCTAAATGTGTGAACGGAAATAAAATTGTGACTTAAGCTTGGAGAGGTTAAGTATAAAGAACAACTACTACTATTTGACAGCAAGTTGGTGACATAGAACATAAAAGCCTAATACCCCAGAGCTGCTTGTATGAGAATGTAACTTCTCACTTTTAGAAGAGGAGAGGAAACAAAAATGCGTAGGTCTGTTTGAGTATTGACTTTTAATAGCTTGTTTCTCTTAAGGGAACAGGGGTTGTTTTCTGTTTTAGAAATACAGGTATCAGTTGAGCTTTAAATACAACCTGCTCCTGCCAACAGGTCATGTACACAATTTATTTGGCTTCATTTTTTTTATGCATTAAGCAACCTTCAACTTTCTCTTGTAATACAATATATAGAGACAAATTTAGATACAGTAATACTGTAGGTATTTTACTCTCTTTGCATTTTTTTCTTGACATACTGGACAAAGAGATACACATCAATCTGCCCCGAAGCCCAGGTTTCATACAAAGCATATTGAATATACTGCTGTCAGTGACACACTTAACTTGCTCTCACATTTAATTTGCCAAATCTACAGAAACAGATCCGTAGGGAATATCAGGAATTATTTCCATCTTTGTCCGGCAACATTCCAATGCTCAGGCAACTACTGATATTTTTCATCCTATGTTTACTACAGATGTTGCATACCAACAGGAAAAAAGTTTTAAAACTGGAGAAGACATAGTAATCCAGGTTTTGGTAGAAGAATTGTAAACAAAAAGGGGATTTTATATATAGTTTTCAATCTGTATTTTTCAAAATAAAACCTGTATATACAAGTGGGTAACATTCAAGATCTTGTATATGCGTAACAGTTGCTTTTTGGCTAAAACAATACATTTAAACAGTCTTACTTTCTGTTTTCCTTTGGGGGGAAAAAATTTAATTTTTTAAATCCTTTAGGATCCATCAGATTTATTATATGGTAATGATCTTCACTTATAACAATATACTATATTATGAGGCAAACTGAAGGGGATTAGATACTGAAGTATTGGTGTGGGTGCAGTAAGCCATACAGCTGTTTAAACATGATACTACGGTTGAAATAAGTCTCAGTCAGAAGAAAAAACATTCATGAAAACAGCAGCAGCCATTAAAAACATTCACAACTGCAGGGATTTTTTACTGTGTGTAATTTTGCATTTTAAGTAGGAGAAGCCACAATAGTTTAAAGCAAAATTAAAAATATACCACTATAGTCTTGAATTTAATAATGTGAATTGTCACTTACAGCTGTTTATAGAAGTGTACTAAAAAAATTTACTTAAACATATGAATTTAAGACTTTCACTTTATTCAGCAAATTGGTTTATTTACACAATGGGGAACTCTGGTTGAACGCTGTCAATGTAATAAAAACAAATCTAACAGAGACAATACTGAACTCTCTCTATGTATTCATAGCAGAAATGACAAACTATTTCCTTACCTGTATCAGGAACATCAAGCGCAACAATGGGACAGTATCATAGGACACTGATTTAACAGTAAGCCACAGAGGTCCAGTAATACCATGGCAATTTACTCATGTATTTACTGACTTAAAAAAAAAAAAAAAAGGAGTCAGCAATACCCAGTATAAAGTTTTGTCAATTATCAGAGTCAAACTCTGATGAGTAGGTCAAGTAAAACCTTATCAGATCATCCACAATTCATAGTGACCTGATCTTTCAGACCACTAATACATAAACAAAACATATGAGAACAGATTTCCCTCTAAAAGGCAACAATGATCTGATAAGGGTTTAACTTAATGGAAGTTTAAAAAAAAATTAAGAATTGCAGAGCACAGCCCCTATTAGAACAAGCTAACTTTCCAGACTTTCAAAAAAAGACAAAAAAAATTGAGAGAAAAAAAACCACTTCAACAAGAAGCTACCATACAAAGTTTTTGTTGTTATTGTTTTTTGTTTCCTTTTTTTTTTCCTTGTAAGAGTTCAGAGTTGCAATTTAATCCTGGCTCTTTAGTGAGAAGGACAGTTTTGGCCTAGACTTTCCTTTGCCCAAGATAATTTTTTGCTCTTCCTTTTGCTGACGTTGCCTCTCTTGTTCTAGTTTCATCCTCTCCTCATGAATCTTTCTTTGTTCTTCAACAATTTTCAATTGTTCTTCAGCCTACATATGAAAATGGTAGAATTTAGGCCAACATATTTTGTAGTCATAACAGCAATTTACAAGTCTGTATCCAATATCCAATCCTGCATACTGCAAACATACTTGAGCTAGATGCCATAGCTGGTTCAATGGAACTATTTATAAAATGGTGACAAAATGAGTTTAGAAGAAACACTGAAACTTTTTACATTCATAGCTAATATTATCAAAACCTTGAATGCTTACTTACAATATTTTTCAGCATTGCTATGCAAACAACATATTACATTTTAAATACAAAAATCAGTGTATAAATAGAGAAATCTTCCTGACACCTGTCATGTCAGATGAAGTCATAATATAATGAAATAACAGACCTTCAAACAAAGGTCTCCCACCTCCAAGATCTATCTATAAGACCCTCCTAATTCAAAGTGATTTCTATTTGATTTGTAACAAGGTCAGTCTTTATACTGACTTAAGATTCTTACAGCTATTCCAGTGGTCTTCTAAAGGCAGGTGGTCTTCTGAATCTTATTTTGTTAATTACACCATTTAACAAATTTCCTTATTATCCTGTTTCCCCCATATAAGGTTGGGAAAAGGATAAAGCACAAACACCAGTGGAGAGCGTGATCTGAAGGAGACGTAGCTCAAGCAGTTTTAAGAAACATCATATTTACTCGAGAAGGTTATAAACACTTCAGCAATTGAAGCTGATAAAATTCAAACAGGATTTAAAAAAAAGCTTAGTTTGGTTTATCATGAATTGATTAGAATCAGCTAAGTGATACTGAACATTTGCATGAAGAAGCAACCTGCTTAAATAATTTTGGAGATCAATGTAAGATGGACTTTCAGAACTTAGAAGTTTTAAGCACATGTTGAAATTCTCTTTCAGCACTTCGCATTACCAACCTTATCCTAGTCTCAAATTCAGTTTATACTTGTCCTGCTCAACAAGGTAGAATAAGTTATTTCTGTTCTAGAAGCTGAGTATGTTTGCAAATTCATTTCAACCTTCCCCATGAGATAGTTAAAAACATTTTTTTTTTTTAAATAATGAAGGCAGCAATCTTCCTCCAAATTAATAAATGACTAGAAGTATTTCTTCAGACTAATGTTATTACTAAGGGTCTGGTCTCTTATTCTCAAGGGAAACAGAGCAATGCTACTGACATAACCGGCAACAGAGAAGTTAAACTCTAGAAAGCTTTGATTTGCTTATTTTAATTGTGTTGCAAATCAGGCGGAGAGACCTGTATTCCTCTATAAAACTGTTAACTACGTCTTTACATACCAGTTTAGCTTGTGCTTCTGCAATTTTTCGATTATTCTCTTCTAGTATTCGCTCTAGTTCCTCACGCTTTGCACGCTCTTCTTCCTAAACGGGAGGACAGGGCAAGATGTTAGTAAAGTATAACATTCAACTCCGTATGTCACTAATCTTTCTCAGAATTCTTTTGTGAACTGACTTAAAGGGGCAGCTTTACAGCCACCTATCTCGTCTCACAACGGTACATTGTGCAGCCACTAAAACTGGTCTCATCTCTCATACTAAATTTAAATCATCCCCGCCCAGTCCAAACAGCAACCAACTAAACCCTCCCTAAGCACAGAATCCTGACAGTTTATTACTACAATTTTAATATCACACAAATCAACAAGGACAACTACAAAAACTCGATAGTATTTACCAAATTAAAAAGTAATATATAAAATATAAATAAAGTGAATAGTTTGTCTCACCAATTAAGTATACCTACGTATTCTTTACCTATACTCCTTTAATCAGCATTAAAAGTTGAATATTTACTGTCTTGTCCAGTGTCCTGCAGAGTGTGCTCCTCGGCTGCCATACGCGCCAGCTTCCTCTTTAAAATGATTTGTACTGTTAGCTTGGCAATACCTGCATCAGCAGCTCAACCATTTATAAAGAAACAACATACAAGGAAGGCTGAGCTGAGGAATGCAGATGTTTATGATAGGAAGGAACAAAAATATGTAAATCATTCCTAAGGCAAACAATTAATAAGAAAAATACATTTACTGTTAGTGAAAATACAAATGGTAATCCATACTTCATGGAGCTATGGGCTTCCTTCATGGGGAGAATGGACTTAACATTCAGTATTTTGACAATTTTAAGACAGATGAAACTGTCATTTGCAGTCTGAACTTGGAATTCTGGAATCCAGGAAAGGCAAGATCAGGAAATAACGCCTTGTAATTGTTGCTTTCTTGGTGAATTTTATGGAACTCTTTTATGCAACCCATAAATATGAAGACTGCGTGAAAGATTTTGAGGTGTTTCAGTTCACATAATATATATCCAAATTATTTGAATATTTGGAAGATTTAAAGTTAGCCAGAGGTTTGTGTCTGTGTAAGAAAAAAAAGTTAATATGAACAAAGCAAGCATACGAAGAGAAAACTTCTTACTATGACTAGTAACCAGCTACTAGCTAGCACACTTCACTCCAGGCATGGAAGTTTATTCTGCATTGCAAAGAACTGATGGGGTGTCTCCACATCATATTGACTATAGCAAAAATACTTAAAAAAAAAAAAATCATCAATCTGATCAAACAAAAATCTGTATATATAAAGCATTTGCTGAATATACACATCTAAATGTCTAAATTCAACTTCAATTCCTTTACAGTCAAGGTTTGAACTTATAAAAAAATGTTATTTAATATCCCTAATATTTGTTGTAACTGTTTTTAATTTTAAAGACTCTGTGACAGACAGGTCACATTTAATATGAAGGGTAAATCTTCATTGCTACTACCTCTCCTTTTGTAAGCCAATCAATATATTCATTTAAAATAAACTGTACATGAAGTGCAGAGTAAAAAAGGTGCTTGACACGACTGTTTACTGTAAATTTTCTTCACACAATTTAAAGTTTGTCTTGACATTTCTGGATCCTGGAATGACTGGTGCAGGCAGGCAGGCAAAGCCTTTAGTAGCAAATTACTGTCTCACAGAAAGACATTTTCAGCTTCTGCTCCAGCTGCTGATTAAAAAAAACACAACCCAAGTCACATGTTCAGCTTGCCTTCAGACATGGGCAACCTGCTCTTTTATAACTTCTAGGGAAAAAAGGAATTGTTAGTAGATATTAAAAATGGAAATAATGATTTGGACATAGATCCTTCGTGAAGACGTGGATGGGCTTATGCTCGAAGTTCCAGAATTAGTCCAATGTATGCTCAAGGAAAATGTTTGTTTTGAATGGAGAGTAAGAAACCTATTTGTTAAAGACAGGTACTGCAGCTCAGTGCTGGACCCTGCTCTTTGCCTGACTGAAGGCAAAAGCCTCTTACAGTCTAGGTAAACAAAATGAAACAAATGAAGGATACATAATTACAGATTTTAATACCCTTCCCCAAAAAAGAAAGGACCGTTGATAAATCCTGCAGCCATGGCAAAAGTTTCAAACAATTCTGAAATATGTAGGTCAGTTCCATTAAAAATCAAGTATCCTTGTTCAGGTTTTAGGAGAATAACTGTTTAAGTATCAGTGAGCTCCTCTGAATAGGCTAAAAATTAAGTTTCGCAGCAATGCAAGTTTATACGAGAAGGGAATTAGATTTGCAGTATTCCATCTCTTTCTGAACCGAACAGGAGGCACAAACCGACACTGAAAGTTTTGCCATGGACTGTCTCTACTTTCCAAACGACCGAGCGTTACCTCTCTGGCTTTTTGTGCTGCAAGTTCAGCTTGTCGCTGTCGCTCGAGTTCTTCGAGCAACTGTTTTTCCATGATGCGCTTAGCCTCTTCCACCCTGCGGAGAACCTCTCGCTCAATCTCATCCTTCCGTTTCTCCAACTCTTCTTCTACACGTTTAGCCACAAGCTCTTCCACTCTTCGAGCAGTTTCTTCCTCTATAAGTTTCTCTTCAATTTCTTGTTGACGGCTAGAAAATGCAAACATGAAGATTACCTTTTTAATCAATAAAAATGGTTGCACTCTTGCAAATGCAGAGCACCAGCCACACTACTGAATCAACTTCTAATAGTTTTATGCTTTACTCACGTAGATTGGATATTTCAATAATGTTTTTCCCTACACTGAAGAATGTATTGTAGTGAACATTCAGGCAACCTGTGTTTCAACCACAGGGACCATTAAGACCATACCATATTTAATATCTCTCCTTATCTCTAGACTGTTAAGCTAAGAAGACAGCTTATCATACCACTTCTTGATATGAAAACCCATAGTTTTTAGGGAAAGAACACTGCTCCACCAAGTTTGGCCATCCTTCACACTTCAGGAATTTACATGGTTTCAAAAGGTAGTCATAATATATTGCAAAACCTTGTCTTAAAACAAACATCTCAGTGTCACCAAACTAATCAGAAGCGATACATTTTATAATTTGAATATTTAGTAAGAATTCTAGGTGTTGTTTCTGCAATCTACTTATCCAATACCTCATCAAATTTCAAATATTTCAGCTCTCCTCTAACTTGTCTACTGCAGCACCCTGTTTCCACCATAATTATCCAAAACACAATATACCAACACCAAGCGCTAAATAAATCCTTGCAACCTTTACAGTTTTTCATGTTCTGAACTTTGGAAGCATTTTTTAAATGTCAGCTTTTCTTTATATATGTTTAGCAACAGCATTATTACTTAGTTTGATCACTGTTTAAGTTTTCATTAAAAAGGATACAGAATGATTAGATCAATTCCCAGGTTTATTACCAAGTAAAGAAAGAAAATCTTCCAGGTAGTAATCACCAGTACAGTACGGCAATTAGATATCCAAATATTAACTATGTTCTTTTTACACAAAGTGAATACTGTATAGCTATGTTTCAGATGGCACTATTCATTTAGGATTATTACAGGGTTTGGGGGAGAATGCTGCTCTTTCTTGACCTTGAAACTGAACCGTCATTTTAAATATTCCATAAAATACAAAACAATCTTATAAACCTATCTTGTGGCCTGTCAGCAACAGAAAGCCACAATTTCGAATGACATCAATCATTGTTAGTATCCTAATATACTGTCATTTTCATAATTCTTGCATATTTCTATTTTATTTATACTGAGACACATAAAAAGAACTTCACATATTATGATTATGAAGTATAGGTTGCAAATCTACATAGTCAGCTGAAATACCAAGGTGAAAAGCTCAGAAATGGTTTACATATCTTCTTTTCAACCAAACGCATAGTCCCTCTCCTTCACTGAAAAGTTTTGGAAACCCCAACTTAGACGTTCAACCCCAGAAGACAAAATTTATTCTTCCATTTCTCAGCAGATAGCAAACTTTTCCAATGACACACTGGGCCAGTGCTCACTTTTTCTAAAGTGACGAAGTATCTTGAGTTAATTTTTTGAGGGAAAAAAAGGTCCCTATCAGTATCCAGAAAAATACATCAGACCCATGTCTTTGCCAAGTCAGTAACTTGTGGGCCTTTTTTCGATGGAAGTTGGAGAAGGGGTCAAAAGTTTTTTTTATTTACACACACACACACACATATCTGTTAATACCCTTTATATCCAAATAATTCTTTATTTTTTCAGAAAAAAATTATTCCCTCTTAGGATTATTTATTCAGTCATGAGTACTTATACAATCCTGAAATGATACATAAGTCTTTTCTACAGAAATCCGTTTTTCATAAAGCTGTTTATTCAATTATTTTAGCTTTCCTTTAATATTAAGGAAAATGAGAATAAAAGTTAGCTAATTGAATAATGATAGTACAAAGTTATACAAAAAACCTAACACTCATGCCTAAAGTAACTTTTCAAATATCCTCAGCAATCAATGATGCACTCAAATTAAGCACTATGCGTTGCACAGATTTCATTCTTCTCGCCTCCACAAATTCCATTTGTATTCCACTAAATCGAGCAAATATATCTTTTCACAAGCACAGGCAATGACAGTTTTATAAATATAACTGTTGAATATACAGGACTACATTTATTGGAGCACTGGAAACAAAAAGAAGTGAAACAGATTAAGATCAAAATCTATTCTCAAAATTCATTTATAAGACTACCTTATGCTTATGGATAACGACAATATACTTCTAACCATTTACTGGGTGTCTCAAGAAAATCAAGTTACAAAAAAAGATACGAACCTCAGCGATTTAGTAGTGAATATCAACTACTCTTTTTTTTAATCACTTATAGTACATTATATACAGATTTAAGTTTATCACCCTGACTTACTGAGCAATAATCCCAGAGAAACAGAGAAGCCATTAATGTAAAAATATTTTAGTATGCTCCATTTAATTCCTAAAGAATTAAAGAAATTAAAGAATTAAAGAAAAAAATGCTTATTTACCATCTTTATGAAAACTTTGCTACGGAAAACTATAATTACAGGTAAAATTGGGAGTTAGGCTGTGTGTTAAGATTTGAACAGACACTATAAGAAAGTCACTTTCAATACACAAATTGTCTTCTAGTTAATTCAGTCAGCAAGGAATTACTTATTTTCTTTTCTAACTTGAGTATATGTAACACGATTTATAAATGAGTTCAGATATCACACTTGTATGCTGTATGTATTAAAATTTATTGTTTGATATTGTTTTTGAAATTTGAAGTGCATTTTGGAAACATCAAAATTCTATGTCTAATCTTTTCCAATGCTGTTTCTCACTCAATAGTTTACTATTCTGTTGCCAATATCAACCAAATATTTGTTCTGCAGAGACTTCATGAGTACAATTTCAAAGTTTTCTGACTTGCATAGAAAACATTGCAGAAAATAGACTTGAAATCTATGTTGCTACATGAAACTTATCGAATGAACAGGCTACTTTCAATTGAAGCACTCAACTGAAGCAAAACAGATCAAATATTTTAAACATATTGTTAAGCACATTCCAAAGGTGTGTGGATTTTTTTTTATTATTTAGGTACTGAAAAAACTGTAAACTGCAAAATTTGGGTTAATGATTCAAAAAACATGTAACGATTTGGGGGGAATTTGTATTGCTATGTTAAGTTTTTATGACATCACTGTCAAATTCTGAAGTTAGCAAAGGAAATTATTGACAAAAAAAAACCTGACAATTCAGGGTGATCATACCTTCTGAACTACAAATAGTATTTCATTAGAATAGCACAGCTGAAATAAAATTCAAAGCTCCACCAAAGAATTAACAGAACTAGTTGGCTTCACATGTGCAAGTGCTATCTCTAGACTTGGTGCTCTAAGGAGTGAGGGCTGCATCAAAAAAGCATCACTTTAGCACAACTCTTACATCCGTTGTTACCTCTGCTGAAGGTCTCTTTCCTAACTAAAGGACATTGCTAGACATTTTAATGTACACCAACATTCACTTTAAAACGTACACCCAACATTAAACACGATTTACTTATCTTTATGGACTTTAGGAATTTATTACATTCCCCACAATGAAAACTGAAAAAGAAAAAGCTTTATATGAAGCAAATCTCTGGATCTCACTGTTCCATTTGAAGAGAAACGAAAAAAGTAAAGTAAAATGCAACGTTACAACAATGGTTGCTTAGCACTTCTTGAAACCCTAAGACGGGCAACTCTTAAATGCCTTCGCTCGAAGCATAATAAGCACCACGCACAGAAGGGGAGGGGCAGAAAGTGTGGCAGTGCAGCACAAAGCCTGCGGAGAGCAGAGGCCTCAGAGGCAGAAAGAAGTTTAAGAGCAGCGCAGGAGAGCGACAGATAGGGAGCGAGCAGCACGTCTGGGTGACAGGGAAGCGACGTGCAGCAGACGCTCGCTCTGAGTGGGCGGCTTTAGCACACTTGATAGAACAAGCCTTTAGAAAAGGGGAGGATGGCGGGAAAACAGGCAGAAGTTAGGCCTCAGAGAGGGCCTAAGCGCCTTTTCCCCATAAGCAAAGGACTACAGCCTGGGGGAAGAAGGCGAGGAGAGAAAGGCACTACAACAAAGCGCACCTCCTTCCTTCCCTCCCCCTTACCCCCCCAGGATGCCCCCAGCCCAGGCCCGGCACTCACATTTTCCGCTGCCGCTCGAACTCGGCTTTTTTCTCCTCCTCCTCCCGCTTCTGCTTCTCGTCCAGGCTGCTGCGCTTGCTCACCGTGCGCCCGAAGATGTCGATGCGGTCCGGCGGGGACGAGGCGCGCTCGCGTTCGCGCTCCCGGTCGCGGCGGGAGGAGGGGGCCGTGTTGGAGCGGGACCGGGACCGCGACTCCCGGCGCCGGTTGCGTTTGCTCTCCCGGGACTTGGAGCGCTTCCGCGCCCGCTCCTTTTCCCGCGAGCGGGACCGCGAGCGGCTCCGGTTCTTCTTGTTGTGCTTGGAGCTCTTGGTGTGCTTGGAACGGGACGAGCTGCGGCTGCGGGACCGGCCCATCCCGGCCGAGGAGAGGAAAGGCCGCGCCGGTGGCCGCCCGACTACCCCCGCCCCCTTCGCTAGCAGCGCCCGTGGAAGGCACGGGGAGGCTCCGGGCGCATCAGCAGCGGCTGGGCGCCTCGTCCCCTCTCTGTCCCCTCGCTCCTCGCGGCGAGGACGAAGAGCGGGCCCCAAGAGCGGCAGCAAGTCCGGCCGCAGACAAGATGGCGGCCCTTAGCAGAGCGGTGACTCTCCTCCCGCCCCACAATGCACCGCGCCGCGTTCGAGCCGTTTTCTCCCCCTCCCCGCCACCCCCGCCTCTCGCGGTTTTCCGGAGGTGCACGAAGTCGCTCGGCAGCGTTCGGTAGCCAATGAAAGGCGGCGCTGCCGGAGGAAAGCCTGGCAGGTAGCATTTCATTCTGCGCATGCGCGAGTTTGGCGACCGTTGCGCAGTTGCCGACGCCAGTTTTGGGGGCGTTGTGGGGCGGTTGTGTGGGGCTGGCGCTCTGTGGGACTGTGTGTTTGTGGGGAGGGGGATAAGGTGGGTTGTCGGCGTTGGGAAAGGCCGCCCGGTCCCAGGTGTTGTCTTGGGTACCGACCACAAGCGGGAAGCGTGGCAGAGCCGCCCTCAGGTGTTCCCCCACCACCACGGGGGGCTGGGATCTGCCTCAGCAACCACCGCGTCCTGTGGCGAGGTGCTACGCAGCTGAAGAGTTACTGCGCTTGTGTTTCCCAAAACTTTTATAGGCCGTGATTATTTTTTCAATTAATTTACATTATGTTAACGTAGGAGGTATTGTCTCCCTGCAGATTATGCAAGTTAAAAAAAAAACCACTTAACTGCCCCCAAGTAAAATACTGAAAATTATTTTTGTCCGTACTCTGGTGAACTGTATAGTTACTGGGATCTGTTTTATTGCAGCTAGTCTCGAGCTTGGCACCAGTGGATGTCTGCTTTCATACCTGTTTGGGAGTAACTTTACATGTATGTATTGCTGTCCTTTGTTAACTGTAGGTACATTGGCAAAAGCCAGTTCAAGTCAGGTGGAGACTATGAACTGGTGGTTCAGTGAGCATCTGTGCATGAGCTTTTTTAACCCTGTTCTGCCACGTAGTCATTAAAGTTTTCTGTCATAACAAAACTTGTGTCTGATGCTATCCTTGATTTCTGATGATATTGGTGAATTTTCAACTAACATAGTTTCTACAGCATAATTTCTACGGAAATTTTCTAAATTTCTTACATTCAGTATTGGATGTGCTGGGCCTGACTTGGAATGCAGGGGAAAAAATGGGACCCACTAATTGCTTTACCATCAGTTATAGGTCATAAATGTGTTTTTAAAGTAATTGCTGTAAGTGTAGTTTTATCCTTGGTAGGGCACTGTTAGCAGAGTCTTTGCTTAACTTTTTGAAGAAATACCAACTGCAGAATTCAATTCCTTTTTAAAATCACTGATTTTTTCAGAAGTATACAGATGCATTATACAATATCAGAACAATTTATGGTCAGCTTGTATAGTAGAATTAAGAAATGATATAACGAAATAATTGCCCTAAATCCTTATTATATTGCTCCATCTCTGCTTGTTTAAACTTCTGAATTAGTTAAACTTCTGAATTAATAGGAGAACAATTTATGTACCTATACTAGGATAATGACAGGCCTCTTACCAGAATCTAGTCTTTATAAGTGAGAAAGTAGCTCTGGAAAAGAACTCTTATAAAAGTCCCTGAGAGCTATGCAATGCTGACAAACTTGTAGAGGAATATTCTGACTTGTGATTTCTGTAATTTCTTAGAAGTTTGGTAGCTTTTTTTCATCCTGTCATCTTACTTTGCATAGCTTAATAAAAATAAAATACTACATCTTTTTTACATCTTTTTTTTTTTTCAGGTATTGCTGCAATGGATACGTAATAACATAAAAGAAAAGTGTTTATGAATTCTAAATTTAAGAACTTAATGTCATTAAGTATTTTTATTTCCCATATTAATTTAAAAGGAAGAAGGTCATTTCCCTGGTCAGTTCCCTTTTGAAATGTTCAATATTTAAATAAAGTATTAGGATTTTTTTCTGGTTTATATTGTGAGAATTCTTGAGTTTTTCATCACGTGTAAACACCTTTATTCATGTCTGGTTAGCCATACTTAATTTCTATGAACTCTTGTGGTTTTGCATTATTTTTCTGCATTTTAATATGTTTGGTATATTAAAATGCATAATTTGCTTCTTAAAATAGTTGTCTTAGAGTTGGAAAGCACCTTATTTGATAGCCAAATAGTGGCATAATTAAAGCACCTCACCCGTCAGTAATATGGCTACTATCACATGAAATCTCCCAACCTGTAGGTACTTGGTGGTAGCCCTGCAGTTAGATTCTGTATCCTGATAATCTGCAGGTCATGCTTGCTCTCATGCCGTCACTTTTGTTAGTAGCTAGGTCAAGGGAATCTTGGGAGATTGAAGGTGGATTACTTGGTTTGTGTTGAGTGTAGCACAGCTGGATATTTCTGTAATAGGTCTAAAAGGGAAGGATTCTGAAGGGTAAGTAGGGAGAAAGTAACAGTACAGTTAGGTAAAGTGATCAGTATGTAATTTGCATATATGGCTCTGCCAGGTCATAGTAGTAGCAAGAGGACAGAAGAAGTACAGAAGATCTAGTGCTTGGAAGGGGAAATGGTTTAAACTGTCAATTCTTTCAAAGTAGCTATTTCAGCATGAGTTTATTACAAGGTCAGGAGCTGGGTATGCATGGTTTGTTTTTTTTTTATGTATGAGTCAGCACTGAGATTCATGCCACACTGTGGATTACAAAAGTTATGCAGGTGTAGAGATTGTATTACTTAATCACTTTTTCACACCTGATGCCAAAGTTGCTTATTTTACTTAAGCATTTTCTGTCAGCTGCTTTGTTTCTCTTTTAGTAGCACTATGGAGTTCTGAGCTGCTAAAATACAAAGGTAGAGAGATGAAGCATCACGCAGAGTAGCAAAACAGTTGTGAGGATGTTTTTTCACATTGTACCTATACAGAAAGGCTGTGTGGATCATCTGTGTAAACATAGTTAATAGCTAAACTTTCAGAAAAGAGAATTTTAGGTGGTAATTGTTTCTTAGAAAACAAACTGTACAGTGCAGGACTCTGTTGAAAGTGTTTTGTAATTTGGATATGGGAAAAAAAAGGCACAGCTTGAGCAATCTGAACTAGCTTGTGGAGGTATGATAACATAAAAACATCTACTTTCATTTCCAACTAGATTTAGTTTTAGAAAATAAAATCACCAAATCCTGATCAACGTGGTAACTTTATACAGTTAATGATTTTTTTTAAGTCTACTTATCTCTTTATTAATAAATATTTGGGCTATTTCTCACTACATGGAGGAAAGGGAAAGGGATGTCCATTTGCTTGCTTTGGTCACATTACCTAGTTCACTTACTGACTGAATAAAAAGCTCTTGAACACTATTAGAAGTAGTAAACGTAAGTTTTGATCGCAACTTGAGGCACTGATCTGCAAGATGTATATCCATATTCAGTTTTTCCCAGTGAATATGTTTAAAGACCAATGTTACATAGAATATGCAGATTTAATATTGTGCAGAAGTATTTATATCTGGATCTAAGACTTGGTTTACTGAAGACTGATGGTAGTAAAAACCAACCAGCCTTGTCCAGCAGCTGTATAACTGTGGAGATACTTCAGCACTGTAGGCATATTCTGATTTACCTGAAAGATTTCGTGGCGTTTGACGTGTCTGACTAGGGACTTAACCAGAAATGAGTTGGGGTTTCCTTTAAGTCTCATGAGGGACTGATTCAATAGGAATACATGGATAGTATTTTTTTTTTTTTTTTTTAATGGAGTAGAAACAGATACTTACTCAAAAACAGGTTGCTCGTGATCCACTGGTTAGCATAGTAGTTAGACTAGCTGGGCAGGTGTGAAGATTGAATTCAGGTGTGTCCTTAGTCATATCAACATCACTTCCCTCCCATGACAGTATGTTAATCAACAGGCCTCTGTCTAGGCTGCAGGAAGGTGAAAAAGGGGTTAGGAGCAAAGTCCCTTCTTAGTTGAAGCCAAGTGGATTTCACAAAATATGGAATATGCAGGTTCAAAGGCAGGAGGCAATATTGCTGTAATGTAATGACTATAGTGCTCTGGAAGGGGGAAGTGACTCACCCTGGATTTTGGTCCTTACTCACAAGACTGTTTCTGAATTTTATTAAATAGTCATGGGAAGAAAGACTAATCTTGAGAGCTGGAACGCAGAACTTGGCAAGTGCTGCAACCACTCGGATATTACATAACACTACTCCTACGGCAGCTGTATTTTAAAGAGGGTGAGCCATGCTCAGTTCTTCAAAGACTTGTAGGCACTGCCCTCAGGAGAGGACTCCCAAGTTTTGGCTCCTAAATGGATGAAGATGCCACCCTTGCGGTGCTGACTCAGACACCTTAGCTTTAACAGAGACAGCCACACCTCCTTGCACAGTGTTTCCGCTTGGCTTGGTGACTCCTAATTAGTGTGCGTATTTTGTGAGTTCATAATTCTTCTTCAATTTTGAAAAGCTACTTGGATAAAGTCCAGGCAATGGAACTTCTATTTGTAACCAGATTTTTCCTGTTTTTTTCCTACTTTTTAACACTAATCTGCACAGCAGTACTACTTGTTCTGTGTGAATATCAAAATGACAGGAAGTGATGACTTTTTTTGAAAAGTAGACAAGAAGAAACTTGTTTCTTATAAAAAAAAAAAAATAGAAGTTTGGATAAAAAAAAGTCAATGTTTAAAAGTTGAGTCAGTGCTACAGCAATTAATAGGAATGGACCCTGAAGCATTTTTGAATGTTCAACCCTCAGCCATGCTGTTAAAATTCTATCAAAAAAGGTTGGATAAAACCTTTCTTTTTTTCTTAACATTAATTCATCAGTTTGCCTAAAATTTGCATGTATTAATGGGCAGAAAATTTGAGTTAATACTTTCCTATTTTTTTGTTAAAAAGTGTAAGATACATATGCTGTGTTATATGGACAAGCCAGTTTAGCAGGAAGTCTTCTGAGTGCCAGGTTCTGCCTTCTGTATTCCGAAAAGTAGTGCTCCGTTTTGCAAGTTGATTCATTAATTCATTTACCTGGCTAAATAGGCTAAAGGTTGTATGAATAAAGCATTGAGGCAGAATGCAATTTTAGTTAGCTTAGTTTTAACAGAAGCTTTTAAATTTGCTTTCTGCAAGTATCATTAAAATAGCAAAAGCTGGGAGACTGTACTCGTAGAGGTCTTTCTTAATGATCTGAAGAAAAACAAAATAGTAGAGAGAAAATAGGCATCTTGAAGTCCATCCTTCTGGGAGTTCTCCAGAAAGAACAGTTTTCTAATGAAGACATCAACAATGGTATGGTATGTGTTGTTTGGCTCTATCGTTGTTCTTCGTGTCCTTTATTCCAAAATTGTATCAGTAGTACATATCTGTAGATGGTTTGATATTTTTAAACCACAAAGATAGCAGTTGTGCAGGTTAAATTGAACTGCGTTTTGATGAGGGATCTGGCTAACTTTGTCCCAGCTCACAGTCTGCCAGAGAGCCATAACCATGACTTTAACAATACTAGACAGGATTGACTTGAATTCTTGCTAAGCTCTTAACACTGGGCACCCTCAGCATACGTAGCATCTAGCTCACTGCTTATGTAGTGTAGTCACCTGTATTCACCTATACATGCTGTAGAATTTGTGCATAGTGCATGTAATCTGCCATCAGACCTTGTGCATTGATTTCGAAATGGTCTCGGGGCCTATTTCATTTGGATCCGTGTCTAAGATGGCAGTGTGTTAGAGCAGGATAGGTTTCCAAAGGCATGTATCTAGTGTCTACATGCACTTCTGTAGAGATGTAGCTGACATCAGTGCGTATGTGGTTACTGTTCGTTGATAGTGTTTTGTGTTGGCATACAAATTTGATAAAGTTGTGTTCAAGTTTCTATCACAGATGCTAATTACAGCTTTATGAATTCTTGGGGTGTAATCTCAGTAGTGTGGGAAGCAATGTAAATGTGGAAAGGAGTCCTTTCTTTTATTTGCATTAGTTAAAAAGGTTTGAATGAATGAAGCATATCCATTTATGGTTTAAACAACTGCAAAGCATAGTGTGGTGGTATCTTTGTTTGGACAGTTTCCTATTAATTTGCTGTGTTCTGTTTTTGGAGATGAGGAAAAAGAAAAGTGTAGCAAGCTAAAACTTTTAAAGAAATATTATATTAAACACCATTTTTAAAGTCAGGTAAAGTCAGCTGATATTTGCAGAACATTGTTGTAGTAGAACCGCCAATCTGTGGATCAACACTAGCATTTTAGCTAGAATAAAGAGTTGTATTTTTACTGTTGAGACAAATCTGTTGAACATCGATTTGAATTGTGGAGTAATCTCAGAGTAGGTAAACTGAACTGTTTTTGGAAAAAAATAGATCTAAACCAAACTGAAACACAGGAGTTAGAACATCAGTAAAAAAGTGCTTCCGTTCTGTGAAGGTGACTGAGCACTGGCACAGTTTGTCCAGAGAGCTTCTGGAGTCTCCATCCTTGGAGATGTCCAGAAGCCATTTGGCAATGGTCCTGGGCAACTGGCTTTAGGTGACCCAGCTTGAGCCAAGGGGTTGGATCAGATGATTTCCAGAGGTTGCTTTCAGCCTTAACCATTCTGTTGTGTTTTTGTGAAATCAGATGGTATACTGTAAGTCTCCATCTGCTGTTGAAGTTACAGTCTGCAGGACTCCGTAGACTGTAGTCTAGAGCTAGTCCAAAGTAAAGCAGCAGCCATTATCTTAGTTCACAGACTTCTTATTGCAAAGCGTTACTTGCTGATGCAGACATAGCTGCTAAAATCACATACAGCTGAGTTAGCAAGTCTTTCGGTGTTGACTTCTTTGCTCAGGAGCATACAGATATTGCAGAAAGACTAGGCCAGAAGTTGACATGATTTCTTTGTGTATTGGATATATACTGACATAGCCCCTTAAGCCATTTTTTTTCCCTGCAGGATAGAAGACTGTGGCATTTGACTGCCAGCATCTGATAGATAGGCACCAAGCCAATCTGAGTATATAGCATTGGAATATCAAGTCAATCTGAATTTGTAGACTTTCCTGCTAGTTGGTTGATGAGTTAGCACTCTCTAGTCTCTCTTCATTTAGCTCCTCATTGGGCAATTATGTATGCTTTCCTGCTGAAGGAAGGTAGAAGAAATGAGTGGGGGAAGGTAATACTGAAGTTGAATGACACAGGAGGCATGGGAAGAGATGAATGCATTGCACTACATGGTGGAGGAGGATGTGTGTAGCTTAGGGTTCGTATGTTGAAGGTTCCTCTGCATGCTTGAGTCTGGAGTTCCTGCTGTATATATTAAGTAATGAAATAATACACTGACATGCTCTGACTGTTCAGAACAGGACTCCAGGGCAAGATGCCATCCATGCTAACTCACCCTGCTGGATAGCATCGTCTGCAATTTTTCTCAAGCTGTTTCTACAGGTATTTGATCTTGATGGTGCAGAGGGATCTGGAATTCTCTAAAAGAAGCTGTACTTCAGGAAGAGGTGACTTTGCATCTGTATAAAGGTGCTGCTGCAAAAAGCAAATGCAAAAAAAAAAAAGTCCTGAACTTCCCTCAAGCATGAAGCCAAGATTCAGCTGATTGTGAGATATCTGTCATTGGCAGGAGTTGCCAGTAGTGGAACTGGAGGCTACAAATTAGAGTGACAGAAGTACACAGTGACCTAGTGAAAGAGATGGGTTTTCTAGGGCAGAGGGTAGCAGTTAGAAGACAAAATAAACTACGTACCTGAAAGAGAAGGGTTGAGTATGGTGGGGGGGATGGGTAATTAGAGGGCAAAACCACACCAAGACAAACTGTGGATGAGTAAGGGACAGATAGTAAAATGCATGTATTGCAGAGAAAGGAGCGAGCATGGTGAGAAGACATAGAAAGTGAACAAAAAAGCAAAGAAATGGAGGATGCAAAACCCTCAGAAAGTACTCAGTGCATTAAGGAAAGGAAAACCACTAAAAATGTATTTTTTTGATACTACTTTTCTGTATAGTCTGTTGCTAATGTTGCCAGGATGAGTGTTAAATAGTTTAAATGAAATGGTGTCTGAGATGAATTCTCTTGAACCGTACATCTCTTAGACAAATGCGTGAGAACTGCTGATTGGTTCATCGTGTTCAGACCACATGAATGTGAACACAGGAGAGGCTTGACTTGGTGTCCACATCGACAAATGTAGGGGGGTGGGGAGGAGGGAGGAAAAAAAGTCTCCCCTGGGAAGAAAGGGAGTGATCCTATTATAAATGAGAGTCATACAACGTCACTTCTGGAGGCATGTTGAAATTTCCCATGGGAGGAAGAAGAATAAACAAAGGTCGGTATTACTAATAAAAGAAAAATAGTTGGCAACCAAGGAAACAATAATTATTTGATTGCAGTGTCCTGAAAAGCTAGCAACAGAAACAATGCCAGTTAAAAGCAACAGGCCAAATGCATCTTACTTGCAACCCTACCTGTCATTACACCAAGAATGTGTTTGCATTACTGCTCCAAGAGCAGTGCTTTGCCAGCAAAATAAATATGCCCTGACTTTTTGCCTTTGCTACTTTACTCTTATGACCACATTGTTCCTGAGGGTTTACTGTGTTTAACTTCACAACGCTATTGTGAAGCAAGGAGTTGCTATTACCTCTGCTTCACAACTGGGGAGCAGAGCCTGAAGAAGGAGAGCTGTGCTTACAGCCATGCAGACAGCTTATGGCAGGCAAGGGAGTTTCCAAAACAGACCAGTAGCTATTTCTTGCTCACTTTCTGAGGTAACAGAAATTGTAATGGACTATTAATGCTAGGAAGGCATATATGATTTTTTTTTTCTCTTGAACAGTGAAGTTCACCTGCCAGGAGAAACTTGAGCAAAGCTCTTTATTGGAAGAAAACAAACAAACAAAAAAACCCAGCGCCATTCCCAAGAATTCAATTATGACTTCAAGAATTTCTAGAGATCCACATAGTTTTGAAAAAAAAAAAAAGTAAAATATTTATTCATAAAGCATCAAGGTTATTTAAAACTAGCTGCATTTCACTTTAAATTCAAGCTGACGAAGGCTGCTAACGCCAGATTGTAGCAGGCATTATTATTTCAAATGGAGGGGTGCGCGGTGAGCTAGACAGAAGGAAGCTCTGCAGTGCTGTGGTCATGTTTCCAGTCTGCATGACATTGCAATCACAGTCCCAACCCTGCACTTCCTCATTGAAAGGCACCATCTAGCTTAGCTTTGTCATAGTGGCAACAGCTGTTCCACATTCCCAGTGATGTTATCTTTACTAACAGAGTATAAGTGAATTGTGGGATGTTGCTAGTTCACTGCAAGTTACCTTCTTCGTTGTTCTGGGTATGTATGCAGAAGGGAGGCTTGGATTTGCTGGGAAGGCTAAAACACGGGTGAGTGTTTCCTGCCTTTCCCTCTGTGACAATTCGTGTTTCTACAGGAGAATGCTGTAGCTTCTTTCCGAATGTTTAAATCATACAGCAGAAAGAAGACAATGTGCTATGGCAAGCATCATTTTCTCAAGCCTCAGACTATGTGGAAAGTGATGGAGAGGCAGCACTCTATCATTAGAGGCCATCCTAATCCTGTTGGGAAGGGCTGGGTTGTGTAATGTGAGCTCAGTCCTCCTTTGGCTAGAGAAAGAAAGGGAACATAATGTTCCCCACAATGCAATAAATAACGACCCATCTGTATGGGCTGTAGCCCACTGCTTTTCATCTGCAGGAAGACAATGCCATTTGACTATATTTTTCCTGATTATTCTTTTTTTCTTTGTTTCAGTGATGTCTCTTTTTTACATTAGCTATTAACATTAGGGCAGGTCTTCAACAGCTTAAAAGTCTTCCTGTTTTCTCCATTTGCATCTTCTTTGCTTTTTTTACTGCATCTTTGCATTTTTCTTCTATCTCCTTTGTATCTACACTGGGCATCACTACCCCATAAATGATTGTTGTCTTTTAGAATTGTTACTTCCTGTTAGAGTAGTTACACTGGAGAACAGAAGAAAAACATCCCTTTGACTTCTCGAGGTTTTTGTTTGTTTTTGTTTTTTTGTTTGTTTGTTTTTCTATAAGAAGCAGCATCTTAGTTGTAGCATAGGAGCAAAAACCACAGACCATGTAGGTTATTTCTACTACTACTATGTTTTATTGTGTCTTTAGATTTCTAGGTATTTTAATGTTAAATAATATATTTTCCTTATTGAAAGAAAGACGGACCTGAAGCTAAGTTTATCAACTTAGCTCGATAGACTGATAGTTTTAGCTAAAGACTGATAGTGATAATTGTACAGGGACTCTTTCAAGTGGTTGTGTATGAAGCTGTGTGCTTCATTTTGTGGTGAAGACTCTTAATTTATGACAGGAATTTATGCTATGAATGAAGTTAAATGCTCTTTTTCTGACATAACTCTGAGAAGTCGCATAGTGTCAGCAGTATTTTCCAATGAGGTTAGAAATGTATCTTTCATTAGACTGTTGCATGCAGCTATTTAAAAATATCAGCCTCTTGAATTAGTATGAAAGCAATCAGTTCACATACACTGTTTTAAACAGTGATCTGAAAAACAGCATGCAAAAGTGATATTTTCTGAAATATTTTCTTTCTCTTTTCAGTGACTGTCTTGTTTGTAAGAAAAAAAGCGCCACATTTTAGTTTCTTCTTCTGATTTCCCTCTGTGGAAAATGAGGATAACAATGCTTTTCAGTCTTTTTACAATTCTTAAAGATATGTAGAAGGAAAATGCAATCAAATAATTCAAATATTTTGTGTTATACATAGTTTATTTTCCTTTGTCCATAAAGTGTGCTTGAAAATCTATTTTCTTGCCTCTTTCAAGATGGAATAAAGAGTTTTACCTCTGACTAGGTACTTTGGTGAACATTTTTGCATTGAAAATACCATTTTCAGGTCTCCAGATACACTCATGGAGGTTGGCAAAAGGATTTGCACTCACACCTGTGGATGTTGGATGATGGTCTAACTGTGTGCGTTAAAGATGAATGCCAACATGATTGTATAAATATTACATTAGTACGCCCTCCTGAAAACAGTCTGTGAGACACCCTTGGATTGCACTACTCTAGAATTCATAAGTGAGTATGACTAAAGTAGGAATAGCCTGGATAAGTATGTATTTACATGTGCGCTCAGACTTCTTAGTTTGTACATACACATGGAGATAGATGCGTGAATGGCTAGTGAACTGGTTAGGATGCCAGTAGGTGGCACTCAAGAATTCATTCCCCAGTTCTACAGCTCCAGTTTTGTAGGGTGGATAACCATGTTGTGGTCATTGCGACTGTTTTGTGTCCGAAGTTATCTGCATGGTATTCTTAATGAAAGTTAAGTTTTTTTCTAATTGCACAGCTAAAACCTGGACTAAGGTGTTTGTATTTGGAAACTGCTACCCTCTAAATGTGAATTATACATTTCTTCTACTGAAGGTCACCAGCTTCATTACAGTTCTCAACACTTGTTTTTCTTGTACAATTTTTACAAAGCATGGGTGAGTTTAAATGAATGTGTTCATTTGAATGTATAAAAGGCTGCAATGAGAAGATTTAGAATGGTACAATTAGAGGAACCCTCCTTCCCATTTTGAACAAAAGCAGTGTAGACAAAAATCTACAGGAGCAGGTCAACCTTTGTTGAACAACATTCAATTTCCTGTTTCATGGGCACCACACTAAATGCAGTCCTTTGCCTTTGATTGAAATAAACGAGCTGTTTGTCAGACCCAGTGGAAGCAGAATTCTTGAATGAGCCTAAAGTTCCTTTTTATATGAAAGCAAGTAAGAAAAGTCCTCAGTGACTAGTCTGATTTCTATTATTACTGGTTTATCAAAGCCTCCACCCATTCCATGTGGATAATGGACTCGCTTTGTCCTTAACATAATTATTAGTCTAGACTGGAGACATGTCAGGTTAATATTTCCACAGAGAGGGTTTTTCCCCTTTAAAACCTGATGGTGTCTTGAATCATGGGGCTAAATCTGGAAAGTGCTCCTCTTAAGACCATGTTTTGGTCCCATTGGCAAAGATTATACTGGAACCTCTCCCAGAAAGGGAAAAAAAATGTGAACCAGAAGTAAGCTGATCAATTCCCTGTGGAAAGGATTTAGTGAAAAAGAACAAAGTAGGCTAAAGGTATTTACAGTAGCCATGAGTTTTTTGTCATATTTGGGTTTGTCCTAGTACTGTATAGAAATTACTATAGCCAAATATATGATTCATTTCTGGTAATGTCAGATAGTATTTTTTGCTAAACTGTAATGAAAACCCTGCATGATTTGATTAGGTTACTATTTCTCAAGCTTGTATCAGATAGATAACGTGAAACATGCCTTCAGTTTGCCCTGAAAAGAGAAAATAACTTTGCAAAGAGATTTTGGCCGTGGAGACCTCTCCAAAGTACAGTCTTTTTTTTTTTTTTTTTTTTTTTTTAAAGTAAGAAATGTAACTCATGTCTCATTAACACTTTGCATAATACATCTTCACTTATGACTTACAATAATTCCTGTTTCAAAGCTATTCTGGAAAGTCAGGAAATTTGCGAGATAGTGATTTCTGTGCTTACATCTGTACAGAATTGAAAAGCCAGGAAAGGCTGTCATTCACTTTTTATATACTGAAGCAGAGTTTATCAAAATAAGCTTCAGATTTTCACAGAGTGTCTGTGAGCATTTGTATGTCTAGCTAGCATTGGTGAAGTTAAAAGTCCATCAGCATTTCCATTATGAACATTCATTTTCAGTGTTTTGTAATAGTAACAGTACCTAAAATTTCTTTCCAAGTGGAAACTTGGCCTGTAAATTCTCAGTCCAATTATTTCTCTATAAATGCTGAGACAAATCAGTTTGTCCATTCTTAAGTTTTATGGGAGATCATAAATTTTTTGGCTTCAGATGCTTTATTACAGTCTTGTAACAGTACAGGAATTCATTAAAAAGAGTTCTTCATTGAAAAGAGTTTGCAATAACACGTATAGTTAAACAGAGCTTTTTGTATTTTTGTATTTTGTTTTATTATTATTATTTTTTTAAAATCAGAAGGTAGCTACTGTGTACATTATTCTATTTAGCATATGATAATGTTTCACAGAAACATCTGCTGATTGTGGGGTGCTTGGCAGTCTTCTGTCAGAGATCTGTAATAAAGGACTATATTAAGTGTTAAGTGCCTGAGAATCAGTCTTCAATTAGGCCTGTGCTAGGAAATGTAGATAGGCCAAGGCCAGATGACCATTGTGGTATTGTCTAGCATAGACCCTTTTCCTAGCTAAAATCCAGAGCATGTGTTTTTTTTTTTTTTTCCCCCCTCTTGATTTAGCTAGCTGGCATCCAGTTGAAGTTCCCATCATAATTAAACTCGCATATTTAAGGTAGGCTAAAAAGTATTAACTTGCATCTTCATGAGGGGAAAAAAGTGAGGTTAGGTCATGTGGGCTAACTCAGAACTAGTCTTGAATAATTTTATCATTCTAGATAAACCCTTCCTTGTAATTCAAAGCGATAGAACATCATAAAAGTTGCTTTCATATCTCTACATTTCTTGAACTCCCTATTGTTGGTATGTTTTTAAGGGCGTTTTCTATCATTCAAGACTGGTGTAATATCAGATGCTCATAAGTAGAAAATACCATACTTGCATATACTCAAGTATGTCTGCTTTATACTTGCTCATAGTTGAATACAAAACATTTTAAAACATTAATGAGGTTAAAAAACATATTATATTTAAATCTATAAATTGACAAATAAAATGGAATATTATCCTACTTGCTGGCCAAGGTGCTTTATGTGATAAAACCACTCTTGAGCAATACCTTCTCAGCATTAATGTTAGAGCGGAACAACCAGGAAGTTAACAATTCACAGAAATAAGCACCTTTCCCTTTATTGTCCACACATTTGAATCCACAATTCTCTGAAAAGTGTATTAACTTCCTTGATGGAGAAATAACTTCATCATTAGGATAAAGTCATTCTTATTTATAGAAAAAAATATATTTGTAATGGCAGATAAGTCTGTAGATACAGCAACATATCAGTCAGTAGACTTTTTTCTTGATCAGAATGTTTTTGTTGCCCATCTGATTTCTGTACTTCATTTTCATAAAAACAATTATAATGATAGCAATAATGGCAGTGAAAACAATAGTGGATTATAATAGAAATACAATAGCTTGCTTCACAAAAACATTTGAACTCAAGTGCATTCAGAAAACCTATGCAGTCTGATACTCTGTTTTATAGTACATCTTTTAAATATGCCCAAATCCTTGTAGGGTTGGTGAGCGTCAACTCAGCATGGGCCTCAGAAAGACAGGTATGACTGACTGAGAGCCTGACTTCATAGCTGATTTTAATTGATTCTGTAGCTATCAAGACCTAAGAGAACAGCATTTTGAATGCCCCATTTAGCAGATTCTTACAGAGACCAAAGTTTAGCAGCCATCTGAAGTGATTCTGCTCTCATCTAATGTCAGGGAAACACTGTGGTATGTTTAATGATGACTCCAGCGTTACTCCTTAAGATGTTGGGTTGAATGTTCCCGTAGAAATGCAAATGTATTTTTACTGTTATCATCATCATCATTATGAAGAGTTCAAAATCAGGCCTCAGACTGAGTAATCCTGTACAGTTCAGAGAAGGTGTTGCTTGTGTATGTCTTACATTCTGTGGCTGTGGATGTCAATGTTTCCTTCTCTGAACCTCCAGTATATGCAATTAGGTTACGCTGCCATAGTATGAAAGAAGCCAACTGAATATTTTGGATTTAGGAAATTCAGAGGCTGTTTTCCCTAATTCAGACACAGAAACTGTGTTTTGTATAGTATCAGTGAGATGCATCGCTCATCCTAGAAGCCCATCACTTTGTCTTTGATCTTTTGTAAAGCATACTAAAACTTCTTTAAGTGAAATGTTTGGTTTTGTTGTACTTGGTCTCAGTAGCATCATTGTAAAATCATCTGAGCCCTAAATGAGCATCATTTAAGCAGGACCTCTTCCGGCTTCACGGTAACTATGATTCCTGCCTTGACCAGCCTTACTGCAAATGAAAGGGTGAGACTCTTCACTGTGATTGACATCGGGAAGGGATCACCTCCCTGGGGCAGTGCCTGTGGGTGACTCACTGTTATCCTTCCCTGCTGGACTGCAAATACATATAATAATAAAGCTCTGTGAGGGAAGAGACTTCCTGGCAAAGTGTTACTTGTGTCAAGCCACAGGGGTTTCAGATTTTCTTATGTAACCTTACAGTAGTGCCTCCATACTGGCAAACCCTGGAGGAAACAGAATTATTCGAGGGTAGCAATTACCTCAACTGTAAAAAATAAAACATTCTAGGAATACAGTGTGGCTGGAGAGATTGAGTATTTTATATAATGATTTCCTTTAATAATAATCGTAGTGTAAACCATGTAACTTAAAAAAAAATCTGTATTAGAGAGCATGCTAATTTCATCTGAAGTTGTGTAAGAAGAGGAGCATACAAAACGTCACAGAGTAGGCAACTTCATTACACATAACTTTGTTCTTAGCAGTAATATCTATTAAGGGAGTTTGTAATTTCTAAGGATGCCATTTTAGAGATGTTTATTGCAATATGATAGCTGCACAAGAAATTAGATCTTTCTTTGACTTGTCTGTGTAGATATTATTGGATTGCTGCTGGTAGAAAGATGACAAATATTTCTCCTAAAATCATTTGATTTTGAAATAATACAAAATTCCAGTGATTTCATAGTCCTGCAGTAGAATTAAAGATCAATTAATTGTCATAGAATCATTAAGGTTAGAAAAGACTTCCAAGATCATCTGGTCCACCATCCCCTACCAATGTCACCCACTAAACCATGTCCCTAAGCATCACATCCAACCTTTCCTTAAACACCCCAAGGGACAGTGACTCCGCCACCCTCCCTGGGCAACCCGTTCCAATGCCTCACTAATCTTCCTGAGAATAAATGTCTCCTCATTTCCAACCTAAACCTGCCCTGGCACAACTTGAGGTCATTCCCTCTAGTCCTATCACTAGTTACCTGTGAGAAGAGGCTGATCTCCAGCTCCTCACACCTTCCTTTCAGGTCATTGTAGAGAGCAATGAGGTCTCCCCTGAGCCTCCTCCTCTCCAGACTAAACACCTCAGTTCCCTCAGCTGCTCCTTGTAGGACTTGTGTTCCAGGCCCTTCACCATCTTTGTAGCACTTTTCTGGACACGCTCCAGGGCCTCAATGTCCTTGTACTGAGGGGCCCAAAACTGAACACAGTACTTGAGGTGTGGCCTCATCAGAGCAGAATCCAAGGGAACGATCACCTCCCTGGTCCTGCTGACCACACTATTCCTGATTCAAGCCAGGATGCTGTTGGCCTTCTTGGCCACCTGGACACACTGCCGGCACATATTCATGTAAGCATCAGCCAGCACCCCCAGATCCTTTTCCTCTGCACAGCTTTCAGCCACTTCTGCCCCAAGCCTGTAGCACTTGCATGGGGTTGTTGTGACCAAAGCGCAGGACGTGGTGTTTAGCCATGTTGAACCTCATCCCATTGGCCTCTGCCCATCAACCTATCCTGTCCAGGTCCCTCTGCAGGGCTTCCTACCCTCCGGCAGATTGATACTTCCCCCCAACTTGGTGTTTGCAAACCGTGAGGGTGCACTCAATTCCCTCATCCAAATCATCAATAAAGATATTAAAAGGATGGGCCCCGACACTGACCCCTTGGGAACACCACTTGTAACGGGACACCAGCTGGACTCAACTTCCATTAACCACTACTCTCTGGGCCATCTCACGGGAGACCTTATTGCTCTCTACAACGACCTCAAAGGAAGTTGTGGGAGCTGGATGTCAGCTCTTCTTCTCGCAGATAACTAGTGATAGAACTAGAGGGATTGGCCTCCTGTATCTCCAGCCAGTTTTTAACCTACAAAGAGTGTACCTGTCTAAGCCATGGACTGCCAGCTTCTCCAACGATTACTATGGGAGACAGTGTCAAAGGCCCTGCTGAAGTGTAGGTAGACTACATCAACAGCCTTTCCCTCATCCACCAGTTGGGTCATCCAGTCATAGAGGAGATGAGGTTGGTCAGGCAGGACTTGCCTTTCATGAACCATGCTGACTGGGCCTGATCCCCCAGCTGTGTTGGGTGTTTTTTTAATTGGAATATATCCTAATATATGTATTCTTTGAGAGTAGCGCATTATAACTTAAAATGTTCTTTAAAATTCAAATATTTCTGAATAGAAATTTGTTTGTTTCTATTTATTTATTTATTTATTTATATTTAGAACTTGGAGTGTAGGACTTCTCATCTAACTTTAGTTATCTCTAGGGGTCAATTAAGTCCCTAAAATAGAAGAGAGAGGAATGTGCTGAGTCCTGTCCCAGGCGATGTGGTAGTGTATGTGGGAACCATTGTCCCTGGCAGATGCTTGTCTTTCTTTTGCCTGGAGTGGGTTCTCTTCATGATTGCCTTGGGCAAGATCTGCAGTTGAGGGGTGAATCCCTCTTCAATTTACAGAAATCGGGGTTTTAAACTGGTTTAAAAAGTGTAGATAAAAAAAAACAAAACAAAAAAAAACATATTTGTCTCTGTTTATTTGTTTCTGAAATGCATAGAACTCATTTTTGAAATGATTCTCAGAAGTTTTGTAAAATAGAAGCTTTATAAAAATGAAAACTGAGGAGAATAATGCAAACACTGGAGCTAAGATTTGCTTGCATTTTTTGTTTGTTTGTTCTAAACGTATTAAATAATCCCATGATAACAATGAAATGGTGAAGATTATCCATACTGTAGGTAGGACAGCTTTTTTATTGACCACGTAACTGTGACATGTTATTTCTGTTCTCACTGGCATCATTTTTACTGATTCTTGTGGTGTTCTTATTACTTATAGTAACACATCATTGCAGACCTTATTAAGTTCAAGGACACTTAGACTTCTCTTTATTTGTGACTGATTCTGCAAGAAAAGGTCTCCTGTTATGAAAAATAAATAAATATATATATGTATATACAGTGATTAGGATTTTGTTTGTTAGTTGGTTTGAGATTCATTTTGTTTGGGGAGAGGGAGCAGAAATCATCTATTTTGCAAGCTTTAACAGCTTGGCTGAACTGTGATGATACCAGTTAAGTGAACCTTTTTCAGTTTTGCTGCATAAGGATTGTTGCCTGTTGCAACCTCTTGTCGATGATAACAGTATCTCAAGAGATTTATGCAATAAATAAGTACATTAAATACATTTGCAGCATTGGATGCAAACCATTTAAACCAACTCTTGCAATTTGCTCTAGGGAACCTGCTTTGGCAGGGGGTTGGACCCGATCTCTCGAGGTCTCTTCCAACCCCTACAATTCTGTGATTCTGTGATATCCATTTTGAAAGTATGGAGAACATGAAATTCATGACATGGTATGCTTCTGCATCCTTTTTCTGCCATCATACTCAAAAACAACAAAAGACATTTTTTTTCCCTTCACATTCATTTTTTTCTTGTAATTTTACATTGGCAGAATTTTTCATTGGCTTCTGTACTTCAAGGTTGAAATTTGTTGTTCCACTGAAGGAAAATGGTTTTCCTTCATCTGTTGTTGCAGAAAATGAATAAGGGGGGATGTTAAATAGGAACACACGTAATTTCCCACTCCACCAATTTATTAACTTTAAGACATGAGTTCATGGCCTGCTGTAAATTAAGAATTTGGCTATTAAATGTAACTCATTTCTTCGCATTAGGTGTTTGTAATTTCTTTTCATTGTACCAAGTCTCTATAGCATTTAAACAAGTGACAAGAAAGGAAAACAAACAAACCAAAAAACCTTTATAATAATGAGATTGAGTTTTATAGAGTGTAATCCTCAAATACTTGAAAATTTGTCTGTTTGCTGAACAATTTAAATTGTGTGTGAGAAGCATGCAGCATTGCTGAGGAGCTACAGAAATACTAGTTTTCAAATCATCTTTGGCACTTCAGTAGAAATAATTAAATCATTCTATGGCAGTCCAATTCCTTAGGAGAAACCGGCAGAAAAAAGAACTGGCAAAACCACAGTCCCTACAATGTTGTGGTGTGACTGGCAATTGTCAGAACCATTTTGCACCACCATAGATCTTCCTACATGGTGAGGAACTGCTCAGAAGCCACTGTCATATTTATGAGCACATTTATTCTTATTCTGGGTAGATGTTTGGCCAAACATCTGTGATAGCTTCATTGTGACAGCTGTCTAGCATGGCTGCTACTGAACAGTGTGCAGTCATGTAAGATGAAAGTGAAGAATAACTTTTTGAACATGTTCAGGCTTTCACCCAGCTAATGTGGAAGCTAAACCACTGCTACCCACTAAACTCTGGTGATAGTGCAGTAGAGGTCAGCATAGCTTTTTTTTTTTTTTTAAGGATGTTATGGGAGAATCACAGGTGCTCAGGAAATCAGTCTAAAAACATAGACTAGTGTTACCATGGGACAGTCTGGTGGACTGTGCTGGGACATTCTGAATCAGAAAGTTGAGTGGTACTAATGCCTTGCCTTTCCTATGGCACAGAAATTAAATAAAATATATGTATTTGTTTGCATGTATGCTCTATTTTTTTATGTCCAATATGTGCTATTGTCCAAGTTATAGCTTGGTGCTACCTGACTTGTGATTCTTAAGAAAAGCCTTCTTTGGATTTCTATCTGTGTATTTCTCTTAGGTAGAAGATCCTTTTTTTTTTTTTTTTTTCTTCCTTTACCCCAGTAATATTTTCATTGTGCATTTCAAACAGTGGTGAACAATAGCTCTGATTACTCCACACAGACTGTGTCCCTTCAGAATGTATTATCTCAACAGGGACTCAGAATGAAAAGAAAGCTATTTCCTTGCTTTCTAGCAATAAGTCAATGGACTCTTAAGAGGACAAGCTTTGCCACAGATGCAATTCTTAGGCTATGAGCAAGCAGAAGATAAAAGAGATCAAAAGCTTCAAATTCTGGTGAGGGGGGAAAAGCTGCTGTAGCAAGGGCCAAAAGCTATAGCAACACAACTATTCTCTAAGAAGTGAAAACTTAAAAGGAACTTTTAAATGTGTCTCAAACAAAATCTAGTGTATGTTCTCCGTGGACAAAGGAGCGTATGCAGGCTCACCACTTTCTATCTCTCAGTGAAAGGTAAACAAAAATCGTGTTTGATTGGTCTCTTTTGTATTTGCCTAGTTACATAGAAGACAGTGGGGGAAGGAGCAGCTGAGAAGCCAGGACTGTGCTCAGCAAAACTAATTTTATTGTTCAGGGAGCTGAGTTTTAACTGCTGGGTTGAATTAGTATATAAAATACAGCTTTGCAACAACTTATGTTTTATTAGAGAATTATATTTCATTTGTTCACGGTTCTCTTTTTAAGGATTCACAACTTTAGCTGACCTAAACAACAACTGAAGCAGAGGGATACCACTAAATTATCTCCGATACTAAAGCAGCATTCAGGCTGTCATTTGAAGTATCTCGTATTTCTTTCTTGCTGTATATGAAAGCATTTACTGTAGAGGACTTCAAGGTTTGCTACATTAACAAACACATTAAGTTCTGAAGATGAAATCTGTCTCCTAAAAACATAAAAGTAATTATGTAATTCATTTACATTTAGATATGCAATCATATATAATTTGTGAGTTCATATAGACTTCCATACCTTTTGTACAAAAGCAGGTCATCATTGCATATGCCCAGGAGATGCATTTCTCATCAAGGGAATATATGCTGGAATTTAGAGATACCAATTCTCATACTGTGCTTGTTTGTAGCATTAGGAATACAATCTTTGTGCTGCAATGACAACACAGAAGAATTATATAGTTGTGACATTTTGTTCTGCCAGATTTTAGTTCTTTAGTTCTTTTTTTTTTTTTTTTTCCTGGGAGCAATGTTGCTAGGTCATTTTCCATTGTGGACAAGGAAACTGGAAATTGCTCTGTCTCTGAGGTCCTAAATTTGGAGGAAAAATTATTCCTAATTAATTGCCTTTTGCCATTAAGGAAAGATGCTTCCCAGTTCATTGCAGAGCTTAGGCAAAAGTAGCTGCTTGTGGAAAGAGATAAACTCTCTACGGCAGATAGTTGAGTATGTTACCAGAGGTGTCACAAGAACTTCTGCATGTTGCACAGAGTTTGAGAGAGAGGGCTTTAAAATACTTTTTAGGACTCTAAATCCATTTTGCTCCTTTTATTTTTAATTTTCTCCATTTGAATCGGATTAGGTTCGATGCAAATCTTTTACACCTTTTTCCTCTTGCTTACAGAAAATATTTTACAGCTATCTATCTTCTGAAACACTTGTGCATGTACAGATAAATCAGGAGCCTGAGCAGGATTTAGTAAATACATACAAGGATACAGGTGTTCATCTTAACCAGATGGCATTATTCTATGAGAATGAGTATCTCTGTCTCAGGTCACAGTATACTTTGTTGGTGAGAGGTTCAGCATTAATTGAATTAAAAAAAACAAATCCACAGATAGCTGCTTTTTGTTTGTTTGTTTTTCTTTCATTGCACTCAGATGGCACTGGTCAAATTAGACTTCTGCTTGAGGTCCTTTTTTGTTACTTCAGATTTGGTGTAATTCACTTTGTACTACCACTAACCCAAACTGTTCCTTAAGCCTTCATGAAAACCTTTCATAAATCCTTAGCAAAGTCTCTCACATAATCAGCAGGGAAAATAATCTCTTCTTCCTGTTCTGATATCTGTATGCTATCTATGGCAATAATCCCTTCATTTAATAAAGATAAGAACACAATAGCTAGGTTAAGTAACACAGAACAAGTAACATTCCTGGTTTATCCTTCTGTTTAGCTTTATTGATCTAATTACAGTTTAATTATCCACATGGGTGCACTGGTCTTCTATACAGTATATAGATCCATTCAAATGTCTCTGTAGATCTGGATTTCTTTAAAACCTTTCCAGAAAAAAAAATAAAATGCTTATGAGTCAAATGTCTCGCTGGCATTCATGGTCCAGAAATTCTTAAGTTCATTAATTACCTTGGCTGAACTTCCTGCGTGGAGCAATTTCATTATAGTGATCAGCAAACAGTGTCCTGTACTACAACTGCTTTAGCCAAATCAACTAACTTGGGAATCAGTCTTAGACTTTGCAACCCATAGCTTAAGAGAGACTTTAGAGTGTACGATATGCAACATTGATGTGTAGGATTTACAGCGTCCTGTGCTAGGTTTGACATCATCTGGATAAATATAGACAATGGAGCCTTGCTTACCTACCAGTGTAAGAGAGGTCTGCTTCATTTTAAATGTGAATGGCCTAACATTTATTTCAGTCTCTCTTGTATTTTGGGCACTCCCCAGCCATTAATAATTAACAGTTTGATTACAAAACTACATTTGTAGCTAATGTCTCTTTTAAATGTCTCTCAAAAAAGATCTTAATAGCATTAGTATGAGGCTTGGTTATTCATTTAATTTTAGTTCATTTTCTTTTGATTTATTAGGGAGAACGTATCCTGTGGCTTTAATTAGGATGTAAGATTGTTTTACGGGGTATACAGTGTTCAGCAGCACTTTCTTTTGAGTCTCTTCAGTCTCTTCCATGGGCAAATTGCCCATTGTTGAATTGTCTTTGAAACAAAGCTTTTCCCCAGCATGTCATAGAATCATAGAATCACTACAGTTGGAAAAGACCTCCAAGATCATCTGGTCCAATCATCCCCCTACCACCAACATTACCCACTAAACCATGTCCCTAAGCATCACATCCAACCTTTCCTTAAACACCCCAAGGGACAGTGACTCCGCCACCTCCCTGGGCAACCCGTTCCAATGCCTCACTAATCTTCCTGAGAATAAATGTCTCCTCATTTCCAACCTAAACCTGCCCTGGCACAACTTGAGGTCATTCCCTCTAGTCCTATCACTAGTTACCTGTGAGAAGAGGCTGATCTCCAGCTCCTCACACCTTCCTTTCAGGTCATTGTAGAGAGCAATGAGGTCTCCCCTGAGCCTCCTCCTCTCCAGACTAAACAACCTCAGTTCCCTCAGCTGCTCCTTGTAGGACTTGTGTTCCAGGCCCTTCACCATCTTTGTAGCACTTTTCTGGACACGCTCCAGGGCCTCAATGTCCTTGTACTGAGGGGCCCAAAACTGAACACAGTACTTGAGGTGTGGCCTCATCAGAGCAGAATCCAAGGGAACGATCACCTCCCTGGTCCTGCTGACCACACTATTCCTGATTCAAGCCAGGATGCTGTTGGCCTTCTTGGCCACCTGGACACGCTGCTGTCACATATTCATGTAAGCATCAGCCAGCACCCCCAGATCCTTTTCCTCTGCACAGCTTTCCAGCCACTCTGCCCCAAGCCTGTAGCACTGCATGGGGTTGTTGTGACCAAAGCGCAGGACATGGTGTTTAGCCATGCAGAACCTCATCCCATTGACCTCTGACATTTTGAGTCAGGTTCTTCAAATTTGACTAGGATAAAAAGCTACTGTTTAAAATCGCTGTTTTTAAATAACATTTGCTTTTTTTTTTTTTTTTTACTTTTTGATGGCAAAAAAAAGAGTTTACTAAAGATCTGACATGCATTTCTTGACTTTTTTTTGACCCATTTTGCTTTTCTGAACAGTCACTGGAGTATGCTATATTCTGAGTAGCACTACAAACTGTATGTTTTTGTGGTATAGTACTGGAGATGACAAATTGTAACACTTAAAAACAGTGCCAGGGACCAAAATAGTTAAGTAACATAGGTGATCAGGTCTAATGCCTGGGCTCCCTCCTCAGTTCTCTTTTATTTAGCACTATACCTCTATTCCTTGAAGAATTTACAGTATGATAGATGTCTTTCTAAAAGATCTGTTACAGTTGAAACAGAAGTTATAAATTTGCTGAAAAGATACCCATTAAGAAACAGTAGAATAATTTATGCATGAAATTAGTCTAAATAAATGCCGCAATCCTTCATAGTGGTAATATGTGTGACCATATGTGCCATGGCTGGGTTCTCAGCAAAGTATTCTCAATAATAAGGATATTTTATATTTCTCTCTGAAGATTATAACTCCTACATTTCACATTTTTTTTTGTCAAGTTGGAATAATAATAATAGTAATAATATAATAAAACCTGTTTTTCACTCTTCCATATATCTATAAGATTCATATTTTTGTCTCTGTAGGTTTATAGAATTGCATATCATTATATATATTGGTTTCTGCATGCTTCCCTGCTGTGTTGTACTACCTCTAGATGCATTCAGTTTTAACTGTTGTAGGTATATAGACTGCAGCTAAAGAAACAGGGTTATTTTTCCTCTGTTTTCTCTAGTAGTTCAGTATTGCAGATGTTCTTCCTTTTCACACTTTTTGTTCAAGTCTTCAATTCACCACTGTTTTCATCAGCTGTGTAGTTTGTTAGCCTATTCTATGTCTTATCTTTAAAGTCCAAAGGCATTGTTTAACATTTGGTACAGTTCCTGGGTTGTTACAATGCTGCTGTTTGTATTTTCCAGGCTGCAGAGCTGCAGAGGTTCGTATCTGTGGTTTAAATCATGTAATGAGTTATACATGCCTTTTATATAGTAGAAAAATTCTTGTGATTTCTGTGGGTACAGTTAGAGAGTATCAATTTGGCATGACAAAATGTTGGTAAAAATTTACCAATAAGAAGCAGTTTTGAAAATAAAACAGTACTTTTCTGGAGAGCTGTAGCTTCAAATAGTAGAGGCATTTCTCCCGTTTTTTTTTTTTTTTTTCCCCTGTCTGAAATTGTATATTTTTAATCAGATATACCAGTACTCATTTGAGTGGCTATTGTTTCTGAAACAATGTAATGGGTCTCTGATGAGATAGGCAGGAAGTAAGCCTAACCAGATTGAAGTTCATTGTTTTGACATGGACTTCAGGAGGGCCAGGACTGATCCCCAGAACCTTAGTGACACAGTGAAATGTTGCATACCCCTACCCTTTGCCTTTCATGAACTGTACATGTCTTACATGCCTCTGCTGTGAACCAAGTACCCAGGGTGTGGCTTAGTGGCCGATATAATTATTGCCACAAAAACTGGCAGTCCCAATCCTTTCTCCTTACTCATTTGTAACCCTGCACCTATTTCTAGCCATATGGTTCCACCTCTTCCTTTGTGCCAGCTTTTGCAGTACGACAATTCGTTTTACTAGTCTGGCAGGAAGCTAGTCAGGTTTTCTTCTGCCAGATAAGTAAAATGAATTGGCTTGCCAAGGGATCTGATGACAGCTTACTTTCCATACTGACAACTGTCTGAGAAAAGAGCTCTGCAGACAAACCATACACCATCTCTGAAGCAAGCTTCCCCACAGCCAAGTTCTCCCAAACACCCTATGAGCTCAGTTTTGGGGAACATATACTGCGTGTAAGTACAGGCCAAACCCTGATCTGCAAGGTCCTTGGTTTGGGCGTGTTATTTTCCCACTGGAATTTCACATGTAGAATGAAATCACTTAGGACAGATGGATAATTGGCAAAAGAGGCCTCAGTCTTGATTTGAAGGTCAGCCCCTAGGGCACACCTGTTATGTCTTTCTTTAGTGCAGTTCTGTGCTGGTTAGAGCCAAGGATTTTAAGTGCTATGCCATTAATTTACAGGGTATTTTGGAAGGTCTATACACAGGAGGCTTTTTGTGATGTTGTCTGTCTTTCCTGGAATCTGCTGTAGGCAAAGCAACTTATGCCTGACTGCAAGTGGGCCTAGTTTTAGACTAGAGGTTGCTTGGAGAAAGAGAATATCCTGTCTACTGATACTGAATGATTTCAAGATAACTAGGGACATTGAGGATGTAGTTCAGGTGCTGGCTGTGAATGCTTGTTCTTTAATGGTAACAAGAATAAGGAGAGAAATTCTTTGCCTCAGAAAAACAAACAAACAAAACGAACAAAACAAGACACCCCCCCCACACACGTGTGTGTGTGTGTATGTATGTATATATATTTTTTGAAGGGAATAATGTATTTCATGTTATATTCATCTTCTAATAGACATCCTCAGAGAATTAGAATTGTCTAGTTCTCATGAACTCAATTTTCTGTCTCCAAAATATAGAGGCCATGCTATCCTTTAGTCCCTCCAGAGTTCTGTTTCTGTATGCTGATGTGATATATTCATACTGATCCAGTGGAGGGTCCAGCTAGGAATGGGGCATCTGGGTCCCAAGACACATGCCTGAGAAATATTGGAGAACGCAAACGGCATAGGACCACCCTCTTCATGCAAGCAATGTTTCAGCAAGCTGTGTTTGCTACTGGGAGAAGACCAAGTCTGTAGGGTGTCTCCTTGCTGTCTGCTCCTGTGTTGGCATGTGAACAAATAAGCCTTATGAATACAGAGTCCAGACCATGGCCTAAGTTTCCTCCTTTTGTTAAGAAGTGCTGGCAGTTACTGATACGAGTCAGACTGGGCATTTTGTGTAGGTCACAGGCGTGCCAGATGCTGGCACTGTGATAGAGGCATGGGGGTGGAACCTACCTATGAAAGTCTTGCTGGGTAAGGACTAGTGGATAAGTATTGCTTCTTGGGATGTGCAGCCTAGGTCCACTCTGTCTGTAGTGGGTCCTGAAGGTGCTCCATGATTCCTGTATGGGGAATAATCTGCTCCTTGTGATGCCATGACCAAGCTCTTTTTCAGGAATAAATCCACAGTGGAAATGGCCAAAAGGGAACTAAAAGGACAATCCTGAATGAGAAAACGCGTGGCTTCAAAGGAAATTGCTTCTTTAGAAATTTTCATGTAAGACATCATGTTGCACTCTACAGGCAGTGCGGACTGAGTGAAGGCTGCTCAGTGGTAAGTTTCAGGCAACAAATTCTAGAGTTTCAGAATATTTCATGTGCCTGACCAACAATTGACCACCCAAGTTTAATTCCTGGGAACTTTTAACAGAAACATTTATTTTGCCTTTTTGATAGGTGGATACTCTCCTAAATACTGAGATAGTATTCTAGTTTCCCTGGTCTTGATGAATCAGACCCTAATAAAGTAAAATTAATAGTGATTTAATTTGACAATGATGTGAATACCTTGCAAGTCATGGATAAACACCTGCCTCATTGTCTTGATTGTAATCACCATTTTTTCATTATAGCGACATTTCAATTTTTAAAAATTTTAAGTGACTTCAGCTTTTGGAATAAAACTTGTACAGAAAAAAAAAATTAGTTATTGTTTTACAGCAATACAGCCTTTATATTTTCTTTTGTTTGGTTTATCAGCAAAGCTTCCATTGTTTTTGTTGTTAGTGTTTTTTTTTTTTCTTCCCTGATGATAAATTACACTTTTTTATGGAGTGCCGAGTCATAGTAATTTCCTTTTCCAATTTCATTAACTTCCTGGTAGTATTGTCTGGAGCAACCAGATGCTGATGTGTAATCCAAACTGTTTCCCTGGCTATGTGGGAAGCAGTAAACTGTTTGTTTATGTCATAAACAGTTCTGGCTATATATCTTTGGCTGTTCTTTCCCATGGCTAGAATAAGATTGGCATAAACTGTATTCTATTGGCAACATGTAGTACCTAGAAACAGGGACAAAAACATCCTAGACCTCTGTCATTAGTTGGGTTCACAGAAGTTATGAGTTGTTTTATTTGTTTTAAACTCTGGCTGGGATGTATTTTTACATACAATTAGACATGAATAGTCTCTAAGAAACTGGAACTTGCTCATAAAATTCAATACTTTTTTTTCTAGAACTATACCCAAAATCTTCTGCAAAAGTGTAGTTTAATTAGCATTTAAAACTGGTGGAAAGTATTGAACAAGATATAGCAGAGAGACTTTCCTTAAATCTCACAAAATATGCAATTTCTATGCCAAACATAACAAGCTAATCATTCTAAATGAGTGCTGAAAAAATAGGCATTTGCATATATTTTATTATTAGTGTTGTTGTTGGTTATCATTAGTATTATTATTATTTTACTCAAGAAAAGTGATTTTGCTAAGCATCAATCTGTATTTGGGTACATCTGTGTATTTCGCATCGAATCTGTAAGGTTTATTTGAGATTAACATTGTTGGCTTTGAACACCTCTTCAAAAAAAAAAAAAATCAGAAGGGTTTTCAGGCTAGTCTCAAAAGTGTTTGAAGTTTTTAATCACTGTTTTTAATGGCGTAGACAACAATGTCAGAGATGTAATCAGTCACCTATGCATCCTATTCATAAGCTGCTTGAACATTTGGGATGAAATATTCTCCTCTCCTCTCCTCTCCTCTCCTCTCCTCTCCTCTCCTCTCCTCTCCTCTCCTCTCCTCTCCTCTCCTCTCCTCTCCTCTCCTCTCCTCTCCTCTCCTCCTCTCCTCTCCTCTCCTCTCCTCTCCTCTCCTCTCCTCTCCTCTCCTCTCCTCTCTCCTTCATTTTTTTTTTCCTTTTTCCTTTTGGAAATCAGACCAGAACAATTTGAATTTAAACTCTGGAATTATATTTGCAGGACTGGTGTTACCTTATTTTGTGTTTGTAGAGAGCCCCTTTGCTTTATTGTAATTGGTTTGGAAATAGGCATTCATGCTGATTTTACACAGTTGTGGCACATTTATAGCATTTCTTTTAAATGCTGTGAAGTTGGCTGCAACTATATATAACTTTGTTTATGATATAAGTGCTTGTAGGTCTAAGTTCAGTACTTAGGCAAATATAGATTAGTCACTGAAGTTATTCCATTTTGGGTAGCCCAGATACTTAGTAGGCCAAAACTGAACACCTAGGAATTATTATATAAAGCACAGAGTGACCTAGGTGCCTTAAGAAGATAACTAGTTTATGCTGTAAGATGTGTATTACTGGCAAATAGGAAATTGGAGCAGGAGTGTAGAGGGATCTCTACCCTCATCTGTAACTCATCTACATGAATGCTCACCTTGGAGACCTTGGAACTTGGGAGTACTTCTCAATTTAGTTGTTTAGACATAGTCTATGAGAGCCTGCATGGCTTTGCAGAGGGCTCCAGAACTAGCAATTAGAAAATACTGAGTACAATTATGTATCTAACATCCTTTCTTTTCTATTGCATGTCCCTGGGTTGTAGGTAGCCACAAGATCCATCAGCTTGGTATCCAGAGTTCAGAAGCTACTGCGAAAAAGACCTTGTCTACATTTGACTGCTGAAATAGTAGAACAGAAATTAAACCATATTTTCTTAAGTTTGTAGGTTTTCAGTGACTTTTGTTTTTTGGCCAATGACTAGAGGGTTCCTTGTAGACTCCCTGAAGCACTGGTTGAGAAACAGAACTCCTGTGTCCCACCCAAGTGCTTTCACTCTAAGATACAGAGCAATGTTTCTTAGCTCTCCTTCTGATACTCTGAAATTCAGGATTTTTTGCTGCAAAATAGGCTAAGTTTCTGTAAAGAAACTTAAGACTGCTTTTTCTTGCCCAGATAAATTTAACTATCCTGAAGGTGAAGTGGCAGCTCAACATGAAATTGCTATTATGTACACAGGCCTTGTATTGGCATATATTTTGCTTTAGATGCCTGTGTCCTTGACTGTATCTCATTCTTAGTTTTGTCTACATAGTGCAGTCTTACATAGTGCAGTAAATTGGCCTACAGAAATACTGAAACTGTTTTCTCAGAAAGTAAGTTAGTCTGGCTGGAGAATCTCCATAATGCAACTATACTAACACTGATAATTTGGATATTTTACTTACAGTTAGCTGATTCTAAATGGAACTGGTCCATGAAGTGTAGAAGTATTGCATTCTATCCAGAATTTTTGAGATTGGAATCAACTATAGTTCTAATAGGGCAACTAGAGTAATGCCAAATTTTACTGCTTGCGAAGTAGTTATTAGTTTGGTTCATAAACTGCCAAAATGGGCATAGCCTGTGGACATTTTTATTATCACTTCTTTTTATTCCAACAATGAATAATAACCAAAGATATCAGATTTAATGTTTTAATAATGTCTTGGGTTGAATTTTTCATTTAAAATATTTATAGGTAAAAAGCACTTCTGTGTCTTATAAAAGTAGTAGTCACAAACACCAGAGTTAAACGAACCAATGTTTTTGTTCAGCTCCAACTTTTTTTTTCTTTTAATCAGTGTTATTTACACTTATTTGCAGTGCATTTAGTGAAAAATGTCAGGTATTGCTTAAAAGGAATACCAGTAGGGATGGAAATATTTTAATTCTGATAGTAAACATTTTACTGGAAGAAAAGTTTTATATTAACAAAAAATAATTTCTATGTTAGATGTAGATCTTTCAGTTTTAATTCTAGAAGATAAAATTAGGAAGCTCACAGACTGTAATTTATAATTTGTTATTTTTCCATGGATTGGTTTTAAAATTGACTGAATCAGACCTTGTTCTTCTAGTCAGATTAGCATTGTTGGTATTTTTTTTAATACAATTGTATTATGTAAATAATAACTGAAGGTAATAAATATTTATTATTTTTTTCATGATGCTTAACAATCCTGTAGGAATTTATTTAAAAACACATACTCTTCATTTAAAGATGCTCCACAAAATGGATCTGATTAAAGCCAAAGGAATTGTAGTTCTGAGCATTTCAGAAGTGTTTTTATGTACAAAAGTCATACCTACAGAGAATTTGTCACACTGACTGTCAGAAACCATAGTTTGGTCAAAAAGGAACAGGTTCAATACATGCAGTAAATGAAACAACTCTAAGTTATCTTTTTTGCTAAATGCCTAAGTAGGGTTTAAATCAGACATGGTAGTTTGAAAATGTTTATGTAATCTCTCTTTTTATTTCAGTAATATAATGCTTTTGAACACACTGAATTTTATGCATCAGTCTCAGCTGTTGTGATGAAGTTTAGCATCTCTTCCAATGCTTACTTCTTGTGAGCATGGAGGGAGATGGTTGGAGACTGGTCTTTGTGAGGAAACAGAGTGTGGGGAAGCTGAAAGAGAAGGTGGAAACAATACTGGATTGAATGTGTAAATCTGCTGAAAGACTTAATGCATATAATATAAAGGCTTTTTTTTTTTTTTTTTTTTTCTTCTTGCTTCTGTTGGATGGTCATACTGGGGGGGGGGGGGCGGGGAAGCATTCCACTGGAGCCACCTTGTATTTCAGTTTCTTAGTTTTTTTTTTTGTTCATTTGTTTTGTTGTTTGTTAAATGGAAAGTTGTTTTCCAAGCAAGAGGGGATCAGATTAGAAGATCATCACAAAACTGAGGAAAGGAACTCAGAAGTCTCTTGCTGAAGTGCAGTATTGTTAATTGCCTCTCCCACTATAAAATGCTGGTGTCTGAGAAAAGCTGAAAGAGCTACAAGTAGTGTTTTAATCTGTCTTCAAGCAGTGAGTGCCAGCAAGGATAGAAGACAGCCAGCAGTATGTTTCTTGTTTTTAGACTTTTTTTTCTGACACCAGCTGGCACTGAAGCACTTGATGTGTTTAACAGGCAGGAAGGATAGCTATGAAATGGTTTAAAATAAGTTTGCGGAGTACTGAAATCTGTGTTAAAACTAAACATATGAAAGATGTTTCTAAATTTGATAGGAACTGTAGATGAAAAGCAGAGCATTTGTGAGTGTTTAGAGGTTGAACATCCTCAATTTTGAGAGGCTGAATCCCAGGTGATAGGCCAGATTTAACTTCAGTCTGGAACAAAAATCTCTAGAAAATGTGCTGCTGAGATACCCCAAATTAACCCTGTGCAAAGCAAGCACAGTTGTATTCCTCATTGCTCTGGGGACATAGTTCTAACTTCTAGCTGTGCTTTGCTATTTTTTTATTTTATTTTTTAAAATCCTTGCTCACTGCCATTATACAAATACGAAATTCATTAATTAAATTTGTAGGTAGGTAAATTTCCTTGCCTTGTTTTGATGTCTTCAAATATTGTGGAAATTCAGTGTAAATTCACACATAGAGAAGAACCATTTTGTTTAACAGTTTTGGGGACTCGAATGCTTTGCTCTGCTATTACTCTGCATTTCCATTTGGAAAATCAGTGTGAGAACGTAGTTCTATAATAAAATTTTTCTCAAGTAGATAATACATCTTGGATGTATTCTAGTTTGGCTTCTCGATTTCGTCTGGTGTTGAGATTATTTTGGTCTTTAACTTAATTATCTGCAAACTTTGACCCTTGTACATACACTATAGCTCTCAGCTGCTGATAGGAGGGAAAATTCAAAATTTCCTTTGAGTAATTTTCATATGTACTGCAAGTGTGCAGGGCACTTATAACACTGAGCTTCAGGATTGTTTGTTTGGCAGTTCTGTATAGCATACTTATAAACTGAGGTATACATTTGTGCCAAAATAAGAAAGTCTTATGATATGCCTATGGTTCATATCAAGGGTAGGTCCAGATTTCTAGCTACACTGGCAGATTTACCTCAGATTTTCTAAAATTCCTGTCATCAAGTGTAGAACTTGTCTCTCCACTTTTTGAATGAAAACCTGATTTTTTTGAAATACAAAGCACAATAAATTTTCGTACAGTCTATAGCCAAAATAAAGAGAATTGTGTAAATGTTGTCAGATAGACTTGAAATGTGTAGAGATTTCATGATGGGCTGTACTGAGAAAGAAATCCAACGTATTTTGAGAAACATTGGCAACAATAAAAAATATTAATGTTTGACTGATTTTTTTTTTTTTGTTTTGCAGTAGCTTAAAGCACTATATGTAACATGCTAATTTGTATAAGCAGCATGTATGAATGCACATCAGCAGGTGCATGGGTATATATAACTTTTATATGTTATATATATATGGAGTATATGGAGGAAAAGTTATTTGGTAGAAATGGGTAATTCTGTATTGTCAGCTCATCAGCAAGAGATTTGAAATGTCATATTTCTCACAAAATTCAAAATTAGCATTCTGAAACTAAGGAGAAGATGAACAATTTTATAATTATGTAGAATAAACTACTTAAAAGCTAATAAGGGCAATTAAGGTAATCAGTTGTCAGAATTATGAGCATTGGTTTCAAAAGGAAACAATGGGATAGAGTAGTAACAAATGTATTTTTAAAGTGCTTTTGTTGATACTTGAAATTTTTTTCTGATTCTTCTAAGTGTGATCTAATTCAAGCTGCAGAAAAGACATTTAGACAAAAGACCTTTAAATATTAAGTTATGTGTAATGTTCTATGAGATTGCACTGATCTCAATCCCCTTTGGTGGTAGCATTATGGCATCCCATAAAAACATGACAGTGATTTTGGAGGAAGAATGTTGAAGAGAGAATAGGAGAGTTGAAAACAATACATTTATTAACAGAGGGAAAGGAAGAGAATATGCTGGGCATAAAAACATGAAAATAGAAAACTTGACAAATATAGGGCATCCATATGAAGCTCTAAGTAATAGCATTTGGCATAATCATTTTCAGAACTTCAAAGGAAACACTTACAAAAAGAGAAGTATCACTTTTGTCAAGGAGGGGAATTTAGACTTTGAATTAACACTGAACTAAGCGAGGGTAATAGGTGTGAATTGAAACTAATTGGTGCTTCAGATCATTGAGTTGCTTGAAAATAACTGTGGTGAGAACTGTAGAAGTTAAGTCTCTCTTAAATGCCTAATTAAGCACAGTTTTGTCGTGCATGGAAGAGACAAAAATGTTTTGTCACTTGCTGCTTTGTACTAAACTGACTGATTTAAATGGACGGTCAGTCAAAAGATTTAGCTTCTATGTGGTAAAGTTCTCTTTCTGATTAGTTTGGTCTACTGGTCCAGGAAGGGGTAGTGCTCTGAGGCATAGCTATAGGCATACAGATGGGCACACGTATGATCAAAGTTGTTCAGAAAACATTGCATAAATCAGAACAAGCAGGTGGTTGGCACAACTGATGAGCATTTTCAAGTGAGCGCTAATCTGCACGCAGAAGTCCTGTAGCTGAGTATCTAAATCTGCTCACACTCTGTGGTCTGATTTAAGCACACATATGTGAGTTAGGTTATGAAAAGGACAGCAAAAATGAATTTTCCAGTGGAGAAATTATCCATGAAAAAGCATGAAAGAACCTCCATTCTACTCCAACAAAACAGGAGTAAGTTAGTTAAACTTATGTAAAGCAAATTGGAAAATTTGACAGGTGAGGTCCTCTAATTTCCAAGAAGCTCTTGAGTTCACTGGCCACAATCCAACAGAAAAAACAAAATGTGTAGAATAAATACTGTCTATAGCAGGTGGAGGTAATGCCTTACTATACACAAATGCTGTTTTGTGTTGTGTAACCTGGGGACAATTTAACAGACAATTTCGTACTTAGAAAAATCATGGCTCATGCAGAAAAGGAGAACCACGGATAATGAATTGTCTACATCTGAAAATACCACACTAGATCTGAAACACGTCTTACCACGTTGTCTTATGAATTCAAAAGCAGAGGAGGAACGAAAGATTATTAAATTTAATTTCACTCCCTCATATCACTTTAAAACAGATGTTTAAAAACAAAAATTTATCTCTTATTTCCAGTATTTATTCTTAAGTATTTTAGTACCAATATTTTGTCACTCAAGACCAAACATAAACAGTGGCACTTATTCATTTTTCAAGAAAGAAAGCTATTGTAATTCTGTGCATGTAAACCTCTGTTTATTTGTAAAAAATAAATGCTAACAAAATGAAATTCTTCTGTGAGAAGTATGGGTTATGTGTATGTGTGCATGTGTGACTGCTTGGTTCCAGGGGATGTGGATCTCTGAGGCATCCTTTCCCCAATAGTCTTTTACACTCAATCACACACAATCAAGTGCTGATATTTCATGGGAATAAGTCTTAGCTGAGATGTGAGTTAAACATTTAAGAAGCTGGGAGTCATCTGATGTATTTTTTCAAGACCAGGGCATACAGATTCATTTCTGACACAGTTTTGCTGGTTATAAGTAAAAGGGAAACTTATTAAAGCTTTCAGACTGCTAACATTTTCTGCAAATGAATCAGTTGTCTTCACATTCCTACAAAACTGGTAAGGCAAAATTATGTGAATATTCATGTAGGAGCATGCAGTCCAACAGACTTGACTGGAGTATTAGACCCTGCATCACAGCATCACCAATACATTACTGCAGTTCAGTGTTTCCAACTTTGAGATGTAAAAGAAGAGGGCCAAGAAACAACTAGTTTCATATGCAGCATGTTTTGCTGAGTTCATCCAATTTCATAATTATCAGTAATAGCACTTTTTCTTCCAAGTGATTTATAAATACTGACTAATTTATTCTCACAATTGTCACAACAATCTGGATTTTACTCTCCCAGACTAAAAAATATCATCGAAGATAAGGAAACAGAGTCTGTCATAAATATTAATCAAAGGCTTCATTTCCTCTGTGAAGTCAATCTCAAAATGAGGTTAGACCAGATCTGGGCAGTTCTTATCCAGTAGACATCTAGTCATTAGGCACTCGTTCACTTGCTTATTTTCTGTGAAGCTGGTTTTTCTAGAACCTTGTTGCCAGCGGACAGGAAATATAAAAATAATATATATATATATATTAAAAAAAAAAAGAGGAAGCTTTCAATTGGAAATTGAGCTGGTTTTGTAAGTCTGCTTCAGCTTTGTTCCCACCTTTTTGGGTTAATGCTTTGCTCTGCATCTATTCTGGTGGACATGCTTAAAGGAAATTTATGTCATCCTCTCAAGTGTGACATATGTAAATGTTATCCATCATCACTCTCTGAGCAAAGAATTTCCTAAGCAAAGAAAACCATTCCCCCTTGTCCTATCACTATCTGCCCATGTAAAAAGTTGATCTTCATCTGACTGAAAGGCTGCGATGAGGTCTCCCCAGTGCTCTCAGCCTTTCTTCATAGGAGAGGTGCTTCAGCCCTCTGATCATTGTTGTAGCCCTCCTCTGGACCCACTCCAACAGGTCCACATCCTGTGCTGGGGGCCCCAGACCTGGATGCAGCACTCCAGGTGGGGCCTCAGAAAGGCAGAGCAGAGGGGGACAATCACTTCCCTTGACCTTCTGGCTACTCCTCTGTTGATGCAGACCAGGATACAGTTGACTTTCTGGGCTGCAAGTGCACACTGCTGGCTCATGTCAAGTTTTTTGGCCACCAGAACTGCAAGTCCTTCTCTGCAGGGCTGCTCTCAATGAGTTCTTCTCCCAGTCTGTACTCATGTCTGGGATTGCCCTGTCCCAGGTGCAGCACCTTGCACTTGGACTTGATGAAACTCATGAGGTACACATGGGCCCACTTCTCAAGCTTGTCCAGGTCTCATTGGATGGCATCCCTTCCTTCTCTTGTATCAACTGCACTGCTCAGCTTGGTGTCATCTTGCTGATGGTGCACTCAATCCCATTGTCTATGTCATTGATGAAGATATTAAATGTCACACATCCCAAGACACACCCCTGAAAGATACCACACATCACTGGCCTCCACCTGGACACAGAGCCATGGATCACCTCTCTCTGTCTGTGGCCATCCATCCAATTCCTTATCCACCGAGTAGTCCATCTTTCAGATCCATATCTCTCCAGTTTAGGGATAACACTGTCATGTGGGACCATGTTAAAGGCCTTACAGAAGCCCAAGCAGATGACATCTTCCCTTGTCAACTGATGCAGCCACTCAGACATGATTTGCCCTTTGTGAAACCATACTGGCTGTCTCAGATCACCTCCTTGTCTTGCCTTAACTTTGCTTCCAGGAGGATCTGTTCCATGGTGTTCCCAGGAACAGAGGTGAGGTTCACTGCTCTGTAGTTCCCTTGGTCTTTCTTTCTATCCTTTCTAAAAATGGAAGTGATATTTCCCTTTTTCTGTTCACTGTGGACTTCACCTGACTGCCATGACTTTTCAAATATGATGGAGAGAGGCTTGGCAATTGCATCAGCAAGTTCCCTAGGACCCTGGGATGCATGTCGTCGGGCCCCATAGACTTGTATCTGTTCAGTTTCATCAGGTGGTCTTGAACCTGCTCCATGCTTACAGTGGGAGGGACTGTGATCCCACAGCCCTTGTCTACAGGTTCAGGGACTCAAGAGATGTGGGAAGCCTGACTGGCAGTGAAGACTGAGGCAAAGAACTTGCTGAATACCTCAGCCGTCTCCATGTCTGTTGTTACGCATTGTCCTTTCTCATTTATCACAGGGGGTACACTCTCATTGGCCTTTCTTTTCTGAGCAATGTACCTGTAGAATCCTTTTTTATTATTCTTTCATCCCTAACCAAGCTCAGTTATATTTGTGCTATGGCTTTTCTGATCCCATCCCTGCACATCTGGACAGCATCCCTGTACTCTTCCCAGGCCACATGTCCCTGCTTCCACTGCCTGTGCATTTCCTTGCGCCACAGTTTGACCAGCAGGTCCTTGATCAGTCATGCTGATTTCCTGCCTTTCCTGCTTGATTTCTTACACATGAGGATGGAAAGCTCTTGTACTCTAAGTACCCTTAAAGAGTCTCCAGCTCAGATCAGTTCCTCTGTCCCTAAGGACTGTGCTCCAGTGGTTCTCATCCACTACTTCTATAAACAGCTCACAGTTCTCCTAAAATTCAGGGTACTGACTTTGCTCTTCTCCAGGCCCGTATTCCTCAAGATCACAAACTCAACCAGAGTGTGGTCCCTGTATCCCAGAATGCCTCCAATCTTAACCTCTTTAATGACTTCATCTGCATTGGTGAGCACCAGGCCCAGTGATGCTTCTCCTCTGGTTGGTTTGTCTAATACCTGGACCAGGAAGATATCCTCAACACACTCCAGAAGTCTTCTGGATTGCTTACTGCCTGCTGTGTAGCTTTTCCAGCGGATACTTAGGTGGCTGAAATCCTCCATCAGGATGACAGCCTGAGAGCATGATGCTTCTTGAAGCTGAAGCATGAAGACAATGTTATGTTCTCACTTCTCTGAGGCAATTTTTTTTTTTCCGTTGCCCTCTCCTGCAAGGACATGACTTACACCTGTTCCAGTTATGGCTAGCTATCACAATTTATCCTGTTGATTCGAGTAGGACTACTCAGGGAGAAGACAGTATTTGTAAGCACAGTTGATGATAGTGGATATGAAATGAGTAGCATTCCTCAAAGATTTTGCCCTTTGGTACTAGATCAGCCTAAACCTATTTGGTTGGTAAAATGTTGTGGAAATCATAGACTCGTTAAGGTTGGAAAAGACCTCCAAGATCATCTGGTCCAACCATCCCTCAACTCCAAGAATAGAGTTTCAAACAAAAATAAGCATTTAAAAGCTTTTTTGCTTTGCAAATATTTCCCAAAATGTGACATTGCCTGCATACATACGCACATGAATGCAATGGGATTTTTAGCAATCCAATTTCTATTTTGCTTTAATGTTCCTTTAATAATCACAAGAACTTTACCTTTTAAACATTTGACATTTTGCTTAAATTCAAATATTAAATATTAGTGAGATTTTAATCTGAAAAAATATGAGTAGTTCTACTTTAATTTGGTTCCAACCTTGTGTTCACCTTGCAACTATCACATAGAGAAGCTTGAAACATTATTAGCTATAATTTGTGACAAGCTTATCTCTGAAGAACATTACATGAAGTCCAAAAATGTGACTTCCTATTGTCCACAGGACAAAGAGTTATACCCATTCACTAGGGCAAGAGATGGGGATGGCTATTAAATAGCAATGTTTCAAGGTTTTATAAAGACACTGTAAAAGATTCAAAGCAGCTAAAAATTTTAATGTTTATGGAATTTGTTCAGGATGTTAAAATGGAAGGTGCAATTTAATCGATGGCATGCTAATAAAAATTAGCAGTTTTCAACCTTTCTTCCTGAAAAATGAGATATTTTTAAATAATTGACTGAATTCTCCAGCACCTGCCACCTCTGAGACATTGTAGGTTATTGTCAAAAGATGACCGGAATACAGAACCACTAAATATTTCATCTTAATGATAATGTATGCTCCAAAAGGTTTGAACTTTATATTGAGCTTTGAATTGACTTTTGATAAAAGACATACTGGATTCTCTCTCTCTGTCTTTCTCTCTCTCTCTCCCTCTCTTTTCCATTAACTTTGTGCCGGGAGCAGGGGGTCAAAGCTAGCATTTAAATTCAGACTTTTCTCTGTTTATTACTTGTGAAATGGGGATATTGGTGTTTTTATTTATTTTTATTGTTGTAATTTTTAAAATTTGTCTGGATGGAGTTCAACTAATTAGGTGTGTTTTTAGAGATGGATGGAATAAATGTCAGAAGTGTTCTGAATCAGTTAAGTGAAATATGTCCATATTCTACTGAAGTCAAATGTAGTCTTATCATCCCTAACACTGAAAACTTTGTGCTGTACTCAGCTGTGCACCCAGCTGAATACAGCTACGTACTATGTGCATGTATTAGTCAGACAATCTGCATTACACAGTAGTGACACAAGAGCCAAATGTCTATCATGGTAAAATGGGCTGTCGTTCAAGACAGTTTAAAATGTATTTCCTAATTTTCATGATTGGCTACAACACAAAATGAGGTATTTCCTGCATGTCTAGAGTTGTTCCTTCTTTTCTTTATTTTTTAAAGGGATCTCAGAAAAAAAAGTTGTTAACAGTAGCAAGTCTCACCAAGTTCTCTTTTGAAAGCATTTTATAATCACAGTTCTATTGCCCATAGTTTCTTCCATATATGAAACAACAATTAGTATATCTGCATTAAAAATAAAACAAACAAAAAACAACAACAACAACAAAAAACCTGGAGGTAATCTTCAGGGCTGCAAGTATTTTTCCTGATAAATTTATTATTTTCCCTTTACACTTATGCTTTTTATTGTTGAATTTAAGTCTTAAAAAATATATAGAATGCTCTACATACTTTAATACATTTTTCAATTTATGAAAAAAAAATAACCAAAAATACCCCACCAGCTCCTAAATAGTCTTGCAATGCAGCAAAAATAGCTTACCACTCACATAGTTCTATCTTTTGGAAGAATTTCCAAAAATTTACCCTTATCTCTACTGTTTCTAAATAAGGGTATCAACATTATTTTAGGGAATTAGGTCCTGCATTTTCCCCAAATTAACCTGTTTATTATCAGTATTCTAAAAAATAACTATCTTCAGGCATTTAACAAGTGACCATCCTGTCACTATCCAGTGACTGATTTATAACTTAGCAGAATTTAAAAGCTACACACTTTTGCTATATTATCACAAGATCTAAGTGTCAACAAATGATTTTTTCCTTCTTGAACTGGCCATTTGAGATCTCCTTTTAAGAATGGTCCTGTTCAGAGAAGCAAAATGAGCACAGAGTTTGAAAATAATGGCAGTCAAACCATCTGTATGCTCCATGTCATATCTGCTTCTTTTCTGGAACCAAAACATGCTTTATGGCTACTGCTTTCTTCAGTTACTTGTATTGTTTTGCAGCAGCAAAATAGAGTAAGATGGTTCCAGTGCGTTTTGTGCCTTAACTACAGTTGCAAGCTGTGGTACCACCGCTTGCACTCAAGGTCTCTGAAAAGTCAATTGACAAACAGTATCAATGAGAGGCAAATGCATTCAACTACTCATAGGCTTGAGACTTGTGAAACAAATAAAACTTGGGATTTACTCCCACCATCATTAAAGTTGATGTTAAAGTTCTTGCTGTCTGGAGTGGTACAGGATAGCACAGAAAGAGGAAGCTTGGGATTGAAGGATGATGGTCTACGGGAGGTAAACAGGAAGTCTCAGTCATGGGAAGAGAAATGGGGAAAAAATGCAGAAGGCACAAAATGTTGTTTGCTTTGCAATAACTGAATGAAGCTTGGAAGCTACAAATTCTCTTGATCAAGGCAGAGGAAAGAAAGAATGGAGAGGATCTCAAAACACATAAACTGCAGCAGATCAGTGAATGTGCAGCTGCTGCAATTAAGCTCTTTAAAGGGCATATGTTAATCTGTAGAAGTTTGAAGTCGTCAGAAACTTTTTTTTTTTTTTTCTGGTATTCACAGTGCTGGTCTATGAACATATATAGCACTACGCAAACAAGTGCATTTTCTCTGTTTGTCCCAATCACTGAAATGAGTGCTGTGGGGTGGTGAATTCCTGCGTTGCCTGATGTTTGTGGGAATAGGGAGTGAGCGTCCTGCCTGTTCTCTGTGTGATGGAAGCAGAGCATTTCTTGCTGTCACCAGCACAGTGGGAGCTCAGTTCTTTTCCGTATGTCTTAAGAGAAAGAATTTCTTACCACTTCTTTCTGTCTATGCTACATACAATTGCAGAGCAAAGTATGGTGTTGCAATAACATTCGTCACAGTATATTAGTTGGGGTATATGCATGTTACATTCTAATTACCTTAATAACTTTAGTCAAGTCTCTAATTAATGTAAAACATTCAAGAATGCAGTTAAAGCATTACTTTATAATTTTTGTTCAAGTGTATGTGCTAGAAAGGAGATTGGGGAGGAAAGGAACATCAAAGTTAAATTCTTTAAATTAATAACTCCTGATCTTCCAAATATTCCTCAGATGTTTTATTACAACCGTTGACAATAGTCTCACTACTTTTCTTGGGGTCATTTGTAAATTTGAAAGTACAACAATGAAGCATAAAGCATCAGGATGAAAAGTAGAAGAAATAAAAATAGTGACCCCTTCTTTCAGCCTTCTGGCAAATACATATTTGCTGTTGGATATACAGAGCACAGCACAAAAGTCTCTCATGAGAACTTTGTGCAAGGAAATGCACCGTGTCTGTCACTAAAGGAAAAAAAGAAACATGTCATCACTCCAAGTGGTATTGATTAAAACAATAAGGATTTCCTGGTGCCAGCAGTTGAAACAACTGTGTGAAAAGTAGTGAAGAGGTATTACCTTATTGTTGCAGCTTTCTCAGGAAAATTCCAAATAAGCTGAAGGATTCCTGTCAACATTTGTACAAGGAAACATGCTGCGGCCTGATTCTGAGGCACTTTACACACATGCGTGCACATGCATGCGCACACGCACCCCCCATGTGCAAAATTCTTGAAAAACTTTATTACAGCCAGATTAAAAAAAAAAAAAAAGACACACTCGGAGTTTGGTGCACTCTTTGTCATGCTAATATTTCCAACATTGATCTCTTATTGTTGGTATTTGATCTACATTTCTCCCAGCTCGAGTCAATGGAAGGCACAGCTGCTGAAACCACGTATTTTGTGGGCAGCATGCCTTTGTGTTCTGCAGCTGGGGAGTTCTCATGTCCACAATAGCAAGTCTGAGCACACTAAATTAGGAAAGATTATTGTTTCATTTATTGACTACACAAATTTAAAACAGCAAGTATATCATTTGTTTCATGTTGTATTTGTTAGGGTCATTTTCACCAAAAGCTGGACACATGGTCACAAATATAGGGCAGCTGTACTTCCAGCCACCCCAGCAGGAAGAAAATTACAAACATTATTGAAATGAAATTGAATGGTTGGTTGCTTTCAGGAGGCACAGCCTCCCACCTGCCTTCTCCCAGCCATCCATCCATGAAGACTTGCTGCAAGGTTTCCTTCATCTTTCTGCATCCCAGTTCCTTCCCAATGAAGCATTTATCCTACCGTACAATTCATTTTAAGCAAATCTAGTTTTGCAGTGGAAGGGAAGACAAGCAAGTTCAATTTTTGACCTCAGTTCTCTTAAAGCTTCTTCATGGAATGATCTACAGAAAAGGGAAGGCAGTAATTTTAGCTGGAAGCAAATACCGTATTGGAGTAACAAAAAAGAAGGGGAAAAGAGAGACAAAAACCTATTTAACACGTTAGGATATAATGGTATTTGAATAATATATTTTTCTGCCATTTATTCAGTTGTGAAGGAACTCAGTGAATAATAATAGCTGCTGTCAAAGATATTTGTATTTAAGAAGGTCTTTATGTAAAATCATTTTTTTTTATCAGGAATGATTTTTCTCCAGGAGAATTCTGCCATCTCCTAGCAACCGATATGGCTATCTTTTTTAACAGATGCTGCAGTAACAATGGGTGCCTAACCTTTATATGGAAGCATTTGCACATGTACAATCAGAACACTTACGAATTCAAACCCAGTTGTTAAAGTGCTCCAAGGGAGACACTACTTACCACTTTATCTACTATGCATCTGATCTACCCAAGATTTTATAATGGCAGCCATTTGAGTTGTAGCTGAGCACCTCCCAATGAGCTTCCAAACTAGATCTGCAAATGACCCACATCTTAACTTTCCTCTCTGTTCTCTCTCAGGAAATGAGTGGAATCATTTAGCTGCTTAGGTTTTATTCCCTTCTCTTTCATTCTGGTTGTGTCACTTCACTTGCAAAGCAGTAGTATCACTTAAGTTTGTCAGCTAAAGGTTTCTTTAGATTTATAAGAATGAACAAAGACCCATATCTGCAAATGGATAATTACTTTTTGAGGTATGTAACTAAATTAAGTACCTCTGGCTAAGGGTAGGCTCTTTCACTTTCTCTGCTTGGCTGCTTAGACATTTTGAACCACGCAGATTTGGAAGATTTTGAAGAGGGGAAAAATCATACTAACTATAGCATACTCAAGTCTGCTTTGGTGATTCAGACTTGCATGCCTGCTGTGGATAGTGAACACCACATACCACCAGGAATGACTTCTGTGATAAAAAAGTGGGTAACCATGCAAAAAAACTCTTGTGTGTGGTACCCTAGGAATTGTGGAAACTAGCTTCCAGTAGCTCAGAGCTCCCCAGGATGTCTCAACTACTGCCCAAAGGCTGTTTTGAAACATGTTTCAATGAAGGGTCCTCCAAATTTCTTCTGCTTCATAGAAAGAAATAGAAACAACCATTGGCTTGGAAAGAAAGAAAGAAATAATGAACCTTTGGGACATGTACATGATACATGGCCTCTGTTCCTGTTCCTGTGGCTAATATCGTAAACTTTCTTTAAAAAAAATACAGGAAGAGTGTGGACAGCAAACACATTGCTGATGATAGGAGAAAATGAAACAAAAAGCCATGTCATTCATTTCAACAGCATCATTATACTGGTAATTTCTTGTCTGTCTACTCCAGTGGGTAAAGTGGATCCAAATCAGAAAGAAAATGAGGAACAATAAAATAAAATTGTCTCTTAAAAACTCTTCTATCAATTAAGTACAGCTAAACATTGAACTAGAAAAACACAAACCAAACCAAACCAACCAACCAACAAAAATCAAAACCTGTAGCTCAGTTTTCCTATTTAGCAAATATGTAGGAAGCTATGACAAATCTACAGGTGTGATGACAGACTCTTTATTAATCTTCAACATTCATCTCTGATCCCAGTTTATCCTCCTCAATTCTGCTATTGATTCCATTCAAAAGTGATGTTTCAAATTCATAGCCTGAAAAAAGTACTTTTTTTTTTTCCTTCTCTTTTGTGGTTGAGCAAAAACTTGATTGAAAACAAAGTCATCTTATGTATGCATTTTTTGGTCAAAAGATTTGAAAACTGGAGAAGAAAATGGAAGTCATCGACTGAGGAAAGGATTTTGCTTTCTCGTATTACTAACAACATTATCTTTTCATCTCAAAACTGAATTTTTTGCAATCAATCTTCTTTGTATTCCCTTTGTATTTTCTTTATTTTTCAACCAACTGCAAATTCTTTTTGCACACATTAGGATACTCTTTATTTAATGGCTGAACATTTTTCAGATCTGCTTTTGAAAGCATCCTCCTAGATACTACCTTTGAGTCAGAGTGTATAGGTTCTTCTTCTCATTTTTGATATCTATGTGCTGGCATTTCTGAATTGATTTAGTGTTTTATACACTTATTGCTACAAGATTTAATGTTTTCTATTATTGATGCTCTCTCCTTCATTTCCATTAATAAATAAGACTATTGTGTTTGTTTATCTACAACTTTTGGATTGGGATTTAAGCATTTCCTTATAACTTTATGTATATATATATATTTAACAGATAGCTTTCATCAAGTATATTGTGTGCTAGGTCAGTGTAGTGCCTTCAGAATGTATATAACTATAGAAAGGTTTTGTACCCAGTATTTCTTTTAAAATGCATGTTGATCTTAGATTTTTATTATTATTATTTTACATAAATCCTTGATATGTCCCGGGGGGGAGGGGGGGGGAGAAAACTGCAAAATCTTGATGCCGTGGAATTTATCAAACATTCTCTGATAGTCTGATGCATGTCATTGGAGTTTTTAACTACAAATCCTTAATTTTGTTCTACTAAGAGAATTAATTAATATTAGGTGAGTTCCATTCACTACATGAGTTATTGAATAATAAAACTAGTGAATAATTTGTGGTGGATAATTTACTTCAAAAGAGCATTTGACAAATTTAGTCTCTTTTTCTGTTTATGGAATATCAGTGATGATAGACCTCTGTTTTATAAGGGCATGAGATAAGAAGGGATGTCCTGGTTAATGGGGAAGAGCTAGGGAGCATCTAGGACCTCCTGGGTACCAGCTGCCTGCTGTTGCTGACAGCCAAATTGTATAATTCCTTTTAGAAATGTATAAAGTTATATCTTAAGAGTAGTTAAGCTGCTATCTTATATCTCTGGCAATTAGAAACCTTCTTCTAATTTTCCAGTGTAATCTTACACAAGACTATTTTTTGATCATTCTTGGATGAACTTTGTTTATTTCAGCTATACTAGTTCTTTGTCTTCCCTAGTGTATACTTGTTTCCTAGCATCTGGTTTGCAAGGCTTATCTAAATCTTGCTTCTATTCCCTGGACCATCCTAGGAACTCTTTTTTTTTTTTTTGGTATCTATACAGATTTCTTACTTTTATTATTATTGGACTTAATTCAGTTGTTTTTTCTAATTTCAGAAACCAGTCTTGAGCATTTGTAAGAATTAAATAATCAACATTGAGTGCTGATTGGTCTAAAGTATTGTTTATACTCATAATCTTACTCTAAACTTACTTTTTTTTTTTTTTAAATTGTAGCTCACTTAAAATGGACTGAATCAAACTCATAATAAAAGGATAGAAAATGTCACTTTGTGTTCACTTTTGAAGGTTTCTTTCAGAGTTACTTGTCAATTTACCAGACAAATAAAATTAGCTTATTTTAGAACCATTTAAAGTGTTTTTCTGGGTCATACATGGCTTTCCTAGGGTTATTGCACTAGAAATCATCCTGTTTACTAGAAATTTATTATGCGTGATGATTCAAAATATTTACAGTCTACCTTTCTATGTCTAGCCTGTTCTACGTCTATTAATCCTTCCTTTCAATCCTTCTGCATGGTCCTCTTCTTACCTGCTATGAAATTGCTAGATGACAATGGCTGGATGAATCATTCCTGACTGATTTCAATGGTATTTTTTTTTTTTTTGGTTATAGAGTTAACCTCATTTCCCTGTTACTTGTATGTTTAGCAAGTCTCTAATTAGCTGTTTCCTATTCAGACTTCCCAAGTGTCTCTACTTGATTTCAATTTGAGTGAGTAAAGCATCTTGCAATAAATCAGGAAAGATCTGTGAAGAGGAAATTTGATTTCTAGTGGGTGTCTTGTCACTGGTAGATCACAAACTAAGGTATGTATTTAACATATAAGGTCGAAGGGGAGAAGGTTGCCTGCTGAGCTGCAAATATGAAGTAAAGACCTAACTAACTAAGACAGAAAGTGAAGCAGAAATCAGTTGTACAGCACTTCTTGGATCTCTGACTTGTTACAGATGTTGTCTGTGTTCTTTCTCTAGATGTTTGCTATAGTTGCTTGCTGAACCAAGTTAGATTTTGTGTATTTTATCAAAAAGGCAAAAGTGAGGAGATAATTAGCTCAGCTTTTCCGTTGTAATGTAACAATGTACTACATATTACCAGTGAGCAGGAAAGCTTTTGATGAAGTAAAAGATGCAATTTTAAGAAAAATATTGTGCCATTAAGTGTGGAAGGTTAGACCCTGCAGGTGAGAAAATTGTTCCCTTTTTCCTGCTGAAAGCAAAGCGAGAGCTGATCCACCTTTCCCTGGCTTGGAAAACTGCTGTACTGGAGCTTGCTTTCGTTTTTGGCTGATGTACTGAGAGCTCCCCCTCCTGTTTCATCCTACTTTTAAGTGCATGCATAAATCACATTTCAAAATCACAATTTTCTGATGTCATCCATTTTTTTCTGCAGTATGATATACCAGCATAGAGAATACTTTTTAATGCCAATTAAGTATATTTCCACAATCTTAAGTGTAAGTGTAAGTTCTAGTAGAGTGGAGAGAAGGAGATCCTGCCCAAGACTTTTACATGCAGTCCCATTTTTCCGACCCCTGATTTTGGGATTATGGCATTGATTTTCCTTTTTCTCAGTTTTCTACCTGTAAGGTGAGGACCATAAGATTTCCTACGCTAAGCAATTAACAAAAAAGTTAGGAATTTTATTTGTACACTTTCTCTTGTATTTTCATATTAAAAAAAAATAAATTCTTGGACAACCAGATTTAAGAAATATCACCAGCTTAGATTCAAGGTAGGACACCATGGAACCCGAGGAAAAGTAATCATGACATAGCATTAGTGGTTCATTGCTCTGAGGCAAGAGCAGCTGAAGGCAGGTAAGGAGGAGCAGGTTGTGACTATGAGTGAGAAGGGTATCAAAAGGGGCTGGATCCATGCAGTTGGAGCTTTTCACTTACTACATCTGTAGTACAGAAACCGAATGATATCTTTTGGGGGCTGGCAGTAGATTTGCATTTCCACCATTCACCAGCCACTCAGGTCTGAGCAGAAACGACCATGGAGCAATTTTGAGCCTACAGACTGTGTGTTGTCCAGAGGAGGGCCATGAAGATGATCAGAGGGCTGGACCACCACTCCTATGAAGAAAGGCTGAGAGATCTGGGGATGTGTAGCCTGGAGAAGAGAAGGCTCTGGGGAGACCACATTGCAGCCTTTCACTACTTAAAGAGGGCTTATTAAAAAAACAGGGAGCGACTTTTTACTTGTGCAGACAATGACAGGACAAGGCGGAATGGTTTTAAACTAAAAGAAGGAAAAATTAGATTGGATGTTAGGAGGAAATTCTTCACTCAGTGGATGGTGAGGCACTTGCACAGGTTGCCCGGAGAAGCTGTGGATGCCCCATCCCTAGAGATGTTCAAGACCAGACTGGACAAGGCTGTGGGCAACCTGGTCTGGTGGGAGGTATCCCTGCACATGGCAGGGGGGTTGGAACTAGGTGATCTTTAAGGTTCCTTCCAACACAAGCCAACACTATGATTCTTTGACATTTTCATGAAGCTTGCTGTTGGTATCACATAGGCTTCTAATTCAGAAAGAACCATGGATGATGGTGTGCATCCACTTTAATGATTTGATTTCAATTAATGAACAACTTCAAGGAGCCTCAAAGGTTGCTAATGGAGAAGAATTCCTAGCAATCATATAATTAATTTTTATTTTCCTTCAAGTAAAAGAGGCTAGAAGACAGAAGATTCTGGAAACAACCTGCTGGTAAAGTTAAGTGATCAAAGAAACAGATGTTTGCTTTTGTGGAACATTGTTCAGTTTTGTGTAAGAAATCAGGATTACATAATTTGAATGTCAATATATGGAAAATCATGATTAAATATCTGTCTGTAGACATACGTAACATTCACTTTACTTGTGCTAAGATAACATAGGAGTTTACAAAAATTCAAAGTGTTTTATCCAATGGAGAAGAATATTATATCTCTTTGTGACAGATAAAAAGAAAAAGATTGCAAAATGAAAAGCAGTGACTGCTGAGGTACCAGTGCTTATGACAGCTACATTTTGGTTATACAGACAAAATAAAGCTCCAACCATGAGTTAATGCAACATCTAGAAATTATCTTTTAAAGTTAGGTTTTTATAAAAAAAAAAAAAAAAAAATTATCTACCATTTGATACGGCATTTCACCATTTCTCCTTTCTTGCTTTTTGCATTTTTTTGTGTGTGTTATTCATAAAGCTCCCTTTCTGTCTGCTTTTCACTTTCCTCTACACCCTCCCTCCAGATTTGTGTTCTCAATCAAATACTTCTATTCTGTTTTCTCACAGTAAACACATTTATCCAAAGAAAATGGAATAGAGGCAGGAGAAAAGATGCTATAGTCACGAAATCTTCCCTTTGTGTAAGGTGTTGAAGAAAATGCATAAGAAGGAATTTCCAATAAATGCGACTAGGTTTAATGATGTTTTGGACTGTCTTATTTTTCAATGGTCCTTGCAATTCTTTTTTCACTGATGAAGTTCTTCTGGAAAATTACACAATTAGTTCCTCATTGTGTGTGAGAAGATAAACTATTTCTGTAAGATTCCCTCCCCGCCCCCCCCCCACTGAATTTATGAGAAAGACAAGGAAATAAGAAGAAAATTTTTCATTATGTCTGAGGATTTAAACATAAGTAAACATTTTAAAGAAATCTATATGAACAAGAAGACTTCCCATCTGAGGGATGGCCTTCCATAATCTTCTTTGCTTTTATGAATTCATGTAGAGCAAAGGAGTCAAGAGCTTCTTCCTTTTCAAAGGAAGGCTTCTTCCTTCCAAAATCCTTCTTCCTTTTTCTTTTTTTCTTTTCTATATTCTTCTTTTTTTTTCTTTTTTTCCCTTTTCCTTTTTTATTTTTTCCTTTTTCCTTGTTTTTTTTTTTTTCTCTTCCCCCCTCCCTCCCCCCTTTTTTTTTTTCTTTTTTCTTTTCTTTACAGGCTCTAATTTTCCTGTTTAACCCTGCTTTACTGTCTTTTGTAGTCCTGCAAGAGACAGAGACAGCCTTTGGAAAGTTCTGGGAACCAGTGGCTTGCAAAAAAAGAGTTTTGGTGACATGAGAACTCAGCAAGTCAGAGTCTGAGAACTGAGACCAGGCGCCTGAGAAAGAAACATCGATGTCTGGAAGGAAGCAGGGCCTCAGGAAGGATACAGTGAGTCTGGGACTTGCAAAGTGCATTGTGTCTTAGAACTGCTGGTGAGACATTTCATTGCTTTAAAACTGTGTTTCGGTTTTGTCTACAGAAAGGAAGATCATATTTTTTTTTGCTTTAGGTCTCATACATCAGGCTTGATATTCCATGTTAGCTTCTTTGGAGTTAAGACCTGAAGATGCCAGTGCATCCCTGGTGCTGGGGACCTTAAAGACTCAGACTCTTAAAAGTGAATGGGTCTGCTTTAAAACAACCCTACTTAATCATAATTTCAGTAGTGAATCACATAGAAAAAGGTGTTTACATCCTCTGGATTGCCTTGCTTTTGGGTATGTTTCCCAGAGGTGCTTGCACATTAACTACTACTCTCCTTCTGTTACATAATTCACCTTTTCCTACAACTCCAGCCTACCCACAAGCACTGCAGGTTCACACATAAAAGAGTGTTTCTGGAGCCCACTGCTGTAAGATTGCATAATCATTCACGCAGTTTATTCAGCAGAGAGAGGAGAATGAGGCTACTTTGCTGCTGTTGTGTGTAGTATATGCAGAAAAGCTATGGCTAAATAACAGCAGTAGCAGCCAATGAAGGATCTGTATTTGGCTAGCCACACAAATGGACAAAAAGGAGGATTTTCTTCCTACTTCTTCATTGACATAAGCAATTATGTGTTGTCTCTGCTGATCACTACGTTCAGGTTACAGATAAATCAGGGCAGAAAACTGTGAGAAGGAGGTAGGAGACTGTGTGAAACAGATGGAGAAATATATTGGAAGGTAGCTTTGGGAGGATGAGAAAGAGTAAAGGGAAAGAGTGAGATCATTGCCCTGGAGATTAAAGACCTCTTCCTATCAGTGAGGATTAGGATGGCAGGGGAATGCTCTTATAGGTTGCTTATAGGTTGCTATTCATTTGTCTGGATTTTGTTTGTTTGTTTGTTTGAGTACATAATAATAGTCAATAGTCTTGGGTAGAGAATAGGCAATAAACATCTATGGTTTTAAAAGCCAGAACACAGGTGATGTAACAATGACTTTTTTTTCATCTTTGTGATTTTTTTAAGACAAATCACTAGAAATGTTGGCCCTGACTGTGCTGATTCACAGCTTCCGACTGCATGATTATTGATAGGAATTCCAGTATGATGGACCAGTCACAACTGTGTTTCACAGGGTATGGTAGCAGTACTCACTGACTCAATAATTTATTTAATCAATAGTGTCATTTATTTCATAAAAATATAATATATGTAACATGTATTTGCATAAATTTTACAAGAAATACTTTATTTTTAGTCTTACAGTTAGTTACTCCAGAAGTGCATTTAGTTATTTCAAAAGTATCTCAAGCCACTTTCAGCAATCTCAAGCCAATATGGATTAGCAAAACAAACTCTATGTGTTGCTCAGGCTGAAACTTGGTATTTGAGTGTAACGAATAAGAGTATTAAGGTAGTTCAGTTAATATTTGACTACTCTCTCCGCTGTTTTACCATAACTGTTTTCCTTGTCACATGTTGCTGTACATCTGGGTAGACATATATTATTGTAAAAATAAAAGCTACACTTTAAAATCTCTAAAATAAGCATCTAAAATAGAAAATGTTAAGCACTTCTTATGTACTGCATTTTCAATTCTCAATGTATTTCCCAGTGAAATTAAAAAATTGAACAGCTTTATTAATATATTTCATGGCATTCCTGTATTATGGGAACAATATATTCTTAAGCACTCCATGCATCTGAAATTTGTCTCGATGTGGCCCATTTATTTTAATTTGGGTCTGTCAGTGAAAAAAAAAAAGAAGTAATTAAACTTGTAACTAGCATGGAGAAACGTTCTGCGTTCTAACACTGTAGCTCGATACCCAGTAGTTTCTTTATATTCCTTTCAGTTGTCAGATCAAAGTCTCTCAAGTACTACAACTAACCATGCTTTGATTAATTACTTCACACAATGAATTTGCAAATTATATTTCTGAGGTGATTTATATACTTTTAAACTTCAATCAACCCTCTCTCCCCCATTTTTTTTCTTTCCCTTCTCCAATCTTTATTCACTAATGTAGTCAATACAGACCTTGGAAAAATATTTTTGAAAAATAACTGATGTTATTTTATGCTTAACAAATTGGTATAAACAGAGGTTCCCAGTAGAGAGCAAAGTCTTACCTGAACAGTGCCATTGAACAGAACTATAAGTATCACTTAATCTGCTGTCACCCACCAGCAGTCCTAGTCAGGTCCTGAGCCTCGCTGCTTTGTGCAAATACATGAAGTCCCTCTCTAAAAATTCCCAGCTACAGGTTTTATCTAGGCTGAGGTTTTGTTCCAGATAGGGCTACTGGAATAGCTGGGCTAAGGCAACATTTAAGATGCATGTTCAAAACAAATATTTGGTTACTGTAGTTAGACATTGGTAAATGGTATATAGGGAAGTAATAACGTGTCTGCAGCAGTGATGTGCTTGTCTGGGCAAAGTTTAGTGTTTACATTTGTGGTTTCATTGTGCAGTTTCACATGACATACTGTTATTCATGCCTGATCCCTCTGCATTACACAGTGGTATCTTATCTCCATTTAGAGATATTGTGCTTATAGATATAAATTTCCATTCTGTCCATACAATTTGATCTGACAAGACTCTGAAGGAGTGTTATGTTTTTTTTTTCTCTCTACCTCTATGTGATCTCATTAGCTATGAGTGTTTGAACAGAGCACCCACTCACACCCTTTAGAAATCATTTTGATCTTTTTTTTTTTTTTTTTTTTCCTTCTTTTTAATTTAGAGATGAACTGGATAAGGACATATGGGTGGAGGTAAAGGACCTGTATTGAGGTCTGGTTTAGAGACATGTGACTAGAGTACTGTCCCAAATCTTCTTGTTCCTTCTCACATCTACAATTTAGTTGTTTTGCCCATCTGTATGAGGAACCGCACAGAGTGCATCTTCACTGTTAAGTGGGCTGAGGTCTTGAACTATGAATTCACTCCCTGGCTTCCTTTTGAAGTACACTAACAGCTCTCTGTGAGACAAAATCCAGCTATGATTCTGGGGGATCACACATTCTGAAGGCTCCTCATGACAGGAAAAATAAATGAGATTTCAGTAAATTTGGTTCTTTAGCACTTGAGGCAAGTTTTGTGCTCTAGAATAACCCCAATGCCTTCACATCATGTCCCAAAATGTGCAATAACTTCCTTAGTATGTGACATTATGTGACATATAACTGCTCTGCTAGTGGACTGCAGTGTTGATCTCACGTTTTGTACACATTGAACTAGGAAAAACAAACAAACAAACAAAAAACCACAATAACCCATAAAAATTTGCACATTAAAAAATAATTTTGAGGCCACCAAAATGGGACATAAGGGGCACCCATGGCGAATGACATGCAGGGTGGATGAAGCCACTCTCTGCTCTCTGCTCTAAACAGGGGCAGCCAAGTAATGGATATGAAACCACTCTGCAGCGCCTGACACAGAGGTGAATGATCATTCCCTAGCACAGATGCATTGAGCCGTACAGGTATAACACAGTCAGATAAAGATATCTAGACCAACTCATGTCTCCAGTAACAGCTGGTAGTGGAGGCTTGAGGTAACGGGTATGCATTTTAATCAAATTTAGAGTGATACTTTTCTTTGTATACCTTTCCTATCCTAGCTTGATTGAGCTTTCTACCTGCAATTTTAAAAAATCTCGTTAGTTCTGGACCTGATCCTGGATGTTGGTAGACACAGATCTATTTCTATTTGCCAGGAGATATTTTTCAGACAAATTTTCCTGGTCTTTCTGAAACTGTGTTATTGCAACATTTTTGTAAGAGTTTCAGCAGACTTTATGTCTCCTATGCAACATAGTTTCTTATAATGTTCACACTTTTGCTACTGAAATGCTAATTTCACCTAAACAAACAAACAAACAAACAAGCTTGGAATTAAGTAATATGAACAGTACTTGTATACAAATTCACTTTACAGACTGCTTAATTTGGTCACTAAAACTTAGGCAGGGGAATTGTGGTTTCTTTAGTTTGTCTTGCCATTGCCAAAGCAGTGTTCATGGCACTTTTCAAACTTTATTTAGATAGTAAAATGAGCACAGACTGTGCGCAGTTGTACAATGTCATTGTAAGCTGGGGCATAGTGTTGCCTCCATCTTTTAAAAAGCAAGTTCAGCTGATTCAGACTGAATGTCCATGGTCATAAAAAGGAGTCTACGAGTGCAGTATGTTTTCCCATGACTCTCTCTAAGGATACAAAAAGTATGGATCAAAGTCACAAGGTTGTTTCCTACTGCTAGGCTCCAAATCAACAAGTGAGAATGTCAACAAGCTGAGTGCCAGCTTTGCATGAAATAACAGTCATGGGAGGGATCCTAATGATATGGATAGGTTAATTTTTATTGAGGGTGCAGGGATATCAATGTCTCTTTTATATTGAAGCAGGAAATTCAAGTGTAATGTTCTTTAGCCATGTAACAAATATATAAAAAGATTACTGTTATTGTAAAATAAATAAAATAAATAATACATTCCTGCAAGAACCTTACACTTCTTAAACTAGGATTCATTCTACTTGAGTTTGTTTTTCACTATGTTTATATGTATCTGCGATGATCTTTGTAAAGGATCTGTTAGGACACATGATATGTACTTCCTTGTAAGTATAAATGAAAAAGTTCAAAAGTAATTATTTCTTTGTACCTATTATTACCTGTGTGTATGGATTCAGATTTTCCTCTGTTGCTTGTTAAATATTGTCAAATCTACCTAAACTCATTTTATTTTACCATTGTAGTATTTCCATTAGCCTGGTAAAAATTTTGCAATTGTTTATAGTTTAGCATTTCATGTAATTTATGCTGTTGTCCCCTTTCAGTTTTCAAGTTGTTTCTTAATAAAGGAAATATCGTTAATAAGTAAAGAAAATACTAAAACAAAAACAATGCACTAACCTCCTGAAATCTGTGTATGTAATACCTAGTGATATTTGATCTAGAAAAATAAATGAATAGTGGCAGAAAAAAACATTGATATGGCCTATCACATTATAGAGTAAAGAATTATTGTAGTTTGTATTGACACTGGAAATGATATTAAGGCCTGGATTCCATGTGCTCAGTTTTACCAGTTACAGTCCTTTTCCTGCAACTGAGGTGTTAGGTCAGCTTTTACACATCTTTGTATGACTCATAACCATAGCAGGTAACATTAAATAATTGATTCCTTGATAGTAAGAATGTCTTTTAATAATTTTCAACATGCAAAATTAAGCTCTTGCATAAATCTTCTCCAAACTTGAGTGTGTTAAACCCAAATTAGAGCTAGCCATCTCTAACATATAAAAATCTGTTGAATTAATAGATGTTTGTCCTGCTCAATGAAATTGAATTTCTTACCTTCCCATCAGAAGAAAGTCAAATAGGATGTTTATTTTCCTAGATTTCTTTCTCTTTTTTTTTCCCTTTGTTTTTCTTTTTAAATAAAAGTAGATATTATGTCTTTTGAAACATCACCTAAAATAGTTGTGAGGGAGAGACAAGTTAAAACAGTTTCTCTTTTTGGTGTGGCCTTCTTTCTTTCCCTCTCACTTTCCTTGCCCTCTCTTCCTCAGATATCGCTACCTGATTGCCTGTAGAAGTAAATCATCAGGCTGGGGAAAGAAGAGCAGTTCCTTTATTACAATAGGAAGATCCAAACAAGAAGTGGTTTCCACACAGTGCCAGCACAGCTATGAAATCTGATGTGTGTGGGAACTCATCCATTTTTACACACAAGGACTGTCAACTGGTTTAAATTAGGACAGTGCTGCTGAATGGTTCTGTGCTGATTTAGACAAGCTAAGGATTTGGTCATTTTTATTTGAAAGAAAAAACTGACTTCAAATTCAAAATATGAGCAGACACTAATTTGTGCTGAACATGTTTTTCATAAGGAGTTTCCAAAGTCATGGAGAAGGTTTGTTGGCTGTTCCCACACTCCTAAGTGCACTTGAGTGCCAGCAGAAAAAAAAAAATCTCAAGCTGTGTCTGAGGAAGCAACTTACTGACAAAGCAACTCTTCTCTGAAGGACCAGAAAAAATAACCCTGAAACATCTGGTTTCCGTTTCTACCGGAAACCCAGAAAAGTTGCCTTCCACATAATTTCAGCATTTAGGATATGCAAGCATATATTTTTGTCTAGTTTCCAAAAGGAAAGCTCCTGTCACCATGTTGAATGTCACTATGTCCACTCTCATTTTGCTCTTCTTAATAACTTTGGAACCTATTGGCCAATTTCTGAATCAGACAGAGAGGTAGATATATGAAAGATACAAACTTTTCATACGGTTTGTGAAAACAGCAGCCAAATAGAGAATCTGATTAATGCCCTCAGTGAGGATAAAGGATAAGGTATGAGCTAAGGCAGAGATAAGAGACCAGAACCCCCAGGACAAATATGTTATGAATGGTTTAAATTTGGGGGGTGGGGTGGGGGGTGGGGGGTGGGGGAAGGGAGCAAAACAAGCCAAAATCTTTCTAGTTACTGTTTGTAAATTTTTTTATTGATCAAGAAACCTACACATGATATTACTCACAGCTGGCAAATTGGTCCTCTGATGTCTAGTAAGTCACAAACAGTGATTCAAGTTTTTACCACAGTTAGGACTTAAACTTTTCTTTCTGCTGCATGGATGACCCAGTATACAAAAAAGTATTTTTATTCTAATTCAGCTACAACAGAAAAGATCTGCATGATAAAAATCTGCTGGAAACTAGGATTTTTAGTTTAGAGGCTCACATTAGATCAAACTGTAGGTATGGGTCAAGACTGGACAGCTTCTATCTGTTTGGTGTCTGCAGTAATGCTCATTTCAACTGCTCTGCACCCAACATTGATCTCTTCATTTCTTTATGTTTGCTAATTTAACTGCTTAGCCATATTCAATTCACTTCCTAAAGCATTTTCTACATGTTGTCTTTTAACATTTAACCCATAATATGAAATGAATGAGATATACATATTAATAGTCTTTCAAAGTGTATTGAGTTTGATTGAACTTTTGCAGACTTCTGTCTAAGCATCTCCTCGCATATGATGAGGGATATTAGGCCAAAACGCATTATCTTCCCATTTTTGCCAGGTACTACAGAGGACTCTGGACATGAACTATATGATTAGATTGAGACTTCACGGACTCTGTGGAGAAAAGCTGAATAACATTAGACTGAAAAAAAAAAATCATTTCTTATTGTATAATTAGTCCTTTCCCAAGTCCTGGATGTTTTTCTCTGAAATTAATACAACTCATAAACCTAGTTCATGTTTACTAGCCCTGCAATTGTTAACTCTTAAACCCTATGCCCCGGCACTTTTTTGGCATGCTTAGTTGAAGTTGAGGCATGGATATAAGATGTCTCTAAGGACTGGAACCAAGGGAGCACACTCCCTCACATGCAGTTGCAGATTTACTTCTTGAAAACGGCAAGGGGCTTTGGGCAACTTGTCCACCCCTCTGCTGCACCACTAGGACTTGCTTTTTCCTAACATGGTGCAGGGCTCTCTGCTTTCTGCACTGAATAGAGAAAACGCAGAAAAAGTGTACCTCAAAGCATTCACAATCCCTTATCTTGGGCTTGCTCTCTTGTGTGATCTAGTATAAGGTAGATAATCTTGCTGATTGATGATCTGGTGCAGAATGAGGCTTGGCTTCCATTTCCTCATTTGTATTAGGATATTATATTTGTAAAGAAAACTTAAATTCTGGGTAAATCTAGGTAAAGTAAAGGACAAATTTATCTTTTCTTTCGTTTTGAGTCCTGTATCCCTGGACATTTTTTCTGCAGTTTTGAAGGCATAAATAGCCCTTACCTTGCCATCCCTGCCTTCTTGTTCCACCTGTGCATTGTTCCCTGTGTTGCACAGCTGCTGTTTATGAGACAGAGTATGCACCGGGCTAGGATAAAGGAAAAAAAACATTTTTTTTTTCCTTGACCTAGGTTGTTTTCTGAGCTGACTCAGTGTGCCCAGCTGAAGGAATAGAATGGAGGAAGCTTTATGTTGGGTAAGGAGACATTTAAGTCAGCCCTACCTCTGAGACAGATGTAGCCACAGTATTAGAGGAAGACACCCAGCGCTGTGTGCCTGCACTAGCTGAATTTACCAAGAAATTTAAACTCTCTTGTGGTGGACAGTTATAATCTGGCTTGATTGAACAAGTGCTTCAGATTGGAAAAATATTTATAAAACACCGAGAAAACTGTGATTGCTCAGAAGAAAATTGCAATTATTTCCTCCATTATTTATTAATCCTTAAGCTCCTCCAAGATATCTATATGTTCATTAATAAAATAAGATGGTAGGAATGAATGAAACTTCCTGTGTATGGATAATAAATACCTGTTTTGAAGACCTTTATATTCAGATCCTGTCCCTTCCATAAAACACTCCCCAAGATAAACCAATAAAGAGAAAAATGGTATTCCATGCATGTGTGAGCTAATAACAACTGGCATGCAGAACATAAACACCACAGTGGGTCACACTAAGGCAAACTGGCAAGCTGCTGTGCCAGCTTAGTTTCCAAATGCCTGAAGATAATTGCTCCAGTATATCCATGCAAAACTTACAAAGAAAAAAATAAGATTATCCCAAGCATGAAACTAGCTGGAAAATTACTCAGCAGTGTTATTGAAAACTCATTTTACCTGCTGTGATATTTAGCTAATATGATTAGTGGCATTAAGACGGAGACTTCTGCTATAGTTTGGAAATAGACTTCAGCCTACCTATCACAGTGGGAAATACTTTTTTGTTCTGCAACAGATCAGCATTTCCTGCCTGCATTAAATCTCTTAAGCATCCACCTCTACTTTCTTATCTCACTAGTGTCAAATTCAGAACTGATTCATGTACAATATATAGTTCAGGAACTTCACACTCAGTGAGAATGCTGAGAACAGTAAGAGAAGTATTGTTTCTATAATTAATTACATGGAGCAAAGGTGGAAATCCTTTAAAAATGATTTACAATAGATTTGCATGTGCAAAATACTATTTTCATGCTGAGCTCATTTGCAGGCTTTTGCATGGGGAAAGACTACTCAACTTGTAAGGGGAAAAAGAAGTTGAAATACTAATCTCTGTTTTTTATAAAATATAAAAACAGTTTTCCCTTTCCTTAAACTATTTTCTTTTACTTCATTCCTCACTGACTGTGCCATCTTCCTGCTTAATTTGGTAATTACACTTCCCTCTGTCTTGCAAAGTCTATAATAATATCAGTGATTCTAATAAAATAATATCACATAACTGTAGCACCTGGGGCCTGCAGCCATAACAAAGACCTCATCTGGAAAGGTCTTTAAAAAAAGCACAGAACTGGAAATTAGTTTTCCCTTTCACTGTTTCTCAAGAGAATATATTGTAAGACAAGAGATAACATAATACACACTTATGGGGAGACTGCAAGAGAACAATGATATCAAATAAGGCATGTGTGTGTAAAGATCAGGCTCTTTAAATGAGATAGTTTCCACTTGGATCATTTGAATACTATAGCATCAAACTTGAGGATTGAGGGATAAAGCCTTTCTGTAAAATTTATTAGAAATTGACCATACAGAAGATAGAAGCCTGTGGATTTTGTTCATGAAAAGGAGAAACTTTTCAAGACTGTTGATATATTTGTAGGAAATCTGAAATGTGCTAGGGCACAGTTCAGTAAAGGCATCCATATACTTAGATGGGAAAGATGTACCCAGGCTTCTTATACAAAGACATGGAGAAATTATGCATCTTGGAATAGAGGGAGGAAACTACCTGAGGTGAGTAAATGGGTGTAATTCTGCCTAAATCTAACCTGCTGGTAGACTGGGGATATGTCTCAAATCTCACTCACTGCTTTTCTCACCCACAGTTTCTAGAGATACTCCTTTTCACGTGTAATCTGCAGCCCAGAATTCAAGCTCTCTTTAGGAGGCAGAAACATATGGCATTTTAAAAAGGAGTGGCCCATTTTTGTCTACTGTTTTTAACAGAGCATTAACACTTCCCTCTGAGAGTGTATATGTGTGTGTGTGTTTGTGCGTTTGTGTGCGTGTGTGTGTGCCTTTATATATATGCATATGTGTAGACATTTGGCTTTGGGGACCCGAATTCAGATCCCGTTTTTTTGTTTGTTTGTTTGTTTGTTTTGTTTTGTTTTTTTCAAACTATGTGCTCCAGCTATGAGGTCACAGCTGTCATTCACTTTTTGTTCTTTCTTTTCATAAAATCACAGAGCCATAGGACAGCTGAACATGGAAGGGACTTCCATGGGCTGCAGCATGGAGAAGTGCTCCACCATGGGACCCATGGGCTGCAGGAGGACAGCCTGCTCCACCAGGGGCCTCTCCACAGGCCACAAGGGAACTTCTGCTGCGTGCCTGGAGCACCTCTTGCCCTCCTTCTGCACTCACCTTGGGGGCTGCAGGGCTGGTTCTCACTCCTCTCTCTCAGCTGCTGTTGTGCAGCAGATTTTTCTCCCTTTCTTCAATCTACTCTCCCAGAGGCATGACCAGTATCTCTCACTGGCTTGGCTCTGGCCAGCAGTGGGTCCCTTTTGGAGCCGGCTGGAACTGGCTATGTTTGCTCTGACAGCGCTTACTTGATCATGACATTAAAATAGGCACAGGGGTATGTGATACTTTTATTCTGATCTGTTTTAGGTAAGGGGAATGTGTTTATTGACTTAGTCCTGTGAAAGCTGAGAGACTTCTGTGCATTCTGGACTACCACAACTCTGGAATTACTAAAGGAGTTAAGATAGCTCCAGGATAAAACAGCAGCTGGGAAAAGGCTTTTCAGAATACTACACCTCGGTTTTATGTGTCTATATTTTGCATAAATCCAGTGCTTGAGCTACCTGTTATTGCCTTCAACTTGTGCCGTCCTTTCGGATACCTCAAAGCACAGCTCATGCACAGGCTTTAAAAAAAAAAAAAAAAAAAAAAAAAAGCATGACAAGCTAATAGTCAATGCATGCACAGGGACGGATAAGAAAAGTATAGTGTTTTCTGTGCCTTGAGGATTCCCAATATTTCAGGTCACTAGGCAACATCTTTTCCAAGCATTTCTGGATAGTAAGACTAAGTAATCTCCCTGTTACTTTCTGTACATATTTAATCCCACACTCAGTCTGTTTCTGGCTGGATCTCCCCTTTTGCACAAGCAGCATATGTACTTCTGCACACTGAAGCAATGAGCTATTGCCAATGAGATGTAAGAGGAATGAAGGTGAGCTGGAGCTAGTGCCCATCTTAAAAATCCCTGTTTTGCAATCCCCTCCTTTAGAATCGGGATGGTCCGCTAGTAGCATGTGCAGAGCAAAAGGCACTGTTCCTTGGGGGCTGGTGTTGGGACTGGCACTGTTCAACATCTTTGTTGGCAACATGGACAGTGGGATTGAGTGCACCCTCAGCAAGTCTACTGATGACACCAAGCTGTGTGGTGTGGTCAACATGGTGGAGGTAAGGGATGCCATCCAGGGGGACCTGGATGGGCTTCAGAGGTGGGCCTATGCAAACTTCATGAAGTTGAACAAGGCCAAGTGCAAGGTCCTGCACAAGGGCTGGGACAATCCCAAGCACAAATGCAGGCTGGGCAGAGAAAGGTTTGAAAGCAGCTCTGAGGAGGACCTGGACGTGTTTGTTGATGAGAAGCTAAACATGAGCCAGCAATGTGTGCTTGCAGCCTAGAAAGAACAACTGTACTGGCTGCATCAAAAGTGTGGCCAGCAGGTCAAGGGAGGTGATTCTCCCCCTCTGCTCTCGTGAGACCCCACCTGGAGTACTGCATTCAGCTCTGGGGCCCCCAGCATAAGAAGGACATGGATGTATAGAATGAGTCCAGAGCAGTGCTACAAAGGTGATCAGGGCCTGGAGCACCTCTCATACAAAGACAGGCTGAGGGAGTTGGGGTTGTTCAGCCTGGAGAGGAGAAGGCTCTGGGGAGACCTTACAGTGGCCTTCCGTTACCTAAAGGGGGCCTACAGGAAAGCTGGGGAGGTACTCCTTGTCAGCGAGTGCAGTGATAGGACAAGGAGTAATGGCTTTAAGGTAAAAAAGGGTAGATTTAAATTAGTTATTAAGAAGAAATTCTTTATGTGTAGTGAAGCACTGGAACAGGTTGCCCAGAGAGGTTGTGGATGCCCCATCTCCAGAACTGTATATGGCCAGGTTGCATAGGGCTTGGAGCAACCTGTTCTAGTGGGAGGTGTGCTTGCCCATGGCAGGGGGGTTGGCATTAGATGATGATCTTTAAGGTCCCTTCCAACCCATGACATTTGATGATTCTATGAAAAGTGAGTCTAGTGGTGGTCATTGCTGTTGTCAAGCTGAACCTTTCCCAGAGGGGGTGCTTTAGATAGGCTATTGTGTCAAGGGCTCTGAGCTAGCTTAGGCTGCCCACACAGTTCTGACAACAGATGTGAAATCAAGTAACCTCTTTCAGAACAGACAAGCATTTTAACAGTTCCACAATCTTTCTCTCAGTCAAACTATCCCACGGGTATGATTGATTTTCCTTTTGAATAAAACAGGATTGACTTTAATAACACATTTTTAATTTAACTAAAGCTTTATCAGCACTATCAGTTGAATCTTAAAACAAACGTGTGTTTTTGTATGAAATTGTGGACAACAGTATATGAGACTCCAGTTGATTATTGGCTGCATTTGTGTGTTACTCTCTGAGAATATTTGAAGGGTGGACCTCCTCTTGTCCCTCTGCTTCAGCTACTGACAGGAAAGTGCTTCAGCAGTAAGTCACGTTTCTCTTGTTTACTCCCATCAAGACCTTTCTGTTGTGTAATTCTTTTGTTTTCCACTGTTGTAATCTCTGATGCACATGGATTTTGGACAATGTAGATGACCCGTGTGGGATGCATGAGGTTCTCTGTCAAGATATTGTTGTCCCTCACTGGCTGGAATCCAGGTTTAGTACTAAGCATAAAAAATAATAATAATTAAAAAAGAGAACAATGGAGATATATATAGATCCTGTTGGGAAAAAGAGTCCAGCACACTGTCCATCCCAGCCCTTTGATGCAACGCCCACAATGCAGTTTCCTTTGACTTTCTCAGGGATTCCCAGATATTCATGGTAACTTATGCAAGCAAAGCAGACACCACCTGACTAACATTTGGCTAACCCTTTGCAATCTCTTTCCCAATGCAAGCTACAGGAAAAAAAAAAAAAGCTTAGCTCTATAACTTAGGGTCTCACAGTGTGCACACTGAACAGTACTGGAAACAACTGAAGTATTGATGTTGGTACCAGAGGTAAGTCAGACCCCTGGTTGCAGGGCATTACAGTGCACTCCAAGCAACAGTGCCCGAAGCTAATTTGGCAAGTCCAAGATCCTCTGCTAAGTCTGGAATTCCTGTTAATAGCTCCTTCAAAATACCGTTAATCATTGACTTTGGATAACTATTTATTATTTTGATTAATAGCTTAGTAATCCAACTCACTTTCAAAGCCTCCATCAAGGTTTTATTAGTTAAACTGATCACTAAGGCCAGGTCTGTAATACTAGCATTTCTATATAGACCTGATATTTAATTATTTAAAAGGAGAAGGGCATAGTGCTTGCACTAAGCTTCTTTATTAAAATTCTGAAGGCTTGGCAGTGAGGCAGGGTTTGCTCCCATCCATGCTTAGTGCTTTATGTTTTTCTCAAATGGCTCCTTTTCTGAGGGCTCTTTCGCTTTTAAAGACAATCTGTTACTGCTGAAACTTTTTCTTTCAGAAAGCAGAGTCTGTGTAATACGTTATTTTGAAGCCCATTTTGTAATTGGGCATATATTATTGGCATTTTAAGTAATGGAAATGCACATTCCTTTTCATTGTGTGCTTATAAATGCCAAATCCAGAGTAATGTAGTTTCATAGAATAGTAATGTAGAATCATAGAATATCCCAAGTTGGAAGGGACCCACAAGGATCATCTAGTCTAACTTCTGGCAACACACAGGACCACCTGAAAATCAGACCATATGTCTAAGAGTGTTGTCCAAATGCTTCTTGAACTCCAGCAGGCTCAGTGCCATGATGACTTCCCTGGAGAGCCTCTTCCAGTGCCTGACCACCTTCTCGGTGAAGAATCTTTATACATAAGTAAAGTTATACATAAAAATTGTATTAAGTAACTTGACTTACTGGTTAAAGAAAAAAAAAAAGAGAGAAAAGTTCAGTTTGTCATTCAGACACTCAAATGTGCACGAAAGTGTAGCCAGGAAAATTAGACTGTATGGGACTATTTTTCCTGCCATAGCCACTAGTATATCGACTTTAAATACTGGCAGACCGCACATCTTAACAGGTAATCTACAGGTAATTTCATTTTTAAAAAAAAATTAAATTGTTTTACAAAATTTAAGCATAATTTGCATTTACTCAGCAGTTCTCATCCAAGAGGTTGCCATGACAATTTTGATATGCTGACATGAAGTAACCCAAAGTAAAGCTTGGCAATGCAGCTCAAGATTTTTGTTTGTCTTTTGTTTTTCAAAGTTGTAAAATGTTGGTTTTGGCCTCTTCTTTTGAATTTTTGCCTCATTAGTTAAATTGCTTTGTGCTAAAATAATAACATTTTTTTAACATGACAACATTTATGTTAACATGAGGTAATTGAAATACTTTTTTCATTTCAAAATTATATTTTTATATACAGGTCATTTAAAACACTTTAAAAATAAAAGCATTTTATATCATGTTAAAAGGTATATAATTCGGCTGCAAATTATTTTTATTTTTATTTTTATTTTTATTTTTATTTTTATTTTTATTTTGTTCACATGTGTATAAAAATTAATTCTAAGTATGTCCCAAATTTTCTTTTTGATTTAATGAGAAACTAAAAAAAATAATAAAAAAATTACTCTTGCCTGTCCCATCATAATTTCTTCTTTAATACACATTTTCTCTGTGGGCCTCTTTGGGATGAAATTTGCATTATAGGATTTAGTCCACAAAAAATTTGGGGTTTGAAGGCTGATAATATTTTTTGTTTTCTCTCTTTTTGTCATCAAACCATGTCACCATGAAGTTTCATCATTTAATCGAAAAATCTTGGGGTGGAGAGTTACAGTGAGGAGCTTGAATAGTATCCCACTTGGAAAGTGAAGGAATAACTATCACAAGGGCTTTAGCTTGAGTTCCAAACTGGCAAGCTATTTCAACGCACAACAGTCATTAAGGATTTGAAAAGTACCATGAGACCCATTAAAATGATTTGATACATAATTTGGTGAAATTTGAAAGCTTTTCTTGTTCAAAAGTTCTGGTTATTTCTCTATAGTATCTCTTTGACCTTAACCTTTGTAAGTAGGTATTATGTTCTTCTAATCAGAGTGTATGTGGATGTTGTTTTCATTTGTTTTTAACTTGAAGGTCTCCATTTAATATAAAACTATACCTTTAAAATTATCAGACTTTATTAATCCACTTAAAGGCTTAACCATCTGTAAAAATGTACTATGCAAATTGGACTTTTTCCCTTCTTCAGTCATCATAGCCAAGCAGATAAAGCTTGGGGAAATTTATGCATTCTGACCATCTCTAAATCGTTAGAGGCCAAACCAATTTAAATAGCAATCAGTGACCAAGAACACCCTTTGCTCTCTGAAGGTTTTTCCTTGCTATTCTAATTAATTCAAGTTTGTTACGTTCAGCTCTGCTGGATGCTCTGCAGACTGAATTCATTCTGACTTCTTTAATTTGCCTTTTTCTTCTGCCATTAGTTTGTTAGCTCTCAAGATGAGCACAGAGTGCTAACTCACCACTACATAGTATGAGCAGAAGCTGTTTCTTAAATTGCTAAAAAAGATAGGATGATCCTTTGACATTTGGGACAGAGTTTTTGCCTCTACTTTAATTGCTTTCCTGGCCTGTATCGTTATTCCTAAGTTTTCCTACTTCTGGAAGACTGGACTGATCCCATTTTATAAAGTATTTATAAGTCTTCCAAGCTCCTCCCCCCAAACAAACAAATAAACCGAACCAAACCAAAATGAAAAATAATTAAAAAAAAACCAAAAACTAAATGTAAAGAATTGTTATATGAATTTGTCACTGATTTCAGTGGAGTCAGAGTTTACCTCTCAGTTCTGTGGAGCCCATGAGATCTCTGGATGTAACCACAGTACAAGTGGGAAAATACTGCAAAAATTTTAAAGGGTTTCTGAAGTAACATCTCAGAGTGGGGCTGGAGTTACTCTCAAAAGTGGTAACAAATCCAGATCATCGAAAGACAGCATTTTCCTTAAGTTATTAATTGTCTACTGGTTTAGAAATTGTATAAGTTTGAAACCCATGGTAAAGTTTATTCTGCTGGAAATGTCAACACAGGTATTTAACTCTGGTGTTACTTTTACCATCAAACGTTTCATACCTTGTGCAAGATTTGGTCTATGAAGTCTTTACTGGGAATAGGTGGAAGAATCTACTACTAGTCAGATTTTTATTTTTGTGTCCCTCATGAGGTATGTGATGTTACAGCTTCTATATGCAAATGATGTATCTTCTATAGCAAGATGCCTATTCTTATGTCTTGAAGTGTGCTGAACTCATTACAGCTTTTGACTTGTTCCAGCCTTCAGATTAAAATGGTTCAGGTTAAATCATTTTAAACTGCACAAAGGGTCAAGAGACCATATCATTTCAATGAGGCCACAGTTCATTTGCTTTGGCTCAGGAGAGCTAGAGGGTGAAATAAATATTAATAGTCACATTTTGAAAGAAGGGTTGAAGCTTTGGTATTACAATGAAGCAAAACATTTCATACATGATGCAGCAAAACAGTCACTGTATTTTTACCAGTTTGAACGAGATAGAGAGGGAGAGAGAATGAACAAAAATATAATTAAAAATGCACCTGGTACATTTTTTTTTAACTTTTCATTATGGAGAGAAGCAATATTTGCTTTTTGCTTCATGGAGTTGAAATCAGTCCATTAAGAGGGTGGGAGAAAAGATTAATAGGTAAATTCAGCATTCTGACTCCTTCATGTAGTTAATGTGCTTAATCTTACCTAGGTGATGAGCTGCATTTACACTGACAATGAGTGCAGAGAGAGAAAGAGAGGTTAAATATGTGGTTAGGGGAACAAAGTTAATGAAAGCATATTACATGATTTTACAAAAAACATATATTACTGTTCATTTAGATTAGTCCTTGGGACAATTACATCCCTGGTGTAATCTCATTAAGCTAATGAGATCACATCAGGGATGAATTTGGCTCTTGTATTTGAAGTTTTAAAATGGTGATGTTATCGTAATTTTATTCTTTGCTTAGAATGTGAATGAGCTTTGGAAGCCTGAGAAAAAAGTATTTTTAAGGATGACGGAGACCAGTGCAATAGGGAGGATGCAGAGTAGAATACTGAGCTAGTTCCTTTTTAATTCTCTTTGTCCTTGTCCAGACCATTATTTAGTTTGTGTATTAACTTTGCACTTCTGTATGTGGAGAAACTACTGTCACCTGAAATCCAGAGTCTTGAAGATGTAAGGCACCTACCTCTCCATAAAAAGTGCCCAGCTTCACCTTTAGGCATGACAGATACCCTCTAAGTCATATTCATCTGCATTGATTAGCCTGAATACATAGTCAATGCTTGAGTGTTTAAGTGTGTACAGCTTCGATGGTGTCTCAGAAAGCCACTGAGCATCTGACAGTAGGTTTCCTAACTGAAGCAAAAAATCCCTAACTTCCAAAACACAGCTTCTCAAACAAAACATTTTTCTGTTTCTGTCCCCTGTGATCTTGGTCTTTTAGGTGTGTTCAGACTGCACATAAAACATACATAACATAGTCTTCTGTTCTTTTTTGCTTTATGTGCTTGAAAATAGCATGCCCAAGTTGACTGTGTGAAGCTTCATCCATGTCCTTTCTTTTGATGACAGGACTTCAACTTTGTGAGAACTCCAGCCGTCAAACTGTTGGGGTACCTGGAGTTTTAATTCATGTAAATGATGAGATAGTCATTGGCTTGGAATTTGTACCAGCAAGTGTGCATGTCTTCAACACAGGCACAGCAACTGTTTCCTTCTGTGGCACGGTGAGCGAAATGGAGTTTTTCTGATTGGGAGAATGGTACAAACTAGTAACATATTATTCAGTAACTAATTGCTAAGGGTAATCTCTTGTAAAGTGAGTTCAGATTGCTGCCTCCATGAAGCTGAAAGAAAGATCATTTAGATTCAAGTCTCTCACAGCACAGGTGAATGACTCAAGAAAACATCTGCTTCATGCTTTCTCTGATTTTTTATGTTATTTTATTGGACATTGGGAGAACTAGACGTAAATGTTCTTAGAGTAAATTTATACCTGACAATCTGTGTCATAGCAAAGAAATATAGGCCTGGTGCTTCACATGGTTCATGTCAGTGTGACAGGGGTGTAAGCACTGACTGAATATTATTCTTTTTTAAGTTGTGCTCAATCCTGCTTAGCTAGTTTTTGAGATATTTGACTATCCCCATCATTAAGAGTTAAAGCAACAGATAAAAAAAACCCACACAACACATAGCTGTAGTGTAGCAATTCTCCAATTATTCCTGTTTGCCAGAACCAACAAGCAATCCAGAAGCTTTGAGTTATGCCAGCAAATCAAATCTGCCATATTTCATTGGAGTTAGCTCAGTAAGATTCCATATAAAATAAATTACACTTCTATGAAAGTTATCCTAAAACCTACATAGCAATAATGCTTCAGCATTTTAGAATTGCCCTATATTGCTCTAATTTCTTAATAAATCTGAGAATAGTTAAAAAATCCCTGTAGACTTTTTTTTTCTGATATTTTCCCTTAAATATTACAGGAATTTTCCAGCTGAGATATAATAGCATTATTTCCTTCCAGCCTACCTTCTTGTTCTACTCCAGCAGATTCACAATGAACATGTTCTCAGAATGCACACCCAGCTGCACTTTCCTTTTATTACTTATGACAAACTTCAGAGTGCACAGGAGACATTTTTTTTCTCAGACCTTATTCTTTATTTGTCATGACAGTGACACAATGCTTAAGATCTTAATGATCTTATACAATTTTATTTTTGCTCTCAATAATAGTTCAGACACATATATAATCCCCTTTCTCCTTGCTTCCATCATTAATGTGTTTTTAAATTTTTAAACAAGATGTGTAAACATGTCATTTTTCTAATAATTTTGCATGTTTTACCTAGTGTTATTATTATGTGATGTTCATTCCTGTTTCAGCCTACTGCCTCTTTGCTATGGTAGTGAAGGATGTAAGGTTTTATAATCTCATTCTTCTGTTCAGCTGCATTTTGATCTTAAGCAAAGTTGGCTAGCCTTTGGAATGTATATTATTTTGGAAATTCTGAGATTAAATATCTTATATTTAATTTTAAAACCGACTGAAAATGTGACCAAATAATGGCATATTGATGGATGTATTCTGTTTACAGAGCACTGAAATTTTGTACTTTGATTCAGACCTGCATTTTTTTTCCCACTTTTGATTCAAAAATGACTAAAAATGAAATACAGCTTTGACACTGTCAACATTTGCTATCAAAATGTTTCAAACAAAACAGTCCCTGAGTCAGGATATTTCCTCATGCGTCCTTCCTGTAAGCAAAGCAACGGTTTTCAACATAAGAACGTTATTGTTGGAAACTTCTCACTCCACAGCAAAGCTGACAACAATTTAAGGTGTAGAATTCTACTGGAATTAAAAAGGAGCCTAATCCCTTCTGGTTGCACCTTGGTCCCAGGGAAGACCTGGGGGAAAGAGGAAGGAAACCCTCCTGTTGTGCTGCAAGAAGGCTCCTGCCCAAGGACAATTCTTCCTGAGACCAGAGTGCAGTCTTGCCTGCTCTTCTCTCCTGGTCACAGTATCAGGTTTAAGGTTCTTAAGTAAACCAAACAAACAGGGAAAGAGGTAAAAGGGCATTCTTGGTGCTCAAATGGTGATGAAAAGGGGAAGAACATGCTATTGCAAGCCCGAGGGAGATATATAACTACCCAAAGGTGGAGGTAAACAAAAAGGGTGAGTGAAATTTGTGTCACTCACAGGTTGTGTTTGAAATGCACTTCTCCTGTTTTTTTTCCTGCAACATAATAGGGTGGGAGGTGAGGGTGGGAGTTCAGAGAGCAGAAACATTTTATTTTGTGCTACTGCATTCAGGAGCCTTTGTGGGTTTTGTTTCTTAGTGTGATAGATGGTTCATTTTGAATGATTCACCATCTATGAGCCTCCCAGCGTAGATGAATGAACTCCGCTGTTATACCAAACACATCATTTTTATATCTTCTTTCTGGATGGTTACAGTTATTAACAGCAGCATTTAAAATTCACTTTTTTTCTTTGAAGGAAGCCCTGGCTATAAGAAAGAACAAATTACAAGTACTATGTGTAATGCAGTAGTGTTAAAGCTGCTGTCAGCATCCCAACGTGGCCATATGTCTGACATAAAGTAAACAAAAGAAAGTGTTGAGGATTGAAGCACAGTCTGATGATAAGTAGGCCTTTTAAACAGTAAGCCTCTCAAGTGAGCAATATACATTCTGGTCTGTTTTTCTTACTTTGTGCTGCTTTAAATCAAAGTCCATGGGTCTGCTATTGCTGGGAGGTTGGACGTGTTGTCTGCAAATAAATAGGCCCTCTGCCAAGTAACTAGAGCTCACTCTTGGTAAAGGAAGAACATTGTTCACTAAAATAGTTTGTCTTTTGATGCCAAAGGAAATCAAATTGTAATCAAGGGCTGAGAACGGACTGAAGTCATAAAAGCTGGCTTGCCTCAGACTTTGGCAGCCTCGCTTGTTCCCAGGCATATTAAATATAATTTACGTTTGCAGAGGGGAGAGGCTTTATTGCACTGGAAATTTGTTTTAAATAACACTTAAGTGAAACACTGTTGGGGGTAGCCAGGGATACATTTCTGCTGTCATTCATGCTGGTGAAAATCCAGAATATGTTCATGGACTTTAACAGATTAATTCTGAATTTTTATCTGTGTAAATGGATATTTATGGTCAATGTTGATTAAAACAATCACATTTCCTGGGTCATCCATTCCAAGTGGAAATTTCCAGATGAAAGGCATGCCTCAATTACAGAAGGTGTCAATATGTTTTTCTTCCATTTTAATCAGATTAACTATAAATGATCATCTTTGGGTGAAAAATCCTGAACATTTTATGAAATGAGCTAAATCAATTCTGTCCTTGATCTGCATTGTGTGAGGTGGAATCAATTTTACTGACAATTTCTGTGTACAAAGTTGAAGTTTAAAATATATACTTCGAGTTTTCAGAAAATGAGCTTAATAACACTTCACAATTATTATTTTCTGATTGTTACTTTCTCAATATATGTATATATTTAGAATGGCAAAACTTTTTTTTTTTTTTAACCATAGAATTAGAAAATAACTTTAAAATAACTTCTTCCAACAAGTGATAATTCTACTTTTCAGCATCTTGCTCTTAAGGAGCCAGCTGAGAGAAAATATTGTTTTAATTCTTTACACACTTTTGGATAAGATATTTTTCTTCTAACCTGACACCATGATGTAGGTTACATCTGAAACTTGCTTTACACATTTGCACTGAGTCAAAGCAATGCAATCTGTCGACAAAAAAAAAAAAAAAAAATCTTCCATGAATATCTACTTTAAGATCACATTAACTCCTTTATTTTGCAGCTATGTCACATTGCATGTAGCATTTGTCAGCAAGTTCATTATAATTCCTATTGTGTAAGGGGAAATTTGATCTTAGGGAGAATCATAAGGGATAATTAAAATACTAAAGAAATGTTTGGATATCTGTTGTCTTTAAAAAGGATTTTTTTTTTTTTTTGGTCTCAATTTTTCTGTTGGAAATAATATTGAAACAGCACACTTCCACCTTAAGACAATGATATTGGGATTGTTTTGCACTGCTCACCGCTCTGACATTTGAAGCAATTTAATTCTGTCACAAGATTAGGACAGAGTTTAGACCTTGCTAACTAATTTGGAGGTCTAACACAAGCGTTTAAGAACCTTAAGAATATACTTTCTGTTTCTCAGTGCTTCAGGGACCAAAATGGGTAGGCATCTGCCTGAGATATTTCTTAAAGCCCTGCCCTTGTCTGTGCATGTATTTACCTAAGTCTTGATGACACCTAACATCTAAATGACTAGTTTAATGCCTAAACTCTTGTCACCTCAGAGTAACCTGTGGCCTCATGACTAAGACTGGAGACTCCTTTGAAATGATGTGTTGTTCATGTACTGCTAATTCTAATTTCAGTTGACTCAGGGTGGTGGGTCTTAATAAGAGGTGAGGTGCCTGGAAGATATGACCTGCATTTCTCCACATTGCCTGAGTCCTTGTGTGAGTCTAGCCGAAGGCTAGATGAATCGTTTCCTGGAGCTAAAACCCTCCTTTTTTTTTTTTTTTCCCTCTAGGAGAGTTTAAATGCATTATTTCCTGAACAAAATTATTTAAATTGCACTATTAATATTCAATAATTTTAAGGCAAAAAGCATGATATTGCCACACACAAAACCATCAAGTTTTGTTATGACAAAAAATAAACAAATGTCAAAAATTCCAAAAGTTCCCCAAATACCCTAATTTATAATATCAATAGCTATTCTGAGGGGAAAATGACAGGGTAAAACTTTTTGACACCACAGCATAAAATACCAAGAGTATTAGTTGTAACTTATGGCTGCCCTTTTTTCCCAGCTGTAATATACATTTGTAAGATATATGGTGAGGGCTAAGAAACTACAAAAGACAGAAGAGTGACTGACGAGGTAAATGCTGTGGCTCTCAGACGTGAACTAAACATCCTGGCACCTATGACAGCCACAGGCATTCAGGGGATTTGACAAATAGGTAGTCACTTTAAAATAGTCCATGTCAATGAATAATACCATATGATCATAGAGCATGAGCTTTTGAGGCTAATAAAAGCAGGGCACTGCTAAAAATACAGACTGGGAACACATTCCAAAAAGTAACTGAAGAGACCTCAGGACATATGTTCCCTTAAGTGCATGCAGGGATTAAGCTGCTATGTGAGCTTGCATACTGTGGTTCCTGTGAAGATCCAGAGCTCAGATATGCTCTGAAGTCAGGGAGATGCTTTGAGACATCCCCACACACTCAGAAGAAATCCACACAAAGAGCCTTTCACAAGGTGACTTCAGGATCCAAGCCTGTCTTCAGTATTCCCTTCTCCAGCTCCACACAATCCTGTAAATCCTGTATTACACTTTTCAAGTGCTCTCAAACTTTCTGTTGCTTTTCTTCTCCTCTTTCAGACAAACAATGCAATACAGTGTATTCAGATGTTAATAGGACTGTCTGTGTATTTCTTAAAATAGGAACAAACAGACAGCTAGAAAAGTTTTTACTTTTATATATAGATAGGCATATGGAGATATTTATACCTTTGTTATGTTTTTTCCTTCCTTTTGTATTGTCTTGTAAACATGTTATGATCATGATCCTTCATTTCTGAAAACAATAGGAGCTGGATGCCGACTTCAGTGGAAGCAAATGAAAGACCCATCTCTCTATTGTTGCAGTTTTCTTCAAACAAAAAATAAAAAAAAAGAAAAACAACAAACAAACAAAAGTTAAAGCATTCCAAAACATTCTTTGAAATACATATGCATGTTAAAAAAAAAAAAAGGAGCAAGGAGCATTAAAAAAAAAGGGCATATTTCAATGTCCAAACTGTAACTGCTATTCCATACACTCACAGTCAGGGCAAAGCCAGGAAGCAGGGAAGCAGATATAAAAGAAAACCCATCTGAGTGTGGAAACAGAAAGATGTGTGAGAGATTCAAAGCTTGTAACCTGACTCTACCCCCACCTCACCATTATCTTGTCTGTAGATGCTCCTTGGCAAATCAGCTGGCACTATCCTGCTGTGTGTTTGGGCACTGAATGGCTCACAGGTTTTCTGAAGTAGGAAATTGGTCCTCATGCTACAGAGACTGGGCAAACTATTTCTGTCAGTTTACACTCTTTTTTTTTTTTTTTTTTGTGTTCTCTCAAGAGACCCAAAACCAGTCAGTTCGAAGCTAAGAACTGTTCAAATTGTCATTCACTTTTAGAGGAGACATGAAAATGAATGTGTGCCAGAATTTTGGTTGATGAATTTAACTCATTTTGACAAAGAGATCCTCCCCCTAAACTTCTTCAACATGCTCAGACTTGGTAATATGGGAAAAACACAGCTGATGGGGGTAGAATTATTAGTCTATCATCTTAACTATGGACTTTTGAAAATATATGCTTGTTCACAGGAAAGGGATTCTCTCACATGAGATTTTGTCTCAGAAAATGTACAAAAGTCTGTTATAACAGAACAGTATATAAACAATAATGTTTTAAGATGTGTAATATGCATATTAATTATACAATATTGTTAAATCATCATTCTGAAGTAAAGAAAATAATTTTCAACAGACAAGCAATCAGGTGACAGAAAGAGATGGTTGCTATAGTGATGTCTAATTAAAACCATCTGAAACTAGTGTACAGGTATACATCTGTGTGGATGCACATATATCTATGTTGCAACTAAAACCATATTCCTCTTTATATAAACACCAAGTATAATTTCATATAATTCTACCTAATTAAAATACCATTCAGACTAAACAATTTTCTGTTAACTCTGCTACAGCAGCAAACACTTTTTTTTTTCTATGTTTTTCAGAGCCGAGATTGTGCAAAATTAAACATGCCAAATCAGCTGCATTGCAAATGCCCAGTTTGTATGACCTGTAGAGGCCAAAAACACACAAACTTTGGTTTCATCTGGTGAAAATCCAATGCAATGAAACAGTAAAAAAGAGCAGCCTTGCTATGATGGGACAAAGAAAACAGTGAGCTTGCTATTACAGTCCCACCATACAAATAACTGAATGATTTCAGCCAAAATAATTTAAACAAACAACCCAAGATCAAACCTCTCACTCCGGAACAGGTATTTATTACAAGGAATGTCAGAAACATGTCAGATAAAGCATAGAAAAACAAGGGATTTTTTTGGAATGCTTTCACAAGCAGATATATCTGTTAACTTTAATGAATTATAATACCATCTATTCATTTCTTTTTTGTTTGTTCAATTTTGATGCTCCTACAACAACCCCCCCAAATTCACAATACAAGTAGCTTTAAAAATTATATTGCATTTATCTAAGCATTTTGCCTGTATATTTGCACTTTTTAAACAGTACCATTTGCTTGCTAAATTCCTTAACTGCTATGAGTGTGACAATTAAAAAAAAAAAGACTCTATGACAAAATGATCCACTTTTCCATTAAAAATGAAAAAAAAGAAAAAGATTTTTAGTAACCTCTAATAATGAAGTCTCAGTGACACAAATATTAATGAACAATGAATGATATAATTTTTATAATGAGTGAAACTATTGAAGAATACTTATAGATATTTTTGCATTTTTCTACAATCATATCAACTCTTCAATACTTTCTTACTTCATAGATAAGATTTATAATTTGTCCTGTACTTTGCAGTTCCAAAAGAAGACACAAGGCAAAACAAGCTCAAAATTCAAAGAAAAGAGAAAGCATGTTTTCTTTACTGTATCAAGAAAGGATGAATAACTGTTGTGTACCTAATATGCAGACATCTTAGTATAACAAGATACAGCTTAACTCCTAGAGTCCTTGCTATTTAATCCATTTAGTTCTGCCCAGGGATCACATGAATTTATGGAAACCCCCTGCTACCCTCTTTGTTGACTTCCATCCCTGCTGGGAGATCCCCATCTGCTGGGAAGTGAAACTCTGTCCTGAACTTTACCTCATTTCACAGAGTGCCACATGTAAATCCAACTTCTTCATTTATTACTTTGACAGAGCAGATGGCAATGGGCTTTTAAAACACTGTAATGTTGCTTAAAACCAGCTATATTTGTAAGATATAATAGTTTTAGCTGCTTGGATTCTAGTGTCTGATTTTTAGGAAAAGACTCTGACACAGGCAATTAAATTTTTGAGCCATCAGTACTTAGTGATGCATCATAATTTAGCTGTTTTCAGAAAATCATATTGTGACCAAATAATCATTCATTAAGACAGAAAATACTTTTTTTAATGGAAATTTGAGACTCATGTTTGGTGGCTGATATGAGTGACTAGTTTTCTAATAGCCTTAATCACTGGAGTATTTCTTTACTTGTTCATTTAAGCTCATTAATGAAAACGTATGATGTTAAGCCTAATATCTGCTAACCCTTGATGACTGTTTTGACTTCCAGCATTGTCCTATCAATAACTGTGAATGATATGCACTGAAAATCAAAGAGTGTTATTTCACTGTGATTAAAGAGAACAGGTTTACCCAAGACTTCCTTTTTATCCAGTAAGACCACAGAGAAATTCTTTGTTAGCTTGAGTCAGATGTAATATACTTCAAAATGTCTCATCCTTAGACATGTTACCCTAAATGCATAATGCAGTTTTAAAGTATAACCTGAAAATTCAAATTCAGCCAGTAAGTTTGCTTATGGAAGGCACATAATGGGATAGGGAACATCATGCACAATCACAGCATCCTGGGTTTGAAGACCACAAACACTGTAAACTGCTTGTCCTCAAGATCCAGTCTAATGGCTTCTTTGTTTGTATGTTTGTTTATATTCAGTGATGTCCAAAAGGAGTTTTAGCCCTGAAGAAGGAAAGCAAACCTTCCATTGCCAGTGCTGACTGTGCTTTTACAAATTGAAGTATCAGCTAATATGATGCTCAGTAAAATTCAAAGAGCTTGTGTTTAACTGATATAACTGGGATCTTTGCTTATGTTCATCTTGACCATGAACCTTCTGATCATATTATAAGTATTATGGCCAAAGGGCACTGGTTCTTGGCATGGCACTTTGGTGCTCTGTCATGCAATCATGTCATCCTGTATGGCGGCTTCAGGGTGAGACCTCATATGAAGTAGACAATCTGTGTTCGCTGGTTAAGCAAATACCTCTAATATGCATTTTCATAGTTTAAATCAGGCATTTTAAGGTATTTCAAGCCTATGCATATGCATACACTAATGGCAGATACTGTGTTTCATAATATGTCTTTGCCTCTCTGATGATAAATAACACCATGTGTAGAAACAGGGACATCTGTCCCCAAAGGGCTTTTATTATGAACTGTGCAGGTTTCCTCTGTAACTTTACAGGTAAAAATTATATGACACCATACCCTCATTTCATTGATCGTACGGATAACATTATACCAATAGGGTTTTATCTCTCAGTGTAATTTCTTGTATTATGCATTGTATTATATTTTCAATTTTAGTGCATATATTAGAACTTAAGATTTAACCTCAGGCTGATTTTCCTACATTGTTTTCAGATAATTTTTAAGATTCTTGAATTAGAAATTAAAACCTAAGGACCAACTCCTGCATGAAAACCATAGCAAGATAATCCTGTTGGCAAATTCCTTTTGCAAAAATTTCTTGCAATATGACATGCAGAAAAGTGATGCACTCTCCCTGCAGAATGAAATCCAGAGAGCCTCTGTTCTTATCTAATAAATTCCCAAAGGAAAATGTAATGAAGATCCTAATCTGACTTGGCTGTTCCTACTTTGACTATAACCTCAACAACACACCTCACCCTTACCAATGATGAAATGGCACCAGCAATGTTCTCCAGTCCTACTGTTGCTGACCTACAGAGGTGATAGGAAATCAGCGGATAATTAGTGAGCATGTATAACATGATCCTGTGGAGAGGCAGCTGAGTCCTGTTGGTGCAAGGTGTGTTGATTTCCACACGTGTATGGTCTAACGCTCGGTCTAACCCTGGGTGTTTTATGACATGACAAAAGTTTTATTGACTTTTATTTTTTTTTTATTTGAGAGCCTACAATTAAATTTTAGTAGGGGAAAGGTTATTACCGAGCATGAAGAAAAATGTTAGAATCAGGATGTTAATATTACTATTTTAAGACGTCTATGATTAGAATAGTATTTTTCTTTGTAATTTAAACTTAAAACAAATGTAAAAAATGCAGTTTATGCTATCTTAGTACAGACAGAAAGGTAATTACTAATTAAATTTAATACCACACAGAATTTAAAGAAAAAGAAAAAGAAAAAAACAACAACAACAAAAAAAAAACAATGTGATTGCACAAGGTTTTAAAAAAATCCCCACAAATGTAAACTGGTCACTTCCTTTTTTTCAATAGTTGTGTGCAGGCAGTTTATGGTATTTCGGTAATTATGACCTTTTTTTAACTACATGGCTATATGCCAATAAAATGAGAAGTTCAAACAAGCAAAGTGATCATTCTGTGCATAGCTAGTTAAAATTCATGGCTCACAGGGAACAGATTGCCATAGGAAAACCCTCAGCCTGTCCATCTACTGGTACCATACCACCAGCAGAGCTCCTTTTATTCAAGCTTCTCCCTGTAGTTGCCTCTAATTCTTTTGCAAATCTTCCTTTCCCGTCACAAATTTATAGCCCATTGACTACTTTCTGTGGGTGGCTGGAAACATCTGGGTAGCAATCCTCCAGTGTATGTCCTGCACCCTGCTTGGAAACAATGGCAATAAAGGCCAAGAAGAGCACAGCAGTGCCCAAATGCAAAACCAGGAAAGAAGAATGGAGCTGTTTAACATGTATATTCATTACTCACACTCAATTAAGGGTGAGTGAAGGTGGAGGAGCTCAAGGCCCTACTTTGTCAGCCTCAGAAAAAAAGTTCTTGTGATTGTTACATCATGTTTCATTAGACTAATTCAGTTTAGGCAATGCTAGTTTTGTCCTTGATGTCAGCCCTATCACTATCAGCTGCCACTTTTACAGGAAGTTTTGCAGTAGACTTGTCTAAGCTAAAGCCGAGCTAGTTGAGCTCACATATCCCAGGGCCTTCACAATGACAGAGGGAAATGTCTTGAAAGAGTACATAGAATTCATTTACAGGAATCTTAACTTTAAATTAGTGTAATGGATTTTAATAGCAGAGGACAACTTTTCCCCAGAGCTTTAAAAGCATTAGATAGATGAGATAAAATTCTCTAATGAACTCTAAACTTAAATATTTTGAACTAAATGTCTATGCATTTAGAGATCTATCTGAAAATCTATTTCTTTTAATAGAGACTATTTTTAGGATAACCAGGCAACGTGAGAGAAGAAAGGGTGGAAGAAAACTTTTCCTGATTTTTCTTCATAGCATAATTATACTAGGAGATTAAATTAGGAGGTTTAGACATGTAATAAATAGTCTCCTCCCTCCCTTCCCCTTTCCTCCTTACTGATATATGCACATCTGACAGTGTTTAGTGAAAGGCGGAGGAAGAGATAGCATACTCTTCCTTTGAATTTGTTCTTCAGTGTGTAACAGTGCTCTTAAATGACAAAAGCTAAGTCAGTTGCTCAGTTACCTTTACTGAGATCTGTCAGACCAGACGGTTACTTGTTTAGCTCTCTTCTTGTTGGACCAACCAAGTACTGAATATTATGTTCATCACTGGGAACTGAATGCAGGAGGCATCACAACTTACAGATCCTCATAAATTCTGGGCAAAATTTTGCTCCAGTCTAGACTGAACGTCCCATTTTAGTATCTCAGAATTAGGTACTTAAATTCCATAAATTATGTTGTTTTTCTTGTCATTATGTTCTATTATACAGCTGTACCATTAATTTTTGCAACTATGGGCAAAGATAAAAAGGAAAAGCAAAAAGCAGCACCTCCCACTGTAACCCAGACTGTATCATCTTTTGCTGAACTTACTTCCCAACTTAATATCACATCTGCATCAAGTAACCTGCTTCGTCCTGTTGTTCTGGGACAACAGATCTGTGATCTCAAAGGATGTGCTTCAAATCCACCCACGTGGCCAAGCAGCTGTAAGATGACATGCCAGTCTATTGTTACCTGCAGAACAGTAAAAATGCCAGGCAATGAGGCCAATTGAAAATTGGTATTGATGGGACACAAACCTGTGCGATAACAGATGAACACGACTGGCCTGTTAAGCTCTAACTGTGTTTCTTCAGCGTGTGCTGAAGAACAATGATGGCTATCAGTTTGTTTTTACAGAGAGAGGACTACTGGCAGGTGCTGTAAGTCTCTCCAGAGAGCTTTGGTACAAAAATGATTAACTGCCTGAGTCAGGACTTGGAGCACATACACAATGACTCTGTGTGATAGTAGAAAAGACAGTGTATGTAATATTAGGTGGGATGGGAAACTGCTTGCATATCAGGTAACAGATACCTAGAGCAAATCATTAACATTCAGTCCACAGTACAGGAAAATGTTTCTTTGGGAAAGAATATTTGGTTTGCAGTTCTTGGTTTGCAGTTCTTAAAATAGAAAAACTTGCTAAATTTATGGAGAATTCTTTTTGTCTGTCTCTAAAGAAAGTGTACATATACAACTGCTAAGCCATGCATTACTTATTAGAGAAGGGGATGAGACTATCATTGAAGAAAACATAATTCGTATTTCAAAACATGATAGAAATTCTGACTTTAGAAAATACTTCTTGTGGAAATATACTTTCATACTTCGATATTCTTATTATTTTTCAAAAACAAATGTCAAGTATTTAAACTAGAATAATAAAAATCTTTTTTTTTTTTTTTTTGCCAAAACAACCCTTGTAAAAACATACTAGCCACATATTACATTATATTTTTAGTTTACTTAAATTTTAGTATATTTTTAACTATATTTATTAACTAATAAAATATTTTTCAATGAAATTAATTTGTTTAACAACATCTATGACTTACATATGAATGGATTCATGTCTGAGGAGAAAGCAAAGGTGTGTATTTTAGTCACTTATTGAAATCCTTCAATAAATTCCTGCAGGCTACATATGCCATTGATTGGCATCTGTATACACTTAAAACAAAAGGAAAAGAATTCCCACTGGCACAACCCCTGGGGACTGGGGAATTTCTTTCTTTTATCTATTGTGGGTGTAAACACTTCATCTCACCCTTCCAAACCAAAGCTTTTGCTCCTGAAATTAGATATACTTCGCGCTTCTTGTCACATCCCAGCTCTCTGTGCAGAGAGGTCCTCTAAGGAGCTTCTGCTTATCTTGTTTTACTTTGAAACCTGTTCAAAGGAAAGAAGAAAGTTCCCACTTAGCCTAGTTAGCCTGAGACTAGATCATTTGGTTTGCTTATGGAAAGGCCTCCCTTTAAAGATAAGAGGCCTTAGAATGTATCAGATAATTTGAGCTAAACTTTTGGGTTGTATGTCTTACTGTTGGTTTAAGTACTTCCGCAGCTGTCCGCTCTAGCATGTGAGCACATCACATCACATTACAGCATCCCAGTGAGATAAGAAAATGTCTTTATTTTTTGCCTGGGGAGCTGAATCACAGGGTAGGTGAAGAATCTCGCATGAAGTTAAATGGAAACTGTGGGAAGCTCTGTGGTTGATCCAAGGTACTCAGACTAGATCTCATGCCCCAGAGCAATGCCATGTCCACAAAAGCAACTTTTCTTCTAATTTTGTCATCTGTGATAACAGCTAGAAAATGCTTTTTGTTGTGAATCTTGTCCAAATCACGCACAGAGCTGAACTGGTGGCAGTGCTGCTTAAGTAGATGTACAGCATTTTAAGATGCTATTCACACCATGCACAGATACATTTTTGTAGGATGTTGAGTGCTGTGCATTCTTTCCTGATATAAATAAACATTAAGGACTTAGCCATATAAACAGATTTTTGTGGCTTCCATGGCAAAATAAATGAATGTGTTCAAATGCACTTTAAAGTTCAGAGAAAATAATTATGTGAACTTGTTTTTGTCAGATTTTTAGGATAAGAATACATAATGATTTACTATGATTCAGCTGATTCATCTATTCCAAATTGCAATATGAAGACCATTTTTATCCCCAAATTTGCACTGTTATAATACAGACATTCTGTGACCAAAGTGAAACCATGTCCTTCAATGGTGATCCTCCTCTGCCCTCAAAAGTGTGCATTAACTTGATTCTGGATTAACTTTTCCTGTATGTTTAGCAAGAGGTAGTTAGAAATAGGATTGATTCTTCAATGGTGCATTTTTTTTCCCCAGTTTAAGTAGGACTTAGGTATCATCTAAGTCAATTTATGAAACCAGTTAAGGAAACGTATCTGAAACAAGTTATTTTGTCTTCTTGTGTGCTCTATCTACCAGTAACAATGAAAAAGGGAATGACGGCACTTGGACTGAGGTGGATTAGACAGCACAGCATCATCTGGTGCAGAAACTCATCCCTGTGTAGTGTTTGCCTCACAGTCACTGTCTCTGTTGTCTGTGTGCGTGACATGAGGAAGGGAAAGGTGCATCTTCCAGGCTGCAGCTATAGCAGTTACTAATGTCTCTGGTACTCAGTGATTGCTTGTGACAGCTGCTGCTATCTGTGCATGTAACAATTTTCACTGAAAGTCTGTATGGTGGAATACAGAAAGTGCTACCAAAAAGTCCAGACATCCCCACGAAAGTGTCATGACATTAGAGGAGAGACTTAGAAGCAAAATTAAGTATTGGCATATTTCTGTTCCAGGTTAAGTAAGAGTTTGAAATCTCCACCATCAATACTAGTTGTGCAAGTTGATAGGAATAGTAATAAGTATAGAGATACTAGCTGAAGTATGCTTATATTTTGATATTTATGTACATACACACTTGTATGTATCTCTATAAATATATATGTGTAACTGAACATTTTTTTTTCTTAGACTGTTCTTCCACTCTTAGAAGGATAGATGTCAAATTGATAGAAAATCACATTCTGCTAGACTGCCTTTGGAATCTCACTTATTCAGGTAGTTAGATAAAAGTTGTTTTAAATGTAAGTGAAGTATCATACACCATCGTCTTTCTTCTATTACTTTTTTTTTTTTTTTTTTCTGTCATAAGCACCTTGTTTTGTGCTACTAGATGTTTCACTTGTTTTAATATTCAACTTTTGGCGATCATGAGCTCTTAAGCCAACAACGACAAGAACATTGTAAATTTTTATTCAATGAAAGATTTCTTTGCAATTTTATTTGCCTAATATTAGACACTGGACTGAGTAGTGAAGTTGTATTTTTTCTATCCTTGCCTGACTGCCTGGCAAATGTGTTGGTTTTAGGATTTCAGTGCCCAGTGTCTCCTGTCTCTTTCGTAATGGCTCTTGTTCACTTCCATAATCTTTCTGGGATGGTTTAGATGACACAAACTAATTTTATTAACATGCTTCTTGGACTGGACTTGGACTTGGACTTGGACTAACCATAATCTTGTAAGCAATCCAGATACCGCACATGCAAAGCAGAAATGTTATGACTGTTGCCTCAATGAGCTTTAACTTTTGATATTGCTATATTTTCCTTCATAGTATCACTCAGAGCCTTCAAAAGCGCTGCTGGCTTCAGAAGTTTGTAGTTGCATCATCATTTTTCATAATACAATGCTTCCCGGGTAAATGAACTTATCCAGTATAGATGATGAACACTTGTAACTGACTTAGTAAAATCAAATGCTTTGAGTACAGCAGTAAGATAATGCAATAGTTCTGTGCATCCTCAGGCCTCAGTTCTCAATTACAGTATATATATTTTTTTCAGGTTACATATTGACTCTGTTGGCTGCCAGATTTTTGGTAGTGTGTAGAAATTTATGGTGATGTTGGTGAACAGAGATGATTCTTATAATCTTTAAATAAGAGATATTTGTGTTAGGCTTCAAGTTTGTGGAACTACTCTTATGGCCTTTTTCCTCTACCTCCCTACAGTCAAAATAGATACTAGACTGTATTTTCTATTCTGGCATGATAAATTACACATGAAAATGTGATTAAAATATGTTAATTTTACATTAGTTAAGGATCTGATTCAGCAAATAAAGTAGAAAAGTTAATCTAGAGGTAATACCCAGAATGATATCACTCTGCAGAGATCTTTTCAACTGGATTTATTTAGCCTATTTTTTGCATGTAGACTTTGCATACAGATTCAAAATTCAGGGAAGCTGGAAGAGAGGAATCAGAAGGGAGGTTTACCTATCATAAAAACAAAATGCCGTAAGAATTCCTCCAGCTCAACCATTAGATACCAGAACCTGTCATGCAATAGTGATTTAGCATGGGAAATAAAAAGAAAGGTTGTGTGTGTAAATCAGGGTGTTAGCAGAGTTGTGACTCAACTTCAAAGACTTAACACTTCTTTTCCTCTATTTTACTTTTTTTCTGTGGCTTCTTTTCACAATGAAAACTGCCTTCATCTGTATGTAACTCAAGGTCTGCCTTCCTGGGTACTTAAAACACCTCTCATTATAGCAGGGGTTTTGACCTTTTGCTTTAGAGTTATTGTAACTATCAGAGTGCTGCTTGGGAATGTTATAGATGCTCTGCAGCAGTGGCCTGAGAAGTACTGAACTGCTTTCAGAGGGCAAGCTTCTTGTTGCTCTGAAACGACCAAGGGTCATGTGGTAGGGTAGCCATTAAAAAAAACAACCAACCAAAACCAACCAAACAAACAAAACCCCCACAAAACAAAACAAAAACAAACAAACAACAACAAAAAAAAAAACACTTAAAAACCAGCCCAAATAAATAGCATATTTTCATGTGGTCCCTGATACCCTACTGTCTTTGCCTTTGCAGATGGACTTGGCAGGATGCCTGAGTAATAATTACCAACAAGATTTTCTAACTTTTCTGAAGTTAAATGAGCCAACTACTGAAAGAAATTTGTTCACTTGTTGTAGAACAACACTAGAATATTAAAGTGGGTAATATCATAATAAACAAATATTTAATGATTTTTTATTTCTTTACCACTTAAACTTCAGTGACTTCAAGGTTAGCCTAGGGTTTTCCTCTAGTGGAAGAGGGAGGGACGTCTGAGGAAGACAGAAGGCCCGCTGGAGATGGATGAGTGTTTTCTGTCTTTTACCAGTGATTTTTAGCAAAGGACAAGCTAATGAGTGTGTAAGTATGCAACCATGACAACAGCGCAGGAAGAAAGAGCCTCATTACCCACAAAATTGCTGAAATTACTGTTCTCATAGGTTTCCACTGAAGAGTTTTCCGTAGACTGCTTTTCTGTTATTTGTTCAGACTGTGGACTTTTTATAACTTTTGTAAACTTTCCATCTCTCTAATAAATTCTTGCCCAAACAGCTATGCCCATCTCGAAATCCAAAAATGTGATTGCAAGATGTAAAAACATAACCAAGAAACAACCCTATGTGCTTGCTAAAGTTGGGTGTCAGCAGCATCTGCAAAACTTTCCCAGGACCCTACACCAACTTGGAATCCATGTTGATGTTGGTCCATATTTATTACTTGTCAATCTAACTTGTTTAGAACTGTTTCGGGTAAGCCTGCATGAACTGTGACATCATTTTTGAGTTCCAGTGTATACTATAATTTAAGTTTTGCCTGTTTACTTACCACTTCCTTTTGGTACGTATTTGGTGCTCAATACTGACTGTAGATACCAACATTTTAGAAAAAGCCCATGATTTGGGGGGCTATCTGCATATCTGAAGATATGTGTCCTTGCATACTAAAGGAACCAAAGCAATTTGGCCCGCGGGAATGGTGTTAAGCTGAGGCAGGGGAAGTTTAGGTTAGACATCAGGAAGAGGTTCTTCACCAAAAGGGTGCTCGCACACTGGAACAGGCTCCCCAGTGAAGTAGTCACTGCACCAAGCCTGTCTGAATTTAAGAAGAGATTGGACTGTGCACTTAGTCACATGGTCTAAACTTTTGGGCAGACCTGTAAAGTGCCAGGAGTTGGACTTGATGATCCTTATGGATCCCTTCCAGCTTGAGATATTCTATGATTCTATGAACTTTTCATTTGCTTTTGCAAGGTAGAGGAGAGTTATGGTTGATCTTTTATCTGTGCACTTTTGCATTCAGTTAAAACTTTTGCAAAGCAGTTGTTGTTTTAGTATGCCAGAGAGGAGTGCATGGAGTGGGCTTTTTAAATATCCTAATTTTGTTGATCCTGTTTTGTTCCTCCCTATGACAGAGTATATTGATTTAATTAATGTGGCTCCTAACTGGGGACAGAATCATAACAATCTTGAAGGGACGCTGAACCATTAAAATGAAATGACTTGTTCAGAACAACACAACCAGGAGGAAGCCACAGATGGGACAAAACAGAGAATATTGGCTCTTCATTTTCCTGTTTTTTTTTTTTTTTTTTTTTTTTCTTTTTTAATGCCATTCTAGTCTAATAGTTCTCAAGCTGACTGTATTTTACATATGTGAGCTGAATCAAGCATGTCACCTTCCAGATCATAATTTAAAACCTTAAGTGATACTCGGTATAATAGCCATTCCTGCAGTAAACCACTGGCCAGCTCTCTACAAGTTATTAGACTGTCACTTACCGCTAGGTTTTGTTTACTCTACTTGCTTGCTCCTCACTTCTACCATAAAGATCCTATAGTTCAGGCACTAAACTGTCAGTAATGAGAGTTAAGACATTTAGCTCATTGCTGGTCAGCTCAGTACCTTCATGTCCTTCCTGGAAATGGTTGACAAAAGAAAAGGTTAAGAGTTACACAGTAATAAGGTCATAAGATATAGCAGGACAGCAATACAAGGGGGAGGAGAACAATGGCAAGGACAGCTGGGAGAGCTGAAATAGTAAAAGTTTGCTTGAGAGACTAACATCAAGAGGAAATGGAAACAGTCATGAGAAGAGAAAAGCAGATCGTTAGAAGAGAAATAAAGTGTTGAGTATAGAAAGAATCCAGTATCATGTTCAATTAAACCTGTATTAAATACCTAGTCGTGGCACCCGTTCAGAGATTAAAAAGAGAAGAAAATTGATTGACCATTTAATAACTGACTTTATTTCAGTTAAAATAAGAACCAAAAAGAAGGATGCAGAAAATCTCTTTTATTGCTTATTTGCCTTATAAATTCTGAATTACCAAGGTTCAACAGGTTTCAAGTGGAACAATACTTCTTTATCTTACCACACGTCTGAACTGGGGATGTGATTGCTTAATAAAGATAATCTAATATTATAAACTGCATTAAAGATATTGTGGGATAGTCATTTAAGGAGAAGTTTGTGTAATGTCACTAGTCACTGTATTCTGCACTATTAAAGAAGAGGCTTATTTTGAATTATTTTGCCATAGTTCTCTCTTAGGATGTAAATCAACTGAAGTTTCAGTTCAAGGAAATCTTCTTCAAAACTTCTAAGGTCTTTTCTCTTCCTCCCATGTGCCTCCCAATTAAAATTGCATTCTTGATTACCCTCCAAAATCCATTCATTAATGCTGATTGTTAAATATCCACTCCCCATTTCTACTAACTACATAATTATCAGACTTACCACAGCAAGAGCATTCATCCTGTCCTTTACCGTGCTCTCATATTAACATCCCTATCCTTTCCTCTGACCACTGACCTTCACCTTCTCCATTGACTCCACTGTCTTTTCTACTGTCAAAACTCCTTCCCTCTATTTCTACCTGATCTAATTTTGAATGGATTTTGCTAAACATTTGATAGGTCTCAAGTAATGAACAGTGAGCCTGAAGATTTTATGATAGTGAATCTTCAAAAGTTTTCTTCATCCTTCTGAAGTGTGTTTTAAGGTGAGAATATAGTTTTGAAACAGAAAAAAAAAAAGTTGTATCTTTTATTTTAATATGTTTTGCAGATTATTTTAACATCATTTGGAACATGAATTATTAAGAGGGAAAAAACGTAAAAAAGTCATGGGAAAATGTGGTAAATATTTTGAAGTAAAGAAGAGAAAGCAGAAGGCCTTTAATTTAGTTGAACACATTTATTAGTTTTCTCTTATTTTTCTACCTTATCTTCTTTCTCCATCTTCTCTCAATCTCCCATACATTTCTTTTTTCCCTGCCACTGAAAAATGAAGTGATGTATCACTGTTTGGTAGGTTATGTGGTTGGCAGAATCCAGATCTTGTCTGGTTGCAACTGCATTGAGCCACTGCCAGAACTGAACAATAAAGTTCTTCCTACCATAAAGTTACAGTAAAGTTTTTTTTTGAGATCTCTGTGGGATGTGATGATCAACTTTCTTTTCCAAATAACTATATGAAGGATCCTAATTCTTGAAACTTTAAGGTTTTGTTTAAGAACAAAAATTTAGAACAGATTTTTTTTTCTCATTTTCTTTTTTTTTTTCTTTTTTATTTTTTTTTCTTCCTTTTATTTGTCTCTGAACAGAAAGCAGAAGGAACAAATTTCTCTCCACACAGGGCTTCACAGAATCACTATGAACCTCTAACATGACAGGATGTGTTATAGGCCTGTCTGAAGGAGAAGGGTGTTGCCTTCTTTGGCTTTCAGGGCTGGAGTGGGGAATGGGATGGTGCAGGGGAAGCAGCTGTGCCACCCTTCATAATAAAAATGGAAAAGGAAGAACTTTTCTCAGTCCTTTCACCTTAATAGGAACTGGCAGCAGTTTTGCTTTGTATTTTTAGATGCTTGCCAATGCATGACAGTCCCTTTGCTTCCCTGTTCTGTTTAAATCAAAAAGCCAGACAAAGGTCACTGGTTTTATGAGCTGTGTCATGTGGAGGGGGCATGCCTCTTAGGTGGAAAAAAATGATTGAAAATGAACAGGTGAATATAATCAAGATTTAAATCCCCTCTTAACATGGTAAATTCTGTGGGGCAAGTTAGCACGGCCGTGAAACAGGCAGGCACGGAAGCTCACATTTCCCCAGGGTGTGACTAACGCAGCTCTAAAACAACATACGTAATCCAAAAGTATTAAAGCATTCATAAAAGAACACTCCTCTAAGACCAACGAATATTGTGTGAAGTGTGTGTCTGCTTTATATGATGTTGTTCCTTAGTCACACTGCCTCAGCGTGGGATATCCTGGTGCACCTCTCTCTTTCTCTTCCTCTGTTTTATAGTGAAAACTTACCAATGTTAGTTGAGTATCCACTAGCATTTCTAGATATACAGGACAATTTTTTTTCCTAGGCAATAATATAAAGGTTATCTAAGCACTCCCTGTCTGAGGCTGTCTAGGTGCTTATGCTTCAGCTATGTACTACACAATATAAAACTTTGTGACGGGAGCCTGTGGTACTTTTTTCCGTTTCTAGATAGGTAGTCGTTATTTAATTGCTATGTTATTTCACAACATTTTGTAATTACCAGCCAGATTTGCTTCTGACCCATGCACCGATGTTCCAAGTTTTTCTTTCAGGTACACTGGAGTGGTGTCTTTGAATTAAACAGGATTGGCAGTGTGTGCATTATAAACAAACAGTCCTTCATGTTTGAACATCTCAGAGAGAGCATAGGTTGGTGGGAATTTTATGTATAAAAAACAAAACAAAACAAGAACAACAACAACAACAAAACCAAAAAAAAAAAAAAAAAAAAAAACAGAGCCTGGCCTTTCTGCATAAAATTCTACATCAAAAAAGAAAACTCAGAAAGTAAGTAGTTTGTTACAATCAAGCGGAAAGTCGACAGAGACTCTTGAACTTTTCCTGTTTTTGTTGTGTCTAATATCCAGCAATTGGTTAAGACTAATAGCCAGTTTCTCAGGGTTACATTAATACTTCAAAGAATTTGCCCAGGCCACGACTGAAAAATGGTTCTTCCTTTTCAAAATGTTGATGGTAAGTTTGATTAAAGTCTTTTATCCCCATAAACAACTTGTGCAGTTAAATAATCTTTTTATTGTAGGCTTGTTTAATTTATTAAAGTTTCATCTCATCTGTCTGCTTAGTAAAACCATTTATTTGTGAAGCTGGACAAATAGGGAGTCTGAGATTCCTAAGTGCAAATAAATATCTGTAGATGAAAACTTCTACATCTACTTGAGAACAAATTATTATTTTGAGCAGAACCCTTACAAGATGTTTAAAGAAAAGAGAGGATTCCTCTGTCCCAGTCTATAACATAGCTGTGGAAATACTGAAACTGGAGATTATTCTCACTTAATGAATGAAAAGGGGTTTACTACTCTTAGCATGATGTCTTCTCTGGGGAAGACTGGGATTTTTAGCCCTGCCTTTGGACATCCTTATCCATGCTTTAGCTCCTAACTGCTTTAGTATGAGAATATGAGACCACAATACTCATACACGCATTAAGGTTTTTCTTCAGACAGGCTTTAGCAGCTGAAATGCAGACTGTGATGGAAATAATTTTGAAAAATGCTTGTAAAGTTGAATACCACAGTACTAAATCATTCTATTTCTTGTCATTTGCACTATTCCAGAAACACAGGGGTGAAGAAAACCACATAATCGTCTTCAGAGAGAATTTCCAGGTTTCCAGCAAACACTGAGCTTGTCTCTAATCAATGGCTTATCTCCAAACCAGCAGGTTTCACGTTGGATTAGTCATTTGTTGGCACCATGCATATAGGATTGCTCCACATTCATGAAAGAAGTTTGATCTGCACTCCCCAGCTGCTCATCCACACTTCTACACCCTCCTTTATTTAATGAAGAGCATTAGGGAGACACGTAGGAGAAAACTAGTACAGCTGAAAGGAAGGAAGGACGGAAGGAAGGAAGGAAGGAAGGAAGGAAGGAAGGAAGGAAGGAAGGAAGGAAGGAAGAAAAAGAAAGAAAGAAAAAAGAAAGAAAGAAAGAAAGAAAGAGAAAGAAAGAAAGAAAGAAAGAAAAAGAAAGAAAAGAAAGAAAGAAAGAAAGAAAGAAAGAAAGAAAGAAGAGAAAAAGAGAGAGAGAGAAAGGAAGATAGGAAGATAGGAAGATGATAGGAAGAGAGGAAGAAAGGAAGAGAGGAAGAGAGGAAGAGAGGAAGAGGAAAGGAAGAAAAGGAAGGAAGGAAGGAAGGAAGGAAGGAAGGAAGGAAGGAAGGAAGGAAGATGATAGGAAGATAGGAAGAAAGATAGGAAGAAAGGAAGATAGGAAGATGATAGGAAGAGAGGAAGAGAGGAAGAGGAAAGGAAGAAAAGGAAGGAAGGAAGGAAGGAAGGAAGGAAGGAAGGAAGGAAGGAAGGAAGAAAGAAATGATAGGAAGATAGGAAGAAAGGAAGATAGGAAGATGATAGGAAGAGAGGAAGAGAGGAAGAGAGGAAGATGGAAGGAAGGAAGGAAGGAAGGAAGGAAGGAAGGAAGGAAGGAAGGAAGGAAGGAAGGAAAAAGAAAGAAAGAAAGAAAGAAAGAAAGAAAGAAAGAAAGAAAGAAAGAAAGAAGAAAGAAAGAAAGAAAGAAAGAAAGAAAGAAAGAGAAAAAGAAAGAAAGAGAGAAAAAGAAGGAAGGAAGGAAGGAAGGAAGGAAGGAAGGAAGGAAGGAAGGAAGGAAGGAAGGAAGGAAGGAAGGGAGAAAGAAAGAAAGAAAGAAAGAAAGAAAGAAAGAAAGAAAGAAAGAAAGAAAGAAAGAAAAAGAAAAAGGCTAACTTTACCTGGGATCTATGTGCACTGGGTGTCTCAATAAACACAGTGTCACCATAAGGAAGAAAACAATGTGGGAGTGAGAAGTGGTGGCTGTGGTGATGGGAAGGCAGGACTATGTTATTTTGGGGAAATGTTAGCTGAAAGAAATAGCTGAGCTGCAATGAAGGTTTATGCTGGCTTGAATATTGGCTGTCCTTCCACAATCACTGTAAATCTGGTATAATAAAACTCCCTATCAACATATGTTAGCTAATTTAACAGAACTGCGGTCATATAGCCATTCCTGATCTAGGCAAACTTAAACAGTATGTGACCTGGCAATGCACAGGGCTGATACAGGTGATTTTGCAGCCTGTCTCATTTTGTAACCAGCTTGCTCAGAGATCAGGAGCTACAACCATCCATCCAGCAGTGATCTCCTTCCCACTGCATGAAATCAGCGTTGGCAGAGCTAGACATCCAGCCTGCAGTTCTGTCTATGCAAGTCATGCTGTAACTATACAGCCCTTACAACACAGCTATCGTGTTAATGACATCTGCTATGTAGATTCAGTACAGAACATAGATATTCAAAAGTGGCCATATGCAATTTCAGTTTGCATATGCAAATTGTGATCAAAAAGTCATTTCTCAGACAGATCATTTGGATTTTGTTCCTGAAGTATAATAACAAAACATGTTCGTACTGAAATAGTATATAGTTGTGTTAATTTCAAATGTTAATTTCTTCTTTAAGATCTCATCAAAGTAATCATTTGAGTAATTTACAGTGTGTAAAGAAAAAAATATAAAATCAAATATGAACATCCTATAATAACAGAGCCGACAGAATGATTAGTTTGTGAAGTCAAGCATTCATCCTGACCTTCCTAGACACACCATTGACTCTGCCTAAAATTTTCTTTCTCCTTGTACCAATACACAGTTTCTGCAATGTTGGCAAAAAAAGCCAATTTTTACTGAAAAGCAAACCCTTTAGATTTCTCATACCTTATGAAATGGATGTAAATATATGTCCAGTGGCCAACAGCTTTGGGGTATTTAAATCACATTTGCTGCTCAAATTTAAAAACATTCTAGTGATCTAGCACTCTGCTGACCTCTGCATAGAAAATGACTCTGCCTGAATATGTATTATTCTCAATACTGTGAACAATCACTTAGCTGTTTCTTGCAATTTTGCTTTCACCAAGTTTCTCTACTTTGATTTCCACCTATTTTTCATCCTGACATGCACACACACTAATGGTTCTTAATATCCTTTCTAGAAACTGAGTCCTGGTTACATTGCTCTTCAGGTAATAGCTAGGGCTAGGCAGGCAAGGGACCATAAAAATACAATATTTAATCTTAAGGACTTCCTGTTCAGGAAGGAGTAAGTGCAGACCAAATGGCACCAAGTGAACAATGTGACCTGTGCTGACTTTTAATGTGAATAAACATGTCTGATTAAGAGTTATTCACTGCTAGATATTCTCAGCAATTCTGAAAGAAAAATAGTAGCTCTGATGAAACTGAAATTTTGGTTGTTTCTACCACTGGCAAATTGGCATGTTGGATTACCTTTCCTCAGTTAAAGAAGCAGATGCATTCGCACTCCACAACACTTGCACCTCATGATCTCTCTCTTTCTCTCTCACAGCTACAGACATGCAATCGGCAGCATGTTCCTTTCTATTTCTGTTATTAGCTTTACTCATAGAAGTTGAGCACTGCAGTAGCTACCTTTGGAGGACCCTCCTTTGTAAGATTCTCTTCCACAGTTCACATTTGAAGAATGGAATTTACAGGCTTAAAGCTTTTGAATTCCTGAGCTTTACTGCATATAATGCTAGCCTTTTTGCTTGGAAACTGGCTGAAGTCAAGCTAGCTCTGGTTCCCCGTGTTCTGTTGAGATGATGGGCACCAAGCTTTAGGCATATCTGAGTATTTTCTTCCTGCATACAGGAATGTACAGGATTTTTTTTTTTTTTTTTGGTAAACCACCGGTTAAAACATTTGTTTGCTCAGAGTTGAGTGAAAACATCCAGATATAGTTTTGTTATTCACATTGTCTGTTATGTGGGATTTCATGTTTGCTTTACTCATCTCTTTTTAGCTAGTGTCTCCTGACAACTTGGCATATTACAGAAGGATGATGTAGCTTTTTCTTTCTTTTTAATACAGATTGATCGGATTCCCACTCCTACCCTCTCTCCTTTCTTTTTTTTTTTTTTTTTTTCCCCTCTTTATTTTTAGTTACAGTGTTTATCAGTGCAAAGCTTGGAGCAAAGAATTTCTGAGCTTCGTCTATGCAAGTAAACTCTATGTACTCTAGTATTAGTAGCAATAAATACTGTACAAGACTTAAGTAAAATCTGTGACTGCATTTCACAGGTTTTAAATATTCCCAGGCTTACTAGACACTTTCAGATCCGATTAATATCTCAGTGAGATACAATGATGTTAAAGAAGAAACGGATGAGAAATGCTTAGCGTAGCTTTCAAAATTAGGTTCCCACCACGATTATTTAAGCTATTTTTTTTTCTGTCTGCTTAACCTTAGACAAAACCAGCTTTTTACTAAAATAGACTGTCCTTGTTCAAGTGTCCCTTGATACACTGAAAGCAGCTTCCTTTCAATTTGGGAAAGCCAAATCTACACTTATCAGAAAAAGTAAGGTTTGTGTTTTCCTGGTTTTTTTTGTTTGTTTTTTGTTTTTTTTTTTTTCTTTTTCTTTATATAGATAGCTTGTTGCTGACAAGAGGTAACTACTGTAATGCTTCTGATTTGGTAACAGGTATTCACTGGGCAGGAAAGATTTGTTAAAATTTAACAGGATGCACAGTAGTTTTAAAACTTTGAAATGAACTTAGTGGGTGAGTTTTATTTTGTGTAACCAGAAGAAAACTCTCCCATGAAAATCACTGTCCTGATACTTTAGAGAACCAGGAAACAATTTTCACAGCTCATTCACACAGCCAATGAAATGTGAAATAGGTTCCATGGTTAGGTGAGACTGTGGGATGTTCTCTGTATCTCTGGTTAAAGCAATCCTCTTTCCAGAACATAAGGGTAAGGAGATAAACAGAGCAAAAAATATTTATTAAGACCAATGAATAATAGAGGGAAGATGAAGCCCAATGCTTTATATTCTTGTTTATATCCAAGAGACATTACTGAACATTTGAACTGATGAACAAAATAGGTGTTTTGTTTCATCTAGACTGGACAAGTTTAATGTAAAATCAATGGATAAGGATATAGCAAATCAGATTATAACAGGTATCATCCTCTCTATAGGTTGTCAAGGATGTCAGAAGACTAAATCTTCATGCAAAAGCAGAGATAGCTGTCAGTGCTGCTACAGTAAGCGAAAAAAGGAGTTCAGGTAGAAAGATGTATCTCCCCTCCTCCGCAGAATTTCATTGACTTAAATAGGGCAAACTGAACCATGCAAATGCATAGAAGGATCACAGGACGAAAGCTAATTAAATTTTTAAAATAGTCCCCGCCACCCCTCCGCCCTTATAGTCAACTTGATTGACACTTAATAGTTAATGCCAGTCCATTTGTTTCTTAAGAGTGAAGTTCCCACAGCAAAAAAAATACAGCACAATAGTCTGTGCTGGAGTCTTGCGGGCAAGTGCAGCAAGCATGGAGAAGCTCTGATGAGTCTATTGAAAAAGCAGCTGTTTCTGCCTTCACTTCTGACCTGGTAGTGCACTCCAGTATAGCTGTGTTCAAAACCCTTTCACTCTTTACTCAGTGCTGCTTGCATTCAGTGGGACAGAAGCAAGATCTTTACATTAGTTTTAAACTACTTCAAGAAGCAGATGCTGCAATTACCTTTAAAAGCAATAGCGAGATGGACCCTGAATGGTGGCCTGTTTTTATTATTGCTGTCTGTCCAGGGAGCACTTTTATTGCTAGCAATCAATGTTAGATCTTCAATAGCAGTTGATCATTTTTGCTTCAGGCTTTTGTGTGTCCATATGTCTGTGCATGGAGAATGCAAAGAACAAACTTTACTACTAGATTAGCAGTTCTTGTCTTGTTTTTTAATTTCACATTATGCTCTATTGTGTGCATACTGCAAAATGAGGGAGCAAATGATTAAGCCATAAAAGATAGTGAAAGTGAAGGAATGTATGTCTCAATCAAAAACCACATCTCTGGGCTCAAAAATTATTAACACGGTAATTATAGAAGGTGTACAGAATTACTGACACAGGTGGCTTGGAAAATAATGTATACTTAGCAAATTATAAAATATTCCCCAGAAGTTAGCCAAAGGGTGGTACTGATTTCTTCACATGACAAATTTGTAATATACAATTGGTAGAGTTCAAAATGATAGGGTTGGAAAAAGCAGAACAGGTATTAATAAATGCACAACCTTTTTATTTGAGCAATATAACTATTACACACTTTCGTGTTGTCAAGTATTCTCTAACAATATAACACATTCATCTTAAGTGATGATTTATTTTCAAAGACTTCATGGATAAATTTGCCATGCCTATGGCCCATGTGTCTCGGATTCAAACACAGACATTTTGTCTGTTTGCTAGTTTTGAAAATGACAGTGAGCAACTAAAGACTGAAAGATTCAGTCATAACTGATATTACAGACTGAATAAATTCTGCATTAATTGAGATCCATGTAATTTCATTAATTTATATAGGATTTCTTAGATGTACCAAAGACTAGATGTGCTGTACTATAATTAACTCTGTCAATGCTTATTGGTAAGAACCTTGATAAATCTTTTTATTTTAACAGGAAAGGTTAGTAGCATTTTATAGACTTTTAATGTAAAAGACAGTCATTTTCTGTTGGGGTATTATGCAAGGTTTTATCTGCTAAAGTAATTTGAACAGTCTATTTATAATCAAAGCTAACATCTCTTTTTTATTCCTCTGGAATTCCAGAAAAAATATAATTAAAAAACAACAGCAACAACAACAACAACAAATACCTTTTATTCTAGACTTCTATTTGGTGACTCATCTCACAAACCACAACTCATAAAATACCTGCTCTGAAGAACCAATATTATCATCATCTAAATTTTATTGCTTTCCTCATTTGCTCTCAGCTGCAATCTAAAAGACAAGTGACCTATGCTATAGCAGTGATAAATAAGGAGTAACTAGAATTCTGTAATAGCTTATTTATCAGTACTGAAACAATAACGTCAAATGGTTATTTGTGGAAATAGATTACATTGCAGTTATTCAAACTGACCATAGTCATCTTGAGTTACCTGTGACTATGGATGAAGTCTATCTGTAAACAGAAAAAAAAAATCTTTCAGGAAATAGCAGTTTGGGGAATTAACTTCTCAGAGAATAGCTTACTGAGGAACAGATGGGATCACCAGAGTTACACACAATAACCTTATATATACACTACGAATTGCAGATAACTGTACTCCTTCAGAAGTGCTGCTCTTTGTATTGAAATCTTCAGGTCACCCTACTCAGCTGAAACAGTGGCATGAAAAGTTACTGGGAGCCAGCTTTGAAGATTCAGAGTCTGCAAAACTTTTGGAGGAAAATAGGCTTGTGGGGTACATTTCTCCATGCAGAGGTGTAACACGCACTTGTGGCTGAATCAAGGTATCTTTACAAATTACCCACAGTTTCCAAATGCTACTATACGGTAGCTGATTTTGCAGTAAGGAGATAGACACATAATTTGATAGTGGTCCATGTACTGTGAGTATTTAAAGAAAATGAACCAGAGACACCAGTCTGTACTGTCTCTCAGTGTTCTACAAATTCGAGATGGGACTTAAGATTTAAAGCCAATGTCTGCTCTTTTTGTCACCTTTGAATTACATGTGTCACAGAGGTCTTGAGTCCATGGGACTAGGCTACTCTGAAAGAAATCCCCCAGGTATATGGAGATGCCTCAGCAACAACGGGTTCAGTCTACTGATCTGTTCTTATTTCATCAAATTACTTACTAACAGGCGTACTTTTAATCAGCATTAAATCAACATTAAATTTGCCGCACTAATATTTGATGTAGTACAATCACTGGAAGAATATGTGAAGAGTGAAGGAACATTATCTAGGGTTTTAATAGTTTGGTGGTGAAGCATTGCCTTTGAGTTTGTGGCAGTTGGATTTCCAAATATTTTTCACCTGTAAATTGCAGCCAGTTTCTAAGATTTTGAAAAAATTTTTAGGAGCTAATGCCAAGCAGTAAGCTTTCACCGGTTTATTTGTTTTGATGAGTACATTTCTCTATTTTGTAGTGAAAGATTAGACTTGGGCTCTGTATCTAAATAACTGCTTGGGAAGGAGAGGAGGTTGGAAGTTGATACAAACTTTTCTCAAAATTTACCTGTTTAAAAAAAAAAAAAAAAGAGGAAGCAATTGTTGATAAAGCCATGATTTTCAGTGTTTTGAAAATCTGGTTTGCCAGATAAAACAGTTGCTGAGATGGTAGAAATAGGTGAGGATATACTTTTTAATTAAGCTGTATTTGTTTAATCAGCTAAAAATCTGATCTGTGGTTTTTTTTTTTTTTTTTTTTTTTTTTTTTAGTATATATATATTGCTGTAATATACTGCAGTTGTGTGAGAACAACAAAACAATTGGTTATATAATGTTTCTGTCTTACAAATCTGTACATCTAGATAAACAGAGAAAGATTTAAAAAATACAAAAAGCGAGCATCTGGATTTTACACCCAACAGAGAACAGGCTATGGCTTTGCTAAGAAAATGAAATTTCCATCATAAAAAGGTAATCTCTGAAACTAATAAATAAGATTATTATATATATATATATATATATTTATCAGAGGTTACTCTCAATGGCATATTAATTTCTCTGTAACATGCAGCTCCACTTCTTTCCTCCTAGAAATGGCAGGGGCAAGACGACCCTTTCCTTTCCTGTAGAGTTTGACTGACAGGGTGCTGCCAAGGAGGGAAAATGATTTTCAAAGTCTGACCTAAGAAAAACCATTTCTTGTGCTCTCACTGGACTTTTGTTGCTTCAGGTGTTACAGGAAAAACAAATCTCTTGACTGCTCTGGTTCTTAATAAGAGTATTATTAAGATCCCCAAGCATAGCTGATACTACTCTTCCAAACAGACCGAGGAACTCCATTCATTTATTGATGCACTCTCCATGAAGGGATTATGTTTCACTTTGAAGGACCTGAGAGCCCTTATTATTTTTGTTTGCAGAAACACTGTGGTGCACATGAAAGAGACACAGAGAAAAAAAGCTTTATTTTTGGTGGGGGAGAATGGCTGGCAGTTGATTGCCTCTTTTTTTTTTTTTTTTTTTTTTTTTCCTTTTTCATTTGAAAAAGCTTCTTGGATGATTGATTTCTGATTTAGATTACCACATCCTCCCTGTTATTCACTGTTCTCTTTACTGAAATTTTTAGCTGCCATGTTCAGCTGACATTCAGGATATTGGTAAGGTTAAAGGTAATGACTGAGTTGCTTTAGATGCCAGGTAGATCTTCATGTCTACCTTATTTTCACAAAGACTTTCCTCGCAGCCATCCACTAGAGACAAAGATTGGTTTAGGATTAAAAATAACAAAAACAAACAAACAAACAAATAAACAACAACAACAAACAGGAAAAAAAAAAAGAAAAAAGAGCCAAGAAAAAGAAAAACTCTCTCATTTAGATTCTATCTTAAATTCTTATACAACAGTACTCATCATGGTGGAATGACCATGAGTGTTCATGAAGTGTCCTGGGCATGGGGCAGAGAACCCACAAGCCAGCCATCAGCTATGTCTCTGCTGGCAGATTTGCAGCTCCTGGGAGGTGGCAAATTTGGGCAGCCACTGTACGTAGGTCATGTGGCTCTGTCAAGGCTGCTCAGGTCCACAACTCTGTTGGCATCCAAATACTGTATGAAAGCCACTGGAAAAGGGTGAGGAAAGGCTGACAGGGTAGTATGGGATCTGGGAGATCACAGTATATCTCCAGATTAGACCCACTCCACTTTCAGCAAGCCTGGTTAAATTATTAAGCCTGAAAAACTGTCTTTAACATATCTTTATAAATATGCCATATTTCTTTTTTTTTTCACCCCATTTGGAAAGTAACCAAGTAGAATGTTTATGGCCTAATCCCATTTTCTGCACTTAAGTCTTGAAAAATCCCAGTTGGCGGCTCCATTTATTTGGGACTGTCAGAAAACCATTATAATAAGGAGGATGTTTTCCATAGTAGTACTGCTGAGGTACAGTATTTTGACTCATCTTTCTTATACCTAGATTAAATCATAATTGCTCTTGCATTTTCACTTATCCTGCTTTCCTTCTCAGTGTGTCAGCCTTGGACAAACAGTCAATGAGAGCTGAGCAGGATTTAATGTAACTGGTGGACAGCATGTGTAGCACAAGAAATTACATCCCTTCCACTGTTCCACCTTTGTGTCTAGAATAAACGGAGCTTTACATTTTTTTTTTTCTGCTTACCAGCAAGTGCAATGGCTACTGACAACTGGGAAAGGCCAGGATGCTCCTGCATCCTGATTGTATGTCCTCTTCAGATATCTCCATAATCTACATCTGCTTGTGGATAGTTCTGTGGGTACCTCCATGCTTACTTTGTGCATTGGTAGTGAATGGTGTAATTTACTTCTTCATGAAAAACAATTTGCAAAGTTGTTACACATTTGCATAGTAAAGCAGATACTGACACTTTGATAAGTAAAGGAGACATTCATTTTTTCATTTGTACTAGATCCCCTACTGGAAATATGAGATGTGTAAAACTTGCAGTCTCTGTCACATACCACTAGTGACAAATTAAAACAACAAGTAATAGATTTTCTTTTCCCTAACAGATGAAAATAACTTGACACAGCTTCTAAGTCTTTAGTGAAAAAAAAAATAATAACAACAAAAAAAAAGTGCACACCACTTTATTAATAATGCAAAATGAAACACATTAAAATATTACTTAGTTTATACTGGGCCTATTTTTTCACTTATATATTGCATGTTTTAACGGACATAGTTTCATAGATTTTGACAGATTTCTCCTGGATTTCCAGGATGTAATGCAGGGCCATGTCTTTTACAGTAAAGAGTGTATTTGCATTTAAAGGAAGTCCTTATAGACAACTATTAAGCTAAAGGTTAGAGAAAGAAGTACAAACTTCTGTTTAAGCTATAATAGGACTACAGCAAAGTGGAAGAGGAAAGATATTTTTAGGCTGTGAACTGCTGGCTTTTTTCCTGTGTCGTAATTCCTGCTGCTCAGACCTGATGTTTTAGACTGACAACAAGTTTTGTGTTTTTTTACTCCCATTATTAAACTTTTCTGCAAGATAAAGTCAACTTATTCCTGCAGTTATCTATTTTGATAGCAATGTAAAGAAAAACAGTAAGATATTGGACCATCATAACCTCACTGAGATTTCTGAAGATTCTTATAAACAAAAACAGGAGAATTTGTTCTTCTTTGTGCTTCATACTTGTTACAAAGATAAACCCAAAACCACACTGTGCTGCCGTTGCCAGTTTGGAAAGAGTGGAGGTAGATTTGGTTTCATCAGAATGATAATAAAAATAATGATACTCAACAAAATACTCAACAGAGAGACAAAGTTTATGCACTTCAGTTCAGATTCTGCAGGGCAGAGTTTGCCTCAGAAAATGTTTAAAGTTTCCAAATTCTTATTGTCTAGAAATGGGGTTTAAGGTGCTCAGGAGAGCTCTGTCCTTTATGCCTTCAAAGGCAATTGTAAAATGAAACTGATTTGAAAGTGCTAAAGTGCTAACTTTCTGCTCAAGATCTTTATTCTCAATGGTAGCAAAAGTCTCAGGGAGATTCAGGGAGAATTACAACAAACAAACAAACAAACAAACAAAAAACCTATGAAGCGGAACATATGTAAAAATTTTGATGAAAATTACCAACCTTCTCAGGTAGATATATGGCTCAATCTCATCTTCGAAGCTGTAAAAATCATCTCAGATTCTCTCATACCAATAGTATGAGGCTGATATACACCAGCTGAGAACCTCTCATGGAATATATGTATATAAACTGTAAAATTAAGTTTTCCACAGAACAATGTTTAAAATGTTTAATGATAAAACACTTTGTGTGAATCATATTCTGCCTTTTGATAGATAATATGCTGTGCAAATTAACTTCCATATTGATTAGCACTTAAATGAAGATTTTCATTACTTGGGCAAAAATGAATCCTTTTTTGATTTCTCTCTCTCTTTTCCCAAGGCCAGTTGTGTTCAAACTTTATTTTGCAGAAATAATTCATTTGATTTGGTTGGTATACCATACAGCAGAATTTAACATAGCTATAATTAAAGAAAAACAATTGAATTTTGGGCCTCTACATAATAAACAACTTACATCTAAATGTTCCAACTGATGTAGTTGTCCATGGTTTTGTGTTCACCCAGTATTGATCGTTCATTGCATGAAGTTTAACTTCCATGGCTTTAGTTTAGTTTAGTTTTGTTTTACTTAGCCTTAACAGAAAGAAATCATTCACTATGAACTCACAAAATAAAAGGTATTTAAAGGTAGAAAAGCCCTAGAAATTATGACCATGTTAGAATAAGCATATATAGCTTATTATCAATGATATAAACCATATATTCACTATAATAATAAATATAATAATACAATAAATAATGCTCATATTTTAATAAATATACAAACTATTTTAAAAAGCAGCCATGATTTTTCATGTAGTTAATGAAGATATTTTGAATAGAAATATTTATAGGTATATTGCAGGTAATGTTGGAGATAACACTGTAAGGAATTATTCTGCCTTAGCAACAAATGGATCTAGATATTGAATATGATGGAGACATCCATTCATGAAAGGATATATGGCACATTGCCTTCAGTAGTTACAAACTGTTTCCGTGGGTGTCACCTCTTTTCTTTTGAAATAATATTAGACCAGCTGATTAAAGTTCTACTGCAATTGTCTTCATATAGAGAATTCTGTTTATTATTATGCTGTTTCATGATAAACATGTATAACCACTTTAATGTGTTTCACCTCAAACCCTCTCAAGCAGTTAATCATAGAATCCACTAGGTTGGAAAAGACCATCAGATTATCAAGTCCATCCATTAATTATACGAGGTATCTGTGTCCTTCTACTTCTTCGTTATTCTCTACCACTCTTCCCTTCTTTGCCATACTGAGCAGTTTTTTCCTTCTTCTTCCTCCAGAGCCACTGCATTCCTGTGCCCGTGACAAGCAGCACGCTGAATGGCAGATGTGCACAGCAGCCAACTGCTCTGTCAGGAATGGCCCTCACAGACTGGCACTGCAAAATATCAGTTTCCTTTGTACCTCATAACAAGCAAAGAGATGAGAAACTCTTAGCTGAACCCTCTGGACAGGAGGATTGATTGCTTTCTCTACTTTTGGTCATTAAACTGCCTTTTCCTACCACTTTTCCTCTTGCAAATCCTAGGACAGTTCAACCAACAGATTTGTTAATTCAATCAGTGTTTAATGTCTAACCATTAAATTGCTTTGGGGTCTCACTTTCTGGGATGGAAGAGCCCTTCCCTGGAGGGAAGATCACGCTCACAGAAATCATTTGAATAAGTTGTAAAGATTAGAAACATGCCCCTAGTCTATTTGGTATAGAGTTGAAGAAAGGGTCTCATCTCAGGACCAGCAAGTTAGGTTTGCATTGCACATGGTGATGACAGGATTGCCCCCTGGTGTGGCTCTGCTCTGTGTTATGTGCTGTGCCCACTGACTTTGAGAGCCCCTTAAAGAGCAGAATAGTCCTAAAGACAACTTTTGTAATGAAAACTATTGTAATGAGCAAAAAATCTAGCACTATTATTTGTAGTATTTTCATTTAAAATACAACTGCTCTTTTCTATGTAAGCCCTGTAATAAGGCATGATTTTAGATACTGTGTGTCTTAGATGGGCACTCAGAATATTAGTCTCCTGCAGAGGGTTAGTCCTCTTAGGAAGAAAGTCTGATAACTTTTCACATCACAAAACAAAATAAAACAAAACATAAAAACAACTCTCATGATTCTTGTTTAGGACTGGGATGTATCTTAACAAGAAGTCAGGGGCCGGTATTGGTGCAGTGTTGTTGCAGAAAGCAAGGAACACAGTCAGAGGAGATTCCTCTCTTTATACGTCAAAGCAAGGCTGCAAAAGGAAAACAGTCCTCTTCCTTTCATGCAGCAAACAGTTTCTAAATCAGCTGTGGTCATTGTATTTTCACCCTCTTTGCTGCAATTCTTTTCCTTAGCTGCACATAGGAAAACCAGTCTGGAGCCTTCCTAAATTAGACAGAAGATAGTCTGACCCCATGCATAGAAGACGTGACAGCACAACATAAACTAACAGCAAAGTAATGGATAAGACTCAGAAACAGTAAGTCCCCTCACATTTTGCATTTACAACCAGTACAACACACTGTCAGAAACAAAGAACTGTGTTAAACAGATCACTGGTTTGATCCAGAATCTTCCCAGTAACTTGCAATCTGGCTCTAAAATAGTAATATCGTAACATCTGGTCTGGTTAAATTCACCTATTGTTGGCACGGCGTTAAACCTGCATGTCCTTCCAAATTACTTCCATTATGATGACTTTAAATAAGATTGATAACTAGCATGAGTCATAAAACAATAAACACTGATTCTAGAAAATATTTTCCAAATATATATCCGATGTATCTTATATAGGTCTGATGAGTATTTCTGTAGGGATCAGAGAACCTGAAGGCGTGGGGAAAAACAAACAAACAAATAAATAAACAAAACACAACAACATCAGCAAAAACACCGTAAGGCAGAAACTGGGAGAATTTGGATGACTTTGGTCAGAAACTTGGACAGGACCAGGTCAACCAGGGCCTAGTGCTGGGAGAATATTGTCAGTCTAGATCAGAAGACTAAAATCATGTGTGATGTGGTGGCAAAATAAGAAAATTCTTTAGAGGTGTACAAAATCTGAGTAATTCTCCCCAAAATTATGAAAAAAAATATTTTACATCAAAAAATTGTTTTTCTTTCCTAACAACTTTATGTCTGTTCTTTTCTCTCTAGCCATTCAGGGGAAAAGCTAGAGCAGGCTGAAGGTGAAATTAAACGTTTAAAAATTACAATCTCTATGTTTTTGACTCACAGTGTTTATTACATTTCTATATTTTTCTGTGGTATGCCTGCCCAGAGGAGAAACAGTAAGCTGCCTGCTTCATGACAACTGCACTCTAAACATTGCAATGGACCATTTCATTACCAATTGCATGCACATGGAAGGAAGAGTTCTTTTGTGATGGTTCTGAATCTACAGCCTGTCCCTCTCCAGATGAATCTGTGATGGGAGGTAGTAAGTGCTGTAGAGTGTGCCTTTGCTGGCCAACACAGGCACAAATAACACAAGCAGCCCCTTAGCCACCCACCTGGCCAACTTAAATGTCTTCTCGCAGAAAATATCTGATGAAAGTATTTCTGTGAGAAAAACAAAAAACGGTCAATAGAACTGAGATGAATTTGCTTCCTTTTGAAAGAGTATATAAAAGAAATCCACTCTTGTCCAAATTCAAGAAAAAAATGACTTCTCTCTTGAAGGGTTTATCTATTCATTTGATTGTCTCTTCTAAGTGAGCTGTAATTAGAGCTAGTCCTCTTCTAACCCTTGTGCTAATGAGGCTTTGCTCACTTCTATTAGTGACAGCAGATTATATTTTAATAAGGATCCCCTGGTATGGCATGGCAGGACCTCCAGATAAGGGGAAGGAAAGCAAAAGGAAATGTAAAGAAGTGGAATCAGCAGGGGGTCCCCTTCTTGCTACACGGCTCTACAGGAAGGCACTGGCTAACTTTGTCTTAGAACTGTCATTTGTATTAACTTCTAACCCATCACCTTCCCTGGTAGGCTAGCTTTACTCAATGAGGCGGGATAGATCCTTGGCTTGGCCTCTCTATCCCCTATTTCAGTAAACTGAATACAACACAAAAAGTTCACAGGGAAGCATTTAGGGAGATGGTGTTAAGGATAGGGTCAAAAAGAGCTTTTAACTAATCTTAACATTACTGTCCTTTTCCATTTCAACTCTGCCCATCACGGCTTTTGGTTTGCTCAGTCATCCATTGCTAACAAAAAAAAAAAAAAAAAAACCAACAACAAAACAAAACAAAAACACAAAAATCAAAACAAAACACAAAAAGCTTCCAAATAGAAATTGTATGTGTTTTGTGAATCCACCAATTTGCTCTATACCTACACACTTTTTTTTTTTTTTTTTTTCTGCTGTTTGAATCTTGGTTGGATGAGAAGTCTTTGGCTGATTCAGCCTTAGTAAATGCTGACGCAAATTGGGGGTAATTTCTCTGCCATTCAGTAGAGTTAGCAGGTAAAAGAGAATCAAGCCTTTTGTATCTTTTGTGTAACAGTCTTATATCTCAGCCAGAAAAACTCTTTATGATGAAGTCTAGTCTTAGAGATAGTGGAGGCTGTGACAGATAAACAGGTCCCTGTATGCCAGAAAGTATAAAAGCATTTTTTTTTTTAAAGTTCCTACCAATGACTTCCCGAAAGCCATAAGCAAAATATATTTCATACTGTTAGCACTTTCAGAGACTACCTTGGGATCTTTCAGACCTCTAGGGACATGATTCTGCTCTGCCTCAAATTACACAGGATTGTTTATATGTCAGTGAAGTGAATGCAAAACTTTACCATTTTCACTCAGTTTGCTACCTTCCTCCCCTTTTATGCACATCTGTAAATATCTTTACCAAAATGTCATGCATCGAGGAATCAAGCCAACAGCTTTGCATGAAATACTGAAACATATTTAAAGGTGTTATTTTCCCCTTTGAATATCATGGTATACTTGGTCAGCTTCTTTTCTAGGAGGTCATGTGTTACTGGCCATCTTCCTGGAGGAGATGTTGTCTGGTGACAGAGGTGTTCAATAGACAGTATGGCAACTGTTCAGTCCATTATTGATACCGTAGACAATTGGGATTCATAGGGGTATGAGTTTGTTTATGTTAGCTCATACTCTAGTTCACACTCAGATCATTGGCTGTCCGTATTGCCTGCGTACTGGCAAGCACATGAGCACAATTTTGATGAAAATTAACTGTCTCCTCTGCTAAGAGAAACTCATTTTGGGAGGGAGTGGAAAGAGAGCTGATATTAAAGTTTTGCCTCTACCTTGTGTGGACCCAAGAGGGATAAGACTTCTTTTCAGGTGACATGATCACAGGTTTCTAGGTATTCTAGTAAGCTTCATGAGTTCTATAAAATTATACCTGTTTTATCTGTCCTGTCTTTGGCTGTCTCACTACAGAAAACTGTGTTCACTTTAGAAACTAGCTCGTTTCTTTCTGGATGATTCTTCTAGGCATGATTTCAAATGGCTGGGGCAAAGCTGCCTGAGACACCAAGTAATTGGATGATCTTTCTAAATATCACCTGTCTGCTGGGATCAAAGTCTGTTGCAAATTCTGTTCCTTACCATCAACATATGTTCTTAATCTTAGACGCTTTTCTGTCCCCGGTTGACTAGCAGATCCACCATCACCTAGCCCTACTGTCCACTGCTTTCCCAGCATAGTGTCCTGTCTTGGGCACCAGCAGAAGCCTTCTAAGAGTAGTAGAAGTCTTAGGGTCATGAGATAAGGTAGACAGTCTTAAACTAGAAGTTTTCCAGGGCCACAGATTATATCTTTTATTGGCAAATAAGAACATATTAAAGTACACATTCTGGAGCTTTTGAACTTTTCATGTTGTCTGTAGCTAGTTCACATGCAGTCTTTTCCTTTTCCTTGGCTGTGCTAGTTACCTGCTGTGCCTATTACCTCAAAATGGTGCTGTGTGTTCTCTCACTTGGTCTGGCTGCAGGATTGTAAGTCCCATAACAGCACTGTTAGCACGTACCATAGATGTGATGCTGCTACATGCAGTTCTTCTGTCCCTTCTGCCACCTCATTCTCTCTCACTTCATTCTTCAAATCCATTTCTCTAGACACCACTGACTCTATCCTGGAAGACAACCAATCACAACTCTGACCATACCATGACCATTCTCCCCATACACAGTTTCTAGAAATAGTAGTGACAAAAGTTACCGTATAGATGGCAAAATCATGAACAGCTGGAGAAGAAGATAGTAAAAAAGAGAAAAAATGGGAAACTGCCTGTACTACAATATACATTTTACCCATGGTTGCTATTGAAAATTCCTTTCATGGTTCTGGCATGTGAACAAATTTGATGTGTGAGGTTCTGTTTGTTTGTTTTGTTTTATCTATTTGTCTTTCAGTTGCTTCCACTACTGTATGGACACTGGAGTTACAAGTAATGAGATGCAGTGAAATAACATGGTCACATAATAACAGTGAATCTATGACAATGTTGCAGCCTTCAATAAGAGCTCTGAATATCTCAATATTTTTTACATCCTTACCCTTACAGATTTTTTTTTTTTTTAACATTATCTTCATCTTACAGTTGAGGAACAGATAAGGATTTCCAAAATGATTTAGATGTTGGTCTAATGGCAGAACAAAGTTTAACCTCCCATAACTACCTAGTGGAATTATCAGACCTCACTTATCTGGTCAAGTTGGTCACGTGAGCATATGTCTATCAAGTAAAAGCGGATAAGTAAGCACCTAAGAAAAAGTCAGAATTAGCTATCTGAGCACAGATTTAAATGGAGGACATAATCAATACTGAAGCAATCGATCAACTATTGATTCAAAAGGTAATTTAGTACATTTACTTCAGTCACATGCAAGAAAAAAGATCTGATGCAATAGCAGATACAGTGACACCTTGACTTTTGTTGAAAATTTGGTAGATAAATAAGTTAAAAAGCAGATATATATATACACATACATACATATAATTATACAGCTTTAGCAACCGATCTTCTCAACAGGCTAGTAATATGTTCCTACTTCCCTTCCCCCACCCCATTCTACAGGGCTCCTGAACTATGAACTTACTGCTGAAGCTGAAGACATATCAGCCATTTGTCTCTTTGTTATCTGCCTTACAGCATATCTTTGTACTCTGGTGAGTTATTTAAAGAGCTTGATATAGTTCAGTTTACTACCTTTGTGTTTAAAGATCATATCAACATTAATGTCCATGCCTGGTGTCTCATTTACTGATGGGCTGAAAGCACAGTTCAGGCAATTTATTCAGCTGTTCCAGAAAAAGGGAATTTCTATCACTATGAGAAACAGTACAGTCATATTCAGGCTATAGTCCTCACTCATCATCATCTGTCCTGGTCCCAAAGATGAGGATTCATGAGCTGAGGGGATGAAGACTACCTGCATCATTGGTATATGGGTGTCATAAGAAGGTGTCGCTTCTTGCTATATTAGAGAAATTCCTGCCAGTGAGTGTGACATGCTTTTTTCCATAAAGAGAGTGATGTAAACTACAACTCTTTGTTAAGAAAAAATTGTTCCAACTTCTGACAAGAGAAAATGTCCCAACCACTTACACAGAAGCAAGGTCAATACTGATATTTCTTTCCTTACATTTCAATACATACTTCAATGCTGGCATTGTTCTAAATATTATAAAACATCCTCCTTAGATTTTAAGTTCTTAAAATAATCGTTTTTATGTTGTAGAAGATGAAATCATACCTTATAATTACAAAGTTTACTTTGATACCTGTGTATTCAAAAGAGATACCAAAGAATATACATGTCCGTATATGTGATAGTTACTGTCTAACTTGAAAAGAAAGTTACTCAAATATATATATTTAGTTCAAGAATAACCAATGTACCATTTATTCTTTTGAATTTCTTTACACTTTTCCAGCTTTCTTAAAAAATCAGAGATTTCAGTCTCCAAATCTTATGTTATATGAGTCAGTGAAGTCTCAGTCTTTTATTTTGTACAGGATAAAAAATATTTTTGGAAAATAATACTCTAATGCTTTATTGGAAAAGAACAAAAATCTATTTTTATACTAATATCTCTTTTAAACTTTTTCTCAATTAGTGTCACAAATGTAGTTTTGTATTTTGGTCTGTGTAACATGTTCTTTCTGATGATTCTTTAAAGACTTTATACAGAATTTAAAGTATTATAGAAGAATCCCTAATAACATGATCATAGGAAATTTTAATTATATCATTTTTAGCCTTTACTTTTACTTTAGAATTCCTCTTCATAGTAACAAATAAATGCTGTAAAATAATATATTTATTTACTACATTTTCATTTGGGTGAATCAATAAAACCTGAATCTGCTAAATGTATAATTTTCAAATTATGAAAAGTTACCATTATATTTTGTATTCAGTTGTAGAAATAACCAAGAAGATTACTGTTGTTGAGTTGAAAAATTGACAAGCAAACCGGAAAGTCCTTACCATCAAAGACTTCTTGCCCTTAGGTCAAAGTTGTGTGCTTTCTTAAGTATGTTTTTTGTAACACTTGTTCTTTTCCAGAAAGAAAAAAAGAAGGTAACAATGAAGATCTTTTAAAAATCATTTATCAGGCTACAAGACCCCTGATGTGTTGAACAAGGAAGAAATCATGGAGGTAATTTCTGCCCCAATGGATCCCAGATCCAAAATCTTCTTTGTAAACATAGGCTTTCATTTACTACAACTGGATCATAAAGTGACAAGTTTTCCCCTAGAATTTAGCCTAAAGCCTCTTCTGATCAGATTAACTCTGTTGTATTCAGTGGCAGACCTGGATTAACCCCTAAGAAACACTGTATTGTTTCTCTTCATTGCATATATCCCCATGTCTCCTATTATCTCCTCTTTACTTCAGACAAAGTGATACAAAGTTTAATCCATGATAAGCATTTTTTTTTTTTTAGTTTTGGGTATCTGTTAAGAAGACTTCTTTGACAGTTGTTTCCACTTTTAACACAAACAGCCCATCCAAATAGAAAACCTTGTCAATAGAAACTGTTTATCTGAAACACTGAAGGGACAGCAGGAGAAGTGCTATTATTTGATGGGTTGCAGGGACAAAATTGCCAGTGCTAAATCCGTTGTCCCTTTTTGTAAGCAAATTGAACTCTTGTAACCAAATTGAAAACATTCATGTATGTATCAAATGCATAGTTCTTGTGATAGACCTACTACTATATTGTATTTTGCAGTGAAAGTATTTACTGTGAAGTTTTTCCAACACAAAAGACCTTTTTTAAAATAATTAATTTATTTATTTATTCAGTAAAAGCTTTTCTAAAGCTTTTTCTTAAAAAAATGCTTTGTCAGCAATTGTTTCTGATACAAGTGACAGGAAACCTAAAGAATGCAATTATAAAAGTGGATACTGGAAGGGAAGGGAATGGCATTACTTATGTACCTGCCTAACTACCTACTTACTAGAAATAATAGACTTAGAAATAACATAACATGGGGCACATTTATGGTTTGGATAACACAGCTGTATTTGGTCAGTGATGATTTATATGAAAATAATATAGGACTTGTTCCATCATTGCTACCAATACATGTTGATGTAATATAACTTAATATCAAGCCCAGCTCTTTTTCAGCAAACACCTAAGATCCAAGGAAGCTTCACTGGCCTCATCACATGAGTTTTGCTAAGGTCTCTTCAAATAAGTGTTCTTTGTGGGGTAGAGTTAGGGCTAAACAGAGATAATCCTGTCAAGACTTTAAGATGTTTTCAGAAACTCAAATCAGGACACAGTACAGCAGATTATCCCATGGCCTTTCACCTCCAAGGCAAGCACACGTGGTATTGAGAGATGAGACATAGCTTTTAAAATGTGTACATTAGAAGTTTCTGAACTGATTGGTATTAACTATATTCCCACAAATGTTTCCTGCAGCCTTTGGATGGCAGTGTTATACACCTGGCACAGATTGACTGAATTTCCACAGTCTTTCTGATGCCCTCCGATAACTTCATAAAAGAGAGACTTATTTTTTCTGTTTAGATTTTTTTTCCCAATAAAACGTCTTCATATTTTCCTTTAAAACAACAACAACAAGAAACAAACAGAAACTTATTGTTGCTTTCAGGTTTAATTTCTAGAACTGGAAATAAAATGTTTGGGAGCATGGTGAGGCTGTAATCTCAGTTTTTTCAAAACTTTATTTTTGACAAAAAATATTTTGACAGAGTTTTTTAAACTACCAGTAACTCTTAGTTTGAGTATACTAACAGACTTTATAAAGAGTATCTCTAGAGATCTAGTACAGGAAAATTCTTCTGAAGCTCAAAATGCAAGATAGCAATGTCTCTTGTTCGTATCATTTCAAGATCTTTATTGTCATTTGATCACTCCTACTATTTCTATACCACTTACAAAAATTCTGGAAGTAGATGATGCAGATATTTGATTACACAACTTACACAGGGAGGGCTGGGTAAAATTAAAACAAAATACATATTTTGTACCAGAACTGTGAATTCTGTCTTGATTCATCCTCCAGCATAGTGCACTCCCTCAACCAATTCTGTTCAGGGACATCAGAAGACTTTTGGGCCTTCGGTAAGTGTTTGAACATGGAGAACTCTGGCTGTGAAACATATTTCTGCCTGAGCTTTGGAGGGGTCATATTTCCTGAAGAACAATGAATGTAAACTGGACTTATTCAGAAAACAGGGTAGAAACAAGATGAAGTTGTTATCATTGGCAGAGTGGTGGAGAAAAATGAATGATTTCATAAAATGAAAATAGATAAGCATGAAGAGGTAAAATTGTACAAACTTTTGATATTGCAGTGAAACAGTGTCAGTACAGCATAGTGAAAAGAAGAAAAACACATCACACTTCCAGGGTGAAAGCTGATTAGCTGATAAGCTGATCTCAGTTTGCAGGGACTGAGTAGAGAAATAACTACCCTAGGGTCATGGTGCTGTAGACATCAAGGTATGACATAATGATGGGTTGGACTGCAAATGGCAAAGTGAAAGAAACCATTATAGGGATGCTGAGAAAAAGGGTGGGTAGCTGGATTTGGATACTATATGTAATCCTTTAAGGTGTGATGTTCTCATTACAAAATGTGTGAAAATCCTCTCCTTCATTGAAAGATTTTGTTTGTTTGTCTGTTTGGCAACCATCCCTTCTGTCTCTTTCATGTTAGCTACAAAGGAATTAAATAACCATGCAAATTTATGAAGATGCCTCAAAGGAATGTCTCTACACTGCAGCTTGTATCTCCATGCAGAAATTATAGTACTCCTGTACTTCACTTTTCTTCAAGAGTCATGCTATTCAGCTTGTTAATAGGGTTTTCTTGAATTGTGCTGTTGCTAATATCAGTTCATGTGTCAAAAGAGAATACATTAAAATTAATAAAAATAAATTTATGAAAAAAAACCATGAAAGGCTACTAGACCCAAACTTATAGAAACCCTGCTGCACAAAATTCCTAACACTAAGATTACTAGAAATTAAGATGGAATATCAGAGCAAATAATGTATTATCCTAAACACGGTATTATCTATTAGTGGCCATTATGTTAGCTTAGGCCATTGGTTTGATCCAGTCTGGCATCTCTTATTTTCTTAGTCAAAAAGCACATCATTAAATATATATTATAATCCATTCAGCTGGTCTGGTCACTTAGAGAAGTATAGGTATTGACTGAATTTATTTTGTGATAGGTCTCTTTTTACTACAGTCTCTTGCTATTGATCACTGTATTTGTAGAATGATTATGTGGAGCTGTAAAATTAACGCTGATTTGCTACTAATTACTACTCAGTTATTAAATTGATTTTCCAGTGTGTCCAGCACTCTTGACCTGACCTGATACATGTTGATTAGTGCTTAACATGAAACATATACAAGTTACATTGTTTTTACATAATACAGATTTTGAAGATCTTAAAGTTCTTTGGGGACTTATTTTGCTGGACCAGCAGCCTAGATTTTCTGTTTGGAAATTAAATTTTGTTGTTATTATTAAGCATTTTGTTGGTTTAGTGGCCAGAATGCACCTATTTTACTATATCAGTCTTTCAGTTACCATGGTAAGTATGGTACACAAACTTTCAAAAACAGCTGTCTGAAAGATATCAGTATTCCTAAGCTTGTTATGAACACCACCAAATATCCACATCTTTCTGAATTTCAACATTCTGAAACATACATTTGGAACAACATTCAAAAATATCCCCTGGGGCTAAAAATACTGTTTTGGGAATTGACTTCCTATCAGTAAGTCAGTCTACCTAAAATTGGAAGTCCTGTATATGTGAGTTGGAGAGAAGTTATGAAAAAATGTTGGAAACGTATATTCATCCTCCACAGTGAATTAATGCTTCTGAGCATTTCTTCTGAGACACTGAGAGTACTGAGTTCCCATTGTAGGTTTTGAAGGAGAAACAACTTTAACCAGTATTGAATGAAATCATATTTGAAATGAATACATTGTGGAGGCCTTTGAAGATCCTGTGTAAAAGTGTGAAAAACGGTCATAACAGTTACACAGTAAAAAGTCACATAGAGGTACCAATGACTTTTCTCATTAATCTTATTGAAATATGAAACATATTGCTCATATCAATGGACCTTACCAGTGCAGGTTCTTTTTTTACAAGAAGCTTCTCTTAATGGTATTTAAAACTATACAGTTTCCAAATGATATTCCTCTAAGCAGTTAAGAATTTGCCTATAAAGTGGAATTTTTCTCCCAATCCAATTGCATTTTTTTCTCATTTTTATTCCTATTTATGTATAGCTTTCTTTAGCCCTTTGTAAATTTCCTAATTAATTACATGAAAAAAAAAAAAAAAAAAAAAACAGAAACAATATACTTAGCCTTGTCTGCTGTTCATCTTGCCTTTCACCCTCTTCCTTCTCTTTCACCCAGAAAAGTGACTTCAGAAAGAAAGCTACAGTTGTCTTTATACCATCAGTAACTATACTTATAATCAGATGAAAAATAATGTACTTCAGGAAGAAGTGTAGATGTTTCCACCTAAGCAACAAATTACTCTCATGACCTATAAAGGACTGAAGAGCATATTTCTGTTAGATCTCATCATTTACTAGTTCAATAGACATTAGCAGGGAGTTGTCCTGCTGGATGCATTCTACCCAGGCAGTAGACATTAATCTGTAGCAGGCACTCCTGATCTTTACAGTAGTTACTACTTCATAGATTTATGGTAAACATAAATAACAGACCCTAAATAAATGTGAAAGGCTTCTTATTCAATTTAACGATGGACGTTAAAGGCACAAGACTTTGACATCTCACATCCATCTGATAACAGAAGATGAATGCTAAGATCAGTGAGAGAATAGCAAATTTGAATTATTTTAGTTTTACAGAAAGACTTGCTGTCTGTCACAGTCTCTGAATTGGTAGTTTGAAATACTTAAAACTCATTCAAAAAATCTCACAATAGTTGAGAAAAATACCCACTATTTTCGATAGTAGAAATGATTCACACAGAGGACATTACTCTTGATTATAAAAATTATACAGCAACATCTTCCTTATCTGTAAACCAGTATAGAAGTGTAAAATCATATGAACATTGAAATGTCATACTGTTATCCTACATTTCAGTGAAATCAGTCACATACATATGGGATTTCCAGAGGCATTCACTGATGTGCAGTCTGTGTATCTGTAGCTAGGTGGGTTCAGGAAAGGAATCAGGAAATATCCGTATTTATGGAAATCATGTATCAATACATTCTGCACATTAGTAAAAGTGTACAGTTTTTAAAATAGTACACTGCAGCGATAAAAGTTTTCTGATAAGCAAAATGATGAGCTTTGATTTTACAGCCTTAGCTGAGATAAAATTTGCTTTAATTGCAGGATGATATACATACATTTTATACTAGTATTATTACTGGGGATATGACTTTGTATTGCTACGACTGTAGCAGTACAAATGTGATTATAATGTATGTGCATATATTTGTCTACTACACTGTGCCTTCACCATTCTACAGAGGAAATTTGGTGTCCAGACTAGTTGACTCTTGTGGTTCCCTGTGCATGATCCAGTGTTAAGTCAGAGTTGAAGAGGAACTTAATCATGCAGAAGTCAATTTTGTGGGACAATGTAGAAGTGTAGCACAGGCTGTTGTTATCAGACTAAATATTTTTATATCAGTATAGATTGATGAATGAAATATCTTCTTTCTTTCCTTCCCTCCCCAGGCCCTCTTCCCCTCCCCCATCCAAAAAAATAAAATTCTAAGAAGCAGACTTATTCCATTCTGGGGATGACCTAAAGTAAAATGGCTCACTCATGGATTACAACCTGTTGTTTGCTGAACAAAATGAAAGGAAAAATGCACTTATAAAGGGAAATATTTCTTAAAAGACATTTTGTTTTGTCCTTTTATCTGGTATAGCAATGCTCCACATTTAGGATTTATCTCATAGTGAGTTTGGTTTTTCTTCCCTTTTCTTTGTCCAAAAGACTAAACCTATACACTTGCCTGCCCAAAGAGAGTGCTATTACATATCTTATGTGCAGTCTAGTTATCACCTCCAACTCAGCCTTATTTTCAGAACACACCCCAGGATGTTAGATTATTATATAATTTTCTACTGTCCCATTCCTTCTGCTTTTGAATAAATTTGGTCTAGGTGGAAGTTTAGCACTGAATTACTCTTTACCCCTTTAATACATGAGTGTTTCCTTGGGAGTGATGCTTATCACCATATGTATCTGTCTCTGACCATATGCTACAGAGATAGTAGAGAGTGTTGATGGATGCATAGGACAAGGGGTGGTTGGGAAAGTGAAGAACTCAGGTTTCACAGGCAGGATCTGAAAGAATGGAAGGGGAAAAGAAGCCATTCAGAAAAAAAAAAAAAGAAAAAAAAAGAAAAAAAAAGAAGAAAAAAATAAAAAAATTGGGGGAATGGAAAATTAGAAGATGGAAAAAAAGTCAGTCTGTCTCTGCCCAGCCTCTTTCCAGCTCTGAGCAAATCTCCCTCGAGCCTCTGGATAAAACCTGACAGATCTGTATATCTGCCAAGACAGATGGAAATTATTGGATGCATAATTAAAAAAATAAAAAGTTAAAAACAATGTAAGTAAAATGCAAAAATAGGCACAGATAAGCATGAATGCTACTACTTTGGGCCCTATAACTTTGTATTTTTGTATCTATGCACACCATGAATAGACCCTTTGACATTTATGGAACTAATATCAGTCATTCAGATCCCTTGCTTGCAGGGTCATGGTCTTACATTGCACATAGAGTAGAGATCAATCTTTCAAAACCGTAAGCTGGTCTGGATTCTATTTTCATTTCAGTGGAACATCCAAACTGTAAGTAATTTTACAGAAAATTCAGCTTCAGTGCTTCTTTGGTATGATTAATTCTAATACGATATGTATACATTTTTTCAGCAGGACACTTACCCAGGAGTCATGTGCACAGAATCATTATATTTCAAAGAAAAAAACTGATACATTTTTGCATGTGTAATAGCAATCCTATAGGTTGCTTAGAGAAGGGATGTGAATTAGTGTCATACTTATAATCGTACAACATTGCTAATGGTTTGGATATCTGTTGGTATGTATGTTCAACCTCTCTTCAAGCTGTTTTCCCCTTCCCTGGATAAATGAAGTAATCATGAGGATAATACACAAAAAGTACCACAACCATGTAAACTTAATGCTATATGAATGAGTATAAGCCCATACCTACATTGTAAGGTTGCTTGTAAGGTTGCTTTGCAGGTGCCCCTTTGTACATTTGTGGTTATTATTATTATTATTATTTTTGATTGGCAGCATTAGGGACTTTGTGAAACAAAACTGAGAAGTAAATTTTATGTACAGCTGAACATTTTAGGTGTGCATTTGAACGAAGGTGTTTGATCTACTACTGTATGAGATGGGAATTAGGAATGCTTTAGGTGGGCTTACTACTGTCCTCTATGTCATCGGGAGTTTCTGGTGGCAAACAGATGAATAGATCCCTGCTTCCTGAAAAAGGTTAAATAATTCCTGGTATGATACATTCTTTGATGATATGCATGTTCTAATTAAGTTAGGGTTGTTAAAAAAAAAACACAACAAACAGCAAACAAAACACAAAAATTTGCATCCAGAAGAAGTAGTTTTTTGTAGTCATGAACACTGGCTGAACATGACTCGTAGAAAAAGGTAATATACTCTATTACATAAAATGGTATAGTTGGAAAGATTAGGTAAGATTTCAGGTAAAAACACTCCTTCAGGTCTAAACAACTTCAAAAAGTAAAACTACAAAGCTAGGAACAGAATTCTATTCATCATATCTCCCCTGTATGTTATTGCACTTACTGTATTTATAATAATTGTATTTAGCTCCACTCATATACTTTGTCCTGCCTGGAGGGAGAAGAATCAGCCAAATTTAGGTCGGTTTTATTCACCACTGAAACATTAGTTAAATGAGAGGAAGTGCACCAACATGGTTAGTGATGTCAAGCTGATCCATTATTAGAGGAGATAATTTGAGGGTAAAGTGCCAGCAATCCTAAGGTGAGTACTTATTAAGCTGTGGTTTGGCAAAGCACTAATGACATATGCAAACTTTCTAAATACTACCTTGGCTGTAACATCCACTCCTTTTGTGATTTAAACATAAGTTTGTGCAGGCACGAGTCTAACAATATTCTTCAATGTTCAAATTTCTTAGACATGTTTGGGTGGGGTAAAGGTGTTGGTGGCTTCACTTAATCATACCAGTTATTAAGGTTGGTGATTTTAGATTATTAGTTGTCTTGCATAGCCATACCATAAAACCCGAACAATAGAATCAGGTAGAAATGGATGCAGTCATTCTGTTCTTTCACTAATCCCAAGAGCTTCCTAAATTTATTTCCATTTGTCATAAATGGGTCTATCCTATTTTGAAATATATTGTATACACCAATTTTGAAAAGTCCTTCAGTTTCTTTTGGCCAGCAAACCCCAAAATTAAGTAGAGTTATGAATATATATTTCATTTAAAGTATCTTCATGTAACAATTAAGAAATCCACTTTTTTTCTTCTTTTTTTTTTTTTTTTTTTTCTCATAAATCCCTATGTTTTCATGGAGATTTCTTTCTTTACTCAGTAGTGTATTGAAAGGAATGAAAACTGGGCCATAAAGTCTACTTAGAAGTTTACGTATATATTGTTTATATAGTTATATATAAATTATATATGATTTATTTATAATTATATATATACACATAAAGTTTACTTAGATTATATATACCTAGACTATATTTAACGTATTCTGATCAAAGAATCACAGCCACTCTCAAATTATTAAGCTAAACTTAACCAGTCCTTTAGAGGCATCAAATTTGCTATGTAAGCTTCTACAGACTGAGATAGGTCTGAACCTTCTTGTCCTGGTTTCGTCTAGGATGAAGTTAATTTTCCTCCTAGTAGCTGGTATGGTGCTGTGTTTGGGATTTAAGATGAAAATAATGTTGGTACCATGCTAATGTTTTAGCTGTTGCAGAGCAGTGCTTACACTAAGGCAAGGACTTTTCAGCTTCTCGCTCTGCCCTGCCAGCAGGCAGGCTGGGGGTGCAGCAGGAACTGGGAGGGGACAGGACCAGGACAGCTGACCCAGACTGGCCAAAGGGGTATTCCATACCATCTGACGTCATGCTGAACAATTAATATGGGGGGACTGGCTGGGGTGGGGGAACTGGCTGCTTGGGAATAGGCTGGGCATCTGTCAGCGGGTTGTGAGCGGGTGGGTTAAACCACAACACTTCTTGACTGGATCTAGCCCTTTCCCTTATGGACAAGGGACTTATTTTCACATTGGGGCACTATAATAAATCATGTGACTTCTACAGCTGTTGAATATATGAAACCCCCCACTGAGTTCAATAGTTCAGTCACTTCAAGATCCCAACCTAAAGACTAGAGAAGTTAAAGCTTTGCATTAATTTCAGAAAGATTTGGCTCATCCTCAAATAACACAAAACTAACCACTTGAAACTGAGTGCTGTAGCCTGGAAATATTTTCTTTTTATATTAACAAACTTTTGAAATTAACTGTTGAAATGAAGATCAAGATCCTTTCTGAAAGAAACAGAAACCTTTGATCCCCATTAGCCTTCTGACTAGATTATCTCATTCTTTATATTTTAACTATCACTCTTTCATTTTCACTTTATTCTTCCAGGGGCTTTTTTTTATCTATTTTGCAGATTAATATTATTTCTTCCTCTCATGCCCATCTGTCCACCCATCTGCTTATTTTAGCTACATTTCCTTTCACCCTGCTGGCTCTTGTATGTCTACACCACACCCCAGGCATGTATCCTTCAACAAAATTTATAACGTGAATCATTTTGAATACTTTCAAAATAGTGGTATAAGAAAATTGGATTCCTACCTTTTGGTGAGTAAATATAAAATTATTTATTTATAAGGTTAAAAATGAATGTTGTTGCCCTAAGGAAGGTTTTAGTCTTCAGGTAAGATTTCATAGAATAAAACCACAAATACTGATTATATCTAGAAGCTTAAGGACCAGCCAAAGCTGTTGTCTCCCCTCTTCCTTGGCTGATGGCAAGAAAGGGAGCCTGTACATCTGGGCCAGATGGGTCCTGGGGGCACCATGATATACGCCTGAAAGTGTGACCATAACCTGGGAGCATGCCCGGATATCACCCACAGGGTAAGTGAAAGCACATTTACAAGTGCAGCAAACTTCTATGTGGACTGTATTAACAGACCCTGTAAGTTGATTCTCAGGGGGAAAAAAATCAAAGGGCATTTTCCAACTGTAATATCTTACTGAATATGCACAGTAGTGGAGGTCAGTATAAAAACTAGGGAAGTGTCAGAATGGAAGAGAGTACAATCTGACCTTTGTCTCCTCCCTTACATTAATTTTATCTTTATTTGTGTTAACTTAGCAGAACAGTGAGGGAGAGCCATAATAATATTTTGCTGTTTGCCTATTGCTTAGCTTAGAGTTCTTCTAGAGGAATGGCATTTGGCGTGGCACCTGTCTTAGGAAATACCATGTAGGTGGAAGACCGCACCAGCTGAGAGGGCTGCACTCCTCAGTTCCCCATGCTCCTATTTGGCTTGGTTTAGTTCATTTGAACTTTTTTGACAGCCTCACTGGGACAATAACATCCAATTTGCTGATGCTGAGGAGCTTCTTGTTGTCCCTTCTTCCAGAGCTCAGAAGGAGAGCAGCAAAGGTACCACTGTGCCACATGCTCAGGGAGGGCTGGCCAGCATGGAAGTATGGCACAAAGCCAGGCAAAGAGCAATATGCAGATGCTGAAGGAGGAGGAAAAGTCATGCTGAAGCTCCAGATTATGAGATTTTTACTACATACACCTGGTACTCTCTTCCCAGTGCACATTTGCATGATGTGTAGCACTGTCTACTGGGTCTGCAACAAAAGATGCTGGGGGAAGGTCTCCAGGCTTCCCTTTGAGGCAGTGGGCTCCATCCCATATATCTAGCATGTGGAAGTAACTGGGTGCCACTGTTTCTACTTTCAAGCTTCATACAACAGTCTATTCTTTTGTACCATTAGCTGTTTTCAGAAAGTGTTGATGTTATGAGTGTATGGAAAGTTAATTATACAGGAAATACAGGAGATCTTCTGTGTTGTAGATATATGTGAATTTTTCTCTCTGCCCAAGAAAGAAGTATATTAATTTTGTTATATAGCAAGATAGCTGTGTCTTTATTTCTCCACAATTGCTGATAAAGCTTTGTTCATTTACATATATAATTTGCTTTTAAAATATATGATTTAATTAAGTAGTTTAACTTACAGTATTGATCTGTATCAGTAAGAAACAAGTAATCATATCTCTTTCTGGTAAAAAGAAAGAAATCTTAGCTTTGTTTTGTTAGCAGACTGTCTGCCTATGTCTAAACGCTTTGAGAAGACTCTAAAATTGAAAAGTATAACTCCAAAAAATTGAATGACGACACATCTATTTTATGTGCTGAGGAAAATGGAAATTAACTTAAAACAGCTGAAATCTCTTCTAACAAGGAATTTTTGACAACTATTTAAGCAGTAAGAGTTTTTTGTATAACAGTATGTGATGTAATTGACTTGTATTTTAAAAACTGCTATTATTTTCACAAAGATGATTTTGTTTCCTCCCTTTAGTAAAAAAGTTATTTTATTAAAGTTTATTGACCTGACTCATATTAAATCACCACAATCTCCCTAGACTCAGTCATAGTCTCATTTAGCAACATTACGTTCTTTTTTTCACACAATTGAAAGTGCCTATAACCTATTTTGGAACAGGCTTCAGTCCAGAAATATGTTTTACTTTATTATTTAATCTTCTCTCTGGGGATGCCTTCACAAAATGGTAAAGCCCAAAGACTTCCTGAAGGCTAATCCCTTTCTGGGTCATATGATTCTTTTCAGATTCCGTCTTGAGAGAGTTTTCTTATAACAATAGGTTCTGCTGTCTGTGAACTGGAGAAAATCCTGTTGCTTTAGTGTTAACAATGAGTGGAATTTTAGCACAGGAGGAGTGTTTGCTTAATACAATAGAAGTTGGTACAGGCTGGACTCACAAGTGTCAAGTAAACAGTGTGGGAAAATCTATACTGCAACTGAGTCAACAAGGTGCCGAATGCCTAAATGTGACTTAACTGTAACTGCAATAACTATCTGGTTGACTTCATCCCTTCCCTCCAGGATAGGACTTGACACATGTCTTATTGAGAAGGGGTTAAACAAGAAAACAGGCTGCTAACAGGGAAAAGATGAACAAAGCAAGCATTCAGTCACACATTAGAAACTCCACACAAAGTGCAATCACAGCAACTTTTTCAGGATCAGAGACGACTGACTTAATAAGCAAATACGATGGAAGATGACATTTTAGCCTCTGTCATAATTACATAAATTCACCCAGAAATGTTAAGCAAACAGTGCCTAACTCACAAAAGTGTAGCTAATTGATTTTCAAATATGTATATATATATTTTAAATAGTAACACTCCTCAGATTGATAACAATGCAGATAAGCCGGGAAAATTTGAGTTCACTTGGCAGTAACAGGAACTACAGTATCCTATTCAAGTTAAGACTGAGAACACAAATTGACTGAACCCTTACCAGAGGCAAGACAAATGAGACAGCATACACTTATATTCAATAAAACAATTAGAAGAAGTAATATAAATTTATCAGAGTCAGAAGCCACCGTTCAATTTTAGTTTTCAATGCAAAAATATTTTTCTGTATAGTTTTAGTTGAGATTTTTTTTTAAAAATAGTTTTATACACTTGTCTCTTCAAGAGTAGGAGGTTTTAAAAGTATTTTGTCCATAATTTTCCTTTATGATTTATATTTATTTACACTGGTTTGCAGCCTCATTCTTTAAAAAAACAAACAAACAAACATATTTATTCAGGTGATGCCTATAATTTCCGCTTATGCCTAAGACTCCATTCAGCCAGAATTGTCATGAAATTCCTATTGTAAGATAAAGATAAAAGAAACAAAACAAAACAAACAAACAAACAAACAAACATGAAACAAAGGTCAATTGCTGTCTTTCAAACTTCTTCAGATTAGGTATGAAGCTGGAGAGATGTGGCATAGCTCCTACCTACCTAGCCTACAAACGTGCCCATACGAGAAGCACTCCTTGGAACACTACAACTTCCCTCCACTTGAATCAGTGGTGAGATGCTTCAGCATTACCAGTGTTGATTTAACCACTAAAACCAGAACTTTTATGAGAACTAGGCTTCTGACCCATATAGAAATGCCTGTAGACTACAGTACTTCCATAAGTAATGGTGAGCATCCATGCACAATTAGTGCAGGACTGGAAAACTGCAGCTGGTTCATGAGAGCTACGCCTATGTTAGGAGTTCCTGTGACTCATAGTCAGCTCAGCCTAGGAAAATCATGCAATAAAGCCACTGCCCTCTTTCTCACACCCAAGCTAGTATCCCTGTACAGCTTTGCTTACCAACACTATGCTGTGTGCCAGCCTTGCTGGTATATATGTACATTGTGGTGTTTTGTCCCATGCATAGCTGCTCTATAATCAGAACTGATTCAATTTTCTGTAACTGATACATATACATGTATAGATTTTTATTTTTTTTGAAAAAAAAAATCATGATCTCTAGACACATGCACACGTAGATCTACTTATACCCATCTATCTACATCTACATCTGCATCTACATTTGCATATATATCTTTATCTACATCTCTATATAATCTCTGTATCTCATTTCTCTATATCATATATTTCTATATTCATATAGAGAGAGCTATATATATAATCATATATTTATAGATAGATGTATGGACACATACATACAACAACCCAATATGAAGTATTTTCACTAATGAAACTGTTCCCTTTATTGCCTGATGCAAGGAGAAGAAGGGAGAAAGAAAATGAAAGAGGGGCTCTTATTTTTATTTTGGAATATTTAGGAAACAGTCAGATGGCAGGGGCAGAGCAGATAAAGATAAGTGGTGCCTTGCAGCACCAGAAGTGTTTGTTATTTGTGTGCAGATTTGTGAGTCAGTGGATATAGGCTTGGGCTTCTCTTACTTTTAGGCGTGATTCTAGATATGTCTGTAATTCATGAAGCTTATTGTTCGGTGTTTCCTGAGAAAATGTCAGGAATATAAAAAAGGAAAAGACTGTGGCATTCAACAAATGCTCTGTAGGGCGCATAATAATGCCTCCTTACTTTGTAAGAAGATATATGACTGCTGTTTCTCAATGTACCAGCCTTCCTTGAGCTCTTCAGAGTCCAAGGCAACATGCACGCTGCTCTGCTCTTTGCATCTGGCAAGCTGAGAGGATAATGCTGTGTTCCATTCTCCTTCCCAGTGCTCCTTGTCTAGCTCAAAATGAATTAAAGGCTTTAGGTTACGTAGCTGATGGAGATGAAACAATGTGTGGACCTAAGCACAGAGGAATTGTTTTCCTGTCTTGTTTGCTCCTTAGACCCAGTTATATACACAAGAAAGAATCAGAGATAAACTTGTTTTTAAGAAATTAAGGGCCACTGATGGCAAATGAATGTGTTTAGAGCAGCAGGCTTTTTCTGTAAATCTCATTATAGACTCTCCTCTGCCCTTTCTTCTTAGAATGATTTGTAAACAACTGAACAGCCCTATGCTTGGTAAAGCTTAAGAGTAATATATAGAGGATGCTTTCTATGTATCCTATAGGGCTTCAGTGACCTTGAAGGGGATTGTAAACCAAATCACTTTATTCTGATATTACAAATTATAGGAGTTTGGTTATCAGCCAATTCAAACATCTGCCAACATGCCATAAGTATTTTTAAGTGCCATCACAGAAGTAGAATTAAGTCTCAGAAATCTAGATTACTGCAGGAGACATATCAATACTTTCGTTATACAATAGTAACAGTTTTCACTTCTTTCTGGGTGCAAAAATAAAACGCTCTTTCTGAGATGTGCTGAGGCAAATTGGTTTCTCTCTTTTTTTTTTTTTTCCTTTAATATATGTATATTATATACATATATAAAGAGAGAGAAGGGGAATTTCTGGTATGCAAAGATATAAGCATGTAACTATACTTAAAGAAACCTTTCCATACATTAGAAAAAGTAAGATAGCAGACAGAAACTTATGGAAGATCATGTAGATTAAAATAAACAGCAGATAGCCCTCAAGAGAACCCGAATAAATTTATTTCTCCTGCTCAAGTGCCCTCCTCTACCCTCCAGAATTGGCTAGGAGAACATATTTTATTAAAAATATTTTTTATTTGTTTGTGTTCACCTAAGTCTGCCAGACAACCAACTGAAAATTAAAAACTAATATTTTCTGTTTGTGTCAAGGACCAAGCAGAAAGGAAATAAATAAATAAATAAATTTATCAAACTTCAGATGGGCCAACCCTCCATTTTGCAGAAAATATTGACATACTTCTGCGTAAATGAATGGAGAATTTGGCACTATAGCCTTTCCTTGTTTGCCAGGAGCTTAAGACATTTCAGAGACTTTTCTGTAGAATATGTTTTGAAACATATTCTAATCACAAAAAATAGTTTCTAATGTTGAGAGCTTTGCTATTCATATTTAATATTACCAGTATTATTCATATTTTACACTGCCTGGTCTCATAGGTTTCATAAAGCATTTTACAAAATAACATCCTATTTGCATTAGTCTCTATAAGGACACACCATAACGAGTAACAATTCTGTCTCTTTTAAGCCACTGCATTTTGATATCTGCACTACAGCTTGTCTCATGAATAGGTGAATTGCCACATCCTATCAAATACTATCCTATATGCTCTATATTCACTGCAGGTGCAGGACCACACAGTTTTGTCACAGGAGTATAGTTTCAGTGCACCTATGTTGCACTCCTGTTCCCTTTATTATAGCATTCTGGTGAAAACTGGGTATAAGATTTCTGCAGTTAGAACAGAATAGCAATTTTGAATCATTTTCCCTTTGAAAGTCTACTCTGTCCTCAGACCTCTAATTCTATTATTTGAAAAGAAGATCAAAAGGACTATCACTGTCTTGTGGTAAACATTTCAAATTCTTAGAAATGGTTTCTAATATGAGCGGTTTTGAGAATGCCATAATTTTATTTAGTTTGAATACAATCATACTCAAATATATTTCTCTTTTTGAATTCCCCATATTTCGCCTCAATTCTAAGGATAACATGTGGTGAACTTCATCCACCTAAATGATTTAAATCTCATCTCTGACAGGGTAGTACATGTTTGTCTCCTACAGGTTTATTCTGTTATTCTTCCCTTCTTCATCTCTGTGCAGTTGCTGGTAGCAAGACAATTGATCAATGAGTTTGCATTTGTTTTAGCTTTCAGGGCAAGGATGGATAGCAACAATTATGAAATAAAATGAAGATTTGGAAAGGGAGAGAAAAGTCTGGAAATGATAAAGTAGTAACTGCATAGTTGTATTTTAATAATGAGTTAAATCATGAAAACGAAAGTTTAAGCAAAGGTCTTTGCTTTCCTTATCAGGAAGGGTGAAAAGAATGACTAATTAGATTATGCAAACCAACAGATAGTCCAATTACTCTTGATAGGCCAGATGTAATCCAGGGGACACTTACACGTGGAGGAAACAGGGAATGGTTGCTTGATCAGCACAGTGTAACAAGCTGAATACCTCTGTGCCTGCCAAGGTGTGGAAGGAGATGTTATTTCAGCTCCAGGAAGATGAGCAGATCAAGACTGGGAGGCAGGTGTTCTCCAGAGTCTGTCCACTCCCAGAAAGAGCCCATCTGATGGACTGGAAGGCCCTGGCCAAAGTCAAGGTATCACTTAGACATGAGGGGGACCCAGTTGGTGCCTTTTGTCATAATGTAGAAAGTACTGTTCTTTATTCTGTGTTTTGGGAAACTTCCTGATTACTTAACCATAATCATAGGCCTGCACTGTAAAGCCTGGGAAAAGAGCCTGATGTCAAATTTTGAGTTGAGGGCCTGGCCATGTTCTGATGTTATGTTAGGGTGACATGTACGGGCTAAAATACAGCAGTTAATATCCAACATCTTGTTGACTTTTTTTACAGACAGCTATGGACCAGAAATTATGTGCTTGTCTAAGATGGTTTTTTTTTTTTTTTTTTTTTTTTTTTTTTTTTTTTTTTTGTATAGGAGGAATGATTTTGGAAACTACTATTTTAACAAAGATTTTCATGATTTTTTTTTTTGATTTCTTTAACAGTTTAAAGAATTCTGCATAAATCTGAGTTTAATTTTCTTCAAACTCAGTTATGCTGATTTCATAAATACAAAACTCTTCCCACTTTGTGAACCTGTGTAGGAACTCATGCATCAGCTCATGTTAAAATTTAGCATTTATCTAAAAAAGTAACTCAGAGTTTCTGCAGACTAGAGATGAGTTCATGTATCACAATGTGGTTACAGTTACTCTGTCTTTCTTTCCAAAAGAAAGAAGAAAGAAGTGAAAAAGGCTAGCATATTCGTATATAGCACATGCTTAAGACAAAGAAGCTTAAGATTTAATTTTTTTTCTTCAGTATAAATGTGTTACATTTAAACATGTCTTACAAGCTCCTTTTTTTTATTTTTTATTTTTTAGATTGTACTGAGTATTATACTTCATGTGTTTATGACTCATCCTCAATGAGTATGTTGCTTGTGGAATAAGCAGGCTCAACCATATGTTTCGTTTGCATATGCTAGTTTGGAGAACTCATTCCCTCTCTTTCTTGTCTTCTTTCTCCATACCAGATTTTCTTCTCTCTTTTTTTTTTTTTTTTCTTTTCAATTTAAAGAAGGAAATTTTAGCAAACTGGCAGAGTTGGTAAGATGGAAAGCAAGAGATGTGTCTGTGTAAATGTAAATCTTACAATACAATTCAGTTTTTTTGTCAACAAGTTATGTTCTTCCACGGCTTAATCTAGTAACAGTCACAGTGACTGTTTTTCCAGTCACAGTCTGAAAATTTACCTCTGCTGTTAACATGATTAATCACTGTGTAGTGAGAAAGTCCTACTTTTATAAAATAATTAATTGTGTTCGTGTTATTTTTTTTCCCCTTAGGAACAAAACAGTGCATTCTTTTGTTTATCTTTGGTTTTGTCTGCCACATATATCAACACGTACATTGAAGCTATTAAACTGCGGAGAGGGAGAATGATACAATATTCAAACTCTGAAAGAGTGGAGAGCTGAGGAAAAAAAAACAAACAGGTGTTACTGATACGCAACATACAGATAGCCTAAACTGAAGATGGCTAATTTGCTAAAAGCTCTGTGCCATAGACACACTGTGTTTTACAGTGCCTTAGATATCACACATTCTCTTTCAGCTGGCAGTCTTACACGGGTAACAGCTTCAAAAGAATGCTTGCTCTTGACTTTTTTTCTTAGTTTTGGCACAAAAGTAGCTTCTGTCAGCAGTCAACATGCCTGGTATTTTCCTCCCACCATCATTATTTCTTGGAAATTCACATTCCTTGCACCAACACACAGAAACCCACATTCTCCAGCTGTGTTTGAATTCCCTTTTCTTAAGCTTGTGTCAGACCCTGACAGTTATGGTCCAAGACCCACACCTGGGCTGAGAACGATAATCCTCAGAAGACTCAAAGCTCAGCGAGTATTCATGTGACCAGTTACACAAAACTATGCTGCTTCTTCCTTCTTTGGCAGGAAGTTAAGGTGCTTAGATGTGTCCAGGGACTTTGGCGGTACAGAGTTATGACACCACCATTTGAGGGTTTATAAAAATTAAGGAAAGTGGAGGATGTAGTTCTGAATCAGACTGTAACAAACTCATGAGTGGAGAGAGGGTAGATGCTTCCATACTTCTGCTATGCAAATTAATGCCTACAGAACTAGAAATGTTGTAATTATAATATATTATTCATACATAAATTCTTCATGCATAAATAGTTGCATTTGCTCCAATAGTTACTCATATGCAGCAGAGCAAAGATACTTTTGCTATGGATAGTCAGCTAAGTAGCCCTGGTGGCAGAGCAGAAAAGCTCTAATTTTTGATGTAATTTGCCTCACGCATTAGCAGCTGTTTCAAAAATACTACTTCATGAATTTCATACATCTACAATGTCTATCTGCACAAAAATATTACATTATAAATATATGATCTGAAAATTAACTAAAGTTGAAGTTCTTCCTGAGGAATGGGTACTTGATTTGTGTGAAATTTATCCTATAAATATAAATATCCTATATAAGAGCACTTAAAACAAACAAACACACACAAAACCAAACCAAAACAAAAAACACTAAATGGAAGCAACCTGAGAAGCTACATATATTTGTATTTTAGAGATTCTGAAACAATTCTTGTCCTCTGAATGATAGTTGTCTCTATCCAGATAAAATTCAATTTAGATATAAAATCTAATCCAAAATTCCATTCCAAGTTTGAGTTGCACCTATATTTAACCTTTTAATTTATCATGACTGAAACTTCTTATTGATACTTCATAGGGTTTTTTTCACGTCCAAGCTACAAGCAGTGCTGAAAAAAAGATATATATAAATTTCTCTGGAAAGGTAGTTTTCAGAAGTATTTTGATTCAATCAGAAGAAATAAATGAAGTCAGGTCTTACAGGTATTTTGATTAATGAGTTCAAGAGGTTCAGATAAAACTGATATGTATCCTACTGAATGAATCTTTTCACTATTATTCATATTTAATACTTGTATTTGGATGGAATCCAGAGACTTTGAACTCCGTTGTGCTAATGAATGTAGAGATCAGACCTTATCCATTAATTCTCCAGTATTCTTCTATTATTGCATTGCAGCATTTCACTTTTAAAATGCTTCTGACTATTTTGAGTTTTTTCTTTTAAAATCCTAGTAGCAATAAGAGTTTGATCATTGTTAGCTAAGGTTAATGTTATGTTTCTGGCATAGGACTTATTATCCTTCACAAGACTAGCTCAAACTAATGACTGTGGTGTCAAGCTCCAGTTTTTGCCAGCACGGACATGGTTATAGAAGATGTTCCCCTTATTCATGCTCCATTGTCAACGAAGAGAAATTAAAATGGACTACCTCATAAGTGTGAAAAAGCACCTGTTTAGTAGTGCATACAAACTGAAATGGAAATATTCATGAAATGTTTGTAGTTCTTGTCATGGAAAGATAATAATTAGAGCTGGAAAGAGATAACCTATAATTATTTTTAAAGAATATTGTTTAGATTTTGTTTTTCAGGTTTTTCTCTGTGTTACAGAGAGTTTTACTTTCAGTTGTGTTCCTTAATTTTGTTTCAGAATTAAAATAAATAAATAAATAAATGAATGAATGAATTACTTTCTTGGATAGAATGATTATAATACGTCGTTTTCTATTTCAGTTAAAATTGTAAACAATGAGTAATGTAAATAGCTGAAAATGCAGTCAAGTTTGACATATTGTGCAATATCTATTCTGACAGTAGAGCACTGTAACTAGTTACTCATTTGTTTTTTCAGCTGATGGAAATGTGTGCTTAGCAGTGTTAGAAGCATATTTAACACTTTGTAATAAAAGTTGAGAGATGACAAAATGGAAGAGACATTTAAAAAGATGTTTGAGCTGTGAAAGTACAAACAGTGTCCAATGAAAATGCATGAGATCCTACAGTACTGTGTTTGAAACAGCTTTGTGACTGGAGGCTAACTTCCAATATGTAGTGCATATTACAACAGGAGTTGGTCCTGCTTGATGTCATTACAAGTACCATAAGAAGTGTGGTAAATTTAAATTGGTAAATGATAAGTAAACTTAAAGAAAATAAGTCATTATTTTTATAGGCATCTGTGGACCTTATAATCGAAGGGAAAAAAAATCTCTTCAAACATCAATGTCTGTTCAAGCTTTAACCAGTAAATATTTGCAGAACTCTGAGGAGCTTTGCTTTAAAAAAGGAGGCTAAAAATAATCCTCAGCAGACTATGGTGTGTTATGAGGCAGGATCTCCCAGGGGTTTCAAAATATCTGTAAGAATTTACACCTTTATTGAGAACAGAAGAAAGTATAATTTCAGCCTTCAAGTTGTGCACACTCTTCATTACAGAATTCAACATAGCTAGAGGCTAAGGAAAGTTCAACTTGATCTTTTGTGGCATCAAACAAAATAGGATCAAGTTCCTGACGCCTAGTAGCAGCAGCAGCTTTCCGTTAGTGTGAAAACAGAAATAAAGAAGCAAATTAAGGCTTAACACTACATTTGCGTGCAGTTAACCATTTGTTTTTACAACTCTATGGATACCTCATAGTCCTTGACTGTCTTTGTCATTCTTGTAAAAAGTAAAAGGGAATTAAAGATATTTTCTTCTCTGTGTTTAATACAGGAGAGATGATAAAAATTCCCCACTGCTCTAGCTTCTTCGGTTTATTCCCTCCACCACCATTTCCCCAGGTTGAAGGTTACCTGTTAGGGAAAAAGAAATACAAAGTTTAAAATGCCTTTACCCTGTCCCTTTGATTTAATTTCTTTGAGAGTTATACCCTGTTAGCACGTTAATTGAATGATAGAGAATGTGCAAACAGTTAATTTTTTTTTTAGATGCTTCCTACCTCCTTCCTTTGAGTACCTTTAAAGAAAATCGTGGTGGCCTGCTTCATTATTTAAAAAAAAAAAAAAAAAGCCATTGGATTTCATAGACATTCTTCATTATGTTGTATATAACATATTTGGGTTTGCATCCTTTGATTACAAGGTAGTAGTATTTCTCTGAAGGGAAGAACTTTGCAGTTGCAATTACAGATAATAGGGTTGTTTTCTAAACCCCAGTGTGGTGTAAACATCAAAGTACTTTGGATTATAATAATCCAAACAAAAAACCTTCTGTAAACTCATAAGAAAGAAGAAGCTGGATGTTTTCATTAAGAGAAGACAATTCATTTAACAGTCAGTTGTTGCCTGTTTCTGTGTGGTGAAAAGTCTGTTAATTTGCATAAGAAAATAACTACCAAAGAAATGTAAATGATTGAACTAGGATCTCATTAGCAAAACCTCTCTAGCTACCTGAAGGATCTACCTCTGCTGGCAGTAGATCGAGTTTCAAGTACCTTCTTACCTTTTAAAAAACAATTATCCTCAGGCATTTCTATCGGTTAAGGCAGGGGGAAGGGAACACTGTAGTGTTCCACTGTTCTTGGGAACAGATCTTGTAATTTAATGAAAGGATTCTCCAAAATAGGCATTTGAAGAACTTCTCTTTTTTGACATTTATTGAATATGTATCCTTTAAATAACTACCTGTAAAACACACATATTTTTCACGGTGGCAAGGTAAGATTATGTAATTTTCTGGAAAAACAACAACAAATTCCAACCAAAATGTTCTAATTTGGATGAAGAGGTAGATGATTGCTTAAGTTTTTCAGTCACTAACATGGCAAAAATGTCTATATAGGGAAAAAGAAATGTTTGCTAAATTATTTAAGTGGGTGAAGAGGCAATGATTTTTCCACAGTGATGCTGCTGACAGATACAGGACCTTAATTCTCATAACGTATGCAATAAAAAATATGAATATCTTGATGTAAATTGATTCAGTTCTACTGGAGCCAGATGTATACCCACAGGTGTCAAATGACTATAGGGTTCACAACCCGGTACACGTAGACTATAGGTGTTTTACAAATGTACAGTTGCTAGGAGTCAGATACTTAAGAGGATAAACAAAGTGACATTTTGCCCCTGGAGTCCTGAGTTTAGCTGGCGCTGATCAGGTTACAGGCAGCAGGACTTTAGTGAACTCAGCTTGTCTGCTAATGGAAGTTTTGGTTTACAAGAGTCTTTCTTTTCTGACTTCTGTCTCCTGTCTCAGGCAAGAGTTTTATAGGGGCTTGGAAAACAAGCTGAAAATATGACAGTTAGGGATAGATTTTTGGGCAAAGGTGTGCTGCCAGATTAATAAATACTTCCAGGGTCATTGACTACAGCACAATTGTGAGGCCATAAGCAAGGATTTGCCTGACTGAACACGAGCAGGTGGGGAAGAGAATAGGCGGGGCCTTACCTTGAGTGTGGTGTGTTAATTATAAGACTGTATAGCTTTCCAAAAAGTCTCTACTTAGCAAAGTGATTTTTCTCCTACATCAAGCTAAATTTCTCCTGAAACCTTTACACGAGTTTAAGGTTGAGGTCCCTCATCCTTTTTTGTCTGCCGCTGCTCATCTTGAAGACATTATCCTCCTCTCCATTGCCTTTCACCATTTCCTCATATTATGCAACTTCCCAGTAAGCTCAGATAATTCTGTTCATGTCACTGGCTCCTGCCTCAGTGCAGTCAAGATAACCTGAATTATGAAAAGCAAACAAAAACAAAAACAAACAAAAAACAAACAAACAAAAAACCAACAACAAAACTGCATTTCAAAAGATAAGAGAACCCACATTGCTTTTATAGAATGAGTAAGATAAGTGAGCTGTATTATGGCAATTATGCAAGTAGACAGCAAAATACGGGTGTTGTCAGAGGGTGAACTAGCACCACACTTACATTGCATCATCTGTTCTACAGTAACTGTACATGTTCAGGTTTTTCTCAATCATACAATTTCACTGAGGGGCAAAGTGCAGGAAGACAGACAGAAAGATAGGTACAAACTCAGTATATTGTGTGGTCACACCCTTGCTTGTCCTGTGGTAATTTTTTTCCTTCGCTACTGATAATTTTCTAGGCCAGTATTGTTAAATTGTTATCAAACACATTCAAATTAACCTTTCATTAAGCAAGATATCTTTGGCAGATGGTGACTGTGAGTAGATAAAGAAGATGCAGAACCTGTGAAGATGGCTGTCAGGCAAGGGAGTCTCTGTACCCCAAACAATAATATTTGTTTCAAATTAACAGCAGTGAAAATGTAATTACAAACTAGAGCCTTTACTACAAACTAACTACAAAATTACTGAGTAAGGAAGGATCTCTCTGCCATGCTTTCTTATGATCATCAGTGTCCATTTCAGTTCTGTATAAATATTTTCTTTCAGACTATTTGCCCACAAGTTAGAATTATTGGGGTGTGGTTTTGGAGCACTTTTTTTTTCATACCCCATTCAGCCTTCTGTTCCCAAAACACATATCAGTCTTCCCTTTGACCTCAGTTACATGAAATTGTTGGATATTTCATTCTTTATCTATAGAATAATGATGCAGAAGTCATTAAGCAGATATTGCTTCAGAGCACTGTACTGAAGTAGAATGTACTTGGAAGATACCAAAGTGAGACTGGGTATTTCAGTGTTGGCCCAGCTCCATCTGTTGTTACCCATTCATCGGTGGAATTTTAATCTTCTGTAAAATTATAAATGAGTCGTGTGAAGATAAAGAGTTATTTTTAGAAGTTTATCTCTTCTGAAAGAAAGATCAGTACATAATAGGTCAAAAACATTGTAACAGAGACTAGACATAAAATGGAACTTTGGTCAAAGGCCAAAATAATGTTTGAAAGCAAAATATTACTATTATTTAGAGGTACTTGCATTAAATATGGTGAAAATGAACTGTTTATAGAAGATGCTGGATTCCCTCCAAGCAGACTTTGGCTGCACCAGTTCAGTCTCTGTTTTTCAGAGACGAGGAATTTCTTTTCTAGCAGTCATAAATAAGAAAAAAAAAAAAAGAGGGGGACTCATAATGAAAAGTGTAGTCCAAAGCAGGGGCTCTGATGGCTGCTGCCCAGATTACTGAGTGGTTTAATGGCTGGGGGTGAGGTCTGGGAGGTGAGGTTATGTTTTGCCAGCAGACGGGCATGCAGAATTACACAATACAACCGTCTGCATGCACTGGTCAGCATCCTCCTGCATGTCATTTGTGCATTCCAGCATCACACTACAGCAACACACCAGGCTGAGAGGGAGAATGTGGGAGAGCTATCTGTCTCCTCTGGAAGACCAGACATTTGTGTGCTCTGGGTAGTGGGGGAAGGCATATTAAAAAAATGCCTTTACTGTCCGTACGCAGCTTTCAATATTCCTCAATACGGCACTCCAGTTCTTCAGTACAACCCACGCTTCGGGGGAAGGTGGAGTTAATATTTTGCCAGTTTAGCTCTGTGATCCAGCTCACCACGAGCTCAGATAAATGCCAGAGCCTATTCAAGATCAAGAAGAGGGCCATGAGAGTGAGGTTTCCCTCCCTTTAGCAGCAGCTGGCAAGAGCTAGCACAGCTGTATTGCTTATCCTCACCTTCAGATTCCCCACTGAGCACTGAACCCCTCTTCTGATCACACTAGTGCATCTTTAGGGATTTCATTACTTGACTCCCGATATTACCCATGACTGTTCCTCTTTACAGGTTTTACTGCTGACTTTAAAATCCATGCAAACTTTTAATGTTCCGAGTTGCTTTTTCATTTTCAGTATGTTGCCTGTCATTCCCCCCCCATTCTGCCCCTCTGATTTCAAGCCTCATATGATCTAAAAGACTCCAATAAGTTCATTTAGCAAGTCAATATCTTGCCATTACTCTTAATTTACTTTAAATTTCTTCCTGTTCCTCCTTGTAAGTCTAGGAAGAAGGAGAAAAAAATAGTTTTAACATGTGGCCTTAAATACTTCCCAGCTGAAAAAATACAGTTAACCAGCATGAGGCTAACGGGCTGATGTACAAACTGATGATCCACACCAGTTCCCCTGCAGCCAAATAACATCCTCTGGCCTGTATACACAGCAGCTGATTTCACCCTGAATGCTCTAGTTTCTCTTTTCCCTGCATTTCTGATCTCTCAGTACAGAGCTCTAATGTTAATTCTGATTCTCTCAGCCCATTAACTGAATGATGCAGCATCAGGCTCCCTGGCTTGTGGGATCCTGCTTTTTTTTTTATTTCTCTGCAGCTGATAGTCAGCAACTCATTATTTACCTTGCCCTTTCCTTAATGACGTGCTTGTCCGTGAACATCATTCAAAACAGACAATATAATGATTTAAACTACTTCTGTAGATTGAGTAGTTGGTACTTTTGTTGTTGTTGCTACTTTTCTTTTATCTAAATAACCCTTTTATCAAAATGTATTTGAAATTCTGTCTTTTGAAAGATCTTTAACTCAGAAAAGCTGCTTAAAAATGAAAGCTAATAACTCATATTATCTGTACACCACCAGTAATATGACATTGGCTATGTCTTCCATTGGTATTGTTTTCATCTTATGTTTTTGGCTTGTTTTTCTGCTTCACGTTCATATTGAAAATATCCATATTTTGCCATCAAATGTAAGAAAGAGAAGAAAAGCAAGTGTGTGTTTTTAAAGTACAAATGACCCAACTCTACTCTCAGATTAAAACTAACTGGCATCAATGCCATTTAACCAACATAAAAGTGGGAGGAAAAGGTAATTCTTTGGTGATTCTAAAGGTTTAAGTCAGTACAGGATAGTAAGATAATAACCAATACAGGATAGTCTTTCCATATATTTTTACAGCTATGTGGAGTACAAAACCCCCTTGGATCTGTAAGGCAGTTCTAAAAAGTCTGTGAAAAGTAACTCAGAGAAGCAAACATATTTCAGTAGCCTAAATTCATACGGACCTACACATCTAAAAGGGTTGGAAATCATCACAAAGTGTTAGCAGTACTATTTCCCACTTCCACCTATCAACAACAGAAAATTTCCAGCTTCCCCCTTAGCTGAACTGCTCAATTTCAAATCAGAGCTATGTACTGAATCTTAATCAACTTGAGAAGTAGAATACTTAAGAGGAAGTCATTTGAACCTAGAGCTGAGTCTCGTAGGGTTTTTTCAAGGCTTTTCTTTTTGCGGTGATGCCCTAATTGTCAGAGTTTAAATGCTCTAGAGGCTCAATATCTGTGATATTTATTAACTAAGTGGTTATGATCAGAACTTTGTCACTCAAACTTGCTTAGTATCAGCTGACATATGGTATCATGTTTGAAGTAGCACCCAGTAAATCACTGATAATGTCAGTATAATTGCCAAAAGCTAACACAGGGTATAATTCTTTTCCCATTGAAGTTCATGGCAAAAATTCTATTGATGGCAGTGGTGTAGGGTAGAATTGACTAACCAGAAAAGTATTTTATTTTTCCTAATTGCACAGAAAGGCTCAATAATCTTCTAAAAAAATCAGCCCTTGAAAAAGAGCTTACATTTACAAATGGTAGCATGTTAAAATTTTCACAATTTACCTTTTTTTGGTAGATAGTGCTCCTATGACTATTTCAATATGTTTTATTTGTGAGTCAGATGCTAATATATTCATAAGTAGATGAATATATAAATGTAAGAGCTCTGCATATATCTCTGTTCCATCTGTTATTCCTTTTTGCCCTAAATTTAAATACTCTGTGTTCAGTGCTAACATTGGTATTAACATTTCATCAAATTTTGCCATATATTAGTTAGGTGGTATCCATGGAATAGTTTTATTCTGCCTTTTGAGATTTAATTTTTAACTGGTCATTTTCTCATCTAAAAATGCTAGATTACCAGAAAGAAAACCTTCTGGTAAAAATACTTCCCACCTTCCTCCCCAGAATTTCAATGACAAGGATTTCCTATGTTCTGAGCTGATTGTTTGGTGGAATGACACTGCCACCACCAAGAAGTGAGAGATTCAGAGTCATCTCTCTGTTCTCTACAGGAGACTTAAATCTGGTCCTCCCACATCCAAGAAAAGCATCCTTAAGTCGTGGGCTGCAGAATCAGGCTTTCTCTCTGCCCTAAAATGTGATGAGTCTGTTCAGTGATCAGCTATTTTTGCAAGGCTGTCTGATGTGTGGTTGCCTAGAAGGCCTTATATCATTCTACTGCTGGGCAAAATTTGAAATCCCAAGAGTTCAGTGAAATAAGAACAATCACTTTAATTATAATTTTTTTTTCAGCCTCTGTAAGCAGGTGTTAACTGTGAGTTGAAGATTTTGCAGGTATGCTTCAGAACTACCATTTTCATTGCTGTTCACCATATTTGGATATATTTGGATTTCTTAATAAAGTATTATTATTAGACAGCATTTAAATTTGAATTTTACAAACTGATTTATCTGAAATATTTTTATATATGACAACTAGTTTGAAAATTTCAGATGTTTTCATGCACCTGAAGACCTTCATAAAATTAATACTTGTCTACTACACTCAGTCCAGAATAAGTACCGACATTTTTGACAAGTATGAAAACAAATTTCCTCTGAAAAAGATTTTATAAGCTGAGTAGACAGTGCACACATAAAGTATAGAGAAAGTGGAGGGGTAACCAGCAAAACAACAGTATGGTTTGATTGCATCAAATATCTTGTCTTGTTTTGTCCATTCCATGGTTTCTTTTGCAGATTTTTTTTTCCAACTCCAAATTGTCTATCTGATTATCACATCTACTTTTCTTACTCTGATACAGGAAATATTTTTTTCTATTTTAAGACAAGTGGCTGCATTAGGAGGGAATTCTGTCAGCAAATGTATTGTCAGTTAAAAAGCAAGAATTTCTGTCATTTCAGTCAAAGGTTAGTGCAAAAAGCTCTGCAGATAAAATATAGATATCCTTTGGAGTTTTATTTTTCATTTTCTCTGAAGGCTGTCCAGATAATATGTATATGGAGTTGTTCATAGCAGGGTTATTACTACATTTGCCTGCTACTTTTGAACTTCCATGTGGCATTTGACACTTTTGACCATCAGCTATAACTGTACTCTTTTTCCTACCTTGTAAAATTTATTGCTTTGATCTCCTATGTCTTCGGTGTCACCTGGTATCCCTCAGGGACATCTTCTGGGATCTATAGTATTACTTTGTTTTATGTATGTTGGTTGGAATTACTTGTGTTCACAGTACAAACTGTCAGACAAATAGCTCTTGTCTGTATTTATCACTCCTTGAAGACCTTGTAATGCATCTACTGGTGCTGTATGACTGTTTTTCCATTATCAAGGTTTAGATGGTGCTAATTTTCTTAAGTGTAATGCTGAAAGGATGGTATGCAAGTTGAATAATTTCAGCTGGAAGTGGAGCCTCTTAGGGGTCTTTTATCTTCCTTGGGTTTTAACTTTTCCTCTTTCCAGACTTCGCAGTCTCATATTCACGAGAGTGTCTCAGCTTTGGCTGAGATTCAAGGCCATTTTGAACAGCTGATGTGATCTAAAGAAAAAGGACACCTGGCTTAAATTTCCAGCTGAGTGTTCATTTCTCTTAAACAGTGATAGAGAATGGGTATTTCTTACTCTGAATCATTCTCTTCTGAATCCCCAGACTATTTTCCTTGTGATCCCAAGTTCAGGATCCTAAGATCTGTCACATCTAGATAGAGTGTCCACAGGATCCTGACCCTTAATGGTAACCAACCATCAGAAAAAAATGTTAGTACTCATTAAAACTCAGAGCAAGGCATATTTTGGAGAAGAAGGGGAAGGAAGTGTGTGTAATGCTTCCTCAACCTTTTCTTTAGCTAAATGCTAGCTCAAACAAAAATTTTTGAAGGTACTATGAAGGTCTCCACATCATCTGCTCAAACACTCACAGGATGAACAGGACTCCTCTTTTCTTCAGGTAGTGACTGGGTAGATAGTCTAGATCTAGCTTTACTCACAGGCAGTGGCTGAAATGGGCAGGTGGGCTGTGCTTGAGGCAATTCCTTGAGGTCTGAAGGGTGGAGGAAGGCTAGCTCACTCCTGGTGTAAATAAAGCCACCATACCACAGCAGGTTTACCATCTTGTTTGAGGAACATCTTCATACCCATGTTGACTATATACACTGTCCCTAGCATCTCTCCACATGAACTCTAAATTTCTTCAGTGTAGACTTTTTCTCCAAAAACCAGTGGTTCCCATATTACTTGGATCAACAGATTTCTGCTAGTTGTCAACACTTCACAAAAACTGGTGTAGTACTTTAAGCAAACTTTTAATTGTCATTGCTGTGCATTTATTATTTAACAAGGTTCTACAGATTAACTAAATGTCCCACAAGAGAATTTGGATCACTGCAGAGCAGTGCTGTAAGAGGAAAGTGGGTGGCAGAGTGCGTGTAGCTGTCCATGCCTTACAAAAATAAATATGTATAATAAATAAATCACATAGTGCCTTATATTACATTTCCATGATTTTTTTCCATTTGTTTGTTTTGGTTTTGTTTTGTTTTGTCTTGTTTGTTTGGAACAGGGATGGTATTCTTTGCGCTGTGTTTTGAAATGTGGTTCTGGTTCATGACAAAGCCTTCTAGCTGAGGTATTACTGAAAATAATAAGTATATATATATATTTTTCTGCATGTTTCTATGGTTTCTGAGAATAACTAAATTCACAAAAAATAAGTGGTCAGCCTGAGATCACTTTCATACTGTAATGCTTGGAAATATTTATGTTAAGCACTTTCAGTGCATGCTTATGCATGTATGTGTATAGAACATAACACAACAATAGAAGAATGATGTTTAGGATACAGGGCTCCAAAATTTTGTTTACAAATAATGCTGTCTTAAATCCTTTTTTTTTACTTAGGATTTTAGGAGGCAAAGAAAAATATTATAAATGGAAAGCTGCAAATGACTGATTACCAGCCAGATGGAGTGGGAAGAAAAGAGTTGAAGGCCATAGGACACAGACTGTGTTCTGAGCCAAAAGCATTACAGATGATAAAACAAAAGGTAGGCAGAAATCAGGCCCAGACAGTCAAAGGAAATATATACAAAATGAGATGGCAGGAGGATACAGCCACTGAAGTAAGGTTTTAGTCCAGTTACAAGGGAGGACATTTTCCAGCTTTTGGGTCTTCAGTCTGTGAAAAGACTTGAAGGAACAAAAGGCAGGATGACATAAAACAATTACAACTGTTCTAGACCATCTTCAAATAAACATAGTTTTAAATTCATTTCTGCTTTTTTTTTTCCTTGTCATTTTACCCCAAAAAAATAAAATTTCATATTTTACTCCAGTCAATCCTGCCTAAGATACAGTTACCTAAAGCTTAATATCAGGAAGAGGGTAAGGGGGAAGGCTGAGGATGGAAAGGAAGGTGACTTGGGAAGCTATAAAGTATGTGCTGCAATCCTTGAAATGTAAACATAAGCTGCAATGCCAGGTGAGGTCACCTTGAAAATAAATAATTAAATAAAAAACTAGCACAGGATGACCATGATAGAGGCTGGGGAGATGCTTAGATGTTTTGATGAAGGGCTGGTAACAACTTCCTGTGGTTTCAAATTTACTGAGTATCCCAAGAAAGAGAAATCAGCATGCATTGAGTCTTAACGATTTCTCTCTCCGCCTCTTACAGAATCTTTTTTTTTTTTTTTTTTCTTTTTTTTTTCCTGGACCATTTCGTTCTGGAGTTATTCCTAGTCTATGCTGCCCTCTACTGCTCTCTCTCATAGCCACAGTGATACGCTTGTATTTGCAGTTGGTACTGCAAATGTACGGTATTGTTTTTGCGTAGTAGAATTTAAAATAGGAAGCATTTAGACATGTACGAACTATTTATGATAATGATTAATATGAACGTGTTATGCAACTCAGAAGCTTTTCAGAATAGTTGTTGGACTATTAACATGCCTCTTCCATAACAGATTATTTATAGGTAGTGGAGATTGTTTATGCTAAAAGAAAGAACTCTCAGAAACATTTTATTAAGTTAATTTCGTTACTATTCATAAGGTAAAAGATAAGTGATGTGTATTATTTATTCTGATGTTTAGCTGCATTGAGAGAGATAGAAATACTAACACATCAAGCTGCTCAAGCTGTGGGTACAGAATGACTACTACATAGTTACTATCATTTTGTCTATTCTAACTTTGAATGTGCTTGCTGACAGCATTTCTATCATTTGTTGTCCCGACATTAATAGAACTTTCTAAAAGGACACTTCAGTATCTTGCAGTTAATCTGGTTATTTCCCTTGTTGCTAAGTTTTCTCTTTCTTTGTTGTTCAAATATTTAGGGGTTGCTATTGTGTTCTACTGCCTTTGCCAAGCTTAGACATGCTTTACTATCTGCTATTTTTTTTAATCATTCTTTGCATGTTCTTAATATTTTTAATACTTCTTTTAGAATACTCTGCATGTATCAGTGATGAGATACCCAGATCTGAGCATAACATTTCAAATAAGTTTCTAGAGTGAAGAGTTTATTTGCAGTGACAAGCACCATGCAATTACTTTCCCCTCCTATTGAAGGCTGCCTCTTTCTGTGAAACCAATCTTTATCCATCCTCTTACATTATTTCTTGCCACATTTTCTTATAATTTTTGATTTTCCTTGACATAATGAGAATTTCCCCTTCTAGTCATTAATTAAAATGGCCACAGTGTTGAATCCTGGAATGCTTTCTCACAAGAATCTACTCCACAGCCCAGTCATTGCCACCTAGCATTACTTTCTATGGGTTAATTAGCCAGTTTCCATTAAATCTGAAAGTTTTCCTACCTAGAATAAATGAAAATAATTCTTCATTATATACTGTAAAAGGTAGAGCCTCAACTACTGTACTAAGACCTGAGTGTAACACTTTTTCTTGTATTCTCTTCAACATTTTATTCTGGAACACTAGAAAACAAATAATCAAGTTCATATTGCAAAATATGTATTCTATGTACCTCATTGCTCCTGGTCTTCTATTGTGTAATTCAACCAAAAATAGTAAAAATGAATTAACTCAAGAACAATAGGAGTGTGTTTGTAGGTTCCTGCTTTTTTATTTTTATTCTTAATTTATACTGAAAGAATAATTTTTTACTCCCTTTAAAAATCTATGGTTGGGTCCTTGGATCTTTCATTGCTGAAGAGCAGAGATCTCTAATACAGGCTAAATTCTGCTGCCCTATCCCAGCTAGGTGTTCCCTACCACAGCTTGGTCCCACAAGGTTCTGAGACTTCTGGAGGCTGTCTGGAGGTGAACTTCACTTTGCCTCAGGTGGCACAGCTCTTCTGAGCTGAAGATAAGCATTTTCGTAAGCTCTTTTTGGAGCATGGATATCACAGGGAGACACTTAAAAAAAAAAAAAAAAAAAAAAAAAAAGGTGAATACTGCAGTTCCCTCAGCTTGCAAGGTGTTTTAGTGTCTTATTTGAGAAGACCTTTTAGTCCCACTTGTTTCGTCTCAAAATGCTTGCTCCTTTGAATTTAATAAAATAGCATAAACACACAAGATTAACAGTACTTAATCCTGTGAGTATTCCAGGTCTTCTTCACTGGACAGCAGATTGCTTCCAAGAGTGTTGCCTCTGTTTTTGTTATATTTTTAAATTTTTCAGAAAGGAGGTCTGCTTATGTTTCAGATGTTTAACACAGGCTGAATGGCAGACATGAATAGATGCAATGGGGTTGCCAGAAGGTGGCTGTTTGTTCAGACTGTGCTGCAGTTTTCAAGGCCAAGCAAAGGAATAACTCCAGAGTTTTGTGCAGCTTTCTAAATCACCTCTCCAGCATTCAAAATCTCAGCCAAAGTCCTTCAACAGTGTCTATTTTTCACATGTATCTAGTTAACAGAAAAGGAGCCTTTCAGTGCAGATAAAACTGCCCATTCTTTCAAAACCCAATGTTTTTTTTTATATTTATTCATTTATCAATGCTGTGAATGTTTCATGTGCTCCAGCCATTGATTTCAGGAACCAATGCTATTTTTCCTGTTTATTACAATTTATTGTCTCATTGTTGCCGGTAGTTTGCACTTAGTTGAATTTCCCACACAATATACAGGAAACTTCTCTATAGCATCAGGCTTCCTCAGATTGATTCTCACAGAGACTGGGAGGGACAAGTTACTCCTGTATTCTTTGTGATGTGGTTGCAGAGAGTCACGTTAAGCCACCATTTAGAGACTTCCTTCCTTACACCTACAGTAGCACACATGGTAGCCAAATCATGTCTGCTCCCACTGCACACTCTCACATACAACCTTTCAGAAATTTTTACCTATGTGTTTGCTTTAACAATTGTATCACTTTCTTTTCATGTGTTTAACACATTTATTACCAGTCTCCAATGAGAATGTGTGTTGCTATTTGTATTATAGCAAAGCTAATGAAACTCTTAAGTTAGGGTATTTAATTTCAATTTACCTTTCTTCACTGTTGTTTAAATGATGACTTGTAAATGTTGACTGATGTATTAAGTTGTCTAGGTGGAGGTGCTGTGGGTAGTAAAGAGGGCCAGTATACTTACGCTCCTTTGAAAACTACTTAAATAATATGCACAAGAGTCTCCTGGGAAAGCTGGGAGATTAAATGAACATTGTCTTCCTCATGAGCAATACTTCCCTACTAACAAAAAAAAGAATTCAAGGGTTTAGAACAGACAACTTTATTAGGAGTGGGGGAGCAGTGGAGAGAAAGGTGAGTATGGAATTAACTTCACAAAGTCAGTGATTCATAAATCAAATCTATTAAATGATGTCATCACCCTTTTCTGTTGCCTTCCCTCTTCACTCCCTTCTACAGCTCACCCTCACCTCTCCTCTTCTGTGCCACCTCCTCACCCTCCTGGATGTGCTGCACAATACTTGAGAGCCTGCCCTCCTCCCTTGGTCCTGGGTAGATAATGAGGTATTTAGTCACTGTTGTACCTCACAACACATTGCTCATGGTTTGTTGTTTTTTATTTTAATTCAAGGATGACTGAATCAGATTTTAGCTTGTTCCAGTTCTTGACCTTAAAAGGTCATCCTGACTCTGAAGGCTTTGCCATTTCCCAAGTGCGCTGATTCTAACTCAGATACTGGCAAATATGCCATCGGTAGCCCACCTTGAGCACCCTAAGCTTTGCTTAATACGCTGCAGTTGTTCCGATGCTTTCTTAGGTTTCCCAGGTTTTGGTGAGGAGTACTGTAAGCACATGGTGTACACTGGCCTACAAGAAACTCCATTTAAAACAGGAAAACACTTTTTTTTGTTTGTTTGTTTATTTGTTTGTTTGTTTTTTAACCACAAAGGTGGCAAGGGTTGCCCAGAGAGACTGTGGAATCTCCATCCATGGAGGCATTTGAAACATGATTGGACATGGCCTTGAGCAACTATGAGCAGGTGAGTTAGACTAAATGATCTCCAGAGGTGGTTTCCCACTTGAGTTTTGCTGTGACTCTGTGAAAAGTATAGTGCTTTCAGTTCCCTGACAAGATACCTGAAATAGCAGTTTCAGAGCAACAAATGCTATTTCATACGAGTCAGATAAATATAAAAAAAACAGTAGCAGATCTCTTGAATTCTCAATACAAATAATTTCTGAAATAAAGTTAACTAAACTCTAGCATTAGCTAATTATTCCCTGCTGCCAAAATCAAACAGAGTACATCTTTCCATTTTCCCCTTTCTGCTTCTTTAGAAGTCAGACTATTGTTTAGTCTAATATGCGACTCCCGTGATGGGAACACCACAATACTTAGGTTTCCCTCAATAAAAAGCCAGGTGTTCAGATAGCCTCTGGTCAACCTGAAGAAGACATTGTTTTTTAAGTTCTCACTGTAAAACACAGAAAAGACATGCTGGTTTCAGGCTGCCTCATGTGCCAGTATTAATTTCAATAGACCACACTTGAAAAAGAAATCTAATTGACGAAAGTGTTTTTCCTTTTTCCTCTCCTCTCCTCTCCTCTCCTCTCCTCTCCTCTCCTCTCCTCTCCTCTCCTCTCCTCTCCTCTCCTCTCCTCTCCTCTCCTCTCCTCTCCTCTCCTCTCCTCTCCTCTCCTTTCTTTCCTTCCCCTTTCTTCCCCTTTCTTCCCCTTTCTTTCTTTCTTTTTCTTTTTTTATAATATTTTCTTGTTTATTGGCATATGTTTGTATGTGTCTTAAAATAAATGCAGTTAATTCCTTGTTTAGAAACCTTTATGAATGGTTGCATTCCTTTTCTGTCCAGAAATGTAGTGAAAAATTATATTATGAGAAGGTTACAATCTCAACAAATAGAAAGCTGGATGAATTTTTTTTCCTCCTGGAACCTTCTGTAGATTTACAAATATATTGACATAGGTGCTTGGTGCTCTATCATTACTTTCTGTTTTGGCATCCAGTTTGCTTATTTTATCCACTGGTAATTGTCTCTTGCTCAGAGGTGCTGTTAAGCATCTCTGAGGAATCTATTTATTTTTCTGATCGTCTTCCTCCTTCTTCTTCTGTTGATCTTTGTCTGTTTCCTCTCTTTCCTTTCATCCTCTCTTTCAATATTATAATCTTAGAATTTAATAATTAATTTAATAATTATGTTATAATATTAAATTGTAATATCTCTTGGCTTAGAAAATTGGTAATGTGCAAAAGTCACTCTTTTGTCTGATGCTGATTTCTTTCTTGACTTTCATCCATTCTCTTAGTACAAAACTAATGTATTTAGATCATTACTCTTTTTGGGAGAAAGCTGAAACTACCTGGCTGTGTTTAGCAATGTGGGACCAACCTCATCTCCTTCTACGACCGGGTGACATGACTGGTGGATGAGGGAAAGGCTGTTGATATAGTCTACCTAGACTTCAGCAGGGCCTTTGACACAGTCTCCCATAGTATTCTCCTGGAGAAGCTGGCAGTCCATGGCTTGGACAGGTACATTCTTTGCTGGGTTAAAAACTGGCTGACAGACGGGCCCAGAGTGTAGTGGTGAATGGAGTGAAATCCAGCTGGCGACCGGTCATGAGTGGTGTTCCCCAGGGGTCAGTGTTGAGGCCCATCCTCTTTAATATCTTGATTAATGATTTGGATGAGGGAATTGAGTGCATCCTCAGTAAATTTGCAGATGACACCAAGTTGGGGGGAAGTGTCAATCTGCCGGAGGGTAGGAAGGCCCTGCAGAGGGACCTGGAGAGGATGGGTTGATGGGCAGAGGCCAATGGGATGAGGTTCCACATGGCTAAACACCACGTCCTGTGCTTTGGTCACAACAACCCCATGCAATGCTACAGGCTTGGGGGAAAGTGGCTGGAAAGCTGTGCAGAGGACAAAGGATCTGTGGGTGTTGGTTGACGCTTGTCTGAACATGAGCTGGCAGTGTGTCCAGGTGGCCAAGAAGGCCAACAGCATCCTGGCTTGTATCAAGAATAATGTAGTCAGCAGGACCAGGGAGGTGACTGTCCCCCTTTATTCTGTTCTGGTGAGGCTGCACCCCGAGTACTGTGTTCAGTTTTGGGCCCCTCACTACAAGGACATTGAGGCCCTAGAGCGTGTACAGAGAAGGACTACGAAGCTGGTGAAGAGCCTGGAACACAAGGATCGGCTGAGGAAGCTGGGATTGTTTAGTCTGGAGAAGAGGAGGCTCAGGGCAGACCTCATTGCTCTCTACAACTACCTGAAAGGAAGGTGGTGGGAGGTGGAGATCAGCCTCTTCTCACAGCTAACTAGTGATAGGACTAGAGGGAGTGGCCTCAAGTTGCACCAGGGGAGATTTAGTTCAGAAATGAGGAGACATTTCTTCTCAGAAAGAGTAGTCAGGCATTGGAACGGGTTGCCCAGGGAGGTGGTGGAGTCACCGTCCCTGAGGGTGTTCAGTGAAAGTTTGGACATGGTGTTCAGGGCCATGGTTTAGTGGGTGACATTGGTGGTAGGGTGATGGTTGGACCAGTTGGTCTTGAAGGTCTCTTCCAACCTTAATGATTCTATGATTCTATGATCTCCAGTAAATTCATTAGCTATTACTTATCAAAAAGGGTAAGGGTAATGACTAGAAAAATATTACTGTGAAGGTTCAATAAGTCTTGAAAATTTATATACAATCTTTAGAATATCTAGTATCTAAACCAATAATTTACACCCTTCTTTTTTTCTTCTTTTTTTTTTTTCTTTTTCTTTTTTTTTTCTTTTTTCTTTTTTTCCTATGAGCTCTATTAAGTTCACAGAATATTTTTCTGTACTTTGCAGAACGGAGGTTAGGGGATGAAATTGCTCAGATGCCTCAGGCAACAGACTGAGTTGACTTGAATGATGATGATTATTCAAAAGAGAATTATCCAAATGACCTAGATTTGTTCCTTGCTGCATCTTGACAAATTGCTAGGTAGTGACACCTGTACTGTCTGCATTTCTGTTGGCATACACATTTGGATGCCCATACAAGCAAGCTGCACAGATTCAACAAAGTCAATAAGACAGAAAAAAAGTTAGGTGTCTAAACTACAGTGTCTTTAGTGTAGTTTTCAAGACTACCAGAATTACTCTAACCATGTTGGTTATTTTTTTCTTTTGTACTTCATTGTCTTTATGTTACAAATTCATCTTTGTATTGTGAAAATCAAAATATGCATTTTTTTTGCTGTTAGTTATTACCTGAATTGTTTTATTTTTCCAAAGTGTTTGTCACTTACAGATCAGGCTCACAGTAATAGTTTGTTTAGCTTACAGAGCATGTAGTTGTAGGTTTATTGTTCAGTTGGGATAAAATACAATTTATACCAGAAACCTCCCCAGTGTCATTCCTCTACCTAAGATCTCCCTGATATGGGAAACTTTCCATCTAGGTTGGAGTTTTGTGTTTTATGGTGACTTCTACTAAAAAGATTAGATCTCAAAACCAGCAGTACTATACCAAATAAAACGATAAATGCTAGAGTTCTTTTTTTTTATATATATTTCCAGATCTCAGCATGTTTAGCCTGTCTTTATTTTCTGTGTTTTGCACACCATTCTCTAGCCATCCTTTGGTCTTGCTTGGAATAATTTTCCTTTTTCCTTTCTCTTTTTTTTTCCTTTCTTGTTTCTCCTCTCCTCTCCTCTCCTCTCCTCTCCTCTCCTCTCCTCTCCTCTCCTCTCCTCTCCTCTCCTCTCCTCTCCTCTCCTCTCCTCTCCTCTCCGCATTAGAACGCACTGTTAAACTCTAAAAGAAATGAGCTCCAATATAAACAAGCAAGACCTGGCCTTTCTTTTAATATCTGAAAGAAGAACAGCTTAGGCTGATGCTTGCAAAAATCTGAAGCTTTCAAGAGGAGCATATCAGTGACCTCCCAGCTTTCTAAGTTGGTAGAGTATGGGTTGCAGAATACATTCCAGCCCTTATGGAATTTTGATGAAGCATCAGTTTGCACCAGATATTGTTAACACATTTTTATCCTAACTGATGTACTCAGAATGAAGTGCTATGGACATAAGGAGCATGTACATCATTAGTTACTCAAGTCTACAATTCATTCTGATTTTTCTTCTCCACCTTTGTGGCTTTAAAACTCTTGTTTATCTCAAGCAGTTAAATAACATAAGAAAATTAGAAAGTCTGGTTGGGTCATATACTTCTCAGAATGCAAAACAGTTTGCTAATTTGACCATAATACTGTGTTTCCCAAAGTTTTGAAACTGGCTTGCATCCATCTGTTTAGGAGAAGAAGCAGTGAGAACTGCTATCTATCTCTGTAAAAACCCATTGACTGCTTGGAGTGAATTCCCTGATTTGGACTCCTGTGTTGCTTATCATTCTGTATGCCAGCTGTCTCTAAAAATAATATGTTACAGGATTTTACACTGTTATGAAGATTAGATGAGAAATGAATACATGGAAAACTATATGTAAGATTTAGTTCGTATTAGGATATGAATAAGAAAGAAATATGAATTGAAGAAGTAGGACACAGAGACTCTGTACCAGGTAGCTGTGATACAGTGCTTCTGCAGAGTACTAAGCACCTGCAGATGTCCTGACAACTGCAGAACTTGTCATTGGTGGTTACTTTGGCTTGAACCCTAAGATTGTATGTCTTTGTATCTGTGTATCACAGATGGAAGGGCAGAAATTCTGAAACACAATTTAAAAAATGAGATAAGATACTTTGAAATAAATGTTAAAGATATTTCCATGTGAACCACTCTTGTGGTTTAACCCGGACGGCAGCTAAACACCACACAGCTGTTCCCTCACTCTCCCTCCTCCCTCTCTGGGATGGGGAAGAGAATTAGAAAGAAATGAAAGGTTGAGATAAAGACAGTTTATTAGGACAGAAAAGAAAGGAAAATAATAATAATGATAATAGTTCTACTACTAATAATGTGTACAAAACAAGTGATGCACAACGCAATTGCTCACCACCTGTTGACCGATGCTCAGCCTATCCTCGAGCAGCCGGTCCCCCCTCCCCAGCCAGCCTCCCCATATAATTATTCAGCATGATGCCATATGCTATGGAATACACATTTGGCCAATTTGGGTCAGCTGTCCTGGGTCTGTCCCCTCCCAGCTCCTGCTGCACCCCCAGCCTGCCCTTTGGCAGGACAGTGTGAGAAACTGACAGGTCCTTGGCTTGGTGTAAGCACTGCTCTGCAACAATTAAAACATCAGTGTGGTATCAACATTATTCTCATCCTAAATCCAAAACACAGCACCCTACCAGCTACTAGGAGGAAAATTATCTCTATCCTACCCAAAACCAGGACAACCAGTGAACTGGTTTGGAAAATACACTGTCTGTAAGACAGCATACTTCCTTCCACTCCCCTGCCAATAAAGCCTGTATTAACATTGGAATTTCAGGAAACAATAAAACGAAAGACCTCTTTATCTCTAAATGATAAATTCCTAAAATAAAAGATGTCTCAGAAGCATCAGAAAAGAAATGGTTGTAGTCACAGAATCTGACTGCAAAGTATCCAGTATGCTGCATAAATGACAATATTGGTTTCAGAATCATTGTCAAATAGCCTGTAACTTTCACCATCCATATAGGATTTCTGTTTATTTTCTATACACTAATGTATCTTTCATAATAAGTTAGTATGTCTATTATTGCAGAAAGAACTCTTCACTTTCAATATTCAAATGAGAGCTATATTTTTTGTTCATATTTTTTTTAGCTTACAATTGCAAAAACTTTGTCCTATATACAGAAAACTACTTTCTTCCTTTGGTACAGTTCAGTGGTAGATAAACTTTTTGCTGGAATTTCTGAAGAGAAGGAAGTCTCCAAAGAGTATGTAAAATCAGTAATCACCTCAAGAAAACTAACTGGCATATAGCAAGTAAAAATAACATCTCATACTGACATAGCTGTCTTAAAACAGATGCTGCACAGATGCTGGCATTTGAATCAGTGGAACAGGAGTACTTGAAGGCTGTTGTTAGGAAGTAGTTTCTGGGTTTAGTAGTTAAATGGGAAAGCTAAAAACCCTCTTCCAGCATTAGCTGTGTGATGTAGGTTAAATTAAGAAAAAGAGAAATATACTTATATATTCTCTTCAGTAAGTGTATATTCTCTTCAGTTCAGTAAGTGCGATTTGTAGTTCCTTAAATAACAGCAACAAAGAGGCTAATCAGGTCTATTATTAGGCACATTGTGTTATGCCTATCTTGGAAGATACTCTTTCCCATCAACATACTAATTGCTAGTCATTCTCCTGGCACAGGCAGGGTAGGTATGCAAGATGAATGATGAGATACAGGAGAACAAATAGGTCTGTGAAAATGGAGTTATATGATAGAAGAATGGGTGAGGACCTTGGGGTTGAAGACTAGCCTTTATATCTTCAGACTTGGGATTGGTTTGGAATATCATGAAGAGGAGCTCCATGAATTACCCTTGCATTTAAACTGATTAAGAACTTCATCTCTAAATATTTCTAGTGTCCTTACTTTCTTCAGGGAAGTGTGTACATTACTTTTCCCACCATAAATATGGGAGATTTGCTGAAAATTGAATGCTGTAGATGAAACATCCCAGGTACCTGTTGAAAAATCCTCTTCACAAGGAACAGATGGTTGTATGAGAGAATCTGTATTTGTGCCAACAGAGTCATTCCAAACACCCACATCGTGAAGGTCAGCAAGTGTAGAATTCGCACAGACACCATCTTCGTGATGACTGTTGCCAAGTCCTAGCTGCACCTGGCTGAAACTGAAACATAATCATCCTGGGGTGAGTCACGTTTGGTAACTGTATCCCAAGTAAACCAACCAAACACATATCAAGCTGAAATAAAACATTATTGGTTCATTAAATTACTTTTAAAAAGCAATTTAAAATCTCTGGATCAGTAGCACAAAAAGAGGATAAAGAGTCAAAGACAGGATTCCTGGAATGAACCTGTATGCTGAAATACAGTGTTTAAGTCTTAGGTTCCTTGCCAACTAGAAGAATCACTTACATGAGAAGCTACAAAAAGCAGCTCACTTCTAGCAAGAAGCTATAAATACAAGAAAATACTTGGTGGAAAACACTTGCAAGAAAATGTTACTTGGAAAATAGAAGCATTGTTGAAAGTAAATTTACTGGGAATTTGGAACTCTAGAATTTAGTGAAAAAGAAAACAAACTATTTTAATTAAAATATTTAAAAATAAGTTAATTGTGTCCTCCTAATAGTCATATACTTCTCCAGCTATCACATACTTCACATTGCCTTAGAGAAATGTTCAAGATTTCATGCTTTGAGATTAAACATCACTGTGCCTTGGAGTGGGCACTTAGAGCAGAAGTCACATTTTTTTTCCATCACTCTTGGATAGGTAAGGGTTTATTCTGACTTAGACAAGCCTCTCTTAATTTTGGGATAGGACTTTCTACATAAACCTTCATAAGTTTGTTTTGTTTTTAAACTTGTGGATGGATTTTCCAGATTTTTTTTTTTTCAGTGAAGCCCATGTTAGCAGTTTTCCAAAAGTAGAATCATAGAATGGTTCAGGTTGGAAGAGACCTTAAAGATCATCTAATTCCAGCCCACCTGCCATGGGCAGGGACAACTTCCACTAGACCAGGTTGCTCAAAGCCCCATCCAACCTGGCCTTAAACACCTCCAGGGATGGGGCATCCACAGCTTCTCTGGGCAACCTGCTCCATTGCCTCACCACCCTCTGAGTAAAGAATTTCTTCCTAATATCTAATCTGAATCTCCCTTTTTTCAGTTTTAAACCTTTTGTTCTATCACTACACTCACTGACCAAAAGTCTCTCATCTACTTTTCTGTAGGCCCCCTTTAGGTACTGGAAGGCTGCAAAGAGGTCTCCGTGGAGCCTTATTTTCTCCAGGTTGAACAAACCCAACTTCCTCAGAGTGTCTTCATAGAAGAGGTACACCAGCCCTTTGATCATTTTGATTGCCATCATCTGGACTTGTTCTAAGAGGTCCACGTCCTTGTGCTGGGGGCACCAGAGATGAATGCAGTACTTCGTGTGGGGTCTCATGAGAGCAGAGAAGAGGGAGGGAATCACCTCCCTCAATCTGCTGGCCACACTTCTTTTGATGCAGCCCACAATACAGTTGGCTTTCTGGGCTGCAAGTGCACATTGCTGACTCAAGTTGAGCTTCTCATCAAACAACACCCCCAGGTTCTTCTCCTCAGGGCTCTTCCCAATACATTTTCTGCCTAGCTTGTCTCAGTGCTTGGGATTTCCTCTGTCTACATGCAGGACCCTGCACTTGGCCTTATCAAACTTCATGAGGTTTTCACATGTCCGCCTCTCAAGCCTGTCCAGGTCTCTCTGGATAGCAACGCTGCCCTCCAGGATGTTGACTGCACCACTAAGCTTGTTGTCATCAGCAAAATTGATCTTCTCCTACTGTGGGTGGTTCTTCATTCTCCTAGTCCCTGCCTTTGCCCTCTGGGTCTTGGGCTATGTGTCTGGAGCTCTTGCTGCTGAAGACTGAGGCAAAAAAGTTATTGAGTACCTCAACCTTCTCCATATCCCAGGTAACCAGGTCTCCAATTTCCTTCTGGAGAGGGCCCACAATTTCTCTGCTCTTCCTTTTATAACTGATCTACCTATAGAAGCCTTTATTTAATTCTAATAAGGTTTAAGTAAGTTTTTTCCCTCCCCTCCCCTCCCCTCCCCTCCCCTCGCCTCCCCTCCCCTCGCCTCCCCTCCCCTCCCCTCCTCTCCCCTCCCATCCTTTCCCTTCCATTTCTTGGTCCTTATGCCTGGTTCAAGTTGAAAATATTCTCAGAAAGTCAATGATAGCTATACTCCATTAATGCTTTTATCATGGTAAGGCTAAAGCTTCAGGAACTTGAATTCTCAAGAGAATGAACCTTTGTTAAGCTTCTTTGTATACCTATACCCAGCCTGAGGTCTTTGCCAAAGAAACATACAGATACTGAACAGATCTTTTTCTACACTTTCCCTTTCATTTTGTGGCTCTGACCATGATATTTGTTGACTGCTTTGATTTTCACATAGTTTTCATCTCCATGCTGCAGATTTGCCTGCTTTAGTGTTGAGTTTTTGTCTTTTTCTTTATAAGCAATGTTTACTTGGCTATACTTAATTAAATTATTTCCCTATTTTCTGACATTAGATCTTTTACATGGTTCTGTGTAGTCTGTTTCCTGCTAATTTTATTCTCACAGCTTCCCAGTCTTCCCAAATAATTCCTAAGTCCTTCGCTTGCAGATGGAGCTTCTGTCTTACTCAACTGTTTTCTTCTGCTTATATTCCTATTGCTTAACTCTGTAACCAATGACTTACATCCTTACATTTATTTTATTTTATATTATTTTATTTTATTTTATTTTATTTATTATAATTTTTATTTTATTTTATTTTATTTATTTTTTTTTTATGTAGCACAATTTGTTTTACTGTAGTCAGTATTATTGTTATGACTTTCTCTGGCAAGTTTCGCTGATGCCATCATCTGCAAAGAAGGAAAACAAGTGTGAAGGACATTTATGCCCAAAAAAGGTTTTGCTTTGGGCCTAATCTGCATGTGCATTCCAGCCAAAGAAGCATTTGTATGTTAAAAATAAAGCTGGTAGAGAATATAGAAGTTGCAGCTGGATAGCCTAGAATGCTCTTGTCCTCCATGCCACAATAATCATTGTTATAATCCCTCTTTATTTATTAGGTAGCCCAACAAAGAGCTATTTAATTCCTGACATCCCCAAAATGACCTTTGCTCTGTTGAGGTGTACATGCTGCTCTAGTCATCTTGAGAGAGTCTGAAGTCCTCACAGAAGATGAAATAATAAACATTGCTCTCATATTACAGGAATTTTATTCTATACTTAAATCATTAAATTAAGATAATGATGTAATTTAATCATAAAATAAATACATAAAGAAAGCCACATTTCAGAGATTCCTGAAAGTCCTGGTGTCCGCAGAAGTAATATCTAGCAGAAATGATCTGGGCCATTTTGCTTAACTGTCTCTCCAACTCTTTTAGCTTCAGTTACATTTTCTCCTTTGTTAAATGAAGTCCTGGTAGTGAAAGGTGCTCAGTACTTGAGGTGCAGTAACCTCTATTTCCATTTGAAGTCAATGGGAAAGTATGATGCTCAGCTTTTTGTGCTACTAATTCTTCCTGTGAAAGAACAGTCAAAGGTCTGTAATATTGGTCTTTCAGATTATTGAATGTCATCCTCATCAAATTGAAATTCAGGCTCTCTTGACCTCTGACTAATGTTGTTGACTTCATTTAACATCTATCTTGGGGGAAAAAAAAAAAGGAAAAAAAATTAAAAAAAAAAAAACAGAAGAAATAATTCAATGCTGTCTCCTTAGAGCTTCATGTGAGCCTACCAACAGTGAATAGGGGAATGTGGATATGCCAAATGCCTTTCTTTTGATGATTTTTTTCGAGAAGAATCTAATCTTTGTTCAGTCTACTATATTGCCAGTGTTAAAGTTCACTCCTAATTCTGACACAGACTTGAAACAAGGAAATCCAGGAGTGCTACTGAAACCGCAACTCTTTTCTTCGATATTTGCCATACTAATAACAGCTAGATATGAAATAGAGAGAATGTTAAAGTTTTCAGATTAAATTTAAAGAGGAAGTAAAATAACAATGATTAGGGGCAATTTCAGGCATAAAGGAAACACAGAGAAGAAAGTAATATCCACAGTTCCCATGGTTATACACTGAGGACAAGTTGCTCCTCACTAATTTGACTTCTCTGGTAGTGAACTGTGTAAATTTCTCTCTATTCAATGGACAGAAATATGCATCTCTGGAAGACAACTCACTCCACTTATTTTAAACACTTATTTTGGACTACAGAGGGAACATAGATAACAAACTTAGACTGAACACACAGAGTACAACTGAGGTATCTAAACAGAGATGTGTGGTGCCAGTTTAGGTACTCCAAGGAATTTTCTCTGCAATAGGTCTTTCAGAGATGCTGTATCATACTTGTCAGTCCTTGTTACTCTTCTAAGGAGCCAAAATACTATAGTGTAGGAAATACTACCTGTCCTGGTTTCAGGTAGGACAGAGTTAATTTTCCTCCTAGTAGCTGGCAGGGTGCTATGTTTTGGATTAGAATGAGAAGAGCGCTGATAACATGCTGATGTTTTAATTGTTGTAGAGCAGTGCTTACGCCAAGCCAAGGACTTTTCAGCTTCTCACTCTGTCCTGCTATCAAGCAGGCTAGGGATGCAGCAGGAGCTGGGAGGGGACAGACCCAGGACAGCTGACCCAAACTGGCCAAAGGGGTATTCCATACCATCTGACGTCATGCTGAACAATATATAGGGGTGGCTAGCCGGGGGCGGGGGGGGGGGCCGGCTGCTTGGGGATAGGCTGGGCATCGGTCAACGGGTGGTGAGCAATTGCATTGTGCATCACTTATTTCGTACACATTATTATTATTATTATTATTATTATTATTATTATTATTATTATTTCTGTCTTAATAAACTGTCTTTATCTCAACTCACAGGCTTCACTTTCCCGTTTCTCTCCCCCATCCCGGAGAGGGAGGGGGGAGGGTGAGCGAACGGCTGTGTGGTGTTTAGATGCCAGCCGGGCTAAACCACAACACCCTGACAGAAACTTTCTCCATGTGTAAGCTCTTCATTTAAACAGTGTGTTAAGGAAAGTTTTTGCTGTGGAGATTCTATGATTCCATGACTCTATTAATTATGTTCATCAACAACAAAACTGCCATAAGAAAATCTACCTCTTCCAGGGACCTTAGTTTTTTAAGGGAAAGATAAATAAAAATCCTTGGTTGCTGCCACCAAAGTCAAATACAAGGTCTCTGCATATTTTTCATTTTTGTTAATGTGGCTTAAATAAAAATTCACTTTTGTTATCCCAGAAACCTTTAGGTAAACTGGTAGGTAACTTGCAGGATAGACCAAAAATCACTGTAATCTTTTTTAATATCTAGAAACACGTAATTTCATGGCTATCAATTTTAATGAAATATACCTGTTTATTAATTATTTGTAAATTTTTAAAACTAGACAGTTTTTTTAAGTATGTTAATTATTTCAAGGCCTTTTAAAAGAAAAATTTCCTGTGAAATAACCTGACAACACTATTCAATACCAAAAACTGAGCATGAGGAATTTCAGACTAACAGGACTGAATAATTGGATAACAAAATATCTGAAGTCTATCAATATGGAAAAATATGAAATGAAGAACATGAAAGTAATATTTTCTTGTTCTAGTATTTAGCTCTTTTGATTTCTCCCACTTTGAACCCTGTGCTCTAGTCATCCCATCTCAGAAAATTGAGAGGTTCAATGACTGCTGGGATGATTGTATGGAAACAGTATCCTACAAGGCATGACTTAATAAGTTCAGATCTTCAGGTCAGAAAAGAGATGGATTCAAGTGATAAAACAGGTCTACAGAACTATGAATGGCACAGAGGTCCGCAGGACCAATGTTGGCCAAAGACTGATTATTCACTTCTAGTGCCCTTCTAGTACAAGAAGTATTTGCTAGCAAAAGAAGCTAGTAGAAGACAGATTCAAAGCCGAGTGAAAAAGGTAGTTTGCCATGCAACTTGCAGTCTATCATTGGAACTCCTTGCCAAAGGGCCTGGTGGCTGCAGGAAGCGGAGACTGATCAGCTACTGGAAAGACAGATTCATACAAGGCCTGTAAACAGACAAATCACAGAAGTTGAGGGAAGTTCTTGAGCTGAAAGTAACTGAATAGTAGGAAAGCCAACAGGAAGAAGTATGTCATGCCCTTGGCCTTTTTCCTCGTTCTCCTAAGCATTCACTGAAAGGCCAATGATGCTGATCTAGACAGATCTTTGTTCTGAATTGTATGGCTGCTCTTTCATTTGTGTTATGAACAACCCAAGCAATTCTCCAGCAAGGAAGTAAATATTTATACTCAGAAGAGTTATTAATAAAGGTATTTGTATCTCAACAGATTATTATGAAATATATGGGAGGAATGTTTTGAAGAGACAATAAGCCATTTATTGGAATTCACAGTCCAACACTTGCTTCTTTGTGACACACGATGGAAGCTGAAAACAAGAATTCAGAAAGATGAGCAAGCTAAGTAGGGAAGGGACAGTGGTAGCAACAGAGGACAATGAGACTGTACTACATACTGTTCAAAAAGGATCCATTACCTTAGAAATCAAATATCTTTAATTTGGGGTTCATGGGCACAACTCTTCTTCTGGTAGTGCCAAAACCCACTGTGTTTATTGTATTATTTATTTATTTATTTATAATAATAACTATTATTATTATTAAACTGCAATTAATACACTCCCTTTCCCCTCACATGACCAACATTTAAGAAATTTACCTTCTTACTTGGCTTGAAATCTAGACCTAGATTTTCTCAAGCAAATAATTATTTCACAGCATATGTAAAGATTTTTTTTCCTCTGTTACCTGATATATTCAGAAAGCGAGACTGTTGGAGGACAAGATGAACTCTCAAGTCTGAAACTGCACTGGGATTATACCACTAGATATTTCTGTATTCATTCAGTCACTAGACAAGGTTGATATTGTTGCCTTCAAAATAGACCATACTATGGAGGAATGACCAGATTTATAATATTACTTTCAAATTAAGATAAAGAATGATTTAGAAACTGTACCCCTTTAGAATCATAGAATCATAGAATGGTTTGGACTTGAAAGGACCCTAAAGATCATCTAATTCCAACCCCCTGCCAACTCTCCTGCCATGGGCAGGAACACCTTCCACTAGACCAGGTTGATCGAAGTCCTATCCAACTTGGCCTTAAATACTTCCAGAGACAGGGCGTCCACAGCTTCTCTGGGCAACATGTTCCATTGCCTCACCACCTTCTGAGTAAAGAATTTCTTCTGAATATCTAACCTAATCTGCCTTTTAGTTTAAGGCCATTACTTCTTGTCCTATCACTCTGTCACCTGACAGAGTCCCTCCCCATCTTTCTTGTAGGGTGCCTTTTGGTACTGGAAGGCTGATGTAAGGTCCCCCTGGAGCCTTTTCTTCTCCAAGCTGAACAACCCTAACTCCCTCAGCCTGTCTTCATAGGAGAGGTGTTCCAGCTCTTTGATCCTCATGGCCCTCCTCTGGACTCATTCTCATTATCCTTGGGTTTCAAGTTCAAGTTCAAGTTCAAGTTCAAGTTTCAAGTTCAAGGTTATTTTTGTTTGTTTGTTTATTTTTGTTTTTGTTTTGTTTGTTGTTGTTGTTGTTGTTGTTGTGTTATGCTTTTTTTTTCCTCCTCAGTAAAATGGTGTAGCTTTGCCTATGGGCTTTGCATATTCCTTATATTTTTTTCTGGATATATTTATATTTTAAGCAACTTTCTCCTGTGAGTTTTCACTCAGATCTGCAGATCTTCTAATACTGTGGAGCAGGTAATTTGTCCCCTAAATATTTTTCTGCCACAACAATGCCTACAGTGAGAGTACACTCTTAGACTATGTTGATACTTCTAAATAAAATATTGGACCAAGTTTGCCCAATGGTCAAGGGTCAATGTCAATGCAAATCTAGTTGAATATACATTCCCTGATATAATTCTGACCCACATCAAATAACTCTCTCAAACAATACAAGTAAAAATTCAGGATACAGAATATCAAAGGAAGTTTCCTAGGGACAATGTGAGGTTTTAGCCATTCTAGTCTGAGGAAAGAAATAGCATTGGCAGACAGGTACAAGCCTGCACCAATTCGCCTCTGGACCAAGACTCACTGGCCTTTTTGCTTATTTGTTTACTGGTGTAGGTGGATCCTGGGAAACTGGCCTAAACTTTTAGCAGAATCCCCCCAGGAACTCTAGGAGATCTCACACAGACAAGGCACAGAGCAGGCTCCAGCATTCCCAGCCATACACAGAACACAAAAGACGTGCGGCTGCAGTATGCGTATAACTTGGAAAGCTTCACTAGTCAGCAATGCAAGAGAATTGAGTTGAAGGGGGAAGGGGATAAAACCAGGCATGCCGGTGATGAGATAAGGGATGGTGCACTAGAATCAGAGGGACTGTGTGCCAGTGAGGTCCTTAGGTCGGCTCCACAAGGTGCTGTGTGTAGGGAAGTGCATTTGAAGTGCTTCTACATAAACGAACACAGTATGAGGAATAAAATGGACGAGCTAGAGGTCTTGGTCCAGCCTCACAGCTACGACATCATCGGCATAAGCGAAACCTGGTGGGATGAGTCCTGTGGCTGGTGTGCTGCAATAGATGGTTACAGGCTCTTCAGGAGGGACATGCAGGATAGGCGAGGTGGCGGGGTGGCGATATATGTGAAGAATGGGCTGGACTGTGTGGAACTTCAAGTTGGGGATGGCAAAGTTGAGAGCCTCTGGGTAAGGATTAAGGGATGAACAAATAAAGGGGATGTCATTGTGGGAGTCTATTACAGACCACCCGGCCAGGACGACAACGCCGATGAATTATTCTTTGCAGAACTAAGAGATGCATCGAGATCGACTCCCCTCATTCTAATGGGGGATTTTAACTTGCCAGACATCAACTGGGATCACCACACAGCTGACACGAGCAAGTCCAGGAGGTTCATAAAGCACCTAGATGATAACTTCTTGGTGCAGGTGCTAAGTGAGCCAACTAGGAAAGGCGCCCTCCTAGATCTGTTGCTGGAAAACAGAGAGGGTCTTGTGGGAGACGTGGCAATTGGCGGCCATCTCGGTCATAGTGACCATGAAGTGGTTGAGTTTAGAATTTATGGTGACAGAAGGAAAACTGCCACCAAAACTTCAGCCCTGGATGTGGGGAAAGCAGACTTCAGGCTGCTCAGGGAATTAGTCAGCAAGGTCCCCTGGGAAACTGCTTTCGAAGGCATAGGCGTCCATCAGTGCTGGTCAATCTTTAAGCACTGCCTCCTAAAAGCTCAAGATCAGGCGACTCCAAAATATCGGAAGTCAGGCAGGCGGGGCAGAAGGCCGGCCTGGCTGACCAGGAATCTTCTACTGGAGTTTAGGTGGAAAAAGAAAGTGTACAGCTTCTGGAAGGAGGGTCAGGCAACGAGGAAGGAATACAGGGATGCTGTTCATGTTTGTAGGGAGAAAATTCGCAGGAACAAAGCCCAAATAGATTTGAAGCTGGCCATGTCTGTGGGAGACAATAAAAAAGGTTTTTTTAGATATGTGAACAGAAAAAGGAGAACCAAAGGAAACATAGGTCCGCTACTTGAAGGGGAAGGTCTCCTCACAGACAATGACATAGGCAAAGCAGAGACATTTAATGCCTTCTTCGCCTCTGTCTTCAACGCTGATGATGGGCTTCGGGACCCTGGGTGCCCTGAGGTGGAGGACCATGACAGTGGGAATGACAAACTCCCAACCGACCCTGAATGTGTGTGGGATTTGCTGCTCCACCTGGATCCATACAAGTCCATGGGTCCGGATGGGATCCATCCCAGGGTGCTTAAAGAGCTGGCAGACGTCATCGCGGGACCTCTCTCAATTATTTTTCAACGATCTTGGGAATCTGGAGAGGTTCCAGTAGACTGGAAGCTGGCAAATGTTGTGCCAGTTTTCAAGAAGGGTAAGAAAGAAGACCCTAGCAATTACAGGCCTATCAGTCTCACATCAGTGCCTGGTAAAATTATGGAGATGATTCTTGAAGTTATTGAAGAGCACCTGCGGGACAACGCAGTCATTGGTCCCAGCCAATATGGGTTCGTGAGGTGTAGGTCCTGCCTAACAAATTTGATTTCCTTTTATGATAAGGTCACCCATCTAGTTGACCAAGGGAACCAGCTGATGTGATCTTTTTGGACTTCAGCAAAGCTTTTGACACGGTTTCCCATAGGATCCTACTGGACAAAATGTCCAGCATACAGCTAAACAAAAACATCATACGATGGGTGAGCAATTGGCTGACAGGCAGGGCTCAAAGGGTTGTGGTAAATGGGGCCCCATCTGGCTGGTGGATGGTCACTAGTGGGGTCCCTCAAGGCTCCATTTTAGGGCCAGTCCTCTTCAATGTTTTTATAAATGATTTGGATGTAGGACTAGAAGGTGTTTTGAGCAAATTTGCTGATGACACCAAACTTGGAGGAGTTGTGGACTCGGATGAGGGTAGAAAGGCCTTGCAGAGCGATCTGGACAGATTGGAGAGCTGGGTAATCACCAACCACATGAAGTTTAACAAAGGCAAGTGCCGGGTCCTGCACCTGGGACAGGGCAACCCTGGCTATACATACAGACTGGGCGATGAGACGCTGGGGAGCAGCCCCGCAGAGAGGGATCTGGGGGTCGTGGTTGACAGCAAGTTGAATATGAACCAGCAGTGTGCCCTGGCAGCCAGGAAGGCCAACCATATCCTGGGATGCATCAAGCACGGCATCACTAGTCGGTCAAGGGAAGTGATTGTCCCGCTCTACTCCGTGCTGCTGCGGCCTCACCTCAAGTACTGTGTGCAGTTCTGGGCGCCACAGTACAAGAAGGACATGAAACTGTTGGAGAGTGTCCAGAGGAGGGCGACGAAGATGGTGAAGGGCCTAGAGGGGAAGACGTATGAGGAGCGGCTGAGGGCACTGGGCCTGTTCAGCCTGGAGAAGAGGAGACTGAGGGGGGACCTCATCGCAGTCTACAACCGCCTCGCGAGGGGGAGTGGAGAGGCAGGTGACCTATTGACTGTAAACACCAGTGACAGGACCTGGGGGAATGGTGTTAAACTGAGGCAGGGGAAGTTTAGACTGGACATCAGGAAGAGGTTCTTCACTGAGAGGGTGGTCGCACACTGGAACAGGCTCCCCAGGGACGTAGTCACTGCACCAAGCCTGTCTGAATTTAAAAAGCGATTGGACTGTGCACTTAGTCACATGGTCTAAACTTTGGGCAGACCTGTGTGGTGCCAAGAGTTGGGCTAGATGATCCTTATGGGTCCCTTCCAACTCGAGATATTCTATGATTCTATGAGAATTAACCAGCCCTTGGCTTTCTGATTTTGTTGTTGTTGTTGTTGTTGTTTGTTTGTTTTTTCCTGGTATGCACATTGCTGCTGGTGACTGTGCTTCATATTTGCATACACCCTTGTGGTGTATGTCTATTCAGATTTACTTGTCTTGTTTTCTTCTTATTCCTCTTTATAAAGAAAGAAAACATTTTGGTCCTCTAAGAATAACATCAATGAATCATAGACTAGACATAGAATCATAGAATATTCTTAGTTGGAAGGGATCCACAAGGATCATCAATTCCAACTCCTGGCTCCTCATAGGACTAGAAAGTATTGCTCTGTGCACATAATTCACTTGTGCAAAAATCTTTGGAAGTAAAATAAGAATAAATGGACCCTCTGTCCTCAAAAGGAAGAAAAGTCTTCTTAATTAACACCTTTAACTGCTGTCAAAACCTCATTGACTCTAAAACATTTGAAAAGGACTAACCTGGTTCAAATATTTTTTAAAGTGCTTGTGGAATCTGTTGAGACATCACAAGATGTTATTTCTGCAAGAACTGTAAAGGGATAGACCTTTCCCTTCTAGAATGAATCTCCAATAGCTTGTGCCATCAGAGAAAAAACTGATGATGCATTAACACGGCCCTGACCCAGCTGGTTGTCATGCATTGTCACTCCAAAATTCCATTAATAGGGTGCCTGAGGACATGAACTCAGTTTGACTTTAAAGCTTCATGTATTTCAATTAAAAATGCATTTATTTAATTAATGTAGACATTAGAGAGGACATAGGTTTAAAAAGGAATATTGAATTTGATAGACTTTCTTCCCTTTTTCCAAGATATTTGGGAAATACAGTTTTGTTTTCTTTTGTTTTTATGCGTAAGATAGGAAAGAGATGAAATAAAATATTTCAAATGAATAGATAGGAGGTCTGAGGAAGATGTCAGGCCTACTGAACTCAAAATCATTATGTTTAGAAGTTGATTATTCTCTCTTTTTTGTCTTTTTTTTTTTTTTTTTTTTAACAGCTGATAAGGCAGTACTGCTTTCATTTGACGGTGTTAAAAGCAAGAGAATTTTTTCGGCCACAATGAAAGAAACGTTTACTGGTATCATTTCAGAAGTAGAGTCAATGTTTTTGTAATACAATAGATGGGACAAATTCTGCCCCTGATTACAGATGGGCAAATTCATCAAAAGAAGAAAGTGAAGCAATAGGAAAATATGTAGGTAACAGAAATTTCACCAGGGATGTTCCTAACTTAACTAGGCATTGTGGGCCCTGTTTTCAATTTAAGTAAGTCTTTGACTGACCACCTTAACTCACTTTAAAGATTATTTGCACAGCAGAGTTAAGGGCCTTAGTAAAATAAGACTCAGAGTCCAAGTACAATTTCTTCTTCATAATGGTTAGAGGATTTCATGAAGATGCCACTTCTGTCCTGCCTTTATAGATCAACTTTTCTGATGCAGTAAAAGCAGTGTTCATTTTAAATAATTAGCTGTCATGTGGATTGCAGTTACAAATGGATACATCTTTCCTAAGACACCCTGTATGGTATCTGTTCTTATCAACCTAATGTAAACAGAGCTTGAGTTACCCACAGACACACCACATAGATCTTATCTAGTATAGGAATACCAAATCAGCACTGACTGATTCTTAGGTAGCTATCAGCTAGCTGGCAGCTGCAATTTTTCATATCTAGTACATCTGTTCAATACCGTATGCCAAGGCTAGATCTAGGGATTTTGGCACCTTCCTCTGGTTGGACAAGTTCTTTGACATGTTTTCTCCTTGATGTAAGACCAAACAATGAAAAGCTTCAACTGTCTTTGCACCTACTATTGTCTGGATTATTTATTTACTTTGAGCAGTTATACAAATGGACAATTCTGCAATCTGATAAAAAGAGGGGAACTTTGATACATATCACAGAATAATGATGTGTCAGAGAGTGGTTACACAAGTATTGCTTTTTGAGCTGCAAAGCTTAACCTTGCTTACTGAAAAGGAAAGATGGTAGTCTATGAAGAAAGTTTTGTGGCCTGTTGAAATAGGTTTAAAAATCCTAAGAATGTAAAACATGGGGAATATTTAAGATATGCTATAGCAAATGGAGCAATAATACCTCATAGTTATACAGACAATGCAGTAAAGTAACAGAACAGAACGGTCATTGTAATTTTTCATATCTCTCTACAGCTTGAATCATACACAAATCCATCCTATCACCAAACAGGTGATTCTCTCTTCCCTCTTCTCAGCTACTTTTTGCCCTCCACTTTTTCTACCTCCAGAGTTTGTGGAGATTCACAGTAGTTCAAAGAAGGAACTGATCCAGCCAAACTATTACTGGGGAGGTGCAAGGAAGCAGGAAGCTTATTCTCAGAGAAGATTGGTCTCCAACAAGTTTTATTGGCATGGAAGCTAGGTCTGCCACTAGAAAGAAGATAGGAAGAAACATTGATGAACAACCATCGGCAGAACAATCTCTTTTTAAATCCCAATTTAAATTAGTGTAAACTTAGAGTAAGAATAAAATAATAAAAAAAAAGCAACCTTAGTTTTACTAGTTCTTCATATGTAAGTCTTCACCTTCACTGCAAAAGTCAAATGGTAATTCCAGTTTTAGCAGGTCGAAAGCCACTGATTTCTTGTGGATGCTCTCAGCTGTCATTCTTAATGCACCTACAGCACAGCAGATTTTGTGTGTGGGATAAGCCAGCCTGCCAGAACCTGTTCAGGGACAGAAGCTTGTAACACTTCCTCTGTGGGCTGAACCTCAAGGCATAATGCTGCCAGAGAGCCCAGCACCCAAGATTTCTGTGGCCATGAATGCTACCTGACAATGACCTAATTACAAATTTACAGATTACAAGATTACAGGCACCGGATACTTCTTATATTTCAATACTGGCCCTGCTGAACAGTGGTGGCCTTTCTACACACTGCAGTCTGGTCTGGAGTAATTCACAGATGACAAAACTAGGTAAAGTCTTTGAATACTTCTTTAAAAAGTCTTTTACATCTGTGGAAGTACCATCAAAATTTTTAAAACTCCAAACAGTTAACTTTTTTTTTTTTTTTTTTTTTTTTTAATATGCCATTGCTGCAAGAAACATAAAACAATAAAGAATGCATGAGTAGAGCTGCTCAACCCTGGGAGTGCCACATTTTCTTTCCCTCAAGAATGCGTGTTTCAGGAAACCTACGTGCTAAGGGTTATACATATTACTGCACACATTTCTTTCTTTTCCATGTTTTAAGGAGATGAAATGGCACACAGCTTTTATCTTTTTTTCTTTTTTCTTTTTTTTTTAAATTATAGCTCTTTTTATTTATAAAGACTTCAGCTTGAAAAGCTGTTAAAAGTAATACACCACATCTTTCTGAGAATACAATTCCATTATTTAATCATGCCCAGAGGCAGCAAAGACACTGGGAAATAATTGTCTTTTTGTCATTCAAGCATGAAATGCCCAACATTGTTTGAAACCCAATTCTAACAAACCTTTAATATTCTACTTCAGAAATCCCTTGACCATGGGCAAGTACAATCTCATTTCTCAGTTTTAAAACAGTTTGATGAAGTATTCCAGAAGGCATAAGTTGTGTTTCGTTCTCTAAATTTTTTTTTTCAGATCTTCAAGGTTTCATTTTTTTTTCCATCTACTAAATCATGATTCCATTAATATTCTAGCATCACTGTAAAATATTCTAGCATCCCTGTTCATTTATATAATATCTTTAATCTGAAAATTCCTCTTTTAATTTTGGTTAAATCACATATGAAGAAAGCATAACATACTGAACGATGTGCCCAGAACTGCAGTAGTTAAACAAGCATGGGAAGATCATTCTATGACAATGGCATCATTTGAGCACAATTAGCTTTTCTCAGACTATTGCCAGTTTTTCTACTAATCAGTAAACATTTGCAGAAACTTGCAGTATACTTTTCCACATCATGATCAAAAGATTTGTCATATATCACAAAAAAAAAAAAAAAAAAAAAAGGGAAGGGAAGGGAAGGGAAGGGAAGGGAAGGGAAGGGAAGGGAATTAGTAAAGACATGCTGGAGAAAAAAAAGAATAGCCAGTTATAGTACATTAGTTAGACAAGAATAATGCAGAAACAATTGGGAGAAAACAATTTATATCCAAGATTTTAAAGGCGGGGAAAAAAAGTGTTTCACACAATTGGCTCCAAAAATGAATTGTTCCTGAACCTCAGTCTAACGTGTGGTACAGTGCAGCTTGTCAAAAGTGTGTATTTTAATATTTTAATATTATCTTTTATTTTTAAATATTTTTATATTTAGATTTTTAATATTTTTATATTATATTTTGTTATATTCATTAAAAAAAATCAACCTATCCACTTTTCCCAAAATGTACTAATTTCAGCCTAGGGAATGAACATCTCTTTGTATGTTAAATTCTAAGCTTTCAGTTGGATCTATCTAAATATATGTTTTGATTTTTTCTTTATAGAGATTGTTCAGATTTATTTTGATTATGCATGCTTTTATATATAGATATCTATACCTATAAATAACATTATAATTTCAGCAGAAAAAGTATATTGCTGTAAATATGCATTTTTCAAAAAGATTATGCCAAATATGGAAGACTATCAAGGTACTACACAGCACAGAGACTTGCTAAGCCCTCTGTCCTCTGCCCCCTTAGTATCCTATTTGCTTTGCTGAATACACAGTGAAACTGTAATAAAGGGCTTCAGTGAGTGGATTTTAAATTAACTGACAATTTGAACTTTGAATGATCATGGTTTTGTGACTGTTTGGGGAACACGACTGCTGGATTTAAAGATGGATAAAGACAAAAACTATTCTTCTCTGACAAACCATTCTTCTAAATAAATTGAATTGTTTTTTTTTTTGTTTGCTTGTTTGTTTTTTTCTTCAGCAGAGAAATGATACTTAATCCATCGAGATGTAAAAACTCTATAAAAGAGACTCTTTACAGGAGCACTAGGGTCACCAGGTTAAAGAAAGTGAATGGTATTCCTAATGGAAGATAAACGGTTGCCCTGTGGGGTTTTATCTGTCATACTAATCTCAAACAGCATCTTGTATAAAAGTAAAGTTAAAAAGACTGTTAAAGCAAACTTCTCCACTGCAGTAAACTAATACCTGTGGCTTACCGCCTCTGCCCTACACATGTGAAATGTTTAAAATGTTTGGCAGGAAGCTTTTTCCCACATTTGGCTAGGCATACTCAGTGAACCCAATGTGAGATAATCCAAAACAATTCAGGTTCAACAAAGGTTGGGAAAATATTATAGTGGACACAAAGCTTTGATGGAAAGCTTCTTTGATCTTGAGATTATAAAATACACAATTTCTAATCTGACAAATTTTTAGCTGCAAAGCAGAATATCTAAACATTCCTCTTTTGTCATAACAGTTTAATCCCTTAAGAATGTGATTTAAACCATCAGGGAGCAAAGGTTACCACAAGATTTGTATGAAAGAGGAAACCTGCCTCAGACACCTAGATAGAAAAATGTGAAGGCCATTAAATTATATAACTAAACACTCTCTGCAGATTGGCACTGCCAGGTCACTCTCAGTTCAAGCCGTGTCATATATCCATTGTTCCAAACAGTTATTCACTGAATGAATACCAAAGCAGTTATGATTATTTTAAAAATTGGATTTGAGTTTAAAATTATCCACTTTGTCATGCATGGAAATAGCATCAATACAATAAGAGTCTAGATAACAAGAGCTGAGAGTAATTTCTTTGTTGTTGTTGTTGTTCTGGGTTTCTTTTTGAGGGGGGAGGGTTTTGCATATATAAAAAAAAAAAAAAAAAAAAAAAACAACTTTTGTAGGTCTAATAAAATATATTGCCTCTTCCCAATAACCTTACCCATGTAATCTTACGTGGCCTGTGGGCCACAATGACAACGTCTCTTCTACTAATGTAAAAATAGTGATTTTAAACTTTAAGCCATCCTTAAAATGCATTGACTTCCCGTTAGACACAAAAATTCTTATAAGGAAACATGATCAGCAAAAGCAAATCCAAAGTTATATTATCAATTAGTTACACAAAATGATTCAATACTGTAAGTGACATGTGTACAAGTATGAGCCAGAGTTCATAGAATATTTTTTTCAGTGATGATAAATTATGAATTACTTTTTAACATTAATTTGACTACCAAATCTTATAGAGCACTAAATAACTTCTAAATGGCTTTAAAAGTCAGATGGATTAAATGTCAAATTTTTATATTAAAAAAAAAGTGTCTTTTTTTCTCACTTAATTTGAAAGCAGAGTCCATTCTTTTTTATTTCAAAAGACAAAAAGTAGAAATTTAATATCATGGTGACTTGATTTCCATGGGTTCTGCATACCAGTGTTAGTCACTAATGTTTGTAAGTTAAATATCTTTATTCAAAATCCATTCTTTTTTTAGCTTTCTAAACAAATTGTTCCCTACCCTATAATCATCCATGACAAAGAAAAAAAAAAAAGGGTGCATAGGACAAAGTTTGAAATAATGACTAGAACAGAGTTTTTATACTCAATATACAAATGAATATAAATAATGATGATTAACATGAAATATCATATTAGAAAGCATAACCTAGTACAATGTCATATTACAAAACAAGGAAATCATTTATCTTTGTGGTACAATTTTTTAAAACCTGAGCTTTGGTTTTACGATTTGAAAGAACAAAATAGGAATAGGAAAAAAGCATCCATAAACATTAATCTCCATAATATTTAATTGAGAAATATCATGTCAGAAACAGTAGAAATATGAATTCTTGACACAGTGTTAATTTTTATGTTTCTTGGCACTTTATCAACAGAAAAAAAAAAATCTTTATCTATTTCTTGTGAGAATATGTAATGACCTTTCTTAATCACCCTAAAATTTTCACAAATTTTGGTCTGTCCATATCTTAAATGTGGTGAAAAATGACTAATATACTAAAGCTACTAAGGACAGTATGTTGGAAAGACAGGTAGAATATTTAATTGCACAAATCTTGCTGATTTGTGAAGTAAGTATTTATTTGCTTAGAAATGTCAGTAAACAAAATAGATGATCATGCAGAATAAGAACATCCTTTATAGATCCCAGGGTGGCACACTCACTAATCATTCTTGAATCACATCTAGTTATCTCTACATGCCCTCAAAACACAAGATATGGTCTCTGACCCAGCACAGGGTGGCAAGGCTCTTAATCCCCAAGGGGTGGGCTAAAGACTGGCTCTCCCTTAGACTTTCTAGAATTTGCGGAATGTGACTGCCTGCCTCCTTATGTACTTGAGCACAGGTTAAATACAGGGATTATCAGGTCTTTACCAAATGATTTCCCTAGGGTACTTTCTGTTTCTTCACAATGTACAGTTTGGAAAATTAAAATACATAGACTTCCATATAAACCTAGGATAGTGTCATAAAAAATACAATTCATTTCAGAGGGCAGCACAATGACCATTAAGTCCTCCCTTTCCATTGTCTATGATTCTGAAATGATATCTATATTTCAACTTTCTTGTTCTTGGGCAGAAGTATTTCAGAGTAGCATGTGTGTACTGATACAACACGGTAAAAATGCCATAACATTAAAAAATACTTTCAGTACATTTCTTTCACTAAACCTGAGATATAGCTCAATGTAACTGACAGAATGAATGCTTTCTTCTAAAAATCAGAATACATTTTTATACAACATGTGCATAACATTTACAACTTTATTTTAGGCACACACACAAAATTGTTTTGCAGAATTTTCATGAAGTATTTTCATAGTGCTTTCATTAAATAAGTTATTATTCATATCTATCAGAATAAAAGCATGCATACTGGTGAAAACTTGCTTAAGGGAAACAGGGAACTGAGAGAACACACACTGAAACAACCCCCATACAACCATGTGGCTGACCCAGAAACAATTCAGTTGTTGCCAGTACAGCTGTCTTTGAAGTCAGCCAAACAACCACACTCTCCTGCCAAAAAAAAACCTCCATAGTTTGTCGTTAGGGTATTGCAATTAATTTGTCACAGTTTCAAAGCAGTTATTTTATTTTTTTAAAATGATTCTTCTCTATTTCTCAGTTCTTTATGTTACCTTTTTAACACAGTGCATTTAGTGGTCATTACTTCCCTGAGAGAAACTTCTGTTCTCTGAATCTTCTTTCAAACTTGCCTTTGTCATCTGCAGTTTCTATTGTCGTTCTGCTCACATGGATGCACTTTATCATACAACTTCTGTCTTTGCTCATGATAAAACAATAAAACAATAAAATAAAACCAAAACTCACATTTGTCCTATCTGCAGTCTCAGTCTTTTGAAACATCCCTCAAGATCCCATATTTCTGCTTGTGTTTTGTTGATATCATCAGATCAGTTTTGGCTGAATTTCTGCTAAATAACTCCATGAAAGTGTTTTTTTTTTTTTTTTTTTTTTTTTTTTTTTTTTCAGAATATCTTCCTTCTTGCAGAACATGTCTTTTTATTTTCAAACTCTATTACTCTCCTCATTTAAGAACTTTTACTCCTAAAGCACGTAGTGATCTTTAATGACCACCTCCTTCCTCCATCACAAATTTTTCTTGTTTGTTGATCTGCTCTGTAGCTATAAATCATAAGATGGATTTAGCTTTACTTTTACTTTACTACTTTTGGACATTTTGTCTTAATTTCTTTTCAGTTTTCCAGTTTCATTATTTATAATTTCCTCAATTTGTTACCCCATTTGGGTGTTGACTTTTGAACCCAGACTAGTTCATAGCAGCATGTGAAAATAAACTTCCACATTCCCTTTCCAACCAGTATCTTTAAAGTACTAATAGTCTTCTCTAGATGTTGAGTACTCTAGAAAGCTTCTGCTTTTCTGCCTCATTACATACCACTTAGTTCACCTCTCCTAATTTACTCCACCAGTTTATATCCTTGCAGCTGGACTAAACTCAAAAGTTTTAGATATCTTATTTAGGTAGTGTTGTGGTTTAGCCCGGCTGGCAGTCAAACACCACACAGCCGTTCGCTCACCTTCCCCCCTCCCTCTCCGGGATGGGGGAGAGAAACGAGAAAGTGAAGTCTGTGAGTTGAGATAAAGACAGTTTATTAAGACAGGGAAAAGAATAACAATAATAATAATAATAATAATAATAATAATAGTATTAATAGTAATAATGTGTACGAAATAAGTGATGCACAATGCAATTGCTCACCACCCGCTGACCGATGCCCAGCCTATCCCCGAGCAGCTGCCTCCCCTCCACCCCGGCTAGCCACCCCTATATATTGTTCAGCACGACGTCAGATGGTATGGAATACCCTTTTGGCCAGTTTGGGTCAGCTGTCCTGGGTCTGTCCCCTCCCAGCTCCTGCTGCATCCCTAGCCTGCTTGCTAGCAGGACAGAGCGAGAAGCTGAAAAGTCCTTGGCTTGGTGTAAGCACTGCTCTACAACAATTAAAACATCAGCATGTTATCAGCGCTCTTCTCATTCTAATCCAAAACATAGCACCCTGCCAGCTACTAGGAGGAAAATTAACTCTGTCCTACCTGAAACCAGGACAGATATCCACCCCTTATTCCATACCATTTATGTCATGCTCAGGTTACACTCTTTCCAATACCTTCCAATTAATCACCATTTTCATCTATGATATATAGCAACCATGGTAGTGATGACATACAGTGTTATATGATAATTAACATACTACAATTCAACTCATGGGCTATTCTCACCCAATATTAGGTCCCCTTGAGGTACACACCGGACCTCCCCATTCTTTTGCATTACCCACCAAGTGCATCCAGGTCCCTGGGCAAAAGCAATCCCACGAATGGGCTTGCCTTTTCCTGAGGCAGGAGTAGCCGAGACTGTCTTACCCAGCATGTTTCTTACGTGCACTACAGGAACTTTATCCCCTTCTCCAGTGCGTAACAGGTTTGATTGGGCAGGTCCAGCTCGGTTGGCAGATCCTCTAGTATTGACTAACCAGGTGGCCTTTGCCAAATGTGTTTCCCAATTTTTGAATGTCCCAGCATCCATTGCTTTCAGTGTAGTCTTTAACAGTCCATTGTATCGTTCAACTTTCCCGAGGTTGGTGCATGATAGGGGATGTGATACACCCACTCAATACCATGTTCTTTGGCCCAAGTGTCTATAAGGTTGTTTCGGAAATGAGTCCCATTGTCTGACTCAATTCTTTCTGGGGTGCCATGTCACCATAGGACTTGCTTTTCAAGGCCCAGGATAGTGTTCCGGGCGGTGGCATGGGGCACAGGATATGTTTCCAGCCATCCGGTGGTTGCTTCCACCATTGTAAGTATGTGGCGCTTGCCGTTGCGGGTTTGAGGGAGTGTGATGCAATCAATCTGCCAGGCCTCTCCATATTTGTATTTCAGCCATCGTCCTCCATACCAAAGAGGCTTTGACCGTTTGGCTTGTTTAATTGCAGCACATGTTTCACAATCATGAATAACCTGTGCTATAGTGTCCATGGTCAGGTCCACCCCTCGGTCACGAGCCCATCTGTATGTTGCATCTCTACCTTGATGGCCTGAGGTGTCATGGGTCCATCGGGCTATAAATAATTCACCTTTGTGTTGCCAGTCCAGGTCCACCTGAGCCACTTCAATCTTAGCAGCCTGATCCACCTGCTGGTTGTTTTGATGTTCTTCAGTAGCCCGATTCTTGGGCACATGAGCATCTACATGGCGTACCTTTACAACCAGATTCTCTACCCGGGCAGCAATATCTTGCCACAATGCAGCAGCCCAGATGGGTTTGCCCCGGCGTTCCCAGTTGTTCTGCTTCCATTGCTGTAACCACCCCCACAGGGCATTTGCTACCATCCATGAATCAATATAGAGATAGAGAACTGGCCACTTTTCTCGTTCAGCAATATCTAAGGCCAGCTGAATGGCTTTCACTTCTGCAAACTGACTCGATTCACCTTCTCCCTCAGCAGCTTCTGCAACTCGTCGTGTAGGACTCCATACAGCAGCTTTCCATCTCCGATGCTTTCCCACAATACGACAGGACGCATCAGTGAACAGGGCATATTTCTTCTCATTTTCTGGTAGCTTGTTGTACAGTGGGGCTTCTTCAGCACGGACCACCTCCTCCTCTGATGATATCCCAAAGTACTTGCCTTCTGGCCAGTCCATAATCACTTCCAGGATTCCTGGGCGACTGGGGTTTCCTATTCGAGCCCGCTGAGTAATCAGTGCAACCCACTTGCTCCATGTAGCATCAGTTGCATGATGTGTAGAGGGGACCCTTCCTTTGAACATCCAACCCAGTACCGGCAGTCGGGGTGCCAGGAGGAGCTGTGCTTCAGTACCGACCACTTCCGAAGCAGATTGAACTCCCTCATATGCTGCCAATATCTCCTTTTCGGTTGGAGTATAGCGGGCCTCAGATCCTCTGTATCCCCGACTCCAAAACCCCAGGGGTCGACCTCGAGTTTCCCCAGGTTCTTTCTGCCAGAGGCTCCAGGTGGGACCATTCTCCCCGGCTGCGGTGTAGAGCACATTCTTTACATCTGGTCCTGTTCGGACTGGCCCAAGGGCTACTGCATGAACTATTTCCTGCTTAATTTGTTCAAAGGCTTGTCGTTGCTCAGGGCCCCATTCAAAAGCATTCTTCTTACGGGTTACTTGGTAGAGCGGGTTTACAATCAGGCTGTAATTTGGAATATGCATTCTCCAAAACCCCACGACACCTAGGAAAGTTTGTGTTTCCTTTTTGCTAGTTGTTGGAGACATAGCTGTTATTTTGTTGATCACATCCATTGGGATTTGACGACGTCCATCTTGCCATTTTATTCCTAAAAACTGGATCTCTCGTGCAGGTCCTTTAACTTTATTTTGTTTTATGGCAAAACCGGCCTTCAGAAGGATTTGGACTATTTTCTTCCCTTTCTCGAAAACTTCCTCTGCAGTGTCACCCCACACAGTGATGTCATCGATGTACTGCAGGTGTTCAGGAGCCTCCCCCTGCTCCAGCGCAGACTGGATCGGTCCATGGCAAATGGTAGGGCTATGTTTCCACCCCTGGGGCAGCCGATTCCAAGTATATTGGACTCCCCTCCAAGTGAAAGCAAACTGTGGCCTGCACTCTGCTGCTAGAGGGATGGAGAAAAATGCATTAGCAATATCAATTGTGGCATACCACTTGGCTGCCTTTGATTCCAGTTCGTACTGGAGTTCTAGCATGTCCGGCACTGCAGCACTCAGTGGTGGCGTGACTTCGTTCAGGCCACGATAGTCCACTGTTAGTCTCCACTCACCATTAGACTTTTGCACTGGCCATATGGGACTATTAAAAGGTGAGTGGGTCTTGCTGATCACTCCTTGGCTCTCCAGTTGACGAATTAGCTCGTGGATGGGAATCAGGGAGTCTCGGTTGGTGCGATATTGCCGCCGGTGCACAGTTGTGGTAGCGATTGGCACTTGCTGTTCTTCAACCCTCAGCAACCCCACAACAGAAGGGTCCTCTGAGAGACCGGGCAAGGTAGACAACTGTTTAATGTCCTCTGTCTCTAAGGCAGCTATGCCAAAAGCCCAGCGGAAACCTTTTGGGTCCTTGAAATATCCTCTTCTAAGATAGTCTATGCCAAGGATGCACGGAGCATCCGGACCAGTCACAATACGGTGCTTTTGCCACTCATTTCCGGTTAGACTCACTTCAGCTTCCAATACAGTTAACTGCTGGGATCCCCCTGTCACGCCATAAATACAGATGGGCTCTGGCCCTTTACAGCTTGATGGCATTAGAGTACATTGTGCACCGGTGTCTACTAAAGCCTTATACTTCTGTGCGTCAGACGTGCCAGGCCATCGAATCCACACAGTCCAATAAACTCGGTTGTCCCTTTCCTCCCCCTGGTTGGAGGCAGGGCCCCTCTAGTCCTGGTCAGAATCTTCGTTTCTGTGTTTAAAGGACTGCCTGCTAGAAGTTGGAGCAGCAGACTTTTCAGAGAACCCCTTTCTCCCGATTGTTTTCTTTTGCAACTCACGTACCCGTGCCTCTAGGGTCTCAGTAGATTTTCCATCCCATTTTCTCATGTCCTCCCCATGGTCACGTAGGTAAAACCACAGGGTGGCGCGGGGTGTGTACCCACCATATTGTCTTCTTTGCACGGATGCACGTTTACCCCTAATAGCCGAGACGCTGGTTTGTACAGGTGGGGAAGAAAATACACTCTCTTTAAGTTGGTGGACCTCTTGAAAAAGTTTCTCCAAAGTATTCTCTTTTAGTTGGTGGCCACTGGTTTGTTCAGGTGGGGGGGAAGATAAATTCTCTTTAAGTTGGTGGAACTCTTCAGAGAGTTTCTCCACAGCCGAGACGCAGGCCTGTAGGGAAGAGGAGAGATTTCCTTCGTACTCCCGGAGTTGTTTAGCCATGTCACCCACTGTGGGATCTTCACCATCTTTCCAGGTTATTATTGTCAATGAGCTGGCCCATGATGATGGTGCATTCCGTACAAACTTCCACCACATGGGTCGAGTACACTGGACTTCATCTGGATCTGTGGATGTTTGTGCATCGTCTAGGTCCTTATAAATTACTTCCCGTACGGCTAATTCCCTCAGGTACTGAATTCCCTTCTCCATGGTGGTCCACTTGACTGGTAGACATACAAGTTCTTCCTTGAAGGGATACCTTTCCTTCGCAGCTAACAGGAGACGCCTCCAGAGGCTGTGAGATCGTGCTCCATCTCCAATTGCTTTGTCAATGCTTGCATCTCTAGCAAGGGATCCCAACCGCCTGGCTTCCCTGCCCTCTAATTCCACACAATTGGCTCCAGTGTCCCAGCAGCGGAGCAGCCAGGTGACAAGCTGTTCACCTATACAGCGACCAAAATCTTTTCGCACATCTCGTAGCTCACGCTGGTATAGGGTTCGGGTAGTTACTGTTGATTTTTCGACATCCTCATCCTCATCTTCATCCTCCTGCACATTTGATGGCCCAGCCCCGTCTTCTCCATACCCAGACTTAGCAGAAGACTGTCTGTGTTCTAAACGACCTGAGTCTCTATACCATTTTTTCACCTTGTCTACAGGGGCAACTTGCACTGCTACAGCTCGCTTCTCTGACCCAGCTACAGGGTCTGCCACAGGGGTTGGAATACCCTCTGCAGGGACAACTTGCACTGCTACAGTTCGTTTCTCTGACCCAGGCACAGGAGTGGGAGCGGCTGCAGGGGCTGGAATGCCTGCGGGAGCTGGAGCTGGAACGGCTGCAGGAGCTGGAGCTGGAACGGCTGCGGGAGCTTGAACTGGAACGTCTGCGGGAGCTGGAGCTGGAACAGCTGCGGGAGCTGGAGCTGGAACGGCCGCAGGGTCTGTCACTAGGTTGATAGTAGCATCAATTGCAGCTCGATAGGCACAAGCCAGACCCCAGCACGCCACAGTGATTTGTGTCACTTTGGAACTGCCAGAGTCATGTCACCTTTTTTTCAAGCATTCTACCAGTTTTTTAGGATTTTGCAGTTGTTCAGGGGTGAATGTCCAAAACACTGGAGGTGCCCACTGCTCTAGAAACCTGCCCGTATCCTCCCACACTCCCTGCCACTCGCAACTATCCTGCCTCAAGACAGATCTCCAGATGAGATTCCTAAGTAGTTGTTTAACCTTAAACAAAACCTGAAGCGCATTCAGGAGACATAACAACAGGAACATGCTGGTCTGAGTATCTCAAGGATATTCAACATCTTGGAGAGCTACCGTAACTAGCTCGGGGGATAAGAGGGTGGTGAAGGAGGAAGGGAGAGTGAACAGGTAGGAAAAAATATCTTCCCCTGTCCCCTCCACAGATTGACTCCCTGATGAAAAAAGGCAATAGGTGTAATTGCTAATAGTTTCTGAGATATGGTTTCCGAAGTATAGCGTCGACGACAGTGCTGAGTGCAAATACCAGGTTAGAGTCATGACCAGAAATCTCATCATTTCATAAGCCATCGTTACACCACACAGTACCATAACAATCTTAAACCAGGGCCCGGAAAGGATAAACAGCGTGACAGGGAGCACATACAGAAAGTAACGTGCTATAAAACTCAATTTGGGAAACAGGCACAGCAGACTTGAGATTAAGGCAATCAACATTGTGACTAGCAACTATTAAGCAGGTCGAATACTTATACCAATTTTAGTTTAACACACTCTGGTCAAATCTGTCGATATCTCAACCCTTCGTGCCCCATGTTGGGCGCCAAATGGACTGTTGTGGTTTAGCCCGGCTGGCAGTCAAACACCACACAGCCGTTCACTCACCCTCCCCCCTCCCTCTCCGGGATGGGGGAGAGAAACGGGAAAGTGAAGTCTGTGAGTTGAGATAAAGACAGTTTATTAAGACAGGGAAAAGAATAACAATAATAATAATAATAATAATAGTATTAATAGTAATAATGTGTACGAAATAAGTGATGCACAATGCAATTGCTCACCACCCGCTGACCGATGCCCAGCCTATCCCCGAGCAGCCGGCCCCCCCCTCCACCCCGGCTAGCCACCCCTATATATTGTTCAGCACGACGTCAGATGGTATGAAATACCCCTTTGGCCAGTTTGGGTCAGCTGTCCTGGGTCTGTCCCCTCCCAGCTCCTGCTGCATCCCTAGCCTGCTCGCTAGCAGGACAGAGAGAGGCTGAAAAGTCCTTGGCTTGGTGTAAGCACTGCTCTACAACAATTAAAACATCAACATGTTATCAGCGCTCTTCTCATTCTAATCCAAAACATAGCACCCTGCCAGCTACTAGGAGGAAAATTAACTCTGTCCTAACTGAAACCAGGACACAGGGATACTGCAGCCATTAAGGCTGAACTTAGGCTCTGTATTGTAAGCAAGGATCAGTCAGTTATGTTTCCCTCCCTATCCAACAACTCCTCTTTCTCCTCTCCTCCCTTGACCTCTTGCTTTGTATGACAGCTGTGGAAAATCAAATCATCCTGCAAACCTGCTTTCTGCTGGCCATCTGGCAGCATGGGCCAGGAGCAGAAGTGCCAGAACCTTACAACTGTATGGGTATTGCTGCCTATCCATCTGTAGCATATGCCATATGCCTGTCCCTGAAGTAAGCTGAGAGGAGGATCAATTAGAAATGAAACTCCTTCATCAGAACAAAAAAGGTTTCCTTCCCACTCTCTCGCCTTACTCTTCTAATCTTCTCTGCTAGTCATTCATTCTCTTCTCCTTTGCTCGGTGCTCTAGGGATCATATACACAAAGAATTCATTCAAGTTTGTGGCCCACTGATACATTTTGTTAGAGAGTACAAAAAAAAATTTAACGTCACCTTTTTGAGATAAAGGTGTGGCAAGTCCAACTTCTCTCAAGTAAATAATGTTAAAGTAGAATTTACTTCTCCATGAGTTCAGACAAATCTGTTCAGACAATTTACAGTCAATTTTCTTTTCCATGAGGTCAAAACAGTGCAGATGAGCAGTATATAAGGGACAAGATATAAGGGACAATTCAAAGATACGGTCACTTCTGTTTTACTAAAATAAGCATGTCCATATATGAACACATTCACATTCTAGCCTAAGTTTTTAAAAATATTTGCTCACTTAAATAATGTTTTCCCCCATTAAGAAAAAAAAAAAAGGCAGATGTTTCTCCAGTTCCCAGATTTTGAATATGTTAAAATAGAGGTGGCAAGAAGCCAACATGCTTAGTAATGTACAGTGGCACTCCGAAGGCAAACATGAACAATAAAAATATCCTTCTACACTGACAGGGCTGATCGCATTTGACTGGAATGTGGATTTCATTATTTGTTAAAAGACGAAGCATTCTACCATTTCAAAAGTTCACCTCTCACCACAGGCAGAAGGAAATTGTATGCACAGAGAATTCATGGCAGATATACTTTTTAATTTAAATTTATTTTTTTATTCTAGACATTGAGAAAAAGATTGTGACAGTGGAGTATAGTTCTTAGAGCTCCCTTACTCTGACCTGTACAAATACATCTCATCATTTAGCTTTTTCATTCCACTGAAAAGAAATCAAGGTTTTTGAGTAAAGTAATATTTTTATTGCTTACCACAGCATTAGCCATTCTTCTAAATAGACCCAAAATTACTTTATGAGGAAAACAAACATACAAACAAACAAAAAACCCCTGTCACTTTTAATATGCTCATTTCCTGTCTTTCTGAGTGATGCTTAATTACAAGCAAAGAAACAAAAACAAACAAACAAAACCAACAAAACAACTTTATAGCAGTGCTCTTCTGGAATTCTTGATATGTTTCTTCCATCAGCTGTTGCCTGTTGAGTTTATCTGGAGAGCTAGTCATATTTTGAATATTTAACTTACAAATTACGGGGTTACTTGTACTGCTTAACTTCAAATATATATCTTGAAAGCTCAAAATGCCTTCTCACCATGTCTCAACATTCTTATTTTTCTTCATTTATCCAGAAGTATCTGTATAATATTATGAAATATCATAGGCTCAGGTGCTTTATAGACCAATAATTTAACAGTGTTCATAGAGATTCTTTTCCTCTTGGCGCCAAGCTAAAATTGAAGAGACTCAAATTTGACCCTTCAGTAAGTAGGAATTATCCTCCTCTTTTCCATTTCCTTCAAATATTTATGTTGAATAAACCAGATTTGTTTGCATAACTCTGAAAAGCTGCCATCTGGCAACGTGCTGTCTCGATTCATGGAAGAGTGTTTTGTTCCTGCCAATTTCAAGCCTTTGTTTTAAAATCTGTGCAGAAAACAACCCAATCCTCCTTCCCCTGAAGTCAATGGCAGAACTCCCACAAGGTTCTGAAGGAGAAGGATCAAGCCCGAACAATAATGGAAGGTAATTTATTTTTTTTTCAAAGTATCGTCAAAGGAATTGTACTCCTAATTCTATTTGTTGCTGCTTTGAAAACATAATGGCAAGATTTTGCATATATACCAGTCAATAGCTCTAGGCAACTTGAAACTGTCTGATTATACACACACACACATGCATATATATATATATATATATATATATATATACATATATATATATAAAACCCCACGGGAAAATAAAGGAGAACATTTGAAACACTGCATACCAAAGACTGTTTTATTTTCTGAAAGCTAAAAAAAAGCTTCTAAAACGATTTTATTATTCATCACTTGATGAGCAGAAGTTTTCTGGAGCAGTTTGAATTATAGGACATAAGATCATAGTCATACTACTTAGGCTAAAATCCTATCAGATCTCATAGCTAAAAAGAAGATGCCTTGAGTCCCAAGGATAAAGCAGGGTGTTTAACAAATTCCATATGTTCTAACTCTTTCAACTCATTTTGGGGGATATGGATCACTTTTTCCTAATATTTTCTTCAGTGTCAAGTCTGAACTATGCCACATTAGTAGGCCCCTTCAGCTAGGTGCAAAGCTGAAGCCTTGATGGGCTGTGACTACAGAAATCTGCATTGACCCTTCTGCAGGGTGAGAAGCTACCCTCTGTGTTCTGGCTCATTTCCAGATGAATTTCACCCTGCATCCCCGCAATTGCCTTGTAGCCATGCATAAATATATGTTTCACTTCTTTTGTTTAAAATGGTTATGCCTTGTTACTGCTGCAAAAATGGGTGTACTATTATGATCTAAGATAGCTGCATGCCACTAAGAAGGAAAGTGATACCTACTGAGTTCCTGGGCTTGTAAATAGCTGTTATTACTAGAAATGGTACTGACCTTTCCTTCCCTTTTTCAGACTACCAGTTTCAGCCTAACCTAAATCATACAAAAACAAACAAACAAACAAACAAACAAAAGCCCTACACATACAGACATTATAGGAAAAGTAAATTCGTGGCAGAAGTCCATAAACACTTGGTACCAGCAATCAAGATTCATAGAACATTGAGTTAAGGAGGACATGATCTACACAGAAAAAGCAGAACAAAAACACAGATGGAGGTGAGAAGTGGAGAAGTAACCTGTTCCAAGATGTGTACAGGTTTTAAAGTAGACTCAGAGAATCATAGAATGGTTGGGGTTGGAAGAGACCTTAACGATCATCTAACTCAACCACAACCCCACCATGGGCAGGGATACCTTCCACTAGACCAGGTTGCTCAAAGCTTCATCCAGCCTGGCCTTAAACACTTTCAGAGATTGGGAATACACAGCTTCTCTGGACAACTTGTTCCATTGCCTCACCACCCTCTGAGTAAAGAATTTATTATAAATACCTAACCCAAATTCACCTTCTCTCAGTTTAAAAACATTACCCCTTGTCTGATTGCTACATTGCCTTCTAAAAATATCCTCTGTAGCTTTCTTGTACTGGAAGGCCACTGTAAGGTGTGCCCAGAGCCTTCTCTTCATCATACTGAATGACCCCCAACTCCTTCAGCCTGTCTTCATGGGAGAGGTGCTCCAGCCCTCTGATCATCTTTGCAGCCCTCCTCTAGTTGTGCTCCAACAGGTCCATGTCCTTTTTATGTTGGGGGTCCCAGAGCTGAACACACTTCTCCTGGTGAGGTCTCAGGAGAGCAGAGAAGAGGGAGAGAATCACCTCCCTTGACCTGCTGGTCACAGTTCTTTTGATGCAGCCCAGGATATGGTTGGCTTTCTGGGCTGCAAATACACATGCTGTCAGATCATGTTGAGCTTCTTATCAACCAGCATCCCCATGTCCTTCTTCTCTGAATCCAGTCTTTGCCCAGCCTGTATTTGCACTTGGAATTTCCCTGGCCTCGATGCAGGACCTTGCTGTTGGCCTTGTTGAACTTCACGAGGGTCACACAGGCCCATCTCTCAAGCCTGTCCAGGTCCCTCTGGATGGCATCCCTTCCCTCCAGTATGTTGGTCCAGTCATTGACCACGACACTTTGAGTGAAACCATCCGGACAATTCATTACCCACTGAGTGGTACATTCATCAAATCCACGTCTTTCCAATTTAGAGACAAGGATATACAGGACAGTGTCAAATGCTTTGCAGAAGTCCAGGCTGATGATGTCAGTTGCTCTTCCCCTATCCACCAATGCTGTAACTGTGTTGTAGAAGGCCACCAGATTTGTCAGGTACAATCTGCCCTTAGTGAAGCTATGTTGGCTGTCACTAATCACTTTGATGTTTTCCATGTGCCTTAGCATAGTTTCTAGGAGGATTTATTTGCTCCATGATTTTGCTGAGCACAGAGGTGAGACTGACTGGTCTGTAGTTATCCACGTTTTCCTTTTTTCCTTTTTTAAAAAATGGGGATTATATTTCCCCTCTCCAGGGGAAGAACTGAAGTTCTCAGTGAGAACTTCACCAGACTGCCATGATTTCTCAAAAAGATATGGTTAATGCATTGGCCTTTTCTTCCTCGCTGTGCCTATAGGAGATAAGAAGTTCTGGCATGGCTCTATTTGGCACATTTTTAGCTAATGGACTTGTTTTGTGTTTAAGTGATAAACTGACAGCTATAGTGATTCCCCACAGGTAGAAGGAAAACAGTACTGGTCCTACTTGTATGTCAGCAAAATGTCTGGAGTCATTGCATATAGGGCAAAGAAAATTAGGACATGAGGCTGTGAGTGGGCTTTTTGAAAAGAAAAAGTCTAAATGTTTGAAATCAGTTTTAATTACATTTAAAAATTTGTTCTCTGTATTTGCACATACAATTTTTTGTTTTGTTTTGTTTCATTTTAGGTGTATGTATACATTTGTTGAGGTTTAACCCGGCCGGCAGCTAAACACCACACAAATGTTCGCTCACCCTCCCTCTCTGGGATGGGGGAGAGAAACGGGAAAGTGAAGCCTGTGAGTTGAGATAAAGACAGTTTATTAAGACAGGAAAATAATAATAACAATGATAATAATAATGATAATAGTACACTATTAATAATGTGTACAAAACAAGTGATGCACAATGCAATTGCTCACCACCCGCTGACTGATGCCCAGCCTATCCCCGAGCAGCCGGCCCCCTCCCCCCCCCCCCCCCCCCCCTGGCTAGCCACCCCTATATATTGTTTAGCATGACGTCAGATGGTATGTAATACCCCTTTGGCCAGTTTGGGTCAGCTGTCCTGGGTCTGTCCCCTCCCAGCTCTTGCTGCACCCCTAGCCTGCCTGCTGGCAGGACAGAACGAGAAGCTGAAAAGTCCTTGGCTTGGTGTAAGCACTGCTCTACAACAATTAAAACATCAGCATGTTATCAACACTCTTCTCATCCTAATCCAAAACATAGCACCCTACCAGCTACTAGGAGGAAAATTAACTCTGTCCTAATTGAAACCAGGACAACATTCCATACAGAAATGCAACATACAGATACTACCATTTTAATCAGGTAGTTAGTTACTTCTACCTTATTTGTTGTCTTTGGTTCTAGGAGCCCATACAGGGTCTTGCCCTAGGAGATAACTGCATGCTATGCACCCCAAACTTTCCACGTGAAAGCTGTTTAGCAAATGCACGTTACACCTGTCTCCAGATATTTTTTTTTTTTTTTTACTGGTGAAATCTGTGTAGAATTACACTGAAATTTATAGAGTTACACATCTGATATTGGACTTGCTATCTCTGGCCCAGAAAGTTAGCTGTGGGCTGTGCACTAAGATTCACTGTGATTCTTACAAACACAGGAATCTGTTCTCTTAACAAGAAAATGAAGTGTCTCGAGCTGTAATGTTTGTGAAAAAAACTAAAACAAGACTGTTAAACTTAATCTGTTCAAATGAAAAGACAAAGTCTGCAAACCTCAAAGCTGGGATCCGACTTCTGGTGTAAAGCTGCACGTATGTGAGCATGGGTTTGTGTTAGTTCCCATCTTTTCTTAGGACTTAAGGATATCATAAAGTATAAAAATGGAAGTAATGTTATTAATGTAACACTAAAAAAAGTGTAGTCCCCCCTCCAGCCCTACCCCCCCAATGTACACAAACTTTTAACAGCAGCTTGAATATAAACTTTCATTTCCTGTCCACTAGGAATATATATACTTTCAGTGGGGATCAACAGGCAGAATTATTCAAGGGAGAGTGTGCTTCAGTAGTTACAGCAGGGAACTTGAAAAGGTCCTGGTCTAGTTTCAGCATCTTTCTGGGTCATTCATTCACTCAGTGACCTTTGATAACTTACTTGACCTCAATCAAACCAGCTGCAAAGGCAGGTAAAGAAGGCCTGCTCTGCAGAGGAGATATTGCATCTAAATTGAGTCTCTCTGGGGAAACAAATATAATATTCTGAACTGGGAATGTCCGAGCTTTATGGATGTAAGAAATGTTACAAGGTAAATCTCCTCTAGTATCTGATTATGAAACAGTGGCAATATATTCTCCTTCATGGATCATTTCAAAGTCCACTTGACAGCATTAGCTATTGTGTCCTTAAAGTGTATGAACTTAAAACTGCCTAAATGATGATAAGTTATCTAACAAAGAAAACAAGTATTTAAGGAAGATAAATTCTCTTCCAGCTGAACTCTCATAGTCAACAAACACAATGCTTACAACGTTTTAGTACAGCTTTGCTTAAGCCAGGTGACATGATAGACCATGCACAGTGAGGGCTTGTTGGGCCTCTAGTGCATTGCTGGACAGAAGGTGCAGTGAGCCAAGTGTGTCCTCCTACCAGACAAGAGGCCACATCCATCAGGAGTGTGCTCAGGAGTGTTCTATGGCAAATTACACAGCCGAAGTCACTGCTAGCAGGAATGATCATGACTATTTGGACGTTAATGCTGCTTTGCACTCACTTACCCCACAGAGCTTTTTCCCCCATCATTTGGTTTTATTCAGTAAAATTATCTGATTTATTTAGAGTCAAATATTCAATAAATATTAATTCTTTTTTAAAAGAGATCCATATTTTCCAGTCTTTAGTGCTGCCTTATGTTCTATGAAGCGCAACTGGAAATTGTCAATTGAAGAATGAGTGAAATATTCAGAAAGAATTGCAAATTGACCTCAAGTGAGCCTTACTTGAATACCATGACAGCTGTCATTTCAGCTGACACAGTGTTGATAGGTGTATTGAGTTTACACGGCAAGGTTTTGGTATTGGGGAGCTGCAGGTGTGGCCTCTGTGAGAAAAATCCAGAAGCTGTTCCATGTTAGATAAGAGTCAGCTTCAGCCGGCTCCAAAAGGGACCTGCTGCTGGCCAGAGATGAGCTAATAAGCACCTCTGTAAGAGTAGATTTAAGAAAGAGGAAAAAACTGCAGCTGGGAGAGTGAGGGAGGACCAGTCTTGCAGACACCAAGGTCACTCAAGAAAGAGGGGGAGGAGGTGCTCCCCACTCTGGAGCTGAAGTTTCCCTGAGGCCTGTGGAGAGGTCCCTGGTGGAGCAGGTTGTCCCCCTGCAACCCATGGGTACTACAGTGATCAGATTTCCATGCTGCAGCCCATGGAGGAGCCCATGGTGGAGCAGGTGGATCCAACCTGAAGGAGGCTGCAGTCTATGGAGAGCCCCCACCGGAGCACACTCCAGTCTAGAGCTGTAGGAAAAGAGGCTGACTAACGTTTGTCTGGGCTCTCACATATAAACTCCCAGTGATAGTGTAGAGTGATAGTGCAGATCACCTCCAGTGAGATTTAATATTCAAATTATATTTTCAAAATGTAGTGTCATTACTCCATACTTAGTTCAGGCATACTGAGAATGTCATGATGTTTGCTTGGGACTTTTTTTTTTTTTTTTTAAGGGGACTTTCCCTTTCCCTTTCCCTTTCCCTTTCCCTTTCCCTTTCCCTTTCCCTTTCCCTTTCCCTTTCCCTTTCCCTTTCCCTTTCCCTTTCCCTTTCCCTTTCCCTTTCCCTTTCCCTTTCCCTTTCCATTTCCATTTCCCATCCTTTTCTCCTTCCCCTTCCATTTCCGTCTCCCTCTTCCTCTTCCTCTTTCCCTTTCTCTTCCTCTTCCTCTTCCCTTTTAGTTTTCCCTTCCCCTTCCCTTTCTCTTTCCTCTTTCCACTTCACATTTCCCAAAATATCTTCCTTTTCCCTTTTCTCTCCACTTTCTCATCCCCTTACACCCTTCCTACCTCCCTTTGCTTCCTTTCCCCTTTCTTTGCCTCTCTCTCCCTCTCCCACTCTGGCTTCCACTCCCACCATCCCATTTCCTCTTTCCTCTTTTTTTTTTTTTTTTTTTTCCTTTCAGTGAGGCAGGCAAGGTGGTGGTGGAGGTATTTACGCAAATCTGATTCTTTTGTTTTTCTTTGTTTTCTTAGGCAGGTTTCTTCTTTCTGGATCAGACTTCAGTCTGGTGTAAATCTAAATGGAACAACATATGGTCAGAGATCATACCACGGATCATTGGTTCTAGCATGAAAGAATCCTGCAAAGTCAAGCTACAAACACAAATTTGGGCTGGATATATGAAAGTTCAAATTGTGAGAAATCTACAGATTTAATTTGTTCTGTGTTATTTTTATATGTTACAATTTAAAAGCACCTCTTAAACAACTGGGAATCTTCAGACTTGATTGCTGCACTAATAAATTGTGTATGAGATTTTAATCCCATGTATTTTTAGACTTTTGTTGTTTATCTATTCTTTAAAATTATGTCCACAAACACTAACTCCTCAGTGTTTTATACTGTAAAAATCTTATGTTTGTGTATTGTTCCTTGTGTATTAATTTATTGAATTAAATTTCCTGTTCATTTTATGAGAACTATTAATAGAACTAAACCTTAACCTTTTTGTTGTTGTTGTTGTTTTATTTTGTTTATGTTGGCTTTGATTTTTTTTTTTTTTGACAGCAAATGATGAGCTGATTGATGGAATTTATTTGCCATGAAGTCAGACCATGGTTTAATCCAGGAGGGAAAACCTGTGACATTTTATTACACATTTTATTTCGATCACATATTTGTTATATATCAAAATATGTCCATGGTTGATGCTGAATTTTACAAATCACATACATATAAACTACTTCAGAGAAGCTGCCCCAAAATAATGGAGAATTTGCACTGCGTCTTTGTGACACGTTTTTTTGTTACATACAAAGCCACTGGAGGAGGTGTGCAGGCACTGGAAAAATCAAGTCTGGCAGGCCAAACATAAATATACATTCAAATACACATAAGTACATTTATACAAATAATTTTCTCAGGTAACCTACATTTGCTGTACTTAGCATAAAATAAATGTCTATATATGCCAGGTGCATCCAAGCCTGAAAGTCAGAGTCAATAATCATAGTCGTTGTTAAGGCTAGATGTGGAAAAACAGGAGTACAAGAACTAGACAAAACCCCTTGTTATTTTGTTCAGGCTACTTATGGAAGTCTTTGATATGACCTTTTAACCCAGCAGCAGTACAAACAAGTTGTTGTTATAAAGTAAAATAGCGACTGTTAGTGTTCTAGATAGTCAAGACAGAACTTTTCATGATAGATAGGAGGAATGTGTCTCTTCCAATGCATACTGCTTCAACAAGGCATCATGAAATGCAGCTTCTAGGAATAAGGAAAATTAAGAGGTACAGAAAGTGTGTTTTTGACATGAAGAGTTACAGCGTTCAAACCTTTTGAATATATGGTGTACCTAGAGAAAGAGACTAAAAATACATATGCCCATTTGATTTAATAAGAACTGTTATTTCCACCCCCCCCCCCCTTTTATTTATTTATATTTAATTTCCTTTTTCATGTCATACATTCTCTAATAGGATGTTTATAGAAACATGTTTTAATATGACTAAGCATATTAATTCTTTCATGCTTAGGGGTGAACTTTTTGCATTCTCATGTGGGAACAGAAACTATTAGTAATGTGTATTGCCACTTAATACCATTTACTTTTGTGAAAATGTGAAAGACAATTAATTTTAAAATTTGCAGTGAAGGTTATGATTTTGCTGTTTGAGATAAATATAATTTTAATGACATTTTTTCTGGACAATAAAGGTCTTTTTAAGAAGGAAGCATGCCCTAAGGTATGTAAGGGTAATGTATCAGATTAACTGATACAGTTATTTAAAAAAGACACATTTTCAGGTACCAGAAATCTTCTTAACTCATGAGGTAGAAGAACTAAGAAAAGTCTTGCATCTATATCCAACCATACCAATACCACCAATATCATCCACTAATCCATGTCCCTAAGCACCAGGTCCAACCTTTCCTTGAACACCCTCAGGGATGGTGACTCCACTACTTCCCTGGGCAACCTGTTCCAATGCCTGACTGCTCTTTCTGAGAAGAAATGTCTCCTCATTTCCAAGCTAAACCTCCCTTGGTGCAACTTGAGGCCATTCCCTCTAGTCCTATCACTAGTTATCTGTGAGAAGAGGCTGACCCCCACCTCCCCACAACTTCCTTTCAGGTAGTTGTAGAGAGCAATATGGTCTCCCCTGAGCGTCCTCTTCTTCAGACTAATATGTATGTATATTAGATATATAATATACTAATAATATACTAATATAATAATAATATACTAATATATTATATACATTCAGACTAATATATTTATAGCACATATAAAATACGTATATAATGTAGTAGTGTAATATATATATATGTATATATTATACATATATAATATAATATATTTATAATTGCTTCATAATGCAATGTTGAGTAATTTTTGGAATGTATGTAAAGAGAAACAGGAAATACCAAACCTAAATCAAATAAATATTACCTTAAAAGTTGTAATTATTCTGTGATTTTTCATTAAGAATTTTGAGTGGCATAAGGTTTTCTAAAATCTCTTAAAATATTTTTTTCTGGGGCAAGGACACAGATAATAATTACAAAGTTTGTTAGGTAATAATCATCCAGCCATATTGGTAATATCTGACATGAATCATGAAAGAGTTCAGATTTTCTGTGTTCTAGTTTCATTAGAAACAGGTTTATTGCTTAGGTTAAAAAACCTGTCTAAAAAAACCCAGGCAGAACTGAGCAAGATATTTCTGCATACTTCTGTCTCTAATTTTAATCGTTTCCTGAGTTCTGAGGAGCTGTAAGCAGGCTGTATGGCTTGTGTCTGCAGTTCAGTGCAATTTGCTGTACAATGATTGTTGCAGTTAGGGAGGGCAGTAGTCCTTAGCAGCCCAGTGTTGAGTCTAGCTCAAAGGATGTGTGTATGCCAAATGAAAAAAATGATTCAGAATCTACCACTTTGTCTACTTTGTACATGAAATGTTTCACTGAAGGACATAGAACTCTGTTATGTACTAGTTGCTGTACGGATTTTGTTCACGGACAAGATTTGCCCGCAAAAGTGATTTTCCAGCACTCCCTGGATGCCCGTACCCCTGATATCTATCTCATCTCATCATCTCATCTCATCTGACCTCATCTTAATTTATGCCTTTCAAATGAGAAACTTGTTTTCTAATCCTTGCAGCTGATTAAAAAAAAATAATAATGAAAATATCAAAAATGTTTTTAATAATAAAATTATTTTCTTGGCTTGCTGTAACAACATTTTTACATAAAAAGTAATTTACTGAAAAAATATAATTTTAATTAAAATTAGGTTATATCAGAAACTGCAAGGGGTAATTTCCTGATGGCACCAGGACCATTTTTTTTTTTTTTAAGTGTGTTTGCAAAATATACATCTTACTTTTTGTTTAACCTTTTCTACTCTTTTCAAATCTTTTGTTCTCAGTGGAGAACAAGGAGATAAAACCAGGATGTGAGATATGAGATATACTACTTACCAGCCAGACATCCAGCAAATACATTGTAGTCTTTTTGAGGATTACAGACTAAAACTCCTTATGGTAAACATTTTTTTTTTTTAGTGTTAAGTGGCATAACACTTTTTGGTGCTGCATATTTTTGATAAACCAAAACTAATTAGTAACTTAAATGCTGTGTGTTAGGTTCTGGAAAAATACAGGAATAAAAAGAAAGTCAAGCCACTAAGGAGATATTTAAAGAAGAATAATTTCCTATTCACATCATAAAATTTGTAGATTTTTTTTATAAGGCTACATGTGTGTGCTATCAAATTTTCCCAATAAAAAAATATGAACACTCCCCCCCCCCATCATTTTAGAACCTATTTTGAGGAAAAGACTAGCTATTTAGCTATTCTGTTTAATTTTCAACCTAGTTGCTTGCTCTAAATTAGCAAATCCAAGTGTGTATAAGACAATTTACTGTGCTTAATGTTCCTTTCAATAGCTACTAGTTGTCAGCTTTCTAAGGGAAAGTTTATTCTAAAATCAGTATGAAAATTTTAAGTGGGAGAAAGCAGAGAAAATTATTTGTGATTTGAAAAAAATGTACTCATACAGTTAATGAAAGTTTGATTTAACTCTTAATAGGATTTGGTAACAAGCTATTTTCAACAATTAATTAAGCATTTATTAGATTAATCAAAATACCTGACATCATCAGCCAAAAAATACATTTAATCAGCTGTTGTTTTATTTGTCCTTCTAAAAATAGTTTCTATTTTCAGATGAAATCAAGAATTTGAGCATATATAAAAAGTGCAGATATTCAAAAAGACATATTTTAAAGTGTTATTCTTATAAAGTTCTTATAACTATCCGTGAAAGCACGGATGTGGGGAAAGTGGGGAAAGGGGGGGAAAGTGGGGAAGTGTTATTCTAGCTCTAGAGTTTCATCTAAGTTTCACCCATTCTCTAGTGTTGCAAAAACACTGAAGAAGGTTTTAAAGTAAGCCACAATAATTTCCATCTATGTGTAACTGTGAGATCACATTTGCTTTAATTTTTTCAACTCCAGAGTTATTTTGTTTTTATGCAATGAACGCATATAATGGAACATAATACACTCCTCCACCTAGCAGTTAAGCAGTTAAATTTCATGGCTGTTAATGAAAATGGTTGTTGACAGACAGAAGAAAATGGCATAGATGTACAGTCTTTAATATTCTTGCAATAAGGCAGTTACAGACTGCTGATTACATTTTGACGGGTTTTGACAGAGAACACCAGAAAGGGGAACTGGCTGGGAACTTCTTAATGAGACATTTCCTTAATCAGAATCTCTATGAGTTTTGAGGACTAAAAGCTTTCTATTTGTAGGCTTTCTTAGGTAAAGGGAAGAATTTATGGTGACAAGGAACAGTAATTACAGTGCAGCCAAAATCCTAAGGTGCTCTCTTGGGATGTTCACTCCCTACTTCACCCCTGTTGCATTACATTTCATTGGAGAATATTAACCATACATCCATAGGCTATTACAATCTCTCTCAAAAACATCCACTGGTGATTCTTTTATAAAAAGGGTACACACGTGGTAACCCAGACAGAACCTACTTGTTTAAGTGAGTAGTTTATGCTGGAAGTGAAGACATGAGGTAATTTCAAATTTCAGATGGTTATCCTAGTCACAAGGCCTCTGATTTTATTTAGGAGTCTCTTTCTTGCTTATGTTTGGGATTGCACGTGGAAACTAATGAAAATTCAAAATTGCAAAATCAAATAATATGTTTGTGGCCAGTCCTAACAGGAACTTTCTTTTGCACAGAGCTTTTGAAAACATATATAATATGTTATATATTAGGGAAACTAACGTGATCAGCAGGAAACACTCAGCTACTTGAAATGTGTTCGTTTCGTAACTATACAGATTTCCAGCTGAAACGTCCCTGATAATAATTAATTTCCCCCTACAGCACTGTTTTCATTCCCTTGTGGGGAAGAGCACTACAAAGACTGGCTCTGCTATATCATCTGGGAACAAAGACAAGACACTCCCACTTCTTGCTATCTCTCACTCAAAACCAAACTCAGGTGGAAATATCATTCCTTGTGTATTGCTTTGATTAGTGGGATGATATTGGATCCAGGGCTAAATGCTTAAATACTTAAATAATACATATTTTTTAAAACATTGGATTTACTGGAACTCTTTTCTCCTGACTATTAATATGAATATAATGGTCCCGATTGTTTTGTTACATCTATGCTACACAAGCGGAGCCTACATTTGAACTGAGGCTCACTTTAATTATTGAATTAACACAATTTCATGGTTGATATGCTTCTTTCTCACCTCTGGGCTTTATATTTTCTGGTCTGCTGTGATCTTTTTGCCTATTGGTGCAAGAAGAAATTAATGCATTTTCTTGTTGCTCATGCGTTACTATCCAGAACATTACAAATTAAATTTTACCTAAAGAAATATAGTCCTGGATCAGAACTTCTTCTTACAGCTCCTTACATTTAAAAATAAACGAGACACCTTTCGTTAAACAGTTACAGACATACATTTCCATTACAGAGTTTACATGTCTGAACTACCTATTACATATTTCAGTTTTATGTTCATTTCTTGAAACCTGTGGCCCATATTACTATGTGGCAAATGTGAACCTGGGCCCTCATCTGTCCCTGAACATCACTGTGCTGTAGCTTGTCCAAACAGAGCAACTGCCAAAGTTCAGACTTGAGAATATTAAAGTGTTCAGAATATTTAGATATACAGAATACTTAAGCCTGCATGTAATGAAGATTCTTTATTGTTAAGCCTACAAGGAATTCTATTCAGATAATCTGTGCAGCATTAAAAAAGTCATTATCATCTGCAGTAAAAGAACTGGGGGGAGAAGAAGGTTGTTTATTTATTTTGAAATGATGTCCACTGTGTTCTAAGTGGTCACAGTGTGGCATGCAGAGAAGCTTGTGCCAGATTTGTGAAGAATAATCACAATCATCTCTTCCTTGAACTCTTTCAGTTTTAAGCTGTCTGAAGTAATTTCCTATCAGGATGAGCCTGGCTAAAGAGGCAATACACTGCACAAAAGATAAAATCGTAAGTATGGAAAACTATAAATGTGTGATTATGAAAGTATACAAGTTACCCTTAAAAAATACAGCATTGTATCAAAAGCTTATCCCTAGCTTGTGTCTCTTCCTTTGTTCTCACATTCTTTCTTCTCCCCTGTTGAATTATGATTGTTGATCTCTCTTTTCACTCTCATCATTTCCCCCTCACTTCTACACCCCCCTCCAAGGCAAGGAGGAGTGATGATCACTGCTTTGTCAGCCCACATGAAAGAACATGTAAATAACATAGCAATTTACCTATGGAGAAATGAATTATTCAATAATATATTGATATGGGAGAAGTGAGATACACCCCTTTCAGTATATGATTCACTTAATATGTCAGTATTTTGTGGAAAGATAATCATCAATGAGATCTTTAGCTATCTATGTCTTGCATTAATCTGTCACTAGTAGGCCATGTAAGTTGGTAGGTGTAGTGAAGAGGTAGCCTCCCTCCAGTACCCTCTCTTATATTTTGCAGATAAATATACTTTTCCCCTTTGAAATGCCGAGTAAAGTATGATACCATTTTGTTAATAACTTTAGGGAAAATGCAAATAATAGTTTTAGCAAGAGCAACTATTTATGTTTTAGCAACTATTTATTCTGTGAATACTTTTATGTTCATCTGAAACTAGAAGGAAATAAAAGAAGAGAGCTATTTATTATGACAGTCTCACACAGAAAGTTAATTTCCCCACAATCCTTCAATCCTTTATTCTTCAAAATACCAAAATCAGACAGATTTTGTTGTGACTTTGTGAGCTTTATGCTCATTTACTTACTAATGAAATTATTTTACAGGTGAAAGTATTGAGGCTATATGGCCCCTGTACAGTATTTACTCAGGGGAATATTTATTTTCTACAGAAATTATCCTTTTCAGTTATATGTCATTGAACTTCCTCCAGGAAGAGGGGTTGCACACTTGAGTAGAGGTTGCCAAGTTTGGTTCTGTGTTTATCTTGTACTTGTTGATCTTAAAATGAAAGCGTCTCACTACACTGTGTCAGTACAACTGAACTTTAGGTAGCCTTGTCGAAGCAGGAAATCCATATTTTGTATGTTCTTTCTTTCCGAGTACATGTTGAAAGTACACTTTTATAAAAGGATATTGTATAATAGGAGCTGCTTTTAGAGCTGACAAAGACCTTGGGAAAGCTAATGTTTTGCTATTATTAACTAATCAAGAACCTGTACTCGCAGTTCATTTTTCTATGCAATGAGCCATAATTCTTTTGTTGTTGGGTAACCTTTAATTTGTAAGGAACATTAACAGATCCTGAATTAAAAGGAACTTCAATGGATGATCAGACAGCATCTACATATGTAGTATTTTAAGATTTTTAATTGCAATTATTTATTAAACTTTTCAGACTTTTATATTGTAGTAAACCAATCATGTTCTAGACACTTATAGGATAATGGCAAATACTAAAAATGATAAAAGGCTGCAATATTCTGTAGTGATTTTATATCCACCTAATAAAAGATGAATTTCCAACATATGTATTTTTATGATAGATATCAATGCAACTAAGCAAATAAAACATAAAAAAAATCAAGTCCAGATAGAAAAAGTTACAGCAAGGATGTGAAAAGAGAAAACGGTTATGGTAAAAAACTATTACACCTATTGCCTCTTTTTCAGCTAAGAAAACAAGGGTTTATCACCTGTCCCATTTAGAACTTTTCAGTTGATTGATTTAATGAAACTTCTTCAAATAGAACATCTTTTTTTCTGCATTGTCATCTACTGCAATTTGTTCTTTTTAGCCAGACCTAGTAAAACATGCTATCAAAACAGCTATTAAAGTCCTGTGTATTTAATATAAGATTGTAAAGCCTATCTGAATAGTGGGCTGCATTAGGAAGAGCCAGCAGGTTAAGGGAAATGCTAATTAACTTCTGATTAGCATGTCTGTAATAGTGTGTCCATTTCTGGGACAGGAGAAACATCAACAGAATGGAGAGTCTGTTGAAGGGCCACTGAAATATTGAGGTGGCCAGAGCAAAACAACATACAGGAGAGGCTGAAGGAATTAGATCTGTGTAGCCTGGAGTACACAAACTTTTTGTTGGAAAGGTCAAATTGCAGTCTTCCACTAGGTCGACTAGAGGAGGATTATAGATAAGAAACCAAATTCTTTGTAGAGGTCCACAGAGAAAGGCAAAAGGCAAGAGTCACAAATTGCAACAAGAGAAATTTTGATTATGTATAGCTGTTGCCCAGAAACCCTCTTCCAGACATGAATCTCCAAGGAAAGGAACGTATCCTTTTATCATCTGTTTCTTTGCAACTCTTCATTTTTTATTTAATAGGAAAACATCTATTCTTCTATAGCAAATTAGAGCACAGATGACTTCTATTGCCTCCTCACTTTCTAAGGAGAGTTAGGCAGTGTCACTTTTTGCTTTTAACTTTCCTTTTGCAAATATAAACAAAATCTTAAATTTACCATCTTAAGGTGATTTAATATTCTATGTGTCATTTAAAAACAATCCATCTCAAACTTAAAGTTCTTGTTAATTTTGGCTTTCCATAATAACAAGGAATAGTAGAGAGTGAATTGATTAGAATCATAGAATCATAGAATCACTAAGGTTGAAAAGGACCTCCAAGATCATCTGGTCCAACCATCACCCTACCACCAATGTCACCCACTAAACCATGTCCCTAAGCACCAGGTCCAACCTTTCCTTGAACACCCTCAGGGATGGTGACTCCACTACTTCCCTGGGCAACCTGTTCCAATGCCTGACTGCTCTTTCTGAGAAGAAATGTCTCCTCATTTCCAAGCTAAACCTCCCTTGGTGCAACTTGAGGCCATTCCCTCTAGTCCTATCACTAGTTACCTGTGAGAAGAGGCCAAGCCCCAGCTCCCCACACCTTCCTTTCAGGTAGTTGTAGAGAGCAATGAGGTCTGCCCTGAGCCTCCTCTTCTTCAGACTAAACAAAGCACATCTTCTATTCTCTCCCCATGAGCATTCAGGCTCACATCCTCATCTACATCCTTTGTCAGATTCTGATGTCACAATTTCACATCCCAGAATCCCCTCCCCTCCCCTCCCCTCCCCTCCCCTCCCCTTCCCTTCCCTTCCCTTCCCTTCACTTCCCTTCCCTTCCCTTCTTTTTTTTTGAGTTTCTGGCTGGAGCGTACTTTTTTTTTGTTTGTTTGTTTCTTTCTTTCTTTCTTTCTGTATCACTTTCAAGATTGACAGAAAACTTGTTTTCTACTTGGAAAATAAGAATATGTTTGTAACTTTATCTTCTAAAAACCAGGAACTGGAAAGACAAAATGTTAAAGGGGGCCTAGAACCTGATTCAGTTTGGTAACCTGTGAAATATCAACACATCAGAATCCAAATTTATGATCCCCGTGCCTCAGTTTTCTTGCTGTCTAGTCTCACTAGATAAGCATCTTTGGACCTTTAATCTTCTAGACATATGCAATCTTGTACTTGAGCATATAGAGAAAACTTCAGTTCAAATATCCTGTTGACTAAGCTTAGTCAAGATCCGGAAACTGTTTCTCTGTCTAAATCCCCTGATTCATTTGTCATGCTCTGAGCATGACCACAGAGACAGGTTATTCACAGGATACATCTTTTATTCCTTTTAACTTTTCCATAACTGTACCATGCACTGACCTAGGCAGTAGGTGACCTGGCTTCAACTCCTTTCAATGTCAGTGAATTCTGACGCACCATTACTTCTCTTCAGCAAAATCCCCCTAACTCTATGGATTTTACCTTGAAGGTAAAAAAAAAGAAAAAAAAAAAGAAAAGAAAAAAAAAGAAGGTCAGTGGTTCTCTACTTTTGAAATTACATTGTATCCCTCAAAAGAAATTGTATAAAATCTAAAACCAGTCTAATTGTAAAGACCCTTAAATAGAAAAATTGGGGACCTAAAGACATTTTCTTAACCGTGGACTGTTTCTCTATTTCATCCAGTGGTATATTCATTTTAGGTGTTCATGTAAACCAGTCACTTTGGATTATCTTCTAATGTTACAAGGGAGCCTGCACACCTGACGCCAACATCAAGTTTCTCATCTAGTGAACTTGGAACTTAAAAAGATATCGAAACCCATGTGCATTAAAGAGCCCAATTCTGACTTTGTTTTTTGCTTTTACCCTTGAACTAGGAATGCTGGCGTACATTTCTCTGAACTCCCTCTTCCTTTATATTTACCACTTTTGAAATTGCAGTGTAATGCCCCTTAGGCACATGCTGTTCCTGAACCTAGGAAGCAACCTCATGTTAGTGGTAGTAGACAAAGATCTGTGTCTTTTTCAAGTTTTCCTGCAATCATATGTTCCAGTATTATAGATATCAATTATGTTCTTTTGGAAAAAGAGTACCTTCATAAAAAGCAATTTTCTGTTTGTAATATTCTATATTGCACTAGATATAGCTGAAGATATTGGTGTCTGAATAGGATCATTCTCCCTCATTTCTCTGTATCTCAGCTTGATTGTGTGATGAATTCACAATTCTGTATTTATGACTTCACAATCCTAGCCATGTAAACAATCTGTAATAGCATAAATTCAGAGCTGTGGCTTTACTTAAGACAAAAAAAAAAAAAAAAAAAAAAAAGGAAAAAAAAAGGTAAAGCAGAAAAGGACTGAAGAGAAAGGTTGTTATTTCAGTGGAGGTTATTTGAAAAAGAGAAATGAATATGTGAAATGATAACAAAAAGCCATTCTAAACACTGGGATTCTATTTAAGCCTTTTTTTTTAAAAAAAAAAAAAAAAACCCTGTTGGGACACTCTTTAAGCCTTTCTTTTTCATTAACCCATGAAAAATATATATATTTAATTTGAATTAATTTGTGGTAGCAATAAATTAGGATTTATTTTGACAGCATTTCAAAGCATTGGTTATGATATTTTTCTGTTTAAATAGGGAGAAGAAAAGGAAAAGGTATGTTGTAAGGTATGTTGTAAGGGAAAGCAAATCCTTGTATAAGACTCTATCATCTGGCCCAATTCTCAGCTCTGCGTGCAGTTCATTAGCTTTAGAGCATACAGTGATGCAACTACTTCTGGTCCATCTGCCCTGAAGGAAATGAGAAATCAAGCTACAAAGAAGCTACAAAGATGAGAGAGAAAAGTGAGGCAGTTGTCTAGCCAGAAGTTTTTTTTTTTTTTTTTTTTTTTTTTTAATAGATCTGGGCGTCCATCAGAAAAAGCCCGGCTGAAGTTATCTTCTGTTTCCCACTACTGACTGTGAAAGAGAGGGTGAGCTCCTTTAGAGCTATAGCTAAAAATTTCCATCTGCAACAAAACCTCTCTGATGGGAACGGGAGTATTTCCACTTCTCTGAATGAAGCTTGAACTAAGACTCAGTTACTATAGAGTCACTACATGCTGTGCTGGTGAATTTGCCAGCATTTGCATTACATCTTGTTTGATCTGTACTCAAATTTCCTTATACACTGTCAGAAGTTACTCAAAACTGGTCCAAACTTAACAGCTGCAGTGGCTGACTCCCAATATTGTGATCCAATGGGCTGCAGTTGTCTGTACATCACTGCAGCTAGACTGCAGTAGCCCGTAAAGGCATTAGCCACAGCAGGAAATATTTTCTCTGCTTTTTTTTCCTGCCAGAAGAGTTGGATGTGACAACAAGCTGGGATGGGAATGCTGCTTACAGATCTTTCCTCCAGTTCCCTTGCCTTCCACCAGCTATACCCTGCAGCAAAGGTGTCCCTTCTTTTCCAAGGGCATCCATAAGCATTCAGGCAGGCAGTTACTGAGAAATATGACAGCAGGATGATGTTGCCAAACCATACACGTGCAGGGTACATCTCCCTCATCCTCCTTTACAAATTTTGAGGGCCAAAAGTTCACTTTACCTTTGAGGAGGTCCTGAGAAACAGGAAGTCCTCAGCAGGAGGAGGTAATTACTAATCTATTGGTAACTTGAGACAGATGGAAGGATCCTAAGACCACCTTTTTCATAAACTGTACACTGAACCACAACAGTATAGACATTTTCAGAAAATATTCTTAATGTATAAAGTATTTTTACTACATACCTTCAGCCATACTCAAAATTATGAACTTGGAAATTTTCATACATTTGAACATCTGAGGGAAGAGCTCGTGTTTGGACAAGATTTATTTCAAAGCTAATTATGACTTTTAAATCTTTGTGCAGAAATGATTTTTCTGGGAGGATTTGGTCAGAAAGCTTGTTACACCTACAGTTACACACAATCCTATTATCATCAAGTGCTAATAGAATATTTCAAACTAAAGTAACAAATTGGAATTCACATAAAACTGAACAGTCCTTGTTTAGGTCATTATTAGGAGAGTATCTAAGTCCTCAAAACTCTGTTGATTCCACTTGGATGATGTTTGTGATTACTGTCTTGCTGCAAAGGCTGCCTGTAGCCTGTATGCTTTTGATATTATGAACACTGTATAACATTCACAATTTTGTGACAAATCTCACTAATATGAATTAGCACCAAACAATGCATAAAGGTTTATTGTTGCCAGAAACTGATCTCAGGAATGGAAGGAAAATAAAGCTTTATTCTCTCTTTAAGCAACACTTCTTTCTTTTACCTTCATATGTGATTATTCATTGTGTAAATAAAAGTTTATGAAGTGATATATAAAGTACATTACACTTGTTAAATCTTAAACCACATTGATACATCCTTAAAGCACAGCAGCATGGACTAAAAGATACTTCTCCAACAACTCATTATTCATGGATCATTTACATGATAGACCCTAATGACTCCCTCAAAGACATTAGAGTGTACTATATAAATGTGAGCCCTTAATCCATGGATCATTGGCATGATGGAATGCAACATTCTTTCAAAACCTTTGCAGTCTATCAAGCGAATGCATACAATTAGAGATTCTTAATTTGTGGATTATTGCCACAATTGATTGTTACACTTCCTTTGGGCTTTCTATGGTCTATCCCATTAATGTATATTCAGTGAGTGCTAATCAGTAGATTATTGGTACAAGCTTTTTCCCATTAATGTATATTCAGTGAGTGCTAATCAGTAGATTGATACAAGCTCTTCATCTCTTTTGTCAAAAGAACTTGCACGTGTGAGGTATTTCCCTTTTAAAAGAACTTAAAGAACTGATTTTCATTCTTTAATTCAGTTAGTTATCTATTTGCTTCTTTCTTTTGCTGCATTATCAATTATTTATGCAAACAAGCTCTTGTGTTAAAATGACTTTTTGTATTCATCTTACTAAACTGGAATTTCAGCTTTCACTTCTATTGTTTGTGAGATCGCATACAAAATGACATGGGAAGAAATGTGTTCTGGTTTAAAAATTGAGTGTAGATAGTTCATGAAATGTATGTGAAAAAAAAACCTACTGAAATTCTATGCATACCAGTAATAAGTGCTTTTAAATGGACTTTCTCACACAATTTCCTCTATTAAAATTCCTAAAGTTATCAACCCATACCCTATGGATTTGTAGTTTTAAGATTAACCTTTTATTGTTTAACTATTAGAAAAGTTCTTACTGTAATGCAGTGGCATTCAGCTATTTCTGGTCTGTAAGTCATAAAATGGCTAAATCTCACCTCATAAACTCCCATAGCTTACATTCTTGCCTATTCCTGGTAGTGTTGTATTGATAGGTGGTAGGAGGGGGAAACTGACTGAAGAGGATCTCAGAGCCCTCTCAGAACACCACATCTCCCAGGCTGCTAGGTAGCAAAAGGACTGAATCCAAGGTTCTTACATTGCTCAGATTCCCAGCTGGGACACAGCTGCAAGGAGCAGGCTGCTTACCTCCCAGTGAAAACTTGCCTTTCAGTTTCAACAAATCATCATTAAAAAACCAACCAACCAACCAACCAACCAAAAAAAAAAAAAAACCAAAAAGTAAAACAACAACAACAAAAAACAACAACAAAACACCAAAAACTGCTTTGCTAGAAAGTTCCTCATCACCTGTTTTTCCTCTTACTTAGTTACCCTCAGCCATGATTTGGACAGACCCTTGGATGGGGTCAGTCCATGTCAATAGGCATATATCTAATAATGATACAGAGAATGCTGAATTTCCATTTTCATTAAAAAAATATATATTTTAGCCTCAGTGGTTGCAAAGAAAAACTTGAAATGTGAACTGAGTGTAGCAGCTTTACTTACAGCTGCTTGGAGACAAAAGAAAAAAAAGAGCAGCAGATGGTGAAGAAGCAGCACGTACTAAATCTCAAAGCCAGTAAGGAAACCACTTGCTCCCCACACCTGCAGAAATAAGCATGGTTCTTATTTTCCTGTGTGGGGTGAAAGGCTGGTTAAGAGGAGAAACATGTCTGGGTAATGCAGATAAGGAGTGAGCAGAGAAAGCTATGGCAACAACAAAACAAAATAAGATCAAAAGGAAAGTTTACTTGTCCTTCCCTGCCTAGTCACCTGTCTCAGAAACTCAGATATTGGCTGCTATCAGCCAGGGTATGTAGTTTCCTATCTGAAAAGTTCTTATCTATTTTAAAACTGCTGATCTAGTTTTTATTTATTTATTTATTAGGAGATAACTTCCATTGTAACTAAGATGTTTGACTTTGTAAAACTTGCATCCTTTCACAATGAACTATGAACAAGTGCCAGATATTTGAATTCCTTTATCCCTTTTCTTAGCCTTCTATGAATGAGAAGGTAGCATAATCAGGTTTAAAACAGATAAGTCGAATAAGTGGGGAGAGAAGGGGGGGGGGGGGGGCGGGCAGGGAGAGCAGCTCAGCTGCTGAAAGCATATGTGTTTTTCCACCTAAGAGCATGTATTTTCAGAAACCATGACAGACTCTCAGTGGGACAACAGGTAGTTTAGGCTCCAGATCTGACTTATGTTAAAACGATCACAATCTCACAGTGATAACCTCAACAAGTTATTTTGTTTTCTTCCCTCTGTGCTTTTAGAAGAGAAAATATTAATTTTCCATTGATTTTAGGGAATGTAAACAAACTGTTTTAACTAATGAGCTACTATTTGCCTCACAGCAGTGCTCAGTGTAAGTCCACAAATTTATTTTCCAGATTGCAGTTCCTCATTAGAATTGCTCTGAAGGAAAATCTGTAGTGAGAGGTTCCCACCACAGTCTTTTCCTTACTGCAGGTTGCTACTCTCTCAGAGGCATTGTTCAACTTTTTGCATGTCTATGCTCTACAGTAGACTGGTGAAATGACCTTCAGTGTGCACATGAATTTTTTTATGAACCCAGCTGTTTTCACTGGTCCCATTTTTGGAACAGACCACTTGGTGCTTTATATAATGTATAGCAGGAGATAAGCTTGCCTGTGTTTTGGTGGAACCAAAACCTCTAAAATGGTTTTGTTGAGAGAAAGCTCATAATGCTGGATATTATATGGAGATTATACTCATATTAATGAAATTAGAATCAAGCATTTCAACATCGTGTATATTCTTGCTGACACATTTTTTGGCACATATCTGAACAGCAAAAATGAAAAATGCTTTACTTACTTTTTCAGAAACAGAAACACACATAGAAAGAATGTCAAAAAAGACAACATTTGTTTTCCTTCTTCCAAATGATATCTTTTTTGGCCTTTAGGAGATTTATGTGAATGAAAATATAATAAAAATTGATGTTTAAAAACAGCCTAGAATTTCCCTTTAAATTATGGCAGTGCTGCTGACTGTTGCTATGTTAACTGCTATCATGAGGTTGCTTAATGATATCTTGTTAGTGATGGAAGATAATGAGATGATAAGGGCAAAATTCATTGACCTTTCAAATCTTTTGATTCACTAAATGACACTGTTAGATAAGCTAATTAGATTTTGCTTCTGCTGGAATGATGGCTTGGTTCTGATCTTATTTGATTAAGAGGAAGAATCAGTGGCTGCTTTATGTTATCATTCTGATTTATTACTATAACTATTGAAAGGTGCCTTAAGGGTAAAGAACTGATTTATTTCTTTTTATTTAGTACTAAATTATCTCTGAGATATTTGTGATAAAGCCTAAATCACTTACATGGTATTTGACAATACCATTTGTACAACAGTCCTGTAATATCTCTGGCTTAATATGCTTACTTCCAAAATCACTATAATGGGAGCATTTGGAAAGATAAACTTGAAATAGTGATAAAAGACTAACTTAAACTCAGTTTCCCAGGAGACTTGTCAAGGGGGAAGAGATATTCAATTAACAGCAAGGCTGTAGCAAATTATCAGAGAATAACACAATTAGTCAGAATATTTTACTCATGGCATTCATATACAAATGTTCCAAGATGAAAGTATGTAACTCCTCAGTACTGCAAAAACCCTACTTATGCATTTAACTCCAGGCATTTCAATAGTTTTATATCCTTTAACCTATAATTAGGAATCCAGTTCGGCTGATGAGACTAGTCCTGCTCTTTAACTCAGCATATGTTTCTGAATCAGACCCATGGTTCACAAGTTGAAAAGTGAGTATATACGGGTAAAGTTACTGAAGAAAATGGTGAAAAACATGAAGTCTGATTTTGGGCACATGTACAAGATAATACATTCCTGATTTTGTAAGGTATAATTGTTGCTGTCTACTTTATAACTATTAGCCAACTTACATATCACTATTTTAGTCAGGTTTTTGTATGAAGTATAATGTCTTAGAGTATATACAATATTTTACCAAACTAAGTAGATTATATCCTTTCATTTGACTTAATATCTCAAACTCACTAAAGACTGATACCAGAACTTGCAGTTTATTTTTCTTAAAATTATGTTGACAGCTATTATTAAGATATCTTAATTTGTATCAGTTAGCTTTAAATATGTATATATTTTAATGTTGCTTGAACTGGAATCCAGCCATAATGACTGAGCTGTAATCAGTCAGGTAATTCCAAGGATATTGGTGCTGCATTAGTATTCTTCTAGTCACCTGGAATTATCTTGGTTTATTATTAAAAATGAAGCACCATAAACGAGGAGGGTTTCTGGAAGCCCCTAGAGCCCCACTTTCAGTGAGAAGTCCCAGCGTTTCCAGACTTTCTGCTGCAGAGTTAGGACTCAGAGCCTGGAAGTCTTGCAGTAGCTTTTGGGGCTCCTCAGCTGCAGTCAGGCCAACAGTACTGTGATTCTGAGGCAGAGTCTGAAAGAGTCTACCTCGCTAACTGGGGATAATGTGGCATCAGCTAAGGTCCTTGGGTAGTCTGTGATAATCAGTACAGGACCTTTTTGTAATTTGTCTTGGATTTAATTGAAAATATTTTTCTGGAAATTATATTTCCATAACAAATGGAATTATGCTTCATCAGAAGTTTGAAAATTATTACCAATGGAAATTGGTTCTGCATAGTGAGACAGCTAAGATCTCTGCAAATAAAGTTTATTTGAAAAGTTGTAAAAGAATAAAGCTACCAAAATCCAAAGGAGCCACGAAGATCTATGAGAGGGATATAAACAGTGAAACGCACGCAGGGGCACACAGTAGCATTTTGCAGTAGATCAGCAGACTTCTGTGACAAAGGTAGGAAAGTGATTTATATGTAAGATCAAAGAAAACACACTGAAGTAGAAAGATTGTGTGTTATGGAAGTAAACAAAATGGAGTCTCATGATTCTTTTCAGAAGGTAGGACTCCTCAGCCCCATAGACCGCCCTTCAGAAGGATGTGCAGATTCAATTTTTGGTCTTGCTTGTGTACTTCATATTCTTGTAATCAAAGAATGGTATTGTAATGAGTATTTAAGTACCAGAAAGAGTGCTTCTGGTTTCATAGTAGCTCCATGATTTCTGTGAATGAAGTTGATCCGTATTTACTATTTTCTGTACACTTATTGTGCTGAGTTTTGTCTATATTATTGAGATAGTGTCAGTTAACATTTGCAGACTGTGGAATTAGATTGTCTGCCTACTTAATTTTTTTGATTGATCTTTGGCATTGTTGATCATGCCAATCTGTATTCTCCAAAAGAAATCTCTGACAAATATTTGGAGTTATTATGGGACAGAGACTTAATGTGTCATTCACAGTGTGGACTCCTGTTTTTGGAGAGCAAGTAGTTTAACAGAATGGTTACAGCTGTTCTGCTCTGCTTGGTGTCATCATGAGGCTGGAGTTCTGGGTATACTCAATTTACTAGCTTAGGCATAGCCATATGGAAAGATGGTTGGTGAACACTACAACTTAAATCTAGTGTATTTTCTACATAATATACAAGACCTTAATCCAGATTCTGTGTATGATTTGTAAGATGCCTTTGTGTTTATTATAATGTAGCATAGCATAATGTTATGAAGTATGGTTTCCAAAACAGGTCTGGGGGCAGTTAGAGCTATCTGTTCCTCTTTCACATGTTTAAGACTATGTAGTACTAAATGGCACTACTACTGAAATAAATACAATACTGGTTTGCTCAGACAAAAAATGTTACAAGCCTGCAGGGTAAGAGGAAATATTACTTTACAGTTCAACTGGTTACAAACTACATAACTTAAAGATAGAACACTAGTTTTGAAGGATTTGAACAAACTAAAGTATAATGCTGCAAACTCTCTGTGCCCAGAATTCCTATTGGCTTCCCAGAGAGACCAATATGTGGCAGATTTATAGAAATAGTTCTTAAGCAGTTTGATCATTCAGTAAGCAAAACTGTGTAAGGCACATTTTTTTTGTATAAAGTCATGTCTGTTTTATTCTCCAAACTTCTTTTTTTCCCGTTTCCAATTTCACTTCCCAGTCATGCAGAACAATGTGATAAAACCCAAAAAGGAGACTGAGTAAAATGAAAAAGGGCACCACACACATGCAAACTGCAGCCTGCCAGTAGTGCTGAATGCTAATGAGTAATTATTTGATCTCACCCCAATCAGTCTTGATCAGATAATTAATCAAGGGCTGACCATATGACCTAAACTTCTGAAAGAAATTGCTGTATATTTTTTTTTCAATGTGTGAACAGGTGGTTCACAAAATGCATTAATTTTTAACAAAATAAATTCACTTCACCTCTGTATTTCAAAAGCTTAACAGAATAATGTGCACTTACAAAAATCTATAAATGTAGGTTAATAATACTTTGGACCCAATCATCCTTTCTTTGAGATCAATGCCTGTGCAGAGGCATTAGTTTTAATTCATTAGTTTTTTAACACTGTAGAATTAACAGATTGCTTTTTAGAACCTCCAGTTTATTTTCAATTCCCACCACAAAGCATTTATTCATTAAAAAAATAAATAAAATTAAACAATTAAATTCAAACACAAAAGAAATTAGAAACGCAACTTCACCTTGGCTGACTTTCACAATGCAGATTCTTCCTACATGCTGAAAATTAAATGAGTATTGGACTGTTCATTACTGTAAGTATTACAATTTGTTCTTTTCTGCTGTTCCCCACCTCCTGTCCATCCCCCCCCTTGAAATTTTATTTAAGCTCTTGAGACAATGAACAGTAAAATGTAGAGGGGAGAGAGGATATAGTTTGTTTCCTTTGAATATGTACCTAAAGATTTTCATTAATATAGACAAATGTGGAATATAAGCAAATATAGTCTCTAAGGAAATCACTTTCTTCTCTGAGAAGATCACACAGATATGCCACCTGAAGAGCTGAATGAGTCAGTGCTTCCTTGAAGAAAGAATGATACTTGCAAAACTTAATATTTATAGTCTAACCTTCAGGATTCTGGTTTAAGCTACCAAGAAGATCAAGATCTCATTTCTTCCTGCTTTATCACATAGCTACAGATTCAGGAAGAAAGCTGAAAAAAAAATTTCCAGTGAACAACCTTGATGTGAAGAAATTAATACTTATATGGAATATTTAGACCAAGTTCTGGAATTGAATTTATGAATCTTGTTCCTGTGGTGCCTTCATTGTGGGGGAGGGTGTCTACTCTGAGTAAGGAAATAAATTTGGGAAGTAGAGAAAGAAGGAGAGAGAAAGATTTTACAAACATTCATTAGCTGAATCACAGAAAGCTCCAAACATCAGAAGATTCCTAGAAGTTTTAATTAGACCAAAGATGACCTCAGTTTGAATGAGAAAGGTCTTATCTTTAGAGGGAGGACTGACTATAATCAGTAAGACAAGTTTGGGAATGGATTAGTTAAAAGAAGAGGGAAATGGGAAATTATGATGCTTCAGATCAGGCAATGAAAACTCCTGATCATGAGCATTCAGGAATGAATGTTTCAAAATCAATGTTTCAAAAGCAATGTTTTAAAATCAAAAGAAAATTGGAAAGTAATTGAAAGGAAAGACATGAACATTGGCAATGATAATTAACATGGATGAACAGTCATCAGCATGACAGACTTGGAAAAAAAGGAAACAGGACATCTTTGGACAACTCTGGAATAATAACAATGGAAGGTAAGTGGCAAGATGGTAAATTGAGACTCTAATGTATCAATCCAAAAGTCCATCAGAGCCAACATCCTATCTCATATACTTTCCACTTTCACAAGCTGAAGGAAAAATGGAAGAAGAAGTGTAGAGCAATTATTTTGCCCTTAAAAATCTCTCAGCTTCCTGGAACTTGCTGAAGCATATTGTATTTCTTTCATTGCGTGTAACAGCTACTAATGAACCTAATGTCCATAACTTTTCCTAATCCTCTCTTTGAATCTACTTACATTTAGTTGTTGTGACCAACATCCCAACCCCATATTTGTAAGTTGACTTTTTGGCATATTCCAATTTCAGAAGGAAGTTTTTTTTACATTTTTGGGTGAATCGGGCTGTTGATTATTTTAGATAGGAGCTATTTATGTGCTATTAACCTATGGAGTTTGCTAACACTAGCTTGAGTCAAACAAAACTACCATGAGGGGAGATAAGATTTTGGATTGGCATAATTTGATGTATATATACATTTTTCTCTCTAAGATGTCTAGAAAAGTCAAAGACATTTTAAATATATGAAAGAACTCAGAAGTATTTAAGATCTCAGATGGATGGAATGGGTGTTGACAAAGTAAAACGTGTTTTGGTTTTTTATGTGTACTTTTGCAGGATACATGTATGCATCTGCTTACTAACACTTCCAAAGATTGTGGTAGTTAGACAGACTTACATATGGTAACTTTGAAACTAGTGGACACAGTCATCCTAAGGAACGCAGCTACAGAAGAAAGCTGGAATCAACTGTATTTGTAAAAGACTGTAGACAGCAGAATAACCTCCTCTAATGTATAAAGAAACTGAATACAGAAGAGTGCACATTATAGAAATAGGTAGGATAGAGAGGCTAAGCATACTGAAATAGCATACAAAGAAACTGCTGACGTGCTGCATGTACTTCAAGAGTATTGCAGCAAACACTTTCAAGGACAAACTATTCTTTCTTTCTAGCAGAGACATTTTTCAATGAATGTTTCAAGTTTTCTCATTTAGTGGTTAAAGATGAAATGGATGTACTTGCAATTGACAGCAAGAGTGGTGTTAATTAAAACATTTGTTACCACTTGCTTTTCTGTAACACAAAGAAAGTTGTTGTTTACCTTGACGAATATTTTTCAGATGTTCGGAGACAATGAGTTTAATATATAAGTGGTCAGCAGATACTTTATAGAAAGTATTTAAGAATGTCCAGTAGTCTTCTTCAATTTGCTTGACTGAGAGTATGGAGCAACAGTTCGTTTTCCCAGTCACTGAGGAACATCAAGGTCTTCCCAATGATGGAAGTGGATTGGGATTGGGATAGGTTTTCAGGATGTGTTTTTATTTGCCTATATTCTTACTCTTGTAATTATTATTTTAAAAATTCTATTCAGAAAATAAAAGGCACTTGAGCTGAAATGTAAACTTCTTGGGCTTAGAAAATTGCATTTAATTTAATCTAGAACTGAGGCATACACATAAGTGTATGCATCTTTCATGGGAACATCCCTTCAAAGATATTTATAAATGAAAAGGGTAGCACATGACTATGTAACATACGTTTGATTGTCCATTGTTGCAAATAGTATTGCTTATTATCTGGATCAGAGTATGAAATTTGTTGAAGTCTAGAAATGATACTTGCTGTCCTGAAAATGATGACTTTGTCTGTGAAGTTCCTAACTTACCTTGTGAAAAACACAAGCCAATGTCTATTACTGCCAAAGCTAATCAACCATGTTGTAAAATGAGAAAGGTAAGGGAGGAGAATGGGATGAAGTTGATTCCTTCCTGGAAATAGGTTGGAGACAGAAACATTTCCATGGGTCAGAGATAGATGGTTGCTTAACAAATGGACCCAGATATTAGTATTTTTCACTGGGATGCCTTTTTTGTTGGCTGAAACTATATAACAGTTTCTGGCTGATCACTGTCTTCATACACCTGTAATTTACTCAGCTTCTTCATCTTTTCCTTGAACCTTTTACAGGTTCTACTGATGCTCAAGGAACACCATGTTTCAGAAACATTTTGAGAATGATTGCAATACAGAACCCTTTCCATGGAGTCTTTTGAGAATCTAATAAGACTCATGTATTACTGGTAGAATGAGGTTTAAATGGCATATTGTATCCAAGCATCTTTGGCTAACAAAGCACAAACTATACCCCAGTTTTATGTGATTTTATTAATGACTGAAAAGTGTCATATGTAGCGTGACCTCACCCAGACATTACAGCGTATGCATTATGATTAACAGTGGTACGTCTCAATAATGGGACGTGAAGCTATATCAACTTTGTATAACTTATCTTCAAGGCCTTTTCACCTTTCTCTCCAACCAGTATCAAAAGTCAGAGGTCATGGTACTGCAGAGGGCCTATGTTCTTGACTTGCTGCTGGAGGTTTTTTGGCCAGCTTGTGCGACCACTTGAACATAATGACAAATGTGATGAATAGCAGGTCTGTTCCATAGCTGGTGTGTTCAGGCCCCAGTTAAATTGCCAGTGTTTAGTTTTGAGTTAGAGAGCTTCTACAGAACTAGCTTCTCTTTGAAATATCTCAACAACCTATTTGTTTAGGACACCTATGGAGAAGCAATCTGAGTCATGGAAAGAAGGACCTTCAGGAGGAGGTCAACGGTGTCTGAATGCAGAGAGCAGTCAGAAAGAATCACTCAAATTTTGTATTCTCAAAAACTTTCTGCTGGTTTCACTTAGACTATTTCATGGAATCGATTAAGTAATAGAAATGATAAATTAGTGCTCAGCTTTTAAATCCTAAAGTGTGCAATCCAGTTCCTAGTCTCTTTGAAACAATTCCAGTCATGGATGTTCTTGTTTTGTCTCTTGAATACAAAGTCTGGCATAGCTTTGTCTCCACCACCATTCTACCTGTATAGGTTTCATATGACCACTCAGTTCTATTACTTGATTTGTTTTCTCTGTTTGCCATACTAGAATTACTGTAATGAAGATTTGAATATTGCAATCAGTGAATCAGTGTAATTTGTAAAGCCAGTTTTATTGGTATCTATTTCTATTGTGAAAGTCAGTGCTTTCAGTTCAAAGACATTAAACAGGACTAGAGAAAATATTTTCAGTTATGTACATCTTCTTTTGATACAGAACATAGAATCACAACCAATGTTTTTTCAAAAGCATTCATAAAGTGAAATTTCTTGTTCCAGTTTGAAGGTTGGACAATAAATAAAAGGCTAGTAATATGAACTTCCATAATTTTGATGATTCAAAATATTTGATCTCTTGTGATAAAGACTTTGTAGTCTTAAATTCAGAATACTAGCAGTGATCCCAGCTGATCATGGCCCTTTTCAAGATGCTTGTATAGGAATGAAGAAGAATGTTAGTGCTAAATATTCTTGGGGAAAAAAAAAATATATATAGTTTGTTGAAACGGAAAATTCTTCGGTATTAAAACTTTGAGAATTTCCTCATGTCCAGCTGGAGCTTTATCAACACCTGCAACATACACTGCCTTAAAATAGCAACAGTGCACAAGCAGGAATACTTTTCTAAGATGCAATAAATACAGATTTAAGTAATTTCTGATTTAAATAAAGCCTGATTAATTTCTGTTCCCACTTCCACTTTTTGTGAGTGTCCCAAATAGTGGACTGTGATTTAAGTTCTGACTTAAATCAACTAATTCACACTTTGAATATTTACATAATGTTTTCTATGGAAGAGCCTGGCTGTTATAATGTATCTTTACAATGTAATAGAATGAAACCTGATTGTCCCTTCCATAGTGCCCCATAGTGCTAGGAGATACACACAACTACATTTCCACCATCTTGGATGAATTGTTGTTCTCCGACTTACTACTCCAAGAGATCTTTCTCTTTCCCACCATTCCTCTGGAATATATCTTAATGCTTTTTTAGACAAGAAAACCATTATTCACCCACCTCTAGCTATACTACAGCTGTATTGTATTCGGTAGCATGTACTGAAACTGAAAAATCTTTTATTAACCATATACATAAAGTAATGGAATAACTGTAAAACTCCTTGATAAGTTGCTCAGGGTTTTTATTTTATTATTTTTTTTAATGTTATTTCCTTTATTTTCTCTTTTGGCACAATGTCTTGGAATAACTCCCAACTACTAAAGTGTATAGTAGATCAGGCCATAAATAAGTACAATAAAGAATAATTTCTGGAATGTAACCTCTTTTTTAAATTATTATTATTATTTTTTTAATGTTATAAATATTATCACTTGTGGAATACAGAATCACAGAATCGTCTAGGTTGGATGAGACCTCCAAGGTCACCAAGTCCAACCTCTGACCTAATACTAACAAGTCCTTCACTAAACCATATCACTAAGCTCTACATCTAAACATCTCTTAAAGACCTCCGGGGACAGTGACTCAACCACTTTCCTGGGCAGCCCATTCCAATGCCTAACAACTCTTTTGGTAAAGAAGTTTTTCCTAATATCCAACCTAAACCTCCCCTGATGCAACTTTAGCCCATTCCCCTCATCCTGTCACCTCGCTACAGCCTCCTTTAAGGTACCTGTAGAGTGCGATAAGGTCGCCCCTGAGCCTCCTCTTCTCCAGGCTGAACAATCCCAGCTCCCTCAGCCGCTCCTCATAAGACTTGTTCTCCAGACCCCTCACCAGCTTCATTGCCCTTCTCTGGACTCTCTCGAGCATCTCCATGTCCTTCTTGTAGCAAGGGGCCCAAAACTGAACACAGTACTCGAGGTGCGGCCTCACCAGAGCCGAGTACAGGTGGACAATCACTTCCCTAGACCTGCTGGCCACACTGATTCTTATATAAGCCGGGATGATGTTGGCCTTCCTGGCCACCTGAGCACACTGCTGGCTCATATTCAGCTGACTATCAACCAGTACTCCCAGGTCCTTCTCTGCCAGGTAGCTTTTCAACCACTCATCTGCCAGCCTGTAGCTCTGCTTGGGGTTGTTGTGCCCCAGGTGCAGGACCCGGCACTTGGCCTTGTTGAACTTCATACAGTTGGCCTCAGCCAATCGGTCCAGCCTATGCAGATCCTCCTGCAGAGCCTTCCTACCCTCGAGCAGATTGACACATGCACCTAGCTTGGTGTTGTCTGCAAACTTACTGAGGGTGCACTCAATCCCCTCATCCAGATCATCGACAAAGATATTTGGAGTGGCCCCAGTACTGAGCCCTGGGGGACTCCACTAGTGAGCGGCCTCCAACTGGATTTGACTCCATTCACCATGACTCTACCCAGCCAGTTTCTAACCCAACGAAGCATACACCAGTCCAAGCCATGAGCAGCCAGTTTCTTGAAGAGAATGCTGTGGGAAACGGTGTCAAAAGCCTTACTGAAATCAAAGTAGACCACATCCACAGCCTTTCCCTCATCCACCAAGCATGTCACTTTGTCATAGGAGATCAGGTTCGTCAAGCGGGACCTGCCCTTCATAAACCCATGCTGACTGGGCCTGATCTCCTGGTTGCCGTGCAAGTGCCGCGTGATGACACTCAAGATAATCTGCTCCATGAGCTTCCCTGGCACTGAGGTCAAACTAACAGGCCTATAGTTCCCCGGGTCTACCCTCCGGCCCTTCTTGTAGATGGGCATCACATTTGCTAGCCGCCAGTCGACTGGGACCTCCCCTGATAGCCAGGACTGCCGATAAATGATGGAAAGCAGCTTGGCCAGCTCCTCCGCCAGTTCTCTCAATACCCTCGGGTGGATCCCATCCAGCCCCATCGACTTGTGTACATCCAAGTGCTGTAGCAGGTCACCAAATATAATGTAAATGCTAATACAATTAGTATACAATACAATTACAATACTAATGTAAAGAAAGAGTCCCGTGATACCACAAGCTTCTAAATAAAGTTACAATTTAATATTGCTAACAATCTTAGGTAAATATTATGATCACAAGCTATGAAATAAAAAACTGTCTCACATTTTAACCATTAAAACCAAAAATGTTAATAATAGACCAGGACATTATCATGCATTGACATGAGTGACATAAAATGAAAACATAAATAAATATTCCCTAAATTCTCAGACCTCTTTGAAATAATGGAAGAAGCAGTGCAATGCCTCTAAAAAGACTGGAAGAAGCACTGATGAAGAGCCAGCACACTACTGACATTAGGGCACAGGTATCTATGAAAACTGTCTATTCATTAAGAAGTTATGTCTACAACATGAAAAAGCCTTGCATTTGAGATCCTCTGCCTCTCCAGACTACAGGACCTGTTAAATGTGCTGTTTCCTTCTCTGAGGCAGGAAAGTAAGGAGGGAATTGTCCAAGGTACCCCACACAGGAAGGACAAGCAAAGCGTCAAAGACAGTTATGATGAATCAGTGAAGAAATGACATCTGTTTTATCCAGAACTTTGCCGCCATTGTATGTGTTTTACATACCACTCTTTGTCCAAAGTAACGTGCAGGGTGACATGGGAGTGCAGATGTGCACAGCAGCATCTCCTGTGCCTCTCCACATGTACCTCCTCATTAAGAAGAGTGTAGTCAGGAAAAAGGAGGTGTTGTCATTGACCCTCTGACCTCTGTGAATTGAAAATGGTAGAATCATAGAATTACAGTATTATTTAGCTTGAAAAGGTCATTAAGATTATCAAGAACTTGTTCAGAGAACTATCAACAAGTGCACTACTATACAATAGTCTACTATATATACAGTTTATATATTTTCAATATACTAGTCTGTGATAGTATACATGAAGATGTAGAGTTGATTTGAACCGTTCTGGGAAGGAAGGAATAAAACCCCATGGAATTCTTTAGGAATATTTCATTAGGTGATTAGTTCTCCGTGGTGTCCCCAAACACAGCTGTCAGACATCAGTTTACACTGTGAATATGTCTGTGGCCATATAATTCAAGTAAAAATAAAAGCAATAATAAACAATAAATAATTAAAAAACCCTAAGCTTTGCTGATAGGACATGAGATTTTTTTTCCCTTTTCTTTTTGTTTGAAAGCTAGAAGAGAAAGAAAACTCAAAGCTATTGCATTCTGGAAATGCATACACACAAAAGTAATATAAGCCAGTACAAGTTGCTCGTTTGTTTTTGATTCCTGGATACTTAAAAATATACTTAAAGGCTAGTGTCTTTGTAAGGTTTGACCAGAATGTTCCTGCTCAAGCAGGGTCAGGGTACCAGGTTGCCCAGAATCATGTCCAGTCAGGACTTGAAGATCTCCAAGGACAGAGACTCCACAACTTCTCTGCGTAACTTGTTCCTGTGTTTGACCCCACACACAGTGAAAGTGTTATTTTGTGTTCAGATTGAATTCCATGTTTTCTTTTGGTTTTTTGATTGTTTGTTTTCCCCTTTTGTCCTGCCACACGACACTATGGAGAAGAGGCTAACTCCTTCATCTTCATTCATTCCCATCAAGTGAGTGTGCTCCTACTTCTCCCCATTCCAGAATCCCAGAAACACTCTAACTGGCTTTACAAAGGGTGGCTATACTGTACGAAGATGCAAGTGTACTTGGAAAAAACCTAAGTAGATTTGAATGGGGTTGTACTGATAAGTCTTGTCAGACCCGAAACAAATTTGCATTGACTACATCCATTGTTCTTCTGATACATGATATTGATAATCCATCTATAGATAACTGAAATGTATATTCATATTTACAAGCATTAGCAAGAAGTGTAGCTATTGGCAGAGAGTTTTGTTTTAATCATCATTTTTCTTTAGTGTTGTATGTCAGAATAAATGTAAGCTCAGAAGCCAGTGTTGAATCATTTTCATCCATTGCCTTTGGTAGCTTAACAATGTGACATGTTGAAATGACAAAATACCAAATCTCTATTGAAGATGTGAAGTGTTTACAATTACTTTTAATTCAGAAGGAACATATCATTTTAGAAGAGGACTTGTGGAACAGAAATAGCATGAAGAAGGATAAAACAAATTTCTTTGAAGGTTGTAGACTATCAATGTCAACAAATTCAAACACAATCTCCAGAAGCAGGAGCTTTTAAAATACAAATACTACAGATTTTTCTCAGAATCTGAATGGCATAACTCCAGTCTTGAGAAAACTTTTCTGACTAAATGTTTCACTTAAAAGTTTTCATTCATATTATGATATATCCTGTTTCAAAGTGTTTAAATTAAAGAAACCAGATTAATACATGGGTTACCTGAGAAAGAAACCTGTTTTTTACTCCATTAATCTACTACTTTACAAAGACAGGACATTTTTTTTTTCAGGTTATATCATATTTCTTTTTTCTCCATGTTTGCCCAAATTTTTAATCTTTAATGGCATTTCAAGGAGGATTGTGAAAATATCTGACAAGTCCTGCAGATATTTCTGAACTTCTAAATCCTTTCTGGATTAGGCTTCATCAGGGCTATGTGGTCAATAAGAACCTAGTGCTGACAGATTAGATTGAGAATTCAAGTAAAGAAAAGCACCAGATAATTTCTACAGCAAGGCCTCGACTATTGAATTAGCTCCCACAGGAATGAATTAGCCCACAACCTTAATGTGCCCGAACAAAAATACAGAATACACTTTTTTTAGAAGAAGATATATATATATATATATATAAAAGTATTAGATATAGGAGCGGAAAGGAAAAGGAAAGTCCTGCATATTTATGATGCTTAGTAATAACTAAGTGCTTGGTACCTGACTGCTATTTTGATGGGCAAATCAGATAATGACATAAAAATAAAAGATTAACATGCAGTATGACCTGAAACAAACAAACAAAAAAATATGGACATAGTAGTCATACTTTATGTTAGTCCAAAATACTTTTTACTTGAGGTTGCATCTAGGTTTTGTTCTTTTCTAAAGAATTCTACTGACTCTATGATTCTATGATTATCCACTTTTCCTAGTTAGTTTCCCTTACATCCTTCAGGGATATTACCTTTTAATAAGGAATCAAATCTCTGCCAGATTCTTCTAATCAGCCTCTAAAAGAATAATGTCTCCATGTTAGTTTACCTGCTAAAGATATAGCAGGGAAAAAAAGCACAGGCTGCTAATCAAAATTTTTGATTTTACCTTCAAGGTGACTATGCCAGAATAGCTTTAAGGTCATTGAGAGTGAAACAACTGAGGGATGAGAAGTAATAACATGGACATGCTTTAGTTTCAAATATCAGAATAACTCAAAATGTCCACACTTTAATTACTTTTGTCAAAACACATATTTTAGAAGCAATCACCTAACACCAGTATTGTGAAATGTCATGAAAAATTGAAACTCAAATACTTTTTTTTTTTTTTTTCTTAAATGATATAACACTGTTTCATTTTTGAATGCTATACTTCTAAGGTGGTTGCTGAAAATTTGTATTAACAGTTCCTTAGTACAATTTACATTTCCTCTGGTTTATTCAACATATTTGTTCATTTGAGGGGAAAAAAAAAAAAAAGATGAAAACTTCACTTACTAAAAAGAAATAAGTAAAATAAAGCTGCAAACATGGTAAAAATCTCGTTAGTATTAGGACATATGGTTTAGTCTAAAATATTACTTTCCACATAATACTTTGTAATTTTTATAAAGTTACAATTGATCAATACAACTTAAATAAATTGCATTCCACAGTTATCAGAGAGATAGGCCTAGATCTGGCAGTAAAGCATTCAATAGTCTGTCAGTTTGGAACAATGAAGGAGAACTGGGGGAAACAGATAAGAGAAATTAACAAACAAGCTAACTTTTGGTTTAAATACAGTTTAAATAATTGCATAGAGTACGAGTGATCAATGTTATTTTTTTTTTTCCAAATTGAGCTATCCATCTAGATCCATAACTACATCATTAACAGAGACAGAGAAGCACTTCCAGGTGAAAGGTTTATCTCATACAATGATAAGAGATTAAGGTAATTGGGATGATTGTTGGGAAGTAATTTATTTTACCGCTGGCAAAAGAAAGTGCTTTAATAACCAGATTGGACCAGGTGCTTCACTTTTGGCAGGCATAGGTGTTGTAACTCATACCTATCATGGAAGAAACATTTTGTAGCTCTACAAAAGCTTAGGACATAACAGAAAACAAACAAACAAATAAGAAAACAAACAAACAAACAAAAACCATCAAAACTCACATTGCACTGATTACTTATTGCCATTACTGAAAGTGACAAAAGAATGAACACTCAAGCTATGACTTGGTCACATGATTACAGACTTTCAGTGTGGTTTGTCCTCTAAATCAGTCAGATATGTATTATCAAGTCAGAAGAACATTTCTGATACTCTGGCATTTTGTACTTCTCACTGTCCAGTTAAAAGTGTTGAAAAGTGCACTAGAACTTCAGAGTCATAAACTATATAGAAAACATACTAAGAAGAAATTAAAGCATGAAGTTAACAATTATCAGGAAAAAAAAAAAAGTGAAAAGTTCCAATTGCATTGAATAAATTGAATTAGTGGATGTATAGATCTTATGCTGTGTACAGCATTTTTTCTCTGAAGCAATCTCCATAAAAAATATATACTGCTGAATGAGTATCAGACATTGAGGATGTCTGAGGATTGCATTTACTCTATATTGAATAAAGCTTACTTTCACCAAGAGCAACATTTCTTAATAGTGGAGTTGAACAGATTTAGGGCAATGAACACTAATAATTTTTACAATGTAGATCATGTGACAAAAGAATATCTGAAATTTTCTTTTGTGTGTGTGTGTGTGTTACATTATACATAGAAAAGTGAGTATATGCATATGTCGTTTTTCATCATTAAATATTTTTGGATGGTTGTTTCAAAATCCAAATCCACTTTAACTAAAACAAATTTTATTTACTTATATACAGGCCTCTGTTTTCTCTGAATTATTTCATGAAGCAAAGGGATTTGCTCACTCTACAATGTTATAAGACTTCTAGTATGGATTTCATTTGTTATATTTCTAGAGATCTATTACATAAATGTCTACAACTAAGCTAGTAACCTCAGTTTGTATCATAGTCAAAGAAAATGAAGAGGTAAGTTAAGACATGATTTATATGATGTTTTAAATATTTACTTTAAAATAAGATGAATAATACTCTCAAAGTAACCTTCTATTTTCCCTCAGTTGTAAAAAGAGTTTGGATGACTAGTTCAGAAGTGTTTGTCTGTTTTTCATATATTTTTTTGGTGAGGTAAATAATATCTTTAATGACTCAGTCATCTAAAAATGTAACCATTAGAATACTTGAAAAAGAAAGTAAATCTATGCAGGTTCATGGACTAACATTTTTGCCATGACAGCAACCTAAGTGTTATGCAGTTATTGTCTACAGTTCACCAAGGCTATATGGTGACTTCCATGTATATTATCCAGAAGGAAATAATACTCCTTAGAAATGAATTTAGAGTTTGCAGAACAGTTATGAAATGACTTAAATCTAGTCCCTAAACAGAGACACAAACATATAGTCTATGACAGGAGAAGATCTAAGGAAGAGGAAAACACAGCTCCTTATCTACTCCATGCTCTTCCAACTTCCAAGAGTGTGTATATATATATATATATATACATATTTTTTTTAGAAAGACAGAAAGTAAAACTTGTTGTCATTACACTTGAACTGAAGTGTACACTTGAAGCCCCAACAACAGCAACATCAACAAAACACCCAAACCATACCATACCTAACCAAAACAAAACAAACCACATCAAACGAAACCAAACCAAACCCTTCTCTAGTCCAGACAGTTTTAAAGCAGAATATTTGTATCCAAGCTAAGAGGATTATGTCTGCTTTACTCAGTTCTTAAAGTAGCAATCTGTTTAGTCATGGACAAATCTTAGGATAGCTCATAGGGCAGACTGAGAAACTTAAGAGGTGGCTAATACAGCCTCACTGTCTTTGTATAACTTATATAAAGAAAGCTTCAGAAGCAGTCTTGGAAAGGACAACACTTCATCTCTTTAGAGATTTTCTAGGTAGGTAGTGTATTGTCTGCTCTTTGGAGCAAGTTTGCATAGGTATTCCATGTAGGAATTGTGGAAATAAGATACCCAAGAAGTGTGTGTTCCATAGTTTTGCCTTCTCCAGAGACTTCTCTTTCAAAAAATAGTTATTCTTTTTTTTTTTTATTTGAAATATTTTTATATTTCATATTATATATGCTTTAACATAATATAATATAATATAATAAACATAACATAACATAATATATTTTATATTTCATTAGATACATGCTTGTATTTTTTCATATGAAGAATGTTTAAGCTCTTGTTACTTTTGCTGTTGCCTTTTTAATAAGTAACCTGCATGACTCACTCCTATATGGCATCATTTAATTCATTGTTAACTCTCAGAAATGAAAATATGGTACTTTTTTTTTTTTTTTTTTTTTTTTTTTTTTTTTTTTTGGATTTGCGTTACAACAGGGAATTCTACATCAGGCTTGAAAGACACTGGTCATATTGAAATATCCCTTTAAATCATAGAATATTCTGAGAATATTCCAAGGTGGAAGTAACCTGCAAGCATCACTGAATCCAACTGAAAAAAAAAATAAAAAAAAAATTAAATGTAAACTTTTTTGTAGATTTCTGGTGATCAGAGAAAAGATAATATTCTAGATAGACTGTCACAATCTTCATGTTTCCTTCCTGGTAACTAGGCTATGGCACTTGAATTTGGAAAGAAAAAAAAAAAAAGACACACAGGCACACAAGATATATGTAATCATTTCATAGTTATTAATTAACACCTCAAAGCCAATTTTATGCATATCAGTGTTAGATAAGAATATGAAGAACAAAAGCAAAAGAGGGTAACATCCAAGCTGACTAACAGTCAGAAACAGTGAAGAGGCTGCTGTGCTACACTGAGAATACCTGATGTGCATGCATAGTTACATGAACATGCATAGGCACACAAATAATGCACACAAGTATGCTTAAATGGAAGCATGGCCATGTACTGAAGTGAAACCGGTTTATAAAGACAACTGTATGAAAAAAAAATAGAGAGAGAGAGAGAGATTTTTGATGATATTTGTCTTTTTAATATGGGGAAGGACAGTAATATCTATGATGTAGAAATGATACACTTGGAGGAACTGCTTCCATTTTGCTAAAACATGTGGTCAAAATGAATGAAATCCTGAAGTGAAATAATCAACTATCAATACTTTTTAGTTAATATGTTGCCTATAAGATGGAGTCTAACGGCTTTTTTTTTTTTTTTTTTTTCCCCCACATAAATAGTGTTTTTCTTCACAAATTTTGCAAACGTTGAAAAAAAAATATTTGCCTGGAAAACCTTATGTTTTCTTTCTCATGCTAGGATTTTAAAATGTGTTCATAATGTCTCTTTTCTCCTTTATATATGCCAAAGCTCTTTTCCCTCAATAGTATTTCTAATGCATCACTTTAAGACTAACAAACTAAAAATCCTTCACCTTTCAGTTAAACATGTAATTGTTTCTACTTAGTTTCACCTTAAAATGAAGTTTTAAATAAGGAATACAAAAATTAAATACAGAAACTCTGAAGATTGTTTTGAATCAGGCATTTCATCATACATATGTATATGAGTATATGCATGTATGTTCATGTATATTCAACAAGTGTAAAGTGAAAAGATATAATTTCTGAATATCACCCTTGAAAAATTCAGTCTGGTGTCTGAAAAGGAACTTGCATTAATTTGTACTGCTTTGTTTGCTCTTCAGCATGGCAAAAGTATTCTGTTCTCTTAAGCTGCCATTTTAACTCAGGCAATTTTTCACTGTAGAATTTCCCTTTAAAGGTTATCTCAACACACATCAACATCCAATAGACAGTTACACAAGTGCATTTTTGTAATTGGAAATCATTTTCTCACACTCCTGAGTTGCTGTAACATTCTGTTAATTGATTTTATTTGTTAAAGCATCTGTAATGAAGAATACAGTATTCCTATCCAAAAAACTGGATTCATTAGTATGTTGTTAAACATTGTGGTTTTGAAGAATGGATAAGAAGCTGCAAGAACAAAGTACTTTCCTAGTTCTTTGCTTCATTAAACAGTCTGAAGGACTTCTCCAAAGGGCACAGCCTTGAATGCACAGGTTATCTCAACTAAACTTCTGCACTGAAGAACCTACTTCATTGGGAGAGACCCCTCTGTGCCTGTATGTGAATGATAAAAAAGAACAAAAGCCTCAGCTCATTCAGACACCAGGCATTCATTGAATCCAGGTTCTGTGTGGAAGCAGAGTTTAGGATGCCTGAAACACAACAGAACAGTGAGGATGTAATTTACTCTAGTGTTACGAAGTTGGAGAATGAAAGCTTTCCCAAGTGAGGGAGGATTGCTTTGAAAGCACATGAATCAAGTTAATTAGTAGTGTATATATCAGAGATCATGAAATGGGCCTTCAGAATTTAAAGGTATCAGCCTAATACCTACAAACATGCAGAATGTATTTAACATTTTTTTCTGTTATAATACCTTTTAATGAAATAAATGAAATGAAATGAAATGAAATGAAATGGGGATGTAACTGAATGACAGCATAATAACCTCTAAGAACAAATCCTTATATGGAAGTCTTTTACTTTAATAATGCATTATTACTGTGGTTATTTATTTATTTATCTGTTTTCAAAATGGTGACAAGCTTTCTGCAAGTAAGAAAAGCAAGAAAATCAGAAGTATGTAGTCACTCTTTGTAAATAGTATGCTTGACAAGTTCATCAGCAAGGTAATGCAGCTAACAAAGACCTTTGATCTCATCAGCATTGGAGGAGAACAAATAAAATACATGCATAAGTTAGTTATAGATATTACAGATGTGAATAGATCTGTACTTCCTTGAGTGTGCCTCTCCTCATCCTGCAATGTACATGATTCCAGCCCAAAAGACTGTATGGTAGGGATTCATATATAATAGAAATGAGCGTTGATATGTTTTCAGTGAGTATAAACAACTCTAAAGATTCCCCTTCCACTGTTAATATATATTTCGGTCACAGGATTTTGTAGTGGATCAGAATTATAAAACAACTTTTTATTAGTAATGTTCCTTATCTGATTTCCTATGGAAATGAGGTTTACGGCCATGTTTAGGTGCCTGTGTGAAAGCTTTTTGCTCCTTGGCCTAAGGGCTTTTAAAATCAACTCTTTTCAGTAAAATTTAACAAAGGAATAGAAGTCTTAAACACTCATTCTTTTAAGTTTTCTGCAAACGCAACTACCTCAGCTGAGGAAAAAGCAGATACCTGAGTCTACATTAGATCAAGAAGTAGAAGAGAGCCCTTATAAATGCCCTGACAAAGGGAAAAGTTTTAATCAGAGCTAACACCTTTTAATGATCAGTCAACCATGAGACAGGAATCTGTAGAAAGTCAGGCTTCACTGGTTCCAATGCTTACACTCTTCTAGCACAGATTTGTCAGGAAACAAAAAATTTTCTTCAGAAAGATTCCCTTGATTTCTCTCTTGATTCCTTTCCCCTTTTATGTCCTACTTTTCATCAGTAGATCTCACTAAGTTTAGTAGGAAAGGGTCTTCACCACATAAATATGGTGGCATTTTTGAAGAATAATTGCAGTTTAGGTAAAATTACATTATTCATAAAGGAATATACCTTGTAGGAAAAATTTTGACTTGTTCCCAGAAGACAAGAAAATAAACACATCCTAAAAATTGTATTTTTTTTTTATTTCATTTGAAAACTAATTAAGAAACACTTATGATACCTGACAGAACTGTAGCTCGTGCCTGGAAATCAACTCCTTCGAAACATAGCTTGAACAGAGAAGATCCTGTTTCATCATACGGAATGAAGACTTTTTCTGGAAAGAAAAACATGCGGCTATGAGCTATTAGCCTTGTGAATCTATAAGAAGACATTTCAAAAACAAGAGTTTGGTTTGCAGGTAGACATTTTCTATTTTTAAATTTCTATCAAAGAATTAGACGTTTTCACAGAGAAAGAAAATTCTGTTACATTGCATGTAAACATCAACATTTTTCAGATATCACAGTCTTTAGATGCAACTAAAAAGAAGCTATGTATCTGTAACATCCACAAACTAGTATCTTGGTTAATTGTAATAGGACCTGGAGCTACACAGTTTCCACAGGTAAATCTCACTATGAAGTTTTATGTGTGTTTTGAACAGACCATTGGGTCACTGTATTTCCTCAAATGCATATTTGAATGAGTTGTTGATTTTGGTGTAGTTATATTCCTAACAGAGTGAAATTTTCAACTCTACATCATGACCAGAAACAAAAATTCACATTTAACATGTCATATAATTTGTATATTATTAATATAGAATACTTATATGTATAATATAATATCAATATATGATATTAATACCATCTGTATAAATCTTGTTATAAAATATTATTTCCTGAAAGTGAGCAGAAGCCCTGAAACTACTTAAAATCATCCCCTCATTTTGTCAAACAAATAGAGTATTTTCTTTTCTTATATTTGTGACAATAATCACTAAACAGCAAAAAGCAGAAACATCAAGGCTTGGCACATAAAATAGTAAGCAGAAAGAAGAAAATAATTTCAAGTACAAATTTGGTTAATATCAAGACTTTACTTTAGCCAAAGAATACGTTGGACAGTAACAAGACTGGGCACAAAAAGTTGATTGAAAAGATTTTGCTTATGGGGTGAAGTACGGTGTTTCACAACATTTGCCATCTGATATATGATGTTTAAACTCACCACTGAGCATTTCATCCAGCCCACAAACATGATTTATATTGTGCTCTTCATCACCATTTGTTAGACTAATGCTTGCCATATCTCTCAGGTCTTTCACCTTTGGAATGATCTTTCACAGGTGAATGAGATGACTAATACAACTTACTGTGTCTAGAAAATAGTACTGTAATAAATTACAGACCTTACAGCATATTGCGTATAGAAAAGATAAGGTTATATACAGGTAAGTATTGGAATACGCACCACCAGATAAACTAATATAGTGAAAAAGGTACACCCTTCTTCTCACCCTACTTTGAAACTGATTCAGTTTAGGAATAACCCCATGTTTGAACTGAAAGATAGTAATTACTACAGAGAATTCAGTACTAGGAGATCATGAAGGAGTTACTACCAAAGTAGGCATCAGTGATATTTATTAGTGTAATAACTTAGCATGCAATGTTCACGTCTATTCTAAGACAATTAAGTGGGGTTTACTTCTGCTTTGTCATTCTTGACCTTCTTCCTAAGTCAGCACTTGTACGTATGTGGTCTACCAGATAAAACAATGGATCCAGATGAAAATAAACTCCAGCAAACATATCTGTCAATCTCTGTGTGTGTGTGTGTGCATAGAAGTTTTCCACTGGATCAAACCCCTCTTCAGCTAACAGTGTAGTCTTATGAGTGCTAGCAGTAGTATATGAAACAAGGTGTGAAGACATAACCAAGGGCAGGAAGGTGAGACTGCTTGCTCTTAAGTTGACTTAAACCAACTGTGAAATTGCATCTCCCATATAGGCCTTCACTGGCTGAATGAAGTTCATTTTGAGAGATGAGGTTAGATTCCATAAAGTCTGAAAAACAAAAAGTCAAGTAGTGTAAGATGTGGAATATTTATATTTTCAGCATCAGTCATACAGATTTTGAAGAAAGTTCTTAGCTCTTTTATAGTATTATGTTTTAAAGGTATTAAAAAGTTAGTCTATCAAGAAATCATGAATCATTATATAGAAGCACAGAAATCTTCCTTCTACAAAAAGAAAAAAAAAAAGCAGTAAAGGTAATTATTGCATTTCTGTGAGTAGAAGCTGTACTCAAAGTCATCAGAAAATCATGGGATCATGGGTAGAATAAAATAATGGATTCTGTGCATTTCACAACATCATTCCTCAATTTTCTGCTACTTGGCAATAATATCTGTTTCAAAGCATCTCTGAAGTGCAGCAGTTTGTAAAGTGCTAAAGTTGGAAGAAAAGTGAAAGCACAAGGGAAAGACATGTGAAGGGTGTCCTTTACAAACTGCAAAGAAAGAAATGTGAAACTGGAAGAGGATTGCTTTAAGAAAGTCAAAGGAAGAAAAAGAGATTAAAAGGAAAATGAAACTGGAACTTTAAAACTGGAGGATAAAGTGGTAATATTCTTCATGGTATTTAATAGCTCTGTCTAAACCCCCGTATTCACACAAACACACTTTGCCATGTCCTCTGTGCACAGGTATCTTCCATTTAAGGGTGAAATATTTTCTGAACATTCTTCTCCCCAACAACCTTCAGGTCCCGATTGTGATAGAGAAGAAATCTGAAGTACTTTGGTGGGAAGGGAGCTTTATCACACTTGCTAATCCCATTACCTGAGATGTAATTATCACTTTTAAGAGAGCATTCACACCCTCTTCATATTCAGAAATTGCATTCAATAACTATGCAACCTGCTCATGTGAAAGGTTTAAGCTTTTACACAACTATAAAAATGAAGTACAAATACCAAAATAACTGATTTCTTAAGGCTTTGTGAAAGTGTCTTTCTTTTTAGTGAAGCTAAAAATTCAAAGGGAATTTGCTTTGTGATTATATTTCTGAAATTAATTTTTGAGCTGTATTAGAAATTCACAGTCTAGAATGAGCACAATCTCTAAGAAAATCTCTTCTACAAACTTTTGAGATGACGACATTTTTCTTGTTCTTAATAAGTTTAAATACTTGATAAATTATACTGATAAAGTATACAATTTACTGGCTCAAGTTCAGATGAAAGAACTTCAGTTTCTGGGATGGATTTCATGCCTCTGAATTTTAGCCATCCAAGAGCAAGACTTCTAAACTGAGATGATATATTGGCTTCCTCTCTAGCTAATGGAGAAAAATAAGTGTTTCCAGAAAATTCATCCTGCTTAGCTTAGAATAAAATTAATTGCTTTTCTGGAGGGGCTTACTTACCTTTCACCACTGATTGTGGAAACTAAATGCCAACAACTTAGCCAGCTAATGTTAGATGTAGTGAGTCCGACCTTTAAAATTTGACTCAGTCAATGATCTCCACATCAAAATCCAATCTGTAGATCTTGCAAAATCTGTCTAATTTTCTTATTAATTTTGGATGTAGTCTATTTTTTACATTAAAATACTCAAAGCAGGAAACTACCGTATCTGTATTTGTAACCATTGCTTAAGACAGGTACTCAGAAACAAGATGCCATTCTGCCTGAGTACCCCATGGGGCTTTTCTGGGAATTCTGTATGAGTGTGAGACTGAGCTGCTTGCAGAATGTGTTTGCATTTGCCACAGTTTTTCAAAACATCACCAGAAAGTGTTGTTTTTTCCTCAGTTTATGTTCAATGTGGTAATAGTAGTCACCTGGGAATTAGGAAAAAGGTGGTCTCAAGCCATGAAATTTCCATACTTCAGGAAATTGCTGTAGGCGCTAGACTAATACAGGTACAGGAGGATTTTTTTTTTCTTTTTATCAGTTCTATAATCTTTTCATGATTTCCTATTATTTTTACAAATAATTCGCCAACAGTATCTTAAATAATTTGTGCAGAGTAACAAGGTGTGACCTGAAAAACATCACTAGAACACATTTAAACTTATTTGTAGGAATAATTCCAAAATAGGATGTGAGAAAATTGGTGCACAGCTTCTTGTTCAATAGACCAAACTGCAGAGTAAATATCTGTATCCAGGATCTCTCGATCCCAAACAAACCAGTCTCCCTGGTCTCTTATTATTTGGGAATGATGAGGTGTTCTTTACTTAATTTTTTTTTTTTTCACTTGTCAAAATGTTGACAGATTGAGTCAATTAATTCTTATTCAAACAATCCTTAGGAAAAAAAGCTCTGTTACAGGTTTCCTTTTTCTGTTCAGCAATCAAAACACTCTTATCATTATTTTACATTGTGATAAAAACAGAGAAACCAAAGTCCAAATGCTACACTTCACAAACATACACAGAAACAGAAGCAAAACAAACAGTCTGCTTTTAGTTTGATTAAAAAAAAAAAAATTAAACCCATCAAATGCAGATGTTACAGTTGCTGCAGTCCTCCTCCCTTCAGGTCCTAGCAACAAAAACTTGTAAAAACATTCCTCTTCCAAATCATTAGCAGTGGAGATAATTGCAGAGACATGAGTCTGAATTCCTTGTGGTGAATGGCAGTCTTAGAACTGCTGGTCTGTTTACTTTCTTGGCTGTGGGGTTAATGATATAGGCAGCTGAACAATTGGAAGGGAATTGAACTGTATATTGCAAGGTTTTTCTCAAATGCCAGGAGGATAGATGACCCTGCTGTGCTTTCATTTTCTATCTACCCAAAATTATATTTCCTGAAAACCTCGCACCAATCCTATGCTTGTAATAGCTTAAAATTTTACTTTTTTGTTTGTTTGTTTGTTTGGTGGTGGTGGTGGTCATCTTTTGAGGTGTTATTTCCCATCCAATTTAGGATACAGTATTAATTTTATTTTGTGAAGGCTTGTATCACAACATCTTTCAAAATAATGACACAATTTATAATATGGAAAGGACATCAAAAATTTAGGAAAAAATAAATAAATTTATAGACATTGTCACATCAGGCTTTTTTTTTTTTTTTTCTTACCTCCTAACACTAGAACAGATTTACACATTTAGAAAGTCTGGGATGAATAACAGAAAAACTTGAAAACGTACTCAAGTGTTTACAGAAACCCTCCTTCTGAACAGGCTTCTTAATTCCCTGCTATATTTCATGGTTCAAAGGACATGATGCACCAGAGCAGAGAGAAAAAATGCACTTAAAACTGACATTCCAAGGCAGAAATGTGCATATGGGTACCTTCAGGGAAAAAAATATGTACAGCATGATTTTTCCATTATTTTGTATATACCTACTACTACATCAGAAACTTCAATCCTTCAGACTCTTTCAAAAATCCTCCATCTTCTTCCAAAAGGTCAGGAAAGACCTCAGAAGTAAATGTAATAGCTTTTATCCACTTTTTGTAACAGACAGGGATTAAATATCTCTCTGTGACCCTGAATCTATAAAAAGTCTATCAGGTAGACTATACAAATTGCTTGGCAACCTAACCCAAAAAAAGATCATGTCTAAATAAGAGCAGATAATAAATGTCTGGGGAACCAAGCATGTGTACTCTGATACAGTAAGAGGGGAAAAAGAAAAAAAAAGAGAAAGAAAAGGAAAAGAAAAAGGAAAAGGGAAAGAAAAAGAAAAAGAAAAAAAAGCAAAAAAGAAAGAGAAAAAGAAAGAGAAAAAGAAAAAGAAAAAGAGAAAGAAGAAAAAGAAAAAGAAAAAGAAAAAGAAAAAGAAAAAGAAAAAGAAAAAGAAAAAGAAAAAGAAAAAGAAAAAGAAAAAGAAAAAAGAAAAAGAAAAAGAAAAAAAGAAAAAGAAAAAGAAAAAGAAAAAGAAAAAGAAAAATAAAAATAAAAATAAAAATAAAAATAAAGAAAAACAAAAATAAAAATAAAAAGAAAAATAAAAAGAAAAAGAAAAAGAAAAAGAAAAAGAAAAAAAAAAAAGAAAAAGAAAAAAAAGAAAAAGAAAAAGAAAAAGAAAAAGAAAAAGAAAAAGAAAAAGAAAAAGAAAAAGAAAAAGAAAAAGAAAAAGAAAAAGAAAAAGAAAGAAAAAGAAAAAAAAAGGAAAAGGAAAAGGAAAAGGAAAAGAAGAAAAAGAAAGAAAAAGAAAAAGAAAAAGAAAAAGAAAAAGAAAAAGAAAAAGAAAAAGAAAAAGAAAAAGAAAAAGAAAAAGAAAAAGAAAAAGAAAAAGAAAAAGAAAAAGAAAAAGAAAAAGAAAAAGAAAAAGAAAAAGAAAAAGAAAAAGAAAAAGAAAAAGAAAAAGAAAAAGAAAATAATGCCCACTAACTTTTTTCTTGGAAGGCAATCTGAGATCCTGGATGATTACAGTTTAAAGTGTAAAAATCTGTGTCATGACTGATGTTGGAGGGAATGCAGTACTGAAGAGACATTGGTTTGCATCCATTGGTGTGCCTTACAGTTGCATCTTCAAAAAAGTAATCTGTCAATATATAGATAAAACATCAAAAAGTCAGATTTCATCACTGAAACTAGAGACATGCTGTACAAAGTATGAACAATTCAAAATTTTCAAGTTATTCCTCATTTCACTTTTGGCTACAAAACAAGCTACAATACAAGTCAGAGAAACAGAGCATAATCATTAAAAATGTTGTGATTCTTAATTGTTGGTTGCAACTTTTCTTAGATGTCACTTTAGTTATAAATCTTTTAGATTTAATATTATGTTTATTTTTAACATTAGAAAGGTTATATCAACCTGGACCTGAGTCTGGTCAGTCTAGTAATAGCCAATAGTAGATATTTGGAAAAAATGTGTAAGATAATGAGAAATATGGAATATCTCTTTGTGTATGTTTGTTTTCCAATTAAATACAGATGCTAAGCTAGAAATTTAGTTTTGACCATTGTTTTGGCTCCTTCCCCTATGCAGTCATTCTCATATGTTAAACTCTTGCACTACAGTTTACATCATAGTATCATGGAATGAGTTCTACAGCTTGTTTGTGCACTCTTATGAAAGGTTCTTTAACCTTTGAATTAAACAATATATGATGTATCAGTAAATTCTCTTCTAATTTGTGTTGGGAGGAACAGTGAATAGTTCCTTATTTTTTTTCTTAAAATACATTATTTAACTGATATCTATGCCATCACTTCTGAATTATTATTATTATTATTATTATTATTATTATTATTATTATTATTATTATTAAGCATGGTACACCTATTTTTCCTAACTTCTGCCAATATGCTTTCTCAATTACCTATATCATTTCCAGTCTTTCTGTAACTTTCTAAGTGAAAGCTACAAGAATTTCATGCAGTAAGTCATGGGGACTTACAGATTTATACAGTAGCATAAAGATAAAAACACATGCTTTGTTTTTAGTTCCTTCCTTAATGTTTATGTTCTGTCATTTTTCCTGACTACTGGGTTGATATTCTGGGGACTGATATATTGTTATGTGTGATGCTGCTATGCTTTTCTGAGTGGTAATAATAAATTTGGAAATTTTAATTACACAAAAGTTTTTATGGTTATACTCTTCCAAGAGGCACTTTCTGCTGACTGACATTGAGTTTCAAGTATTTTTTTGCCAGTTACTTCCCCATATGGTGAAATATTCTTGGACTTTTTATTGTAAATTTTCTAGTCAAAGTTGGGAATGATTTTTTGTCACCTGCAAATTTTACAACACTGTTGTTTTTTCCAGACCATTTATGACTATTTTAGGCAGGAGATACAATGTGTCAGGTTTGGGGTAAAGCTGCTCATATCTGCTATCATTGCGGAAATTGTTTGCATCAAAAGAAGTGTGGCCAGCAGGTCAAGGGAGGTGATTCTCCCCCTCTATTCTGCTCGTGAGAACCCACCTGGAGTACTGTGTTCATCTCTGGGGCCCCCAGCACAAGAAGGACACGGAAGTATTAGAACGAGTCCAGAGGAGGGCCACAAAAATGATCAAGGGGCTGGAGTACCTCTCCTACAAAGACAGGCTGAGAGAGCTAGTGTTGTTCAGCCTGGAGAAGAGAAGGCTCTGGGGAGACCTTACAGTGTCTTTCCAATACCTAAAAGGGGCCTACAGGAGAGCTGGGACTCTTTGCCAGGGACTGTAGTGATAGGACAAGGAGTAATAGCTTTAAACTAAGAGAGGGAAGATTTAGATTAGATATTAGGAAGAAATTCTTTATTGTGAGGGTGGTGAGGCACTGGAACAGGTTGCCCAGAAAAGCTGTGGATGCCCCATCCCTGGGAGTGTTCAAGGACAGATTGGATGGGGCTTTGAGAAATCTGGTTTAGTGGAAGGTGTCTCTGCCCATGGCAGAGGGGTTGGAAATTAGACTGTCTTTAAGGTCCTTTCCAACCCAAACCATTCTATGATCCTTTATTTTTTTTTTTATTTGCTTGTTTCTTTTTTCTTTTTTTTTTTTTTTCTTCTTTTCTAGTTATAGATCACTTGCCAGTCTGTAGAAGCACTTTTTATACTAGTTTTTTTTTTTTTTCTGAAAAAGCCTTTGATGAAAATTATTCCAGAAAGTTAACAGCAATATACTAGAACATTTGTGAGGTTTTCTAGTTGAGGATTTGTATTTTTTATCCTTATTAGATTTATATAATATTTTACAACAGTGATCATTCTTACTTCCTCCATTATTAGAAAATTTATTTGAGCTATTGATATTTAAATCAATAGAACACCAAGACTTTGTTTTGTGTCCGTTTTAATTAGAAGGCCAAGATTTTCAAAAACAGCTAGTAATTTTGGAGCTTTAACTGTATGACTGCAAACATACGGGATTTCAGAGACTACTTCAACACATAGTCATAACTATTTCATCCAAAAGTACAAATCCTGGAACAAGTCAGATGAGTCAATAATTAAAAATCCCGCCCCCCCCCCCCCCCCCCCTTTTTTTTTTATTTTTAACACTCACTGGAAAGAGAGCTTAGATGATGACTTTGGATGTAGGGGTATACAGATATATTCTGCTTTATCTAGACATAGTTTTCATGAGTAGATATTAGGTTTGGTTCATACCTAATGTCATAGCTATCAGCTTTTGTTTCGTTGCTTAGAATGAATACATAAATAGGAAAAGAAAACTTCTGGATAAATGTCTTATTTTAAAAGAGGAGGGCTGTTTTTGTTGATAGCTTTTTTTATTTGTTTGTTTGCTTGTTTTATAGGGGAAGGAAGAGGTATTTCTGTTCTTCAACTCCAAAAATATTGTTTTAAAGTTTCTTAAGACTAGCATAGGCATGGAAAAGCAAACGCATCACCTTCCATAGACTGCTAAATACAGACTATATTGTAAACAGCACTCTAGGGAGAGGTTTCAGAAGTGCATTTAATTGCATTTTCCACTTCTTGTAACAGCAAGGGATTAAACTGAGACAAAATGTAATGGAACCAGCTTTTTCCTATCAGCTTAAAGAAAGATGGGAAGCTAACTAAAAATTGTGTTTATTAACTTGCTGGGGGGAAAAAAAGCCTATCCAAAATTAATGAATTTATAAGCTTATTGCTTTTCATGACTAATGGAGAATTCTTCAGCTGCAATCTAAATGAGGTTAAGAAATGAGAATTGGAACCCACTGCATTTATTTACAAGTGTTTAATTCTTATAACCTGATTAAGCTAACTAAAGACATTGCAGCATCCATCTGAAATAAGAAACAATGCTCAATTAGATATTGTACATTAATCAAAGATGCAACAGCCTGTATGTTACTTAATATTCATATCTGTTCATGAGAAATACCTTTTTTCTCCATTGTTCTAATACTTGCCCATTATCTTTATACTTGTCAGAATGCAGATTCTGGAACTTCTTTCTGGAAGTTTTATTCTACAAATTACAGTACTGCAAAATTTATATTCATGCTGCTACTTTCTTTTTCTGAAAGAATTATTTGCTGGGATAAACAGCAGCGGAATAAAATATGCCTCTTCAGGTATACTGTGACAATGACTGAATCCCCATCTTCAGTGTGAATCAGTGGATACCTTCATGTTTTGAGATAACAAAACCTAACTGTTAAGCAGTGACATTCTCCACTGTAAAGGGAAAGACATAAAATAAAAAAAAAAAAAAAGAAAAAGGAGAGAAATAGAAAGAAAGAGAGAAAGAAAGAGAGAAAAGAGAGAATGAAAGAATGAAAGAATGAGTGAACGAATGAACGAACGAAAGGAGAAAAAGAAAAAGAAAAAAAAGAAAAAAAGAAAAAGGAAAAGGAAAAGGAAAAGGAAAAGGAAAAAAAAAGAAAAAGGAAAAGGAAAAGGAAAAGAAAAAGAAAAAAGGAAAAAATTTCTAAGACAGATGGTTCTTCATAGATGATTGAGTGTTTTTTTTTTTTTTTTTTTTCCTCCGGTCTGTGTGCAATATGGTGCTAAGTCACTTCCTGTTGCTGTCTGCTCCTGGAAGAGTATTGCAGGAAATTAAGAAGTAAGTGGCATCTGTCCATGCATGGTTGCAGTAAACCTGTTAGGTGCATGATAAACAAGTGGAGGAAAAACATCCTTTCCTATATATCTGTGTAGATGCCAGTACTTCAGCACATTTGTTCTTGCAGGAAATTTTCCTTTCTACCTTACTCCACCCAAGAAAACACTGTGTTACAGACTTTGGGTTAAGCAGCCTTTGCAACAACAGTGCTTAATGTGTACCCTTGTTTGCTTCATAACTCTGTTGCCTAGTAGAGTAAGTTTCCATCAGGCTTTATACTTTTAGAAGGTATTTATATACTGAAATACACTTAAGTGGAGCTCATTTGCCCCACTTTTAAACTGTCAGGCTCCTTATAGGTGCAAAGGCTTTAACTCCTCTTCCTGAAAGACTGAAGGCTCAGAGCTTGGCAGCATAGGACAGCTAATTTTATTGTTAGGTACCTGTTCTTCATCACTCCTTGCTCTCTGTAATCAGCTGCTTCCATTTCACCATTTAGGTGATGAAGACCTGTGCCTGACTTAGGCACCAAACTGAACCTGACCTACAGTGAGGATTTGCTGTGTGCATGATGATTGGCTGGCTCTGCCTAAATGTGGTTGTTTGGATGGGCATAGCTTTTATCCTTATTATACTAGAATGCTGAGTTGTTTTGTCTGCTAGCTGTATTCAGACTTACATCTTACTACTTTTTATTTTTATTTTTTGTAAAGTCCATAAAGCCCTAAGGTTCAAATCCTGAAATCAGTTGTTACTAGCAATGTAAAAAATTTTAAGGATCTCACTTTGATTTTTAGTCCTGAGAGTTTTATTAGACACTAACCTGCCAAATGCAATGGATTTTTTTTTCTTTAATATTGTACATATATATCTTCTTTTCTATATGGGAATAAGTCCCTTTTTGTTCCATGATATATTTTTTTCTGAATTACCTCTCTGATGGCTCTGTCTTCTTCATGTACATAAAGCCTTATTTCTCTCACCCTGTCATCTTGTCAGTTTTACTTTATCTTGACAAACACAACTGGTAGATACTTAGTGTTTGAACTAGAAGAAACAAAAAATAAAGGTAGCTTTTAAACTTCTACATTCTGCCTACCCTGCACTCTCACCCACAGCTCTTCTGTCGTTGACTTTCATTTTGCATTAAAAAATACAATCAAGTGAACAAAGCAGCACCCAATGTTTTTTTATTATTTTTTTTATTTTTTTCACTACTAAATTAAATTACTCAGCTGGTCAGATGAAGGGAGGAAGGCTCTGGAAATTCAGGGGAGTGATTAAAAAAATAAAAAAGAAGATAACCCCCCTGTTGGTTTAAAAGGTGAGAGCACTAGTGCAAGCTTTTCTCCTAACCCCATCCCCAATTACTCTGTTATTCTGGTTATATTGTTTACTACAATATACCTCATTATATTGTTTAATACAAATGCACTGGGCAGTAGAAAAGAGGGTTTCTCGAGAGGTATTGCATCTGTAGTGGTAATGTGGACTAGAGATGCTGATCAACTGTAGCAGCCCTGGACTATTTAGAAACTAAGAGGAACGGGGTACTCCCGAGGAAAAAGGAGAAGCTTTGAAACATGGAGAGACAGAAGCTATATTTAAATATGTTTAGCATATTCATCCTTGTTCTTGTTCAAAATTCTGGAGCGATCTACCTGAACAGGAGTTTAAAACTGTGTTGTAGCCTGCTAATGAAACACACTTACACACATGCACTCTTGTATTGTCTAATGACTCTCTTTTGTGAGTTAATTTCTGTTTGGCTTTCTTGATGATCTGTAAGACTTTTTCTTTTATTCTTTCCAGATATGGAAGACTAGATCCACATGGAAAACTTAGTAGTTTCATTGTCCTAAATCAGAGCACCTTCTTTTTATATCGAGCAGAATTTTGGTAGTCAGGTTTAGTATGCAAAGTACCTCTGTAATACCAGAACCAGCTCATATTGAAGCAGATGATGAGGTCAGAATGTAGCATTTACAGGGGAAGAGAAGACATTTTCATTTTTTTACATTTGGATCATCCTGGTGGAAGGGAGCTAAAGCCGGACCAAGGCATGTTGGACCACCTTTGGTAGATCTTTGTCCTTATAATACATCACAAAGAGATTCACCAATATGGCTTCTTTAGTAAGATCCTGTATTAGTTATAAGAGTTTAGGCTCTTATTTTGGATAAAGTGAAATATATCTCTTTGCAAAAGATTCACAGTAGCCTTACAGGGCAGTAACGAGTAAAGGAAAATTAGCATAACTAGCATAAAGGAAAATGATGAAATAAAATGACTTTGAATAAAGAAAATAAAAAGTATATTTTCCACTCTGTTATTTTCCACTTTGTTATTCTGCCTTTCAAATGTTCATTGTTAAATTAAAAAAAAAAAAAAAAAAAAAAAAAAAGTTAATTTAAAGTTATATTTTCCCATTTAAAAATGATGGATGAAATGCATGAAACAAAAAAATAGTAAGAAAAAGCATAAATAAAAAATATCTAATAGTCACTACAAATTTAGCACTGGAATTTCAAGAGGTTTGATGGCATTGCATCTACTAGGTCTTTAGAATCATAGAATCATAGAGTCATAGAATCATAGAATCATAGAATCATAGAATGGCTTGGGTTGGAAGGGACCTTAAAGATCATCTAACTCCAAACCATCTGCCATATGCGGGGATTCCACCCACTTATATGGAATCCTTCTTTATTTGTTGGATTACTTTAGAGAAATCATATGACCTACATACACATCTGATCTAAGCAGATGACTATCATATTATTTACATGGATGTAGCTTTCTGTGCTTTGAGTCCTTGCAGTGATTATTGTCCATTAATTTATGTTTTTTTTTTCCACTGCTTTTTATCATGAAACCAAAATATACTACCATATGCTTTTTCTCTGCCCACCCAAATTCATGTGCACTATTGTCTGAACAGATCAGAAGATTTTGCAACAAATATCATTAATTATAGTCTCTCCAGTCCTATATAACTAGAGAGAAAAAGATTAATTTTGAATTCTGTATGCGTGGAAATAAATAAAATTTTAAATGTCTATTTTTCAGTATGAGTTTTCTTTTTTCTTTTCTTTTTTTTTTAATAGTATTAGTTAATTATTTAATTAATTATTTGTATGTATTATGAAATGAATTACATCTAATTATGTATTTTTGTTTTCAATTTCAAATACAGATTTGTGGTAATTGCATCTAGAATCATAGAATCATATAGACAGTCATCTAAAATATCTGCAAGAAAGCTATGTGGATGTGTGAGATAGACTGGGAGCTCTAATAACCTCCTGACCTGGCCATCAAGTCACTGTTCAGATATAATATCTCTCTAGTGATGTTTTCAGTGTGAACTTACTGTTTCAAGTTTTTCTCCCTGTTGGCTGAGGCTTCCATGGTCAGTTAAAAGATGTTTACCCTAATTAAATATAAATGTTTTAGATTATTCTTTCCTGGACAGCTTTGAACAAGACAACAAAAAGCTTTGAACTGAAACTTGACTTCCAATGGGACCAAGTGCAGAACTGATTTTGTGAAATAATATGTTCATGGACATTATGGACATTATGTTACCAGTTTTCGGTAAAGAGGTTCATTGAGATAAAAGAGGTAAATACAAACATTATGTTTGAGGGGTTCAGATATAGCCAACAAATCCTTCTAATAACTTGAATGAGATGCTTTTGGATGAGAGAGGGGCCTTTATTGTCCATATAAGGACTACAGACTGTAGTCTGTATGTTTTATCAACTTCTCCAGAAGGTAGATGTCCAGGGAGATTGAAGAAGATTTGAAGAAGAATCACTGAAGATTTGTTTATAGGCAGTGAAGAGAAATATGAATTCTTAGACTAACTTTGTCTGACCTCTTTTATATGCGTCTACCTTTTGAATATTAGGGTGAAGTGTGTCATTCAAGAAGATTTTACTTCTCTTTATAGGAAACCTTGGATAACTTGGAGGCTGTGATTATCTACCTTTAATATTCCAGAGTACAATCGTTCATAATGATCAGTCATAGATATACCATTATTATTTGTGTTCACTAATTTGCTTTCTTGAGAGTTTCATGCATGATGATCTGCATGTATTTGCCTGTGAGACATAGGGAGGATGTGGGAGCTGACAGAATATGTAGTAATGTGAACATTGATATAATAATTGCTTATGAACAATTGCTAAGGCAGAGAATAGATGTTATCTGCATGTTGCAGATTGACTATGTAAAATTTGTCATGTATATCACAAATATACAGTATAGCAAAATATCTAGCTGTACTTCTGGAACATATTTTCCATCTAAAGAGTGGCAAAATATCAACATAATTGTCTCTGAGTTCACATAAAGTGAATACACTCACAGGATTTTATTGCAAATGAGTTTCTGAGGCATTAATGCAAAGAAGAAAAGAGAATGGTTATGGTGTCTTTGGTTTGTTTGTATATCTGTCTTGGGCTGAATTTATGACAGCTGTCTGGAAAGCTTCCACCGGGAAACGCACAGTCAATGACATTTCAAATGTTCCACCAAAACATGTCAAATTCTTCTGATTTCCCATTTGGATCCAGGAAGGTTTCTCAGGAAAAATCTGTTAGATTAACAGCTGGTTTTCTGCTTCCTTGGCACTCCCCATCACAAGCTTCTGCAACACTGGTAAACCAGGGAAGACAAGGGACCTTGCCTCCAGTGGGAGCTTCCAGTTTCCCTGTTGTGCGTCACAGTCATGGGGAGCCCTGAGAACCGTAGCTTGCCTTGCAGCAATGAGCACTACCAGACTGCGAGCCACATGGCAGAAATCCTGGCATTAGATCAGTTTAGATTTGAAGAAGATTGGAAAGTTGGAATGGAAAAAAAAATGAAGCAAACTATATTTTTCCTAAAAGAATTGCACCCAGGAATTACCTAGCAAGGAGAAATATCACTATGCTGTTCAGATGACATTTTGAAGTGGTAAGAGTGGGCAACTACTTAGCAGTATGATTCAGGATGGTAAAAAACTTTCTGAACGAAGACTATGTCCTTTACCAAGAGGCAAAAGCTGAGTATTGGCACCCATGTTTTGTACTTTTCTGAGATGGCTCTTTGGCAGTTTATGATCATGGTCTGATTAGGGAAGAGTTGCATGCTTAGTAGTTTAAACACTTTAAACTAATTAGTAATTCATTGCAGATTTGGCTTATTTTAAATGGAACATTTGGATGAACTTCTCAGCTGACTTGTTAGAGATAAAACTAGTAGAGATGGTGTCTTGGGTTTAAGGATCTGCTGCAAGCAGTAACAACTTACTCATAGTACCATAGCTGGAATAAGATGCAGGGTCATGACATAAGGTCTTTGATACCAGTATCATTGCACCCATGCTTTAGAGAGTGATATTGCAGTCCTTTAGCCAAAGTAGCATAAAGTGATACAATTGAATGTGTTCATGGGCACTTAAAGTGAGTGATACTTTCCTGGTATAAAGTTCAGGTAAATTCTGGGAAGAATCAGCAGAAGTTTGGTTAAGGAAACACTCCTGGAGAGTCAGTGCAGCAATCAGTAGTAAGCATAGCTGAAAAATTTCAGGGAAGTGCACCAGGCAGAATGTGGAAGATCGGTTAAATAAAATGCTAAGCAAAAGATAACAATTCTTTTTTGGAAAGGTCAGGAAGCTAAGAATAATCTGGGGGTGTTGCAAGGAGGAAAACAGAGCTAGGAAAATTGGTGTGAAGAAGAGAGGATGAAGAGCTAAGAAAGTACATGCTATTCCACAGTTTCTTCAGAGATAGTATTTTATATTGTACACACATCACAGACCTACGTGAAATAGCTCCCTGGAGGCTGGCCTGAAAATGAAGAGATATGTTCAAGGCAAAATGAATATGAAATTTCATTACTTTGTAAATGAATGCAAACATATTAATTAGATTGCAAATAGTCTTAAAAAAAAAAAAGGAAAATAAACATTCTGTTTGTAGGTGTGTGTGTGTATGTGTGACATATATGTAAAATATAGGTACAATAATCCAATTACAAAAATTTTCATATTATTGGGCTGTGTTAATGAAATAGAATACATAATTTTCACAGTATAAAGGAGTGTTGTCACTGTGGTCTTCATCCTTTTACACTAATATCTCCTGTGTAATGAAAGACAAAGATCGAAAGACGGCACTAGCACTGCTGAAACATACAATATGGGTGTCTAACATAATTATAATTAACAGCTTCTATTCATTTGCTGGATATACCCTGATGGCATTGCTCAAGAGAGGGGGAGCATTAGTGGTAATTATGCTTTGACTTTGTAATGTTGGATTGAAATGATGGTTTCTGACAAAACCAGAAATAAAGGAATGGTTGCTTTCAATAGTGTAACAACACTGCCATCTACTCGTTCCTACAGAAAATCACAAGATATCAGAACAAAATAGATTCATGAAGTATCTTACCTTGTATTTTTTTATGGTGACTACATAAAGATAGTCTATATTGTTTTAAATCGGAAATTGCCTGATTTTGCTTTTCCAATGAGCAATATTAAACCTTTGTACTTGTTCTGAATTTCTTTGTAAGCAGTGAAATTTAGTTTATCTTTGAATGCAAGAGGAGAAATTAAAACTGTAATGGAAATGTATATTTAACTTGGGAAATTTGACTTTGTCTAGGGAAAAAATACAAGATAGTGTTTAGGATGAAGGCAGTGAGAAGCTGCATGAAAAAACAGACTGTATGATCACAGGAGTTTCTCCATCAAATAACATAATTGTGATATAAGTTTGCTGCTTTGTATCTAACAATGCTCCAGAAGGCTGCTGAAGAACATTTACAATGGAAAATTGTTAATAACTACCTCACAGAAGGTGTCAATCTTCAAGTTTTCTGTGATTTTATACTACCTCATGTAGACTGGGACGATCTCATTTTTATTATTATTTCACGTCCCATTAGCATTGTTTCTGAAAGTGATTTTCACCAGCAAAGAGGTGCAGAATTGTCACACTCTAAACCTGATGCCCTTCATGCCTATTGGTGTTTTTTTGTTTTGTTTTGTTTTGTTTTTTAATATTCCCATTTTAAGGGCTCAAACAATATTTGTCTTGTTATTTTCTTATTTCTTTTTTGTTTGTTTGTTTTCCATGAGTCCCCTTATTATTTTCAATTATTGAGCTTTTCTTTTTCAAAATTTCTTGTCTCTACTTATTTCCATCACCTGTTTTTGTCTTTTTGCTTTCTTTCTTGTGTACATATGTGTATATGTGTGGCATAGTCACACAAAGCTAAGACTTTGGAAGCTAAGACTAGAAGATCTATAGGAAAAGATCTAAATGTAGTTATGTAGTTGACCTAGAAGGAAGGAAAAAAAAAAAAGTGAGGTGAAGTTCTCTTTTGATCTAAAGAGTGTCTCCTCCTAAAAGTCAGTGGTGTTTTAAGATTTTAAAGCACATAAAAAGAAATGCATTTTTTCAAAACTATCTCAGAAAGAATGCTCATAATAAACACATATATGGACCAATGTTTTCTGTCCTTAACTTCAAAATGCTATGGTGATGTTGACAGCTGAGCTGCTGTTGAAGGGCTCTTAGGTCTTTAAAAGCCAAATTACATGAGAGGGAAAGTACAGAACCTCTGTCTCTGCCTGCCATAGCTTTTGCAATGTCTTACTTGAAGCCCAGAGAGAAGACAGAGAAAAAAAAAATACTCTCGGCCAAATTCTTATTAAATTGGATGTTTTACTTCGATAGAAAGGGCAATTTAAAAATCCTTATATATTTTTTTAGGACTGTTCACTATGATCACTGTCCATAAGGCTGAAAATACCACATGGCTGATAAGTTCTTTGTGAGAAAAAATACATCTTTCAGCAGAACACGTGTTTTTCAGGGTTATCTGCTCAGGACTTAATGAGATGAAATATGTAATTTAGAACCATGAATAAGATTTCATCTAGTTTCACCCATGACAAAAAACATAGTATACTAGTTACCATGGAAATATATTCTTCTTTATGCTTACAGCATATTCTCACCTTTCAGGAGCTGCTTCAGAAGAGTTCATGGAGCAAGCTAAGTTAATGATTGCGACCTGGTGGTTACTAAAGAAAGTAATTTATTTTTGGAAGCTGTTAAGGAACAGAAGTACTGAAAGTGCTTTCATAAAAATAAATAAATAAATAAACAAATAAATAAAATATTAAAATAAAATAAAATAAAACATTTTCTGAGATTCAGGTTGCATCCTATGGAAAAGACTGTTGAAATTATAAAGAGAAATGTGGGCAAAATTCTCATGCATCGCATGTGGATATTGCAATTTTTAAAAGAATCTTTAGATATCTAAAGAGGAATCAATACATTGAATGAATTAGCTGTGATCCAATGAGTACATCAGTCATGAGTGGCTCCCTAAACTACCTTTCATCAACATACATGGACATCTGAATTGAGTGTGGTCATGACTTGAAGCTGAGCAAACTAGCCCATTCTATAACACAGAAAAAGCTCACATGTTGTTTGTATTCAGTCTGGCAGCACATTCATGTTTTAATTATTTCTCAGAATAAGCCAGTGGAGGATTGATAATCTTCCACTGTCTTCCCCACTCCCCAGAATACACTTTGAAACTTGAATCTCAAAAATCCTAGTTACCCTAAAACCAGAATTTAAACTCTGTTCCTCCACATTCAAAGTTTAGATACTCCTTTTGTTACTTATGAAAAGTAAACAGAGCCATGTCCTAAAAAGACACTCTAATGCTCATGATTTGTACATGTAAAACCAACCTTGGAAGCCAAATTTATATGGATGACCTATAACTCCAGTGACAGTCTTTAAATTTTGTTTCTAGATGTGTTCTGGAGCTTGACTCATAATTTTCAATGTTTCTGTAAGAACAGGCAAAAGAGAACGGTAAGAGAGGAGGCAAGAGAAAAGATGTTAGTCCTGCTGCACTCCACACCTACAGATGATGTGCAGGGAACAAGGTATTGTAGCAGTATAGGAAGGATTTTTCTAGCACTTCAGTGCAGAAGGCAAAAAAAAACTATTTTACTGAGCACTTGCAAATTGACAACTCACATGGGTGATGGGTGAAAGTATTTTCATATAACACTAGCTCATACCGTTTGAACCCATGTCTGGTAACAATTCTGCAGAATTCCATTGTTTTTACCCTGAAGACCTGGCTTTTGTAAAATGCTTAATCGATATTTTCAACTTCTAAAGGAGTAGATATAGACAAAGAAGAGAGAGTAGTGCTTACACCAAAATACTTCTTGATACATACCAGATCATAGAATCACAGAATCACAAAATCATGGAATCATAGAATGGTTCAGGTTGGAAGGGATCTTAAAGATCAACTAGTTCCAATCCCCCTGCCATGGACAGGGATGCAACCCACTAGTTCAGGCTCACTGTGGCCTCATCCTACCTGGTCTTGAACTCCTTCAGGGTTGGGGCATACACTACTTTTCTGGGCAGTCTGTTCCAGTGCCTCACCACCCTCTGAGTGAAGAATTTCCTCCTAACATCTAATCTAAACTTCCTCTCTTTTAGTTTAAAACCATTCCTCCTTGTCCTATCATTATCTGCCCGAGCAAAAAGTTGATCTCCAACTTTTTTATAAGCTTCCTTTAAGTACTGAAAAGCTGTAATGAGGTTACCCTGGAGCATTCCCTCCTTCAGGATGAACATCACCAGCTCTCTCAGCCTTCCTTCACAGAAGAGGTGCTCCAGCCCTCTGACCATCTTTGTCACCCTCTCCTGGACTCACTTTAACAGATCCACATCCTTCTTGTCCTGGGGGCCCCAAATCTGGATGCAGTATTCCAGGTGGTGCCTCACAAGGGCAGAGCAGAAGTAGTCAGTCACTTCCCTCGACCTGCTGGCCACTCCTCTGTTGATGCAGACCAGGATGCAGTTGGCCTTATGGTTTGCAAGCACACACTGCTGGCTCATGTCGAGCTCTTTGTCCACTAGAACCCCCAAGTCGGTCTTGGCATGGCTGATCTCAATGAGTTCTTCTCCCAGTCTGTACTCCTGTCCAGGATTGCCCCAACCCCAGTATAGCACCTTGCACTTAGTCTTTTTGAACCTCATTAGCCTATGTCACTGATGAAGACATTAGCCCCATCGCCTATGTCATTGATGAAGACATTAAAAAGCACCAGTCCCAAGCCAGACCCCCTGAGGGACACCACTCATCACCAGCCTACATAGACATACAACCTTTGACAACCACACTCTGGGTATGGCTTTCAACAAATGTGTGTTAAGATTTCTGGACTGAAAGGAAATAGAACACTGTTAATCATCTGCAGTCCAGTGAAGTTCCCACTGACAAGAAAGTCCAGCCATGCCAGCCAGTAACTCAGTTTCATTAGGGGTCCAACTTAAGTGTCTCTATGCTAACTCATGTAGCATGGGAAATAAACAAGAGGAGTTAGAGATGTATGTACACCTGGAGGGCTATGACCTCATTGGCATTACGCAGATGTGGTGGGATGGTTCCCATGACGGGAGTGTTGGAACAGAAGGATATAGGCACAGTGGGATAAAGCCCTGGAGGGAAAGGGGCCCAAGAAAGCTGGTTAATATTCAAGGATCATCTCCTCCAAGCTCAGGAGTGATAAATCCCAACAAAGAGGAAGTCAGACAAAAAGGCCAGGAGGCCTGCATGGATGAACAGGCTTGAGAAGTGGGCCTGTGTGAACCTCATGAAGTTCAATAAGGCCAAATGCAAGGTCCTGCACCTGGGCTGGGGCAATCCCAAGCACAAATACAGGCTGAGCGAAGAATGAATTGAGAGCAGCTCTGAGGAGAAGGACCTGGGGGTGTTGGTTGATGAGAAGTTCAACATGAGCCAGCAATGTGCACCTGCAGCCCAGAAAGCCAACCATATCATGGGCTGCATCAAGACAAGCATGGTCAGCAGGTTAAGGGAGGTGATTCTCCCACTCTGTTCTGCTCTCGTGAGACACCACCTGGAGTGATGCATTCATCTCTGAGCCTCCAGCACAAGAAGGACGTGGACCTAGTAGAGTGAGTTGAGCGGAGGGCCAAGAGGATGATCAGAGTGCTGGAACACCTCTTCTATGAAGAGAGGCTGATGGAGTTGGGGTTGTTCAGCCTGGAGAAAAGAAGGTTCTGGGGAGACCTTATAGCAGTAACCGTATGGTATTTATAGGTAACCAAGACCTCTTCTTTTTTATACAGTTAGTATATAGTTATTTAGAACTGTGTATGCTTGGTATACATTACATTGGACAAACAGCCTGAGAGCCAATATCGAGGGCTTTGTATGTCACTTCAAACAGCCAGTTTAAAAAAAAATAAAAATACTGATAACAATTTATTTAGAAAGTGTGTTCATCTACAGTATTCCAGTACATATCCTTGAACTAACTTTTATGTGGGAGATACTGTAGCATTTGAATGTTTATGAAAACTGATTTAAATATTAGTTATTATTTATTATTTGGAAAGACTGTGTTTTGTTAAATTGTCACTATGTTTATGCATACCTTTGTTTTCTCCTCTGTTTTTGTTATAAGATTCCATACCTGTTCATGTCTAAATTTTTCTTTTTGACATTAAAACTATTAAAAACATTCATTAATCTACATACTTACAGCTGATTCTGGAGAAGGAAGTGATTTGGCAGGCTAAAGAAGCACTTTGAGTAATCATTTGTCTTAATGTATGGATTGGGCAATTCCTTTCTTAACTGGTGGAATTTCTTTGGAATGAAACATTTATTAACAGTAACACTACTCAAAGTACACAAAGTTCATTTCTTGCATTTGTTGCTTGCTCTACATTTACAATTAGATTCTAGGGGAACATTACTATGGAAATAGTAATCAGAGCAAGCAATGAGCATATGTTGTCAAGAATTTGAACGCTAGATTACAAATCTCCTTTCTGGTTTATAATAAGCCGTTGGTTTTTCATAGAATCATAGAATCATAGAATATCCCGAGTTGGAAGGGACCCACAAGGATTGTTGAGTCCAACTCCTAGCTCCACACAGGTCTACCCCAAAACTGAGACCATATGACTAAGAACATAGTCCAAACCCTTCTTAAACTCCGACAGGCTTGGTGCCATGACTACATCGCTGGGAAGCCTGTTCCAGTGCACAACCACCCTCTTGGTGAAGAACCTTTTCCTGATATTCAACCTGAACCTCCCCTGTCACAGCTTGTCTCCATTCCATTGGGTCCTATCACTGGTCACCAGAGAGAATAGATCGACATCTGCCCCGCCGCTACCCCTCGTGAGGAAGCTGTAGACCACGATGAGGTGTCCCCTCAGCCTCCTCTTTTCCGGACCGAACAGACCAAGTGACCTCAGCCACCCCTCATACGTCTTCCCCTCTAGGCTCTTCACCATCTTAGTAGCCCTTCTCTGGACAGTCTCCAATAGTTTCATGTCCTTTTTGTACTGTGGTGCCCAGAACTGCACACAGTACTCGAGGTGAGGCCACACCAGCGCAGAGTAGAGCGGGACAATCCCTTTCCTCGACTGACTAGCAATGCCGTGCTTGATGCACCCTAGGATACGGTTGGCCCTCCTGGCTGCCAGGGCACACTGCTGGCTCATATTCAACTTGCTGTCAACCACAACCCCCAGATCCCTCTCTGCGGGGTTGCTCTCCAGCGTCTTGTTGCCCAGTCTGTATGTATAGCCAGGGTTGCCCCGTCCCAGGTGCAGGACCCAGCACTTGCTCTTGTTAAACTTCATGCAGTTGGTGATCTCCCAGCTCTCCAGTCTGTCCAGATCTCTCTGCAAGGGCTTTCCACCTTCAACAGAGTCCACAACTCCTCCCAGTTTAGTATCATCAACAAATTTACTCAGACACCTTCGAGTCCTACATCCAAATTGTTTATGAAAACATTGAAAGAAACTGGCCCTAAAATGGAGCCCTGATTGAAGTCTTAAGGACAAGGGCAGTTGACCTTGAGGTATCTCTTAGTTCCTTAAAGAATAATTCATCAGTGTCATCATCCTGGCCGGGTGGTCTGTAATAGACTCCCACGATGACATCCCCTTTATTTGTTTGTCCCTTAATCTTTACCCAGAGGCTCTCATCGCCAACTGCAAGCTCCATACAGTCCAGCCTCTCCTCCACATACAGAGCCACCCCACAGCCTCGCCTACCCTGCCTGTCCCTCCTGAGGAGCCTGTAAATGTCTATTGCAACACACCAGTCACAGGACTCATCCCACCAGGTTTTGCTTATGATATTGTAGCTCTGGGACTGGGCCAACACTTCTAGCTCCTCTAATTTATTCCTCATGCTGTGTGTATTGGTGTAGAAGCACTTCAAATGCACCTCATTGTACTTAACACCTTGTGGAGCAGACCAAAGGACCTCACTAGGGCACAGTCCCTCTGATTTTGGCACACTATCCCATAGCTTATCACCAGCAGACCTGGTTTTATCCCTTTCCCCCTTTGACTCTAGTTCAAAGCCCTATCTATCAGCCCTGTTAACTCCTGGGCAAAAATCCTTTTACTCCTCTGAGAGAGGTGCATCCTATCTGGTGCCAGCAGGCCTGGTGTTGCGTAGATCTTCCCGTGATCAACAAAACCAAAGTTCTGCCGGTTGCACCAGTCCCGAAGCCACGTATCGATGAGCCAAGTCTGCCTGTCAACATTGATCCCTCTTATCGGAAGGACAGAGGCAAACATGACCTGTGGCCCTGATTCTTTAACCAGTCATCCCAAAGCCCTAAAGTCCCTTTTGATTGCCCTTGGACTTCTCCTTGCTTCTCCAGACTTACAATAATGGAAAACTAAAGGATATTGCATTATTAAGTTACCAGGAAAATGTCCAACTCTTTCAAATAACTGGCTAATTGTACTTTAACTAACAGAAAATTAAATTAATTGCATTTGAAAATAGCTAGAACTGCTTAGATATATAGACATAGTTCATTAGTATATTAATGATGAAAAGTTGTGAATGCAAAGCAAAAAGTTGGGATTTGGAAATCCTGTGTCTCATGGTGGATGGAAGGTCTGACTCTTCCTTTTCTTCTCTGGGCCAGGTGCCCTGAGTAGGCACGTCCCTGGAGAATATCCTTTTGAAATGAGGAGGTAATGAGTCATGAAGTCTCTGGATGTGATGGGTGATGTGAAATGTATTACATCAAGGAGCTGAGTCTTGGAGGAGAATAAGGATATGAAGCAACCAAATTTATCTGCCCTCTTGATCAGTCTTGACTATAAAGAGAGGAAATACATTTGTTATTCTTGCTTATAAAAAGAAGACATACTTGATGTGAGTTTGATACTGTTTTCCCTGTGTGACTGGAATGGCATGTATAATAAAGTTCATTTTAACAATAAATATTTATTTTCTATATTGTATCATTTGGATCATACAAAAATAAGTTTGTTATGATTCCGTGATAATGGTTAAACCCAGTTCATACAGTAGCACTAAAATATCTTTGCTGAGTTCATTTAATATTGTTTTTTTTTTTTCTTTCTTTCTTTTTTTTATTTTTCCTTCCAAAAATGAATTTCTTGCTGTCTTATAAAATAAGGGTAATATACTGGTAGCTTCACTGATTTCCTGTAGAGATGCAACATGAATTATATTTTCTTAAGTAATATGCAGATTTTTTTAATTTTTAATTTTTAATTATTTTTTAATAAGGAATGTAATATCAAAGCAATTTATTATCAAGGACAAAAGGATTGGTCACTTTACAAAGAGAAGTTATTTTCCAAAGCATTCATGGCAGAACATATTTATAAAATGGTGGGGGAAATGAATAAAAATAAATCCATCAAAATTATAAATAATTTAAATATATATATATATATATATATATATATTTTTTTTTTAACTGGCTTTTAATTTGTTCAGGAAATTTTGTTCTTACATACCAGCCTATCACTTGCTAAGAAGCCACACACAAGTTTTCACTTGCCTTTTCATTGCTACATAAATTGCATAATTAAATTACAGAACTGTGTGTCTATGCCTAGTAGTTTTTCTAGTGTCTCAGAATACATCTCCGTACTTCATTCAGCTGTAGCTCCAGTTTTAAATATTTCTGAAATCAATATTTTCTTCTGAATTTAGTTTTTCTTAGAGGACCTGATTTATTTACTGGGTATGAAAGCTTCCACTCAAAAATAAAAACAAAAACAAAAAAGGAAAACAAAAATCCCATAGCCAATCCAGAGAATTCTATGTGGAGTACAGCTTTGCTCCTGGTAAATTTTACAAAATCTTCCAAGGAAGCCAAGGCCTCTCTGAAGTATCTGAAGAACAGCTTAAGTTAAATGGCTAATTATGCATATTATTCAAATTTAATGGTCACTGTGATAAAACTTGCCTGATAATCTTTATTTAATTATTCTTAGATTAAAATGATAGTATGAAAACATCTATGCAACTGACATGAAGATATGTACTCTCTTTCTGGAAACAAAGATTTCTAAGAGTACAAATGCTCAGGAGATATTAAGCAGAAGGCAGCAGAAAGCAAGAGGGCATGGATGAGGACTGGATAAACTAAGCAGACAGAAGTGTGGTTGAAAAGGTCTTTACCTTATAGGCCTGGTAAATGCATTTACCTTTAGACTAGAGTATAAACTAGTGTAGTCTCATGAAGCTTATTAAGGAAAGTAGAAAAACTGAGCCCTAAACTAAGATAGAAAATACATTAAAAACAAAAAACAACCAAACAACCAAGCAAAATGAAACAAAAGAAAACAAACAAACAAACAAAACAACAACCAACCAACCAACCAACCAAGGCAGAGTTCTTGAAATAACCTTACATGTATATCAAGAGCTTAAAGCGTTTTGGTTTTACTTAAACATTCTCTATTTCTTTCTTCTCATCCCCACATGAATAATGAGCAGTCAGAGAAAGTACTTATTTTTATGTTCCAAAAGGTTGTCTTAAAATAGGAGGTATACTTAACTGGCATTCATTTTTACCTGATGAAACACACATAAAATGAAACTTTGCTCTCTGTTGCAGCCAGGGAGAATTTGAGCACAGGTTGGAAATAAAGTCAAGGCCTCACCTCTCTTTAGAAGTAGGAAGACACTGCTGGTCCACTGATTTTAATCTAGTCAGCAGGTGAAACTACTCTCATTCACAACATCCAAAGCTATTAATGGCAGGAAAAGTCTGACCTCAGAGCATTTTTACATGAAAAGGCAGTTTGTAATAAAACTATGTTGAAATAAATAAATGTGGTAGATATCTTTTATGCATTGTATGCATCTACCTGTATGAGCAAGCGATTAGGTCAAAAATGCGAGTGGCTGTGAAGGTGTGAATAGAGATCTCATACCTACAGGTACCAGACCATGGGGAAACTGTGAGGCTTCTGGCTTATTTCTGCATAATATTTACAGCTTGGATTGCTACAAATACGTTTCAGTTTTCATCTGTTGTTTGATATAGTACGACAACTTAAGACTACTTTACTGTATTTTGGCTCATCTTATCAGGAGTGTCAGTGCTGATGTCCACAGATATGTTGCCATCATTTGCTGTCATCCAAAATAATTCCTGAAACATTTGAAATCTGACTTGAAAATGTCTCTGTACTTACCTCTTTGACCTGTTGTTCTGTTATCCATCCATCCTGTCTGAGAATAACAAATCTTTGTGTGAGCAGGCAGACAAATATCTAATACCACTTTTTAATTTAGATCTTGGTTGTAAACTGTTGAATATCTCATAGGTAATAAAAATATATTTTTCACATTTCACACATACATGATCTAAAAATTAAATTCTTTTCTTTCGTGGGCATTGTTTTCCATTTCTTCTAGTGTTATTCCCTTCTTAAGCAATCTGAGATGAACAGCTGCTATGTTACACAGTACAGATATTATGAGGATATATGAGGATATTACGTCAATCTTTATATTTTGTCAGAAGTATTTTATGAAACAAGTAGCTGTAGTTAAGGTCATAACACAAAATCTATTTTGTGTGTGTGTGTTCATTTGTTTTTCTTTTGAGGAAAAAATAAAGTTGTTTAAGTGTGATCATTATTTAAAATCACTGTTGCCCCCCAACACCTTGGGTTTCAGTTTATTCAGAAGTCCTTAGTACCCAAAGAGTCAGACTCACTGTTTGCATCTTCAAATTTATTCTCAGTAGAGCATTATTTTTAGTATTTTTTTTCACAATCTTTAACAGTTTCTCCTGTCATTTTGAAAACATTTTTTTTTCTGAGTCATCGTAATAAATTATTTCATCAAAGTTCTCTGTAAAAAATTAAAGATAGTATTACTTGTTTAACTAAAGTTGCTATAATAATACAATATTTAATATATTATTACAATTTACAGATATATATATATATATTTTTTTTTCTGTCAGGACCACTTAGCCCTCTTTTCAATGCTAAGAATCATAGGACATTCCATATAGTTAAAAAACACTTATGCCATTTTAGCCCATTTGAAATAAAATCCAGTCCTTAACTTTGAAGAAAGAAAAAATAAAAGAAAGAAAGAAAAAGAAAACAAGGTTAAACACAGTTGATTAAACTTGCTTTTAACATGAGCTTTCTGTTCATACAGTTTGGGAATAACAGAATAGTAGAATAATTTTAATTGCAAATCTGGTTACATAAGCATGTAATTTGTAGCTGCATAGTTCAATATGAATCTTAAAAAGGCCAAAAATCAGTTTTTAAACAAACAAAAACAAACAAACAAAAAAAAATCAAATAAAACCAAGCAGCTTCTGTAGAACTACATAAATTAATTGCCGTTAAGGGCTAATTATTAAAAAATGCAATTATATTTTTTAAATTTAATTTTCATTTGTAGGAGTTAAATTTTTTTAATATATATATATATTTCTACTTATATTTATAATCCTGTGTAAGTTTTTGCATATTCAAACCCTGAATGAAGCTTGTTAGATTTAAGAAAAAGAAAGGTCTATCAAATCAAAGCTCAAAGCTTTGGCTCAACATGACTTTTGCATAGAGATGCAGCTAATTATTTGACTAACCGCTTGGACAAACCTTTGGAACATTTCAATCTTTCAGCTGTTCACATGCTTATTTACCTTAGCCATGTGAGTTTATAAGTGTTCAAAAGGACTTTGGGCTTTCCAAAACCTCCTTGATGTCAGTGGAAAAACTTGCACTGAAATTGGCAGGTTTTCTTCCATGGCATTAATTCTAGTTCCATCTAAATGAAAAACAAGAGTCCCAATGCACTCAGTGGATCTGTGGACTAGTGATGGATAGAAAACTGGTGGGACAACAACATCTCTCTGTTAATGAAAAAAAATAAAAATCCGCACATGTAGCAAAATATAATTGTAGGAGAGCTTTGCACCTTATCAAATGCATTTAATTTTTCAGAAAGCTTCTCTTCTAAGGCTCAAATATGTCCTAGGTCAGACTGGTGACTCTGATGCTCCGTCAGAGAAACAAAAAGGTGGAGGGAGGGAGGGAAGGAATGAAAGAAAGAAAAGACCTTTTTTTCTTTGCTTTTACTGCCTTCTCCAAAACCCACAAGATCTAGTGACTTTTTCCCATTGTTCACTGGCTTGATATCTTCCAATGGATATAGTTGCTCTGCTTTTATTTCAGTAGTTTTCCTAGCAAGCTGATTAGTACCCGACAATATTTAAGTACCAGTACTACAGAGGAGCTTGTAGTATATTATCCAATAAGGTGCTAAGTGCTCATCACCATCAAATAAAATGATTAGAAGTGAGTATACTTGGTTGAAATCCTGTATTCCCTCTGCAAATTATAATCAATGATGTAAAAATTATGTAATGTTACTAGGTTATTGCCTGCTTAATTTATAATCTGTCAAAATTCCTCAGAAGAGGAAAAAGAGTATCTCTCTCCCACATGAGTGCAGTAACCAGACCTTGCATATTTTTGCTGGCCAATTAATAATTCTTGAATTTGAGTCTACTGGAGAAACATCAAAAAATGAACAGATAAAATTATATTTTTTTTCTCTCTTCCTTTCATTAAAGGGTAACCAGATGATTAGCACTGATGTTCATCCAGGTGAAACTCATTCACTGCTTTTCAGCTGTCATGGTGTTATCACTTCATCCTCCATCTGTATTTTGTGCTAAAGAGTTGGTGTAGAAGCCCAAATAAAGAAAAACAAAACAAAACCCACAAACATTTCAGAAATGTGAATCCCTGTTGAAGATAGGTGCTTCCTTGATATTAGAGCACAGTTGTGAGAAGGCAGGACTAAAGTAAAACTGTTCTAAGACCACTAGCTTAGGTGAGACATTCCTCAGTAACTTCCCCTTCTTAAATCAGCAACTCTTATTGTGTATCACACTTCTTCCAGATTGCTTAATTTAGAAATTTAGATTCACTGGTTATAAGATACATGAGTTTGGTGCTGTGATGCTCAGTATTGTCTGACTAAAGAGATATTTAAATAAATCCTGCAGCAGTGTTTTAAGACATCATTTCTCTCTGCCACCTGCTTTATCCCCCTGAAAAGAAAGTACCCTTTTTGTTTCTTCAGTTTTACGGTTACAGTCTCAACAGAAAGGTATGTATGCCTGTGTGACAAATCTTGCCTGTTGCTAAAAATTGCCTGTTGGCAATCTTGTCTTCACAAGTGCTCCTCATTTTGCACTTGGGACATCATGTCTTCCCTTCTGCTGATCCTAGTTCAAAACAATAAATCCCAGCAAAAGCACATGGAGGGGCAGCAGGGAGCAGAACCATCTGAATTGCTGCAGAGAGATTCAACAGTGATTTGTTGTCAAATTGCTGTCCCTTCTGATGAGCTAATTCTTGGTGAGAGAATAGTGAAAGGACATATACTGGTGGTAAAATCTTCATCCTTACCTGGAGGGCTGGTTGCAAAGCCTGCATATTGTTTTAATCTTATTTCAGTTGTCTGGGGAATTCGACACACATTTCTCTCAAAGTACACTAGCAGATCCCCTGATCTTTTTCATGGGCTCCTGGCAGAGACTGAAGATATGAGTAGGGCAAGTGCAGTCCCTCTAAAGTGGAAACTGAGTCACTGTGCATTTGTCCCAGAAATGAATGTAGCATTAGGAGAAAGAGTCTAGTGGCTCAAATTGAAGCAAAATCATCACTTTGAATGGAGACTCTCCCATCTGAACCATAGCCAAAGCCTCCTGTGCTACTGACACCCTGCTGGAGAACCTTTCACAAAAGTCAAGGTTTTGAATGAAAAGTTCAGAAGAATAATGAATAAGATAATAGGAGGCAGGATGATGGAATGAATAACCAAATATACCCCTTCCTCCCCCCTCCCCTCCTTTTTTTTTTTTTTTTTTAATTTTCTTATTACAAAATGTCTTTCTGCTGCTGGAATTCTATCTGGAAATTCACAGTCCATAGTAGAATGCAGTAATTTTGCCCTATTTCTTTTACAGGTCTCATCCTTTGGTGTTTTCACTCTACAGTATGCTGTACTCATAATAATTGTGGTGAAGATTTATTTGTGTGTCTCTGTCTCTTAAAAGTGAACTATTACTATATCGATATACACCTACATATGTATCTTTTTTACATCACTATTTTGAAGAAATATATTTTTCAAGTTGGCTCAAATCTTTTATTTATTTATTTAATTATTTTTATTTCATCACCCACAGTAGTTCCTCCTTTCTTGTGATCCCTACAGGGACAGATAGAGCTTGTTAACAATTGAAAAAAAAATCTGGAAAAATTAGAAGTGTTCAGCAAATGTGATTGCTCAGAGTTGTTGCAGAATATGTTGGCAAATTGAATCCTTCAGTTGAGATGATATGTGTTCTAGTCCTATTTGCCATCCAAAAATCTAATTTTTGTGAAAGCTATCATAGTCAGAGATGAACATATAATTTTTCCAAACTTTTCTAACATAATGTTGTTTCCTGACAGCTACTGTCAGACAACAGAGCCTCTCGTTACCACAGAAAGGCTATTTAATTTCATCTCAGCATTGATAAGATTTCTGCTAGCTTGTCCTCTGTACTCCTAGCAAAATTTTGAAACTCTCTTTCTCCAAACTAATAAAACAGTAGACAACAATAATAAACCAGAACCATTCATAATGCATCATTGCCAGTCTCTAGTCAAGACTAATTTTACCAAGGTTGAACCCAGTGATCCTTTGTTGGTGCGCTACGCCCATGAGCAATTCCTGAGTAAAGACTATGGGACACCAAATGTAGACCTATATGCTACGGAGAACTTTTTGTAGTTGCATGCTTGTACTTGTAGCAAGGCCAACTGAAGCCAGCATAATTGAGCCCAGCTCTAAGCCTGCCCGCGCAGAGCTCATTGCAGGGCCATAGTACTAATGAGACATACAGTGAAAGCTGCAGTAAGGACCAGGCCCCCCCAGAGTTATCTTCCTTAGGTGGCTCTTCACATGTATCTTGAAATTCCCTAAGGTATATTGGTTTCACTTTCCTTTAAGCTACCTCTGCTTGGCAGATGAGATTTGGTTGTGCTTCGGGCAGTCACTTAAGACAGGTTTCACTGTAAGCTTGTTCGCATGTACATAAGCTGTCTTCAGCTCTTATGATGAGCAGATATCTTCTGTGCAGGGAGGCAACATTCACAAAAAGGACATTATCATAACAAACACAAAGCAGAAGACAATGTCCTTGTCCCTCACTTTTTAATAAAAGAGTATAACTATATAAGCTAAGAGTCACATGACGTACCAGATGAAACCTGCCAGCTCTGCTATTTGATATCCAGCTCTCATTCTTTCTCTTTTAATAATTTAGAATAAGATTATTTTTAACCCTCAAGAAGGAATTTCTTGAAAGCTTGTGTTTGGTTTGTATATATTGTTCCACATATTCTTTGGCAGCTGATGGCTTGGTTTCATCATTTATAGAAATAATACTTCATTCTAACTTTTTGTTTGTTTTTGTCTTTAAATTATGGTGTGCAGGACAGCCTTAATCTGCCATAATTAATAAAAAATAAAATAAAATACTGTCTCTTTAATCAAAGAAAAACATCAATATAATGCATTACCAAATGCAAATGCAATAAGGAATAACATATAGCTCTGGTTATGTTATATGACATTTGGCTTAGCAGTATTAACATATTGCACAAAATCTGGATTCTCCCTATTGCAGAAGATAAGACAATAGAAGACATGGGAAATATCTCTCTTCCATATGACTGTAAAATAAATATTATTCTATTTTTTTTCTTTTTTTTTCTCATCAATAATTTGCAGAAATATTTTAGTATTACTTGCTTGTTAAGCTAGTTCTTTATCATGTATGTATTAGGCATACAGTACAAGGAGAAATGGAACAAGATGGCAGTTATAGCAGTGGCAAGATGCAAATTTATTCTGGCAAAAAAGTAATATGTGCACAATATCGAGCATGCTTAAGTTTGTGCCAGGAAAACTATTACGAATGAGGAATGGATGGAATGAAATTTTGCATCATACATGATTACGTGTTGCTTAACTTCATAGAAGAGTCCTGGTCTACTCCTGATGTCCCAGATGCCACCAAGAGAAGCTGTATACCACACTGCTGGAGTGAAAATGGAAACATATACCCCAGCAGCAGTCATCTCTACAACATGACTCTTTGTTTCAAAAATTAAAGAAACAAACCTCAAAAAAGATGACAGAGAAAAATTACAGATCATTGAACTGCAGGCACTGACTCCAAGTGGGAAGGGGAGGAATTTACTGCATCATGTAAGTAATAATTGAAAGTCTGCAATTGCTTCCTGCTTTTTGCCCAACATTAATTTGGCTACTTTATTCATGTAATGATGTTGTCACTGTTTTTCCTCATGTCTCTCATATTCTATGACACATGACTGAGTGTAGCCAAGCAGTCATATTTTTCACTGACACCACTTGAAAACATTTTTATAGAAAAATAAGGATGAAGGATGAAGAAGAGCAGGAGAGAGGAAAGCATATGCCTTAAAAATAGCTCTCTACATTAATTCACCATGAGGCAAAACAGAAATAATAACTCTTCTTCATGTGCCAATTCACTTGGGATGAATCCGACTTGCTAGTGTATTGGTACAGTATAAAAACAGATGATAATGATTAATGGTGTGAACAGAAATCTATGAGGAACATCACAGAAATGGATGTTGGATGGCCTTTGCACAGCAGAGGTAGATAAAGGTTATAACAAACTGTTTACTGACCACGTACACTTGAATTAAGAGGTCAGTTGAACAAGAGCTCACCTAGTAAGAGCTTTCTCAGTATTGTGACTCAGCTGTTTTACAGTACCAGAGCACTGCCCAGTTATTGCTCCATCACTTTTCAATAATATCTCTATCCTTTCAAAAGTCTATATTCTACCATTAGTTAAGGCTTTTTTGTTTACATTTCTGCATTTTTCCCACTTTTTGAATCAATTCAATATAATTAATGTGTCTCTAACAGAAAATAAAATAACTGAAAAGCACCATGTTTTATTGAACAAAATATACCATATGGAAGGAAGGAAGAGGAGAAATTATAGAAACAAACCAGTGCTGAAGAATTTTGCATTAGCTGGTGCTTTTTGTTGTTGTATTTGCACAGATCATTTTAGGTTCCTCAGTCCGGGTTATAATAAAACACTGTCAGAACAAATACTTTTGAAAATATTTGAGCTTTTGCAGTTTAACGTGTGCATCTTGAACCGCTTAAGCAGCATGGTTATCTTCTCCTTTTTTTTTTTTTTTTTTTTTCCTCCAGAATTTAACAGACCATAAAGTGTATACAAAAACACATATTATGCACCAGTGATTAAATGTTCTTACAACATTAATATTTATCAAGGGGTATTTCATAGCTAGAAAGTAGATAACTATATTTTATTTCCTAAGAGAACATTTCCTATAATTTTCCTTCATCTCCCAGCTACACAGCAAACATCTCTAAAGTGCACTTCCTAAGTGTAGTTAGAGAATAGGAAGGAATGTAAAGTTTTTAAAAACAGCCCTTATTAACTTTTCCTTCCATTGATTCTACTGTAAACTCTAAAAAGCCTTTTTAAAATGCAAACTGTCATACACTCAGCAGGTGAAATGTTCCCACAAAAATAAAAATAAACAAATTAAAAGCCACTCCAAACAATGAAAAAGCAGAAGATTACAATCTTTTCTCTTGACTATTCATATCCTAGTATATCTTTATGGTTTTATTGCACATTTATGAAAATGGTTGTCCTACATATATAAAACAAAATAGTTTATTTATCTGTGCTAACACATTCTTGTGCACCCTTAATAACTAGAGTAACTTTCAACAACATGTAGATTTTAGAAAAACAATGGAATTAAAATCAAAAATACTATGTGTTGTAGATGCCAAAAGGCTTCTAGTGTAATTTTGTTGAGACAAAAATACTTGGATTTTGGAAGCTCTTTGCTCCCATTCCTTATGGAAAACTGCTGGTTATGTGACAGCAGGAAAACTCAAAATGTAATTCACAATGAATGCCAATCCTTCACCTCCAATATGAAGGCTTCCCAACTACTCAACTTGCTGAGCTTAACTGGTTTTACATAGCATGTCTAAAAGAGGCTGCTCCTGTTCAACTGACCAGTGAGAAAGGACTGGACTTCTTCAAAATGGGTATTGGAGCAACAGTTTGTTATATATTTTTTACATTTTTAACTGTCCGATCCCACCTTGTAAGGAGAGCACTTATTTGTTCAGCTAAAAGGAACCCCCTTCATGCTCCTTTTGGGTTTGCTCAGTCAACTGGTTTGTGCAACAGTGGCAGAGGCACACTGGAATTGTGTGCCCATTCATTGTGATTACACAAACAGAAGCAAGTGTATGTTCTGTAAGAGGAGATGGGGAAGGGAAAGGAGATGAATGGTTCCCATGGGTAAGAGGACAGTTAAGTTTGTTTGTTTGATTTTTTTTGTCTTTTTTTTTTGTCTTTTTTTTCTTTTTTTTTTAATTTTTATTTTATTTCATTGTTCTTTTTGTTTTTTTTTCTTTTTTTTTTCTTTTTTTTTTTTTCTTTTTTCTTTTTAAATTTTATTTTATTATTATTATTATCATTTTGTTGCTATGTCATGGAATCATAGCAGTCATTCCTCTAATAGAAACTGACAGGACATAAAAGACAGAACTATCAGATGAACACACACAATGACTAGAAATATATCGACAGAGAAAAGACTTAATTTAGCTTTGAGAAACCGTCCCAAAAATAAAATCCTGTATTAACAAGTGCAAAAAACAAACAAAAAAGAAACTCCAAACATTAAAACACAGTGTATAAAATGGTGTGAGAAATTTAAGTCACCATACAGCCTTTTAGTCAATAAAAAGCTGTGTTCTTGTGTCCTTGTTGTTTGGGTAGTGGCCCATTATTTTCTTTTTACCCAAATGGTCATTCAAGAAGAGATCTGAAGGTAAAGCACTCAGTCATTGCTATTTCTGACTGTAGTCAATAGGGCCTCTTGTGTTTCTATGATATAAGATGAATCCATTTTTTTGTTGTTTTTATTCCTCATTGGTTGAATTATCTTCCAAAGTTGCTATGCCTCCAAAGCCCAGTCCCGTTGAGTTCTGTGTTGCTGAGACTGTAAGTACTGTATGTAAGAGAATTAATACAAGAACACACAGTTTAAGTCTGCTGTTACACAGTCTTGATGCTGATGAAACTGTGAGCGATGTCCTGTGACATATTGTTGAGCCACTTGTTTTTATAGTCCCTTTGGATTGATGATCTGATAATAGTCCCCATCTGACATCACAGCATTCTGGTTCTGCATTGGTTGGATAGTTTTCATAGAGCCCTGTAGGGTAAACACAAGAAAAAAATAAGCATCAGACACAAAAAAAGATGGCAGAAGTTGGCAGGTCAAAGGAACATTCCATAGCTTAGATACCTTAGCCTAAGCTATTAAATCCAGATCTTTCAGTTAGCTTCAGGCTCTCAAAATCTACTCTCTTCAGCTTCTCTCTCAAAAAGCTTGCCATTTTGCATAATTAGGGATATGCATAGTTTAGGAAGCAGCATCACATGATCACAGGAAGCAGTTTAGGAAGCAGCATCACATGATCACATGATCACAGGAAGCAGCATCACATGATCATTCAACAGGGAGCATAGTTGTAGGAAGAAATGAAGCTAAAAAACAGTCATTGAGTTCCTCAACAAAATATGACATTTGCATTCTTCCTGTTTGAGTGAATGAAGTAACAACTAATCAAACCAGACATTTTCACAAAAATTGAAAAGAGCTTGAAATTATTGCTCCATCTGTGAGCACATACCAATAATATGGAATCAATCTATGAAAAGGTAGACATAAAATAAGAAATATTGGTATACTGACAACACTGACAGTATTGACTGTCAAACCACTACAGATCCAACAGTTTCACAGGAAGAGCTTGCTTACCCTTCCTCAGCTGAGTTCTTCTAGCTGGGAGGATCTTTTCAGTGTATCCCAGAGGTGAAAAAAAAGCTTTTCTTACAGTGCAGTAATTGGATCTCCTGATATTTCTTACTGTAGAAGTAGGTAATTTCTGTCTTTGGAACTTTACTGAATTATTTAGCCTGATTTCATTACATATTTTTATAATGTTAGAGGAATTCTGTCTTTTCCAAATGACACAACTGTCTTTTTGGAAATTGTCAATGTTGTATATATTACTGTATAGGACAATAACAAAACCAGAGTGTTGTGTTTACTTCTCGTATATCTTCTTTATTGATAAACTAAAAGAACCTAACTTAACCCATTTAACATATGGCCAAATACAAGAATGTCTAATATAATGGACAAAAAACTTTTCTCCATTTAAACTGATGTTGGAATAGATTTTGTAGTAGCTACTTACTCTTGGGTGTTGTGAGGTTTTACTAAAAAATAACCTGTGCTGAAATTTTGGGATGAAGATTTTGAAAGCAATTACTTAACTGCTATAATTTATAAACTACTTTTTGTAACAAGGATTACATTTTGTCTAAAGCATCACAACAATCACATTATTTTCAAAAAGCAAAGCCTACAAGCTTAGGCATAACTTTTTTAGATCCATAGTGCTTGAATTATGTGAATACCCTATAAAGAAAACCAGCACACCTTAAAATAATATAAAACTGAACTCTTTCAGTCCTACTTCCATAATATGGATCTTAAATTAAACAAAAAAAAATGCATTAGGTATGCTGAGCATGTTAAAATGCAGGTTAAACCTAGACTGGCACTTTTTATTCCATAACTGAATAATCCCCCAAAATGTCATATATGACTCCTTATAAAGTTTCTTTTATTTCGGCTTCAATTAAGTTTATGAAGATGTAGAAATGAGAACAGTTCATTTGATGTCATATAAAGTCTGGGTTTACTCTGTAGGTGATCTGGTGTTCACCAGTGCAGAAGAGCTCATTAAAGAGATTAAGACTGGAGGAAGCCTGGATTGCAGTGACCACACCCTGGTTGAGTTTGTGATCTTGAGGTATATGGGCCTGGCTAAGAGCATAGTCAAGACCCTGAAATTTAGCAAAGTGAACTTCCAGCTGTTCAAAGAATTAGTGGATGAGATACCACGGCATACTGTCCTTAGGGACAGAGGATCTGATCAGAACTGGCAACTCTTTAAGGATATTTTTCTTAGAGCAGAGGAGCTCTCTATTCCCATATGTAACAAATCAATCAGGGAAGGTAGGAAACCAGCATGGCTTAAAAAGGAACTGCTGGTCAAACTTAGGCAAAAGAAGGAAATGTACAGACAGTGGAAGCAGGGTCATGTGTCCTGGGAGGAGTACAGAAATGCTGTCCAGATGTGCAGGGATGGGATCAGGAAAGCCAAGGCACTGACAAAGCTAAATTTGGCGAGGGATGCAAAGAATGACAAGAAGGGGTTCTATAGGTACATTGGCCACAAAAGAAAGACTGAGGAGAGCTTACCACCTCTGACAAATGAAGATGGAGAACTGGTAACAACAGACATGGAGAAGGCAGAGGTATTTAACAACTACTTTGCCTTGGTCTTCACTGGCGGTTAGGTTCCCCACATCTCTCGTGTCCCCAGACCTCTAGGTGGGGGCTGGAGCAGCAGAGTCCCTCCCACAGTAAAAAGCAAGTTTGGGATTTTCTGACACAACTTAACAACTACAAGTCTATGGGGCCTGATGACATGCATCCCAGGGTCCTGAAGGAATTGGCTGATGTAGTTGCCAAGCCACTCTCCACCATATTTGAAAAATCATGGCAGTCAGGCAAAGTCACTGGTGACTGGAAAAAAAGGAAACATCACTCCCACTTTAAAAAAGGGTAGAAAGGAAGACCTGGGGAACTACAGAGCAGTGAGCCTCACCTCTGTGCCTGGGAAGATCATGTAATGGATCTTCCTGGAGGCAATGTTAAGGTACATGCAAGACATGGAGGTGATCCAAGGCAGCCAGCATGGTTTCACCAAGGGCAAATCCTGACCAATCTGGTGGCCTTCTTTGAGGGAATGGCTCCATCAGTCGACAAGTTAAGATTGACAGATGTCATCTCCTTGGACTTCTGTAAAGCTTTTGACATGGTTCCACATGACATCCTAATCTCTAAACTGGAAAGATATGGATTTGAAGGGTGGACCATCCAGTGGGACCATCCAGTGGATAAGGAATTGGCTTGATGGCTGCACCAAGAGAGTAGTGGTCAAACGTTCTGTGTCCAGGTGGAGGCTGGTGACAAGTGGAGTCCCTCAGGGGTCTGTCTTGGGACCAGTGCTTTTCAGTATCTTCATCAGTGACATAGATGATGGGATTGAGTGCACCCTCAGCAAGTTTGCAGGTGAAACCAAACTGAGTGGTGCAGTTGATACCAAAGAAAGAAGAGATGCCATTCAAAGGGACCTGGACAGGCTGGAGAAGTGGGATCATGTGAACCTAATGAGATTCAACAAGTCCAAATGTGAGTTTCTGCACTTGGTCCAGGACAATCCTGGACAGGAGTACAGACTGGGAGAAGAACTCATTGAGAGCAGCCTTGCAGAGAAAGACTTGTGGGTTCTGGTGGACAAAAGGCTCGACATGAGCCAGCAGTGTGTGCTTACAGCCCATAAGGCCAATTGCATCCTGGTCTGCATCAACAGAGGAGTAACCAGCAGGTCAAGAAAGGTGATTGTTCCCCTTTGCTCTGCCCTTGTGAGGTCCCACCTGGAGTACTGCATTCAGGTTTGGGGCTCCCAGGACAAGAAGGATGTGGACCTGTTGGACCAAGTCCAGAGGGGAGCCACAAAGATGATCAGAGGGCTGGAGCACCTGTGAAGAAAGGCTGGGAGAGCTGGGGATGTTCAGCCTGGAGAAGAGAAAGCTCTGGGGTGAGCTCATTGCAGCCTTTCAGTACTTAAAGGGAGCTTTTAAAAAGAATGGAGAGGGACTTTTTACTCAAGTAGATAATGATAGGACAAGGGGAATGGTCTTAAACTAAAAGAAAATTAGATTAAATATTAGGAGGAAATTATTCGCTCAGAAGATGGTGAGGCACTGGAACAGGTTACCCGGAGAGGTTGTGGATTCCCCATTCCTGGAGGTGTTCAAGGCCAGGTTGAATAGGGCCTTGGTCAGCCTGATCGAGTGAGTGGCATCCCTGCCCATGGCAGGGGGATTGGAACTAGTTGATCTTTAAGGTCTCTTCTAACCTGAACCATTCTATGATTCTATGATTCCGTGATTCTAAGATTCTATGAAATAATGCTTTTTTTTTTTTTTTTACAAATTTGCAGTCAGACACATAAAGCAGGGTACCAGCCCTCAAAAATGATTCATTTTATTATTTATTAACACAACAAGTAATGTGTTTCATGTTTTTAAAGAAATTCTCTTATATTTTGGAATTTGTCATCATTTATTGCAAATATCATAAAGCAGTCTTATTGCTAGTATCATATTTTCTGAGACCCATCTTTTGTTTTTTTGTGTGCACAAGTTTGTTAATGTGGTAATGTACTAGAAGTACCTTGCAAAGTAAGTCATGATGTGATCTGTTCTGTTACTGCAGTAGCTCAAACTATTAGCAGTAATTGAAGAGACAGAGAATGCTTAATGCTTTGATTCCACTGAGGCTTACTTACTGTTCCAACTGTATTTCCTGCCTTTCTTGTTATAGGAAAACTCAGACTTCCTTTGATATCAAAGCTTATATATAAAAATTGACAATCAAAAACTATTTAAATAGTTCTTCTGCACTTACTGAATTATAAATAAATTGAAGGCAACTCCACAGTCAAAACTGCATTCAACTTGTTCCTTAATGTAAAATTAAATTTCCTCTTTATTTCAATTCAGCAATTGTATTTAGGGTTTGAATTTACAGTTACATATTTAATAATCAATTAAATGTAGAACCACTGTTCATGACAGTTGCTGAACATTTAGATAAATTCAGTCAGAGCTTTGGCACTGAAATAAGAAAGCTTCACTATTGTGCTTCACCACAGTCTATTGTAGCCATTGTATCTATCTTGGCCTCTTGGAACTAACCACTCACTCTGCTTAGTAAGAAGGTTACAAACATCATTCTTACCAGAAACCCTGGAAAGCTGGCTACTTTAACCTTGGAAGGTTACAGAGAAAAAGATCATTTCATTCTTTTATGTGGATACAGAATTCAGGAAAAGAAATTAAAAAGATACCTTTATCCTACAAACCACCAAGACTCTCCTTCTCCTCGTCTGCCTTTATAGTTCAATTTGCAGGCATCATTACCCTGTACTACTTGAATGTTTGGTAATTATATTTCTGAGGTTAACCTTTCATTACTGGCTCAAAGCTTGCTTTAATTTTCACATTTCACTTAACATTCTCAGCTCTGGATCTCCATTCCCCAACTTTTCCCTGCACTTTCCTATATTCGACCAGCAGAAACCTTAGTCCATACGGAGGATCTTGGATTTTTATTTATTTTGGTATCAGAGCATTTTCCATACAGACATACTATCACTCATGAAGGTCATATAAAAACAATCTCTTTGCTTTGTAACAGGATACTTTTATTCATGTACATATAATTTTAATGATCAGCACGCAGTTATATCTGTAGGAAGTGTGTGTTACTAATTTTGACGCAAGACTTAAGGCTACTCATTTGACTGAGATTATGTTAATGGAGACATAACTATAGATAGATACTATGTATCCTGCTCAGATGAATCATACTGAAAGAAAAAGGAATGACAGCATGAGCATCATTCATTTTGTGCAGAAACAGCTTTGGTGGAAAAAAAAGGAAAATTCAAGCATGTTCTTATACTAGAATTGAAGTCATAAAGACTGTATCTATATAAGCATGGTTCGTTATGCTAGATCACCAGCTAACTCAGAGAATGCCATGGTTTCTGCATGAGTACTTGCATTTCTTTAGCAGAGGAACCGGCATGCAAAAGAAGTTGTTTCATTTGCACATCTCACCCCAACACTGTGAGGATTTGTCATGCTTGGAGCTGGAAATGTATCTGTGGCAGGTGGTCTTTCTTGGCCCACTTCTTGGTTTATTTCATACAGAAAGAGCCATGGAATCATAGTATTCTGCATCTTCCAGATACCATCAAAAGAAATTGCTCTGACTGATATATTTCTTGTCACAAGTATTTTGGAAAGACTCAGAAACAAAACAGATTTTTGTTATACGTTCTTTTCCTCTTTTTCTTTCTATATTACTATAAACTATGGTCCTTTTAAATGTAGATTTCTGTTTAAGCTTGTGCCTGAAGAAAAGAACATGAGCTAGAAGAATAAATCAGAGAGGTGGATGCAGTACACCAGAAGTTTTGAATGCTCCGATTTGCACGAAGTAAATAGTGTCTGCCAAGAATAATCCAGCCAGCAGTGACATCATTGCATCAGAGAATTCCAACATACTGCATGACATTTCTCCTTCTGAGGAATTATTTCTGAGATTTCAATATTAGCATTTTCCAACTACAAAAGGAAAGAGAACTCATTAGACATTTTTGACTAGATTTCATTGCTTGCTTAGATCTGATCTGGAAGCTAGATTGCTTTGATCCTATCCAGATGGTCCTCTCAATTTCCAAATTTCTATGTCTGTGACACATTATGATGCTTCTGTTCAGATACATATTTAAAAACCCTTCATATTATAAAAAGCAATAAATTTAAATGTAAAGCATAGCTTAAAGATAAATAAGTTATACTTTAGTCAAACAGAATCTAAACCTGTCCTCTTTTAGTTTAAATCCATTACTCCTTGTCCTGTCACTACACTCCCTGTTAAAATGTCCCTCTCCAGCTTTCCTGTAGAACCCCTTTAGGTACTGGAAGACTGCTATAAGGTCTCCCCAGAACCTTCTTTTCTCCAGGCTGAACAACCCCAACTCCATCAGCCTCTCTTCATAGAAGAGGTGTTCCAGCACTCTGATCATCCTCTTGGCCCTCCGCTCAACTCACTCTACTAGGTCCACGTCCTTCTTGTGCTGGAGGCTCAGAGATGAATGCATCACTCCAGGTGGTGTCTCACGAGAGCAGAACAGAGTGGGAGAATCACCTCCCTTAACCTGCTGACCATGCTTGTCTTGATGCAGCCCATGATATGGTTGGCTTTCTGGGCTGCAGGTGCACACTGTTGGCTCATGTTGAGCTTCTCATCAACCAACACCCCCAGATCCTTCTCCTCAGAGCTGCTCTCAATTCATTCTTCGCTCAGCCTGTATTTGTGCTTGGGATTGCCCCAGCCCAGGTGCAGGACCTTGCATTTGGCCTTATTGAACTTCATGAGGTTCACACAGGCCCACTTCTCAAGCTTGTCTGTGTCCCTCTGGATGGCTCCCCTTCCCTCCACCATGTCGACCAAACCACTCAGCTTGGTGTCTGGTAAATTTGCTGAGGGTGCACTCCATCCCACTGTCCATGTCACCGACAAAGATGTTAAATAGCATCTGTCCCAGTACCAACCAATGAGGAATTCCACTTGTTACTGATCTCCATTTGGACATTGAGCCATTGGCTGCAACTCTTTGAGTGCAACCATCCAGCCAATTCCTGACCCACTGAGGTGTCCGTACTTCACATCTTTCCAATTTAGAGACAAGGATATGCAGGGCAGTGTCAAAAGCTTTGCAGAAGTCCAGGCTGATGATGTCAGTTGCTCTTCCCCTATCCAACAATGCTGTAACCACATTGTAGAAGGCCATCAGATTTGTCAGACACAATTCACTCTTAATAAAGCCTTGTTGGCTGTCAGCAATCACTTCTCTATTTTCCATGTGCCTTAGTATAGTTTCCAGGAGGACCTACTCCGTGATCTTGCTGGGCACAGAGGTGAGATCCACTGGCCTGTAGTTCCCTAAGCCTTCATTTTTTCCCTTTTTAAAAATGAGCTTGATGTTTCCCCTCTTCCTGAACTGCCACAACTGCTCAAATATGATGGACAGTGGCTTAGCAACCTCACCCAAGAGTTCCCTCAGGACCCATGGATGCATCTAATTAGGTCCCATGGACTTTTGCATCTCCAGGTTCCTTAGATGTTTTCATAGCTGACCTTCTCCTACAGTGGGCTGTTTTTCATTCCCCCAGTCTCTGCTTTTGCCTTCTGGTGCTTGGTTTACATGTCTGAAGCTCTTGCTGGTGAAGACTGAGGCAAAATAGTTATAGAGTAACTGAACCTTCTCCATATCCCAGGTAACTAGGTCTCCCATTTCCTTATGGAGAGGGACCACAATTTCCCCAGTCTTCCTTTCATCACTGATGTACCTATAGAGGCCTTTCTTGTTGCCTTGATGTCCCTGGACAAATTTAATTCAATTAGGCTTCAGCTTTCCAACCTGATCCCTGGCTGCTCAGCAAATTTCTCTGTATTCTTCTCAGGCTCTCTATCCTTGCTTCCACTGTCTGTAGGTCTCCTTTCTCTGTCTGAGTTTGGCCAGGAGCTCCTTGTTCATCCATGCAGGTCTCCTGGATTTTTTGTCTGACTTCCTCTTTGTTGGGATTTATCACTCCTGAGCTTGGAGGAGATGATCCTTGAATATTAACCAGCTTTCTTGGGCCCCTTTCCCTCCAGGGCTTTATCCCACTGTGCCTATATCCTTCTGTTCCAACACTCCAGTCATGGGAGCCATCCCACCACATCTCCGTAATGCCAATGAGGTCATAGCCCTCCAGGTGTACATACATCTCTAACTCCTCTTGTTTATTTCCCATGCTACATGAGTCAGCATAGAGACACTTAAGTTGGGCCCCTAATGAAACTGAGTTACTGGCTGGCATGGCTGGACTTCCTTTGCGCTGCTCTTCAGGTGCTTTCCTGCTGACCCTTCTCCAGGCTCTGAGTACCTATCACTGACACTGGTGTCAAAGTGGGAGGAGCAGGACTGACTGAAGTTCCCCTCCCCTGGCAACACTAGTTTAAAGCCCTCCTCACTAGCTTGGCAATTCTATGACTGAAGATGCTGTTCTGCTTCTCTGATAGGTGGACCCCATCAGTCCCCAGTAGACCAGGTTGGAGTTGGACTCAATGATACTTATGGGTCCCTTCCAACTTGGTATATTCTATGATTCTCTGATTCTACATATGGGAGAACATTCACACCATGCCTTCTAAACAACTAACATGTTATTCAGAACTGAAGGGAATGACGACACAGTCTCCAAGATAGTCGAGAAATGGAGACTCTTTATTGTCCCAATGCCAGATCTTATATAGTTTTTCTGAGCCCCTACACGCGCTGCACTTGGCTGGCAAACATAGTTACAGACTTCTGATTGGTGCATTCCTTTTGATCACGCGTAGCCCTCTATAGGCCTGTCTGAGCCTAACAACTCCTTCTTATTGGTTCCCACTTTCTCTTATTCTAGCCTGGTTACCACTCTATGCCTCTGAGTAACCTTCTTCTTAACCCTTAGTGCACCGCCGTATCAATCAGCTCCAGTTTGTCACCAAACGGGTCACCCATAATTCCCCCTTTTTTTGTTTCTACAAGCCAAATTGTGTGCAACAAACAATTAATCATTTTTTGCAAACATTGCAACAGGCATGGTGTAGCTATTACAATTGCAACAAACGCGATAAACAAAATAATCATTATCTTTTACTTTCTCAAGTACTTAAATTTGTTGCTACAGGACTACGGCATCAAGCAAGGAAAGGACAGCTGAACCACATTAAGTTTTTTTTTTTTTTTTTTTTTTTTTTTTTAAGCTACAAAGTAGTTAATGAAGGAACTGACTAGGTCTATGCATAGTTAGGTTTTAAAGTGTGCTAAAAGAACTTGAACTCTTTCATTAAGACTGTGCTTGAACAACGCAAAGATTAACTCCCCATAAAGCCAAATATTCCAACTCTATACATGAGGTTTTTTAAAAAAAGTTCTACACACTCTCAAAGTTATTTTAAAATTGATTTAAATACTTTACCTTGTAGCTCTGCTATGGCAGAAGACAGCACATGTGAAATTTAAGGCTAATTTTTGTGTGCATACATGTAAAAGCTGGTCTTAGAACAAGAGCTGTTGTATTTACTTAATTCTGAGTCTTTAGCGTAGATTCACATTAAAGTAGAGCTGCCACAGCAATCAACAGAATCACAGACTTCCTTCACCTGAATGATCCCATCTTCTGTGAATCCAGTCATACCAGTTTTAAACAACCTATCTAAAGCAGTATATCTGAGATTTCAACTTTCTCTGCAACTGTTTCAGAAGAAATTAATATCCACAAAACCTAGAAAAGAACCATCAACTGGTCATATTACACAAATTTGATGCACAAACCCACTTATTTTAAAACCTTCTCCCCCTCAACAAGTTCTTCAGTGTAAATCAGAGCTGTCACTTGAAAACAGAGCTCTTTAGTCCCATCTGCACACAGCTATCTATTTTAATGGGAAGAAAGATAGCAAATCAAATTCTGCTCATTTACTAGTTTAACAGACCTAATATTTTAATACCTCCTGGTACATTTTTCGTTTGCTGAACTTTTGCATAATGTTTTAAAGAGGGGCTCAATTCACCCTGAATGCAGGACTTGTACAGGCCAGTGTGATTTACACTTACTTGCTCAGTAAAGTTTATTGCTATAAGACAGTTATTTACGTGGGACTTACCTGAAGCACAAATTTATGATATCAACAAAAAAAGTACACCACATAGTAACACTGCTTTTTAGATACTCTTCAGTTTTAAAATTTTCAAACACATTAACTTGTCTTATTTTGTTTAGGGCTGAAACTGTTCAGCAAGGTCACATAATTTGAGACTGCTGAAATACTTCAGCAATCCTTTGGTTCCAGTAGCTGTAAAACAGCCAAGTAAAAAGAAACTTCCCTACTAAAAAAAGTGTGTGTGGGGAAAGGGGGGAGAGAATTGCCACCAGAAAAGTGTCTTCTAAACACTATCTGCTACACACCACAAAAGTCTTTGTTATAAAATACACATTCTCATACAAAAGACATCTTGCAAACCCATTTGATTGCCCCACGATGCTGAACGTTTGTGTGAGCTTCTCTTGTTTTCTAAATATTCTTCAGCCCAGGCACTTTCAGTCTGAGTGGCTTTGTCTCTCATACATGGAACAGCTTGTCCATGATTATCATGAGGCCACTGTCCAGCAAGGTAGGGAGCAGCAAGTGTGTCCAACGAATAGTCCGGCAAATAATACTGGAAGGGCTTGATGAAGGTGGTCTTAACTTGTCAGCTCTGCAGCCCGGTGAGCTGGGGCTCTTCCTCTCCGGTGAGCTCCCGCCTTGCTCCGGGGACTGCCGCTGGTGCCGGACCCTGCCCGCCGCCATGGCGCTGCCCTCCGGCAGTGGGCCCGCAGCCCAGCAGCGTTTGTATCCCCACTTGATGCTGCCTCCCACACTTTCTCCCCCGCTTGTTCCCAAGTCTTTACATCGAACACAGCTGAGATCGTTGAGGGGATCCCTTGTTTTTGCAAAAACTTCGATAGTAGCTTTATCTTAAATGGGTCATATTTTACACTCCTTTTTAATAATAATTGCGTTAATAATTTTACTATTGCCTCTTCTTCTGCTGAGATATTGGCTCCCATTGTGAATGCCCAGCCGCTCACCTGTCCTTCAGGCGATGTCCCAGGGTTGAAGCTGCAGTCCAGCTGTGAGCTTGATTCGTTTGGCTGGGTTCCCTCCGGACGCTCGTGCAGCGTTGCTCTACCCCTTATCACATCGGGGTCACCATTTGAAGGGAATGACGACACGGACTCCAAGATAGTCAAGAAATGGAGACTCTTTATTGACTCAATGCCAGATCTTATATAGTTTTTCTGAGCCCCTACACGCGCTGCACGTGGCTGGCAAACATAGTTACAGACTTCTGATTGGTGCATTCCTTTTGATCACACGTAGCCCTCTATAGGCCCATCCGAGCCTAACAACTCCTTCTTGTTGGTTCCCACTTTCTCTTATTCTAGCCTGGTTACCACTCTATGCCTCTGAGTAACCTTCTTCTTAACCCTTAGTGCACCGCCGTATCAATCAGCTCCAGTTTGTCACCGAACGGGTCACCCATACAGAACACACAAAATTAGGAGTCTAAATTAATATGGACTTAATGGAAAGGTGATGGAGCAGCTCATCCTGGAGGTCATCTCCAAGCATGTGGAAGATAAGAAGGTGATCAGGAATAATCAGCATGGATTCACCAAGGGGAAATCATGCTTAACCAATCTGATAGCCTTCTATGATGGGATGACTAGCTGGATGGATGAGGGGAGACGGGTCGAAGTGGTCTACCTTGACTTCAGCAAGGCTTTTGACACTATCTCCTGTAACATCCTCATAGGCAAGCTCAGGAAGTGTGGCCTAGATGAGTGGATAGTGAGGTGGATTGATAATTGGCTGGATAGCAGGCCTCAGAGTGTTGTGCTCAGTGGCACTGAGTCTAGTTGGAGGCCTGTAGCTAGGGGTGTCCCCCAGGGGTCAGTACTGGATTCAGTGTTATTCAACTTACTCATCAATGACCTGGATGATGGAACAGAGGGCACCCTCAGCAAGTTTGCTGATTACAGAAAGCTAGCAGGAGTGGCTGATACCCCAGAGGACTGTGATGCCATTCAGAGGGACCTTGACAGGCTGGAGAGATGGGCCAAGAGGAACCTAGTGAAGTTCAACAAGAATAAGTGCAGGGTCCTGCACCTCGGGAGGAATAACCCCAAGCACCAGTAGAGGCTGGGGGCTGACCTGCTGGACAAGGTCAAGGGAGGTGATCCTCCCCCTCTACTCAGCCCTGGTGAGGCCACACCTGGAGTATTGTGTCCAATTCTGGGCTCCCCAGTAGAAGAGGGACATGGGACTACTGGAGCGAGTCCAGAGGAGGGCTGCTAAAATGATTAGTGGACTGGAGCACCTGTTGTATGAGGACAGGCTGGGAGCTGGGCCTGTTTAGCTTGGAAAACAGAAGACTGAGGGGAGATCTCATCAATGCATATGTGAAGGGAGGGTGTCAAGAGGATGGAACCAGACTCTTTTCAGTTGTGACCAGTGACAGGACAAGAAGCAATGTGCACAAACTGAAGCACAGAAAGTTCTGTCTGTATATGAGAGAGCACGTCTTTACTGTAAGGGTGACAGAGCACTGGAACTCTGGTTTGCCCAGAGAGGTTGTGGAATCTCCTTCTCTGGAGATAATCAAAACCTGCCTGGATGCCATTCTGCACAATGTGCTCTAGGTGATTCTGCTTGGCAGGGGAGTTTGACTAGATGATCTTCAGAGGCCCCTTCCAACCTCAGCTGTTCTGTGATTCTGTGAAAAATGAGAGTGATTGAAAGCACATCATTTATATGTCCCCTCCCTCTTCTGTCCCCTTTCTTTCTTCTTCTACATTAAAAAGTATCAGAGTTCTGTTCAGGACAGAAAACAAGACAAAATTTATTCTTCTTCTGGTGACAATAGACCTTTTCTGATGTCACTGTTCTTAGGAAATACTAGAGGGTGGCATGCTGGTGTTGGAAGAAGCTAATGCAACAAATCTCTGCCATATTGCTGCTTACCATATTCCCATCCTGTCCATAAAGGAACTTAAGTGCTCCATGAAATCCCATGACATTCATTATACAGTAAGAAGTGTGAGGATGTGGCTGGGATTTTCTGCCTGGTATTTTCTACTGGGTGATGGTCCAGTAGACCATCAAACCAAGCCACAAAGCACAGAGAGACCATAAGTATTGGTCAAGACAAAGAAAGTCCTTAGCAACATAGATCTATTTCGTCATGATAAAGTGCTCCAGACTTGTCACATAGATGGCAGTTTTGGGACTGTTTGCCCTGCAGCTAGGGTAGGGTATGTCTGTACTACCATTTAGTTTTGGGCAAGAGAAGATGAATATAATGAGTAAGCTGGTGTTGAGTATCTCTTGTCAACCCTGAATGCATTTGAAAGCTTTTTACCTCACTGTAACTTTAGTGGATCCTGAAGTTCAAATGCCCATTAGTAGCATGAAGTGTGAAAGTTATGGTGCTGTAGCGTGTCTCCTAGCTTAGTTTAATACAAAGGAACCCAGTTTACATCCTTGAAGACGCCTCCTCATTGCAAGCAAAACAGAAAGGAGTATGAACAGCAGATTTGCTTCAAAAGTGCACTCCTGAATTGCATTGCTAACGTGGACGCAGCTGCAGTGCTGGTGTTGACAGCACATTGTGGATGCTTAGGGAAGGGCCTCATACATGGAGGAGGTAATCTGCTCTCTCTCTGGACATCTCTATTAGTCATTTGGTGGAGACTGAGATCTCAATTTTCCTGTGTTGGGGAAACTGCAGGCCTGAAAGGATGATTTTTGCTGTAAAGAAAACATTTATGGCCTCTGCGTGCTTTTTCTGTCTCCAATGGGAGATGGCAGCAAACCAGACAGAAACAGTTCTTGGGCTAGACCAGTCCCCAGGCCATCTGCTGGACTGCACTGTCCTGAAAGGTATGGGAAAAGCAGGAGTTGTGTTACAAGTGTATTCCCAGTGCTCTCTACCTAGAGTCATACATTTTTCAACTCTTTTTTCACACACTAAGAGCATGTGTGAAAGAAATCTTCCACATCTTCCATTTGCACTTAGGAAAAAAAAAAAAAAAGAAAAAAGATGACTACATCTATGAAGGAAAACATAGAAAAGAAAACAGTCGGACTGTTTTCTTTCATACCAGTGATACACACTGGTTTCATGGGAGTCACAATTAAAAACTTGAGCTGAAACTTTGCATAGGATTCATTCATTATCAGTTGTGTGTTCATATATTTGCCTAAACACATCTACCATTTCCCTTAAATAAGATTCTCTTTTGCATTAGCAATTCAAGACATCAGGGCTGCACAAAGAAACATTACATGAAACCACTAAAAATTTTAATCGTATGGATATAAACTCCAAAGATCTAAAATGAGAACAAATATATTTAATTGTAATGTATATGAAAAACTGTATGACATAAGATTGCCTAATGGAAAGACTGATTTCTTTACTCCTATTTACTAGAAGAAAAGTAGGGGGTGGGGATGGGGGACAAGGCAGGGACATAAATGGTTTTCTCATGGAAATGGTTTTCTAACCCCATGTTTCTATAATCAGAACCACATTGTGTTTCTGATTGTTTTGATTACTCTTCCTCCTGACGTACTGTTCTTCTTTTGCACTTCAGCTGTCCTATATCCTCACACGTATATCTATGAAATACAAATTCCAGTGACACACAAATAATGTAGCATTTCCTGGCCTGTTCCCAGTATCATTTTCATTGGAGATACATCAGTAAGATTTTCTCATACTAGAATACTTCTTACTCATTTTAGCAGTGCTTTAGAAATTTCCAAGTCATTAGTAATCCATATTGTAAACTACAACTGTCCTTTTCCTTTCCTTTCCTTTCCTTTCCTTTCCTTTCCTTTCCTTTCCTTTCCGCTCCTTTCCTTTCCTTTCCTTTCCTTTCCTTTCCTTTCCGCTCCTTCCTTTTCCTTTCCTTTCCTTTCCTTTCCTTTCCTTTCCTTTCCTTTCCTTTCCTTTACGCTCCTTTCCTGTCCTTTCCTTTACGCTCCTTTCCTTTCCTTTTCCTTTCCTTTCCTTTCCTTTCCTTTCCTTTCCTTTCCTTTCCCTTCCTTCCTTTTTCCTTCCCTTTCCTTCTTTTTCCTTTCCTTTCCTTTCTTTCCTTCCTTTCCTTTCCTTCCTTCTTTCCTTTCCTTCCTTCCTCTCTTTTCCTTTCCTTCCTTCCTTTCCTTTCCTCTCCTTTCACTCTCCTCTCCTCTCCTTCCTCTTCCTCTTCTCTCCTCTCTCTCCTCTCCTCTCCTCCCTCTCCTCTCCATTCCTCTCCTCTCCTCTACTTCCTCTCCTCTCCTCTCCTCTCCTTTTCTCCTTTCCTCTCCTTTTCCTCCTTCCTCTTTCCTTTCCTTTCCTCCTTCTTTCCTTTCCTTTCCTTTCCTTTCTTTCCTTTCCTTCCTTTCCTTTCCTTTTCCTTTCCTTTCCTTCTTTCCTTTCCTTTCCTTCCTTCCCTTCCTTTCCTTCCTTTCCTTCTTTCCTTTCCTTTCTTTCCTTTTCCTTTCTTTCCTTCCTTTCCCTTTTCCTTTCCTTCCTTCCTTTCCTTTCCTTTCCTCCCTTTCCTTTCCTTTCCCCACCTTTCCTTTCCTTTCCTTCCTTTTCCTTTCCTCTTCCTTCCTTTCCTTTCCTTCTTTCCTTTCCTTTCCCTTTCCTTTCCTTCTTTCCTTTCCTTTCCTTTCCTTTCCGCTCCTTTCCTTTCCGCTCCTTTCCTTTCCTTTCCGCTCCTTTCTTTTCCGCCCCTTTCCCTTTCCCTTCCCTTCCCTTCCTTCCTTTCCCGTTCTTCCTTCCCTTCCCTCCTTTCCTCCTTTCCCTTACCTTCCCTTCCCTTCCCTTCACTTCCCTTCCCTTCCCTTCCCTTCCCTTCCCTTCCCTTCCCTTCCCTTCCCTTCCCTTCCCTTCCCTTCCCTTCCCTTCCCTTCCCTTCCCTTCCCTTCCCTTCCCTTCCCTTCCTCTTTCCCCTTTCCCTTCCCCTTCCCCTTCCCCCTCGCCCTCCCCCTCCCCCTCCCCCTCCCCCTCCCCCTCCCCCTCCCCCTTTCCCTTTCCCTTTCCCTTTCCCTTTCCCTTTCCCTTTCCCTTTCCCTTTCCCTTTCCCTTTCCCTTTCCTTTTCCCTTTTTCTCCTTCCTTCCTTCCTTCCTTCCTTCCTTCCTTCCTTCCTTCCTTCCTTCCTTCCTTCCTTCCTTCCTTCCACCCTTCCTTCCTTCCACCCTTCCTTCCACCCTTCCTTCCTTCCACCCTTCCACCCTTCCACCCTTCCTTCCACCCTTCCTTCCACCCTTCCACCCTTCCACCCTTCCTTCCTTCACTTCCACCCTTCCAACTATCCTGTCGAATTTCTTCGGGACAAATCACCAGTCCTATGTTGTTTTCTCGTCACATGGACCTTCCAAGGTAAGATAAAACCTCTGCTATTTTTCTTTTCACATTCTCCAGTGCACTTTTATTTTTTATTTATTTTTTTTTTTTACAGCTTCCAACATCAAGAAATACCCTGTCCAGAAAGAAAACAAACAAACGAGCAAGCAAACAACATACATGAGTTCTCTGTCCTACTTTCTTGCTATTTTTGTCGAGCCGGCCTGACATTTATTGCTTTCAAACAGATGCGCTCGGATTTGCCAAGAGCCGCTTTGTTCCCCCGCCTCCACTAGGTGCTGCTCCCCGAAAATGCTCGCCGCGGCGGCGGGAGGTGAAGGCGGCAGCTCGCAGCCGCAGCGCACGGCCACGGAAAGCAGCCCCTGCCTCCTACCCGGCGGAGGTCGGGTTCCGGCGCGTAAGCCTTAGATGTACATCACCCTCGGCGTTGTATTCGACATCAGATAAAGCCAGCCATCGCCAGCACACGTTTTCGCGTGACTAGCTTTCCATGATTTATAGAAATGCTTTGTAGAAATCAGACCTTTGTCTTTCCATTAACCTGAATCTCTTCTGGACGTTAGAGGAAATAATCTGTTACCATGGAGGAGAGAAAAAGAAGGCCTTATTATTATTTCTGTGCCCTTATTATTATTATAAAACATTATTAAATAATATCAGAATCCACAATTTTTTCTTGTGTTTTCAGTGATAAATCATCCTATAAGCAGAAGGTTCTTTCTCTTTTTCTTTCTCTCTTTCTCTCTTTCTTTCTTTCGTTTCTTCATTCGTTCATTCTTTCTTTCAGTCTTTCGTTTGTTCTTTCGATCTCTTTCGTTCTTTCGTTCTCTTTCTTTTTCTTTCTTTCTTTCTTTTTCTTTCTTTCTTTTTCTTTCTTTCTTTCTTTCTTTCTTTCTTTCTTTCTCTCTTTCTTTCTTTCTCTCTTTCTTTCTCTCTTTCTTTCTTTCTCTCTTTCTTTCTTTCTTTCTCTCTCTCCCTCTCTTTCTTCCTCTCTTTCTTTCTCTCTCCTTCTCTCTATTTACCCTCTTTTCCTCTTTCCCTCTTCTTTCTCTCTTTCCCTCTCTTTCTTTCCCACTTTTTTTTCTTTCTTTCTTTCTTTCTCCAGACAATATTTCATAATTAAGAGCTTCCCTTAACTAGCCAGCAAGTCCTGTATTAATTTCATGTGGGAAAAAATATCTCATAGTGCCATAACCAAATTCACTTCCTGTTAGATTTCTCTGGGAAAAAAAAAAAAAAAAAAAAAAAAAAAAAAGTACAGAATTTGAAAAAGCATCTGTAACATTTCCCTCTGAGGGATACCGTCACTGTTGGGAGCAGCAGAGATATTCAAGCCTGATTTAAATGAATGTGGGTTTGTGGCAAAATACTGTTCATGAGGAATCCCTGAATATAAAGTTTGCTTCTGCTGTGTTTCCTGTAACAGAGCTCAAAATTGAATAGCTTCACACTGAACTTAGGAAGAAGGGAGCATCTAAATATCAAATAGAAATACTTTCAACATGACCCTCATATTTATTTATTTATTTTGCCAATGAATTTCACCCATCCCAGGAAAAGCATAACCGGTAATGAGAAATTCCCAGAACATCTGCCAGAAGGGAACTCACAAAAAATGCAGCAGCAGATGTCCCTCAAGACATGTGGGATCTGCTTTTGGTTGCTTTTCTGCAGAAGGAGTTCAAGTTAGCTGTCAAGCCACAAACTATTCTGAGGTAAAGTATTTTTTTCTACTGTTGAATGGGCTGCACTTTGCATGAAATAATTCTGTTTTTGTTAAGCTGCAAATAAATGTAATTCCTTAGTCCCATAGCAGATATTAGTATAATTTCTCATTGTTCAGTGGAAAGATGTGACCTTACACTGAGCTGCTGATCAATAAGAGGGTGCCAATGAGCATGTATTCCAGAGAAAGTTTGAATTGCATCTTCATACATCTCCTCATCATCTTTTCATGCTCACAACTATGTAATGTCAACATGCTGACTTTTACAAGTCCATGGATATGTTAAGGGACCTGATTTGAGAGGACAGAAAGTCCAACCAAGTATTAGTGTACTGTGATTTGAGAATCATATTTATAATTATATCATAATTATATTTTAAATGCTTGCAATAATACCTTGATTCCTTTGACATTCCATGCACTCCTTGGGTGCAAATGCCTGCTTAGGCTGAACTAAATAACTCAGCTCTGTTGATTACATGCATCAGACCTTCATTGACTATAGTGAGAGCTTGTTCATAGAGTTTAAGCATAGATACCTACACTATTAAAATCTGCAGTAAAATGTATTTAATACTTCCCTGAATCTGCTTTTCATCCCAAACCCAGTGATATTGACTGTTAGTAATCTTTGCAAGGTCATCTTTTTTATGTGTTTTATGAATGAATTTGGACTTGGAGATGTACTAGGAAAACGAAGAAGTGGATATGTATTTCTGAAGACATTTTCTATGATAATGATGTCTTTGCTCACTGTTTGTTCTTTTCCTTTGTGTATGTGTGCCAGTGTGCACGTGTAAATACATGGGCACACACATATGTATGTATACAAGATGTAAATAAAAAGGTCTTGTCTCTCACTTCAGCTGTATCGTCCTATTTAAACTGGAAAATAATTTTTATTTGATTCCTCTGTATGCATATTGGATGGCTGTTAATATTTATGAAATGCACTGAAGAGAAGTGCTAAGCACCATTACCCTATTGATGACTACCAAATTGTAACTCAGCTTACATTTCATTACATTGTCTCTTGCATACGTATGGATATTGCTGGATTGTGTGCATTAGGCTTAATCTTCAAGAAGGAATATAGTAAACATCTTGCTACCAGAATCTCCCTAAATCCAAACACAGGGTACACAGTGAAGAGAGTTTCCACAAATATTATGCTTGCCTCTGAGGTGTCATAGAACATTTTTTGAGGATTTATATTTTACTCTATTTTTAACTAGCTCACTTGGGCAACTCATTTATAATGTAGAAGTAGAAGTAGAAGTAGAAGTAGGAGTAGGAGTAGGAGTAGGAGTAGGAGTAGAATAGAGTAGATTAGAGTTGAAGAGAATAGAGTAGAGTAGAGTAGAGTAGAGTAGAGTAGAGTAGAACATAACAGAACAGAACAGAACAGAACAGAACAGAATAGTTCAGTGGGAAGGAACAGAACCTTAAAATATCATTAGGTCCAACTGCCTGACAACTTCAGGGCTGGCCAAAAGTAAAAGCATATTACTGAGGGCATTATCTAAATGTCTCTTGAACACTGACATGGATGGGGCATCAATCACCTCTCTAGGAATCCTGTTCCAGGTTTTGACCACCCCACCGTCATAATAAAGACATTTTTCCTATGTCCAGTCTGAACCTCCCCTGGCTCAGCTTTGTGCTGTTCCCACGTGTCCTGTCATCAGTTCCCAAGGAGCAGAGAGTGGCACCTCCCTTTCTACTTCCTCTCCTCAGGAAGCCACAGAGAACAATGAGGCTGCCTCTTAGCCTCCTTTTCTCCAGACTAGACAATCCAAGAGTCCTCAGCCTCTCCTCACGTGACACGCCCTCCAGTCCTTTTACTAGACTTGTTGCCCGTCTCTGGATGCTTTGAAGAACCTTAACAACCTTTTTATTTCGTGGAGCTCAGAACTGCATAAGGTGAGGCTGCATCACTGATAATACAGAGAGAGAATCGCCTCTTTTGATTAGCTGGATATGTTATGTCTAATATACCCCAAAATGCATATCAAGCTTTCTAGTGCAGCCCTAATTTAAGATTTATTCTGTCTAATTGCAAGTATTTAGACCAAGCTGTCAAATAATATAATTGTTGAAATGCCTTTTGACTGATTTACTTGTAATAGGGTGCCTAAATATTTTCAAGGTTCTCAGTTGATACTATAAGCACCAGAAATATGTAGGTAACATTGATATAAACTGAAATTTTGTATCAATGAATCCCAGCCAGTCCTGACAATAAATAAATAAATAAATACATGACATTTGAAGTGCCTATGATATACTAAAGATATTTCTTACCTAACATGCCCTCTGTGGATGGACCATTCTGGGATAATGTTTGAAACAGAATGGAATGTCAAAGGAACTAAACCATTTTATTAACCAATGCACAGATCTATATAAATGATATATTTTAAAATTAAAAATCCTTCCAGAATTTAATAGAGTCCAGAAGAGACCAAAAAATCAGTGCTTCACAGCAAAACATCTGATTCTTTCAATTCTTGACTAGTGAAAGCCCTTTCCTTAGAGGTTTGCTATCCAAGAACTGCTGCAGCTGCACACTTCTGAATGTTACACCTCAGATTCTTTGTTTATCTGACATAAGAATATAGATCAACAAAGTTGAGTATACTAAAAATTGATTTTGCATCTCTCTCTCTCTCTCTCTCTCTCTCTCTCCCTCTGAATATTGGATATCACAGAGCTGTTTTTCTCAGTTTACACAACACAGAGCTACAAAAACCTTCCAACCAAATTACAAAGCATAAAAAATAACCAGAAAAAAATTCTCCTAGTAATTTTGTTTTGTAAAGTTAATGACTGTGGCAAGCTGTAGTTTAAATGCGCATACTAAATCTGGGCTCAAATCCTAACACCTTTGAGAAATCTTTGTGATGAGGAATACCTTCAGGCTCTCATAGTTAATAGAGGAAACATATTCACATTCTCCTTCACAGTTAGACCTAAGAAAACAAGTGAAATTATTTTTTGTATACTATACCTGTACAGATGAAACTTGATAGTCCTCCATAGATGACATCATCATTATCTGGTAATATAAACGGACACCTCGTCTGGACCTCCAAACAGTATTGCTTGCAAGGAATTCTGTTGCTGCAGTGAAACTGTGTGACTTCAAAATACTGGGAACAGAGCCAGGCTTTGTAGACAGTCTGGAAAAAGAGAAGAACCAGAAGTATAGATGGATGACAATAGCATTGTCATTATTAGAAGAACATACTGTACTGTACACCTACATTAATAATGCTTTTGAAAGCAAATTTTAAGACTCTCATTTGGGTAAAACACACTCTTAACATTTGACTATCCTCCCACTACAAAAATGAAAACTTCAGCCAAGTCATTTAAAAGCAACAGTCACTCAGGACTAGGCTAATGACAGTATTTTATATCAGTGTGTAAACAGGTACCTCTCTTAGATGCATATTTTTATTACATAAACATGCAGCACACTCCTGTCCCTATACTTTACCATATAGAAACCATCATCTGAACCTCATTTGGGACTGTTTTGGGAAAACCTTACAAAAACAAATGCAATAAATAGTTTCATACTGGCCTAAAGCCAGCTCTATTCTTTATATTGTCTGGTGCTAAGCTTTCAGGTTGCAATAGATGGTGCTGCTTCCCTTCAAATAAAACCCTATCCAGTCTACAGCATGGAAACACATTACAGTTCATGAACATGAACAGCTGTAGACTAGGAGCTAAATCTGTAATAGTGAGGTCCAATGTCTACTTCTGGGAGCAAAGAGAAACACAATAAAGATGTTGTCACCTGAAGCTGTGTAGCCATGGCTGCATGGTTGTAGTGATTACCACTATTATTACTATTGGTATTTATAAATAAAAGCAAACTAAACATGTTGATTTTAGTTTCTTGTGTCTTTAAGCAATGATATTAGTCAGAAGAATTAAACAACCTTTTTGACACAGAAAAGCTTCACAAATGATCATATAAAAACAGATTGGATAGAAGCTTATGGAGCTGGTGAAACACCTGTATGACTGAGTACTAGAGAAGTTTGTCAGTTTCCCATTCTTTTCTTTTCTAATTATCTTTTTTTTTTTTTTTTTTTGAAGTGCATTAATTATTCGTTATATAGTTGCTATCTAGGCTGTTATATAATTAAAATTTACTTTCTGTATTCATTCCAAATATCCAAAAAGCTTACTAACAGCTTTATCATGGGCTCAAATAAAACATAAAGGTAGCTGGTTATTTTCCTTCTTTCTATACCTGTTCATAAGAAAAAACAAAACAAAACAAACAAACAAAACAAAACAAAACAAAAACAAAAACAAAACAAAAAAAAACCCTTAGATTAAGTCTTCAAGCACCAAAAATTTAAATTCAAAAACTGACACCTGAAAGGAGCAAAAAGGAGCAATCTAGCAGAGGGTTCGTGTAGGTTTCAGCACATTTCCTCTCATCCATTACAATTTTTACTAGTGTCAGTAGTGGTTTAATGTGTGTAGTTAATTTGAATGTAGTAGTCCCAGAATCACAAAACTTTTATCTTACTTGTTTGCAGTGGTGGCAGGTGTGGGTAAGGTTGCTAGGTGATAAAGTAAAGCCTTTATCACTAATCTATGCTTTATGATTATCTCTTTATAGTAGCTTTCGCCTACTGCACTCTGTAGAACAAGATTTTTTCATTACAAATTAAATTTTAATTGCTTACAGAGGGTTCTTATCCACAATAAATGATTAATGAGAAGGAGAATTAAATGGTGTGTGTATTTATTGTTCTTAAATAAACTCAATTCGAAACAGCAAGTGGTTTTCCCAGTATTGACTATATCTCCCCCCAAGCTTTTAACGTTTCAATTGCTACATTGATTGAATAAAATAAATAGTGTTTTTTTCTTTTCTTTTCTTTTCTTTTTCTTTCTTTCTTTTTTTTTTTTTTTTTTTTTTTTAAATATTTAATTACTAATTGAGCAATATCTATTGGTTGGAGATAGGAACTCTGGCTTGGATAACAGGTAATAGATAAATATTCTCAGATGTTCCTTCCTGATCTCCAACAGTTTAGAACTGTCTATTTTGGATCTACCTAACATAGATAATAAGGTGGTTTATGAAACATATTTAATGAAGAAAGGATTTTTTTTTATTAAAATATTAAATATTCCTGCTTTTTTTTCCCATGTCAATACTTCACACTTGCAACCTAGCAACCTAGTAAACAATACATCCTCAACTCAAGCATAAACAAAATATTCTCTTTCTTTCTTACATACTTTATGGCATGTTGAGACAGATAAATATCTTATTTCAGGAGTATGTCTCTATAATATAGCTTAACTGGCACGTGGAAGTCTTTAAAATTACTTCAGCAAATTTTGGGTCATTGACAAAAGGTACAGAAGATCTTATTTGAGGACATAGGGACAATAAAACTTTTGTCTTTCTGAGTTGGCATAATCTCTTTCAAAATACAGACTTATTTTTTAAGGTGCTATTGCACCAAATCAAATTAAGTTAAAAAAAAAAATAATCTTGAATTATAACATCTCTTGTAGCCTGTTAGAAACCACTTATCGCACAAAAATGGTCATATCTAAGCACTGACAGATGTGTGTGTGTGTGTATGTGTGTGGTCATACAGGAAAAGGCTGGTCTGCCTTATAAAGTCCTGGAAAATGTTCACCAATGAAAGAAGTGTCTTGTTATTAAGCTTCCAAGACCTATTTTTTTTTTTTTCTTTCTAAAGTCTAAAGCTTAAAAATACTGTATTTCAAATTATAGTTGACAGGACTTGTTCTGAACAAGAAAATGTAGCAAAACTAGGAGCCAATGAAAAGTTCATAAATGCACATTTTTATGCACTATTTTCCTTTATCTCCCATATGTTTTCTATTTTCTCCTTCAAGATGATACGCATTGATTTTGATTCTGATTGATATTATGATGCCATATTCAGTCATCTTCTTTCATTTTGCTATCTGCACTTTTATTGTCTTTCATTGCAGAGAGAAAAGATGGAAGGGTGGGGAGGAGAGAAGACCATGCATCAAATAGCCAGACGCAGAGAAAGTCCTCCAGACTTCATATTAAGTTTTCTGGAGCAAAATTATTGACCTTCCAAACCCGCACATTCTGAAGATTCAAGTCAATAAAATATGTCTTGGATTACATTTGAAGGGTTCAAAGATGGGTTGTGGCAGCAACAGACGGGACGGTCACTTTATGATATCCTCAGTAAAAACAAAACATACAAAAAAAAAAAAGAAAACAAAATTGAACTCCCAACAAGAACTGAAATAAACTGAGTTAGAAGATTGGGAAAGATATACAAATTATAGAGAAAATATATGAACACTCATTTATCATTTTTTTTTTTTTACAAGAAACAAGAGAAAATCTTTAGCAATTTTCGCACAAAATCAGAACTGCAGAAGATAAAAGCATAATTTTTATTACTAGATATTTTGTGAATTCAAGATAAGGCACTATAAACAAACAGAAAAATAATACACTACATAGCTTTTGTGTTTCTTAAATTTGTAATTTTGGCTACATCTTATGATCTTGTATATATGTTGCAAGCATATAACAGAATAATATTTGAGATGGGCTTGTATTTTCAGCTGTTTTGAAAACCTTTGAAAAATCATAGTTGCTAATAGAAATCTGTCAGACTGATCTCAAAGGACAGAAAAAATAATGTGTTTTTTTTTGTTATTATTCTTTTTTAGCAAGGAAAAGAAAATAAAGGGAAAGTACTCAGATAAATTGGATTATTGAACATCAGGGCAACCACATACACATATTAAATAACTGCATAAATCTAAATATGTATTCTTTTTTACTATTAACAGAACTCTGTATTTGATAGAGGTACAGTCCTGGCTATTAGACAAGACATAATGCAAAAAAAAAAGATAGTATGACAGAATAATTAGGTCATCTTTCACATACAAAAATATAACTACAAAATTTCAGGAGGGTTTAATGGTAATTTTTCCCACCTAAATAAACCAAACTTTTTTTTTTTTTTTTTTTTTTTCTATAGGCAAATACTGAAAATTGCACTTTTGGAAAAGTGTAAGAGTCAACACTGGCTTTATGTACCTGTATTTATATGCATGGGTGCCTACCCAGAAAGATCATAACCAAAATCTTTTAATCTTTTTTAAATCTCTTAAAATCTTTTAAATTTTAAGTAGTGAATAATAACATGATAAAAATATATACTATTAATTATTAATTAGGCAGATTAATTCACTATTTGACATTCATTTTATTTCTACTTTACAGATGTCAAGCCAAAGTCTGGAAACAGAAAAAATACCAACTACCCATCACAAATAACCAGTTTTAGCAAGACAAGGAATTAGCACTTCACAAATAAACAGACAGTACTATGCATTTGCTTGTCAAATCATTACAGATAATAAATGGATTTAGGGTTAAGAGGAAGAAGGCAAGGTTGTTTGTGGGGAATTTTGAGATTCTAAAAGAGCACAGCATGTGCTTTTTCTCTCAGGACATCAGGAAGAACATAGTTATTTTTGTCTCTGCAAGGGGAATAGCAGTCCAGATATTTTGTGTCTCTTATCATACATGGGGGTAGACTGTGCCTTGGAGTAATTCTTTCTGGTCTTGAAAGGCCATTGGACAGAACTTTTAGGTAAACTGTCGGAATTATTTGCCTACAGAGGAGCCAACAGCTGCCATCCCGAGTGTGCAGTATAGCTAGGCAGAGCACTATGCTGGTTGATCATATCCCAGTCACTATACTAGCTGCGCAACCAGGCAAAATTAATTTTAATCATGTGATTATGATTTACCAAGAATGCAAAAATTATGGGGAGATAACAGTGTATTTGCTATTCATATATGCTCACAGTCTCTCTCTCCCCCTTATCATTCTCACTCATGTATACATGCACATTCTAAATAACCAAATTTCTGTCCAAACAGATTGAGTATATAGACTGAAATATCTGAGTCACACTGCATGAGAGGTATCAGCAAAGGAGAATGGAAAAGCTCAATCAGTTTCATTCTCTATGGCTGACAATTCTTCCCACTTTTCAGGAGATGAATTCAGCTCTCTTCTGCCCCTTCCCCCCTCGTTCCTGACTGCTGTTACCAGTACAGTCCTAAATGAACAGTGTGAGATTTCCATGAAATGTCTGTTTAGCTATTCTCCATGAAAGTTATTTTAAAAAAATGTTACTGAACAAAAATTTGATGTTACTGGCTAGATTGTCAAAATAATAATACAAAAAGGAATCTAGATATCATCAAAGAGCTCCTAGTGTGTATATGTGGAGGATGGTGGGAGGGAAAGAAAGTAGGAAGAGAGAAGTCACAACAGAAACTGTCTCTCACAATAGTAAATTCTATGAATTTAATACATTTTAACTGCTTTGCATTGATGTTTTGCTACCATATTTATTCCTCAGTAGGAAAATGAAGTCTTCAAACACAGAACAACTTAATAATTTCACATACCAGTTTAAAAGGAAAAGGCCCTTCATGAACTTCAGAGGCATTCTGTTCATTGCCATTTTCAAACACATCAGGCAATTGTACCTTACTGAGATAAAGAAATTTACAATATTGCCTTAAGAGAGCGTGATACCAGTCCAGGTCAACTACTACCAAAGCTCGTGAATATTTTGGGCTAAATTCTGTAGTCTTTATGTATACTGAGGTGTACCTCAGGCTGAGACTGACTAATCAATTGATTTTTTCAAGAACGTCCATGCGATAACTTACTAAGTAACTTGAGGTTTTTCAACAGAACTGAACCAAGAAACACACTTTCTCTTTCACCCCAGTAGTCCCCAGCCCAGGCTGACTCATTGACAACACCAGTGAATAAGCAGTGTGCTGAGAAAAATCCCTTTTTCTCTTCACGTCAGCCTCAATTTTAGCATATGTAGTGGGTTTATGTGTCAAGGTTTTAGTAGCAGAGGGCTGCAGGGGTGGCCTCTGTGAGAAGAATCCAGAAGCTGCCTCATGTTAGATAAAGGGCAGTTTCAGCTGGCTCCAAATGGACCCACTGTTGTCCAAGCCAATAAGCGATGTTTTTTGCACCTCTGTGAGAGCAGATTTAAGGAAAGGGACAAAAAGCTGTGGCACAACAGCAGCTGGGAAAGTGAGGAGTGAGGAACAGCCCTGCAGACCCCAAGGTCAGTGAAGAAGGAGGGGGAGGAGGTGCTTAAGGCACCAGAGCAGAAATTCCCCTGCAGCCTGTGGAGAGGCCCCTGGTGGAGCAGGCTGTCCCCCTGCAGCCCATGGGTCTCAAGGCAGAGCAGATCTCCACGCTGCAGCCTGTGGAGGAACCCACAGTGGAGCTGATGGGTCTGACCTGAAAGAGGTTGCTGCCTGTGCAGAACCCCCACTGGAGCAGACTCTGGGCCGGTGCTGTAGCCCATAGAGAGGAGCCCACGCAGGAGCAGGTGACGTGGCAGGAGCTGCTACCCATGGGGGACCCAGGTTGGAGCAGTGTACTCCTGAGGGATGGACCCCATGGTATGGACCCATATCTGGAGCATTTGTTGAAAAGCTGCTGCCTGTGGGAAACCCATGCAGGGTCATTTCGGGAAGGACTGTGTCCTGTGTGAGGGACCCCGCGCTGGAGCAAGGGAAGAGAGTGACCATGAAGGAGCAGCGATGGTGAAGTGCTGTAGACTGACTGCAACCACCATTCACCCATTCACCTGCTCCACTCTGGGGGAGGAGGTGGAAGAGGGTGGATGGGGGTAAGGTGGTTTTAGTTTGTTTTCATTGTTTCTCACTTCTCTAGATTGTTAGTAATTGGTAATAAATTTATTTAATTGCCCTACACAGAGTCTGTTTTGCCTGTCGCAATAATTGTTGAGTGATCTCCCTGTCCTTATCTCAACCCCTGAGCCCTTTTCATTGTATTTCCCCCCTTTCCCTTTGAGGAGGGGGAGCAAGAGAATCTGGTGGAGCTCAGCTGCCCAGTTGGGTAAAACAACCACAGCATATGATTTTCTGCAGTCAAAACTAATCTTAAAGATTTTCATATGCAACATGTTGCCTATATGCAATGGGTGATACCTTCTTTGCATGCCGAATCTCTACATATCTGCCTAATTCACAGCGCTATGAAAGTATGAACTATTTAAAAGCATTATATGTGCATTTCAAGTTAGGTTATATGCTTAAATTCCCTTTTTTTTTTTAATTATTATTATTATTATTTTTTAATTTTAACTCAGTGAATTGTTGTCTATTCTGTGACATTACCACAGTTGATAATGTTGTCTTTTCTAGTCTCCATCTCAATCTTTCTATGAAAATTTTTTTAAATTTAAAAATAACATTTGTTAGTAGTAGTCTTATTTTTCTTACATTTTCTTACATTTTCTTACATTTCTTTTTGCGATGAAGCTTTTGCTGTAAATTTCACTTTAAATCTTATGCATGCTGTACATCAGGGAAGTAATAGCTACTGTCACCTACCGACTTATCCACTGTCTGTTCAGTGCAGTCTCTGAAAAGCTTTTTACGTTTGGATCACCAGGGTATTATGTGTTAGTTTGAGTGACAGTGCCTCTTCTTTAAGAAACACATGGGTCAATCTCAGAGCCTGCTTTGTGCATCAGCACTTGAGATGTCATGTTTTATCGAGATGTCTTTTAGATAGTTTATGTGTGCATTTTAGAGACTAAACAACCAAAATACAGATGGCTAACTGGTACAAGATCTGATTAAATCTGACATGGGTAGTGTTACGAATGTGAGCTCTCCCAGGAATTTTGTCAGTTTTGAGCAGTAAGGACTGTCTGACTTCAGGAAAACCACATTTTCTATGTGTGCTATGGATAGCCTTCTGCCCATGAGAGCTGTGGGACTGCTGGTGACATTTCTCTTCAACCAACCTTCATTCTCAGTTCTGCTCTGAATAGGACTGGCTAAGCACACAAGTAGTGCAGAAATAATGAGCTGATGTGATAACGAGATGAAGACCAAACCTTGCAGGATGGTTTCACCAATGAGAGTCAGTGGTACAGTCAGGTGATTAAATATTACTTGAAAGCATATAACAAAACAGAGGTTTTGGAATATGTGGATGGTTGAGAGTAAGATAATGATACTTGATATACTATATAATAATTCCTGAATAGTTTCAGTGGACAAAAATAGCAATGTAAAAAAGGTTATCATTTTCACTTTATTGCAACATTATCAAATCAAACAATTTTAACTGGTGTAATATTAATTTTCAGTAAGGTTCAAACACTTCTTTCTACAGAAACTATTGTCATTCTGCTTATACAGACAAGCATTGTTCATCATTGTTCATTAAACATTTGCCTAAATACAGATCATGCTCTTTTGTATTTCATTACATTAGTATTGACGCAAAACCATTCTGCTTTGTGGAATAGTTGGTTTGTAAATACACACAAGCACACACACATAATATGTGTATATTCTTTTTTTTTTTGCTTTCTTTTTATCTGATCCTGAATGAAAATAGATTAACAATCTGAGCTTCCTGTAGAACAGACATTATATTTTCCAGCTATTCCATTCTATGTGCATTTTTTTAATTCCTTGTGTTAAAACACTGCAGTAGGAAATGAGAATGCCTGTTTCATATTATGGAAACTTATGCCTGAAATTTACAGTAATTTGGGAACAAACACAGCTGTCTGGTGGGTATTTTGACCTTTGTTCTTATTTATGTTTTATTATAATTAATGCCTTCTGTATCTGCATGTTTGGAATATCATAAGATAAATATAATAATGTCCGTCTAGAAGATCTTTATGCCAGTGAATGAAAAGTATTATATTAAGAGACAAAACCTTTTAGTGTTTCAGAATGATGGTAAATTAAATGGCTAAACTTGTTTCTTTCCTATTTTACTAGGATATTAAAATTTCATATGAATCTCATACGAATAATATAATTTGAAAGACACGCATACTATTTTACTTGAAGGTAGAGGACAGGTAAACCAAGGTTGAAATTTATTTGCCAGAACATTTTTGATCTCAGCTTAAATTCGTATACTACATAACAAGATTTCTTTTAACCGAACACAAATGAGAGGAATGACAAGCTGCTTTACTCATATCTTCATTGTTTATATTGGAAAAGACAACAAGAGAAATGTGGATATGCCAGCTACTAATACAGATATGTTGCTTTCATTATGGAGAAATTACTACAGAGGAGATGGCATCAGTGCGTCCCCATCACTTTTGTAATCTTTAAGAGAAGTTAGACACAGATATAGGGGAAATCTGACAAAATAAATTAAGGTTCTGCAAGGTATAAATATTGTGCAAAACCCAGATCTGCCAGCCCTATCTTTCTGATGGTTAGCCATCCAATCAAATGGGTTCATCATAATGATTAACTTCCCTTTTCTATAATATCCTCAAACCTTAACTCATCATCTGTATTAGTATTCACTCTTAGCTTTTACATAATATTGCAAATAAACTTTATTTGGAAGATCATAAACATCCCTTTGGGTGAGGAAACTGGAGATTAACTAACTCATTATAGATACAAGTAGCCTAGTAAAAAAAAATAATAAATAAATAAAAAGTGGATACTAGCCTTTGATTTTGAGAGCTTAATAGTCATCTACACAGATAATATATTAAAATGTACAAACCAGGAGATGCAATTATAATAAAACAAATGATTAATCCTTAAAGTGTCTGATCAGCTCCTCTGGAAGATCTTAGGACCACTGACTTCAAGTCAGTTTGCAATGGGCAGGGGCCTGTTTTAACGTTATATTCAAAAAATATATCTGAATTCATGAACAAAATAACTTGTCAAGGTGAAAAGTCTTTTGTCTTCAACTGTGCTCTCCACCATTATTAAGGTGATGATACTCTATATTAATTATTTCAACATGATGCTATTCAGAAGATTGATACTGCTGGCTAGCAGTGTATGCAGGCCAAGATAATTTCTCTTTTCATATCCCTTGCTTCTTCAAATTAAAAGCTTGACTTTTTCTGCCCACAAATATCTAGTGTTCAGAAGAGACAACCCTTATGGGCCCAGAGGACCTCTAACCAACTTGCAACAGCTGCTAAAGATTTCTGGCAGATGAGGGGAGTTGTTAAATTCTCATATGCAGAGAAATAGCTTCCTATGCCTTGAATTTCTCTTTCCATTTAGAACTATACCCTTTTTAGGCATAATACTTATTCAGCTTTGGTGCTGAATTTTCATCCTGATCATGCAGACAGAATTCTGTCTAAATCGCCTATATAAGTTTATTTTAATGTTTATTTAAAACTGATTATAAGAATATTATTGTTCTGCAAATTACCTAGAGACTAAACAGGTTGGATTTTCTCTTTTTTTGTGTTATTTTTGAACCCAAGAACTAATCTGGAGATGCCACTGCACTATTGCCACTCTCAGTGTTCTCAAGTTGTCACACATCTTTCCCTTGCTTTTAACATATATTTTGTCATAAAGCCTTCAGATTTACATGCTGTTGTTCTGACCTGAATGTGAGACATCCAAACAGGGTGAGTGTCTGAGCCTAAAAGAAGTTGATGGCAGGTTCTCCTTTTTTGCTTACACATCTCTAATTTGAAGTCACACAGATGCATCAAAAACTGACTTTAACCCAGGTAGCTGAACCTTGCCTGGGAGGGGGCATATATTGGGGGATATCTATGGGAAGGAGGTGAAGACGTTTTAGTCAGATCCCTGACATCAGCTTTTGATCATGCACATCATGCAGTTGATAAATCATATTTTCTGTGAGAGCACAATAAGCATTGCAGGGGTTCTTTACTATGGGCTCTTCAAGGCTATCACTAGCAGTAGCTGATGAATGTAAACTAATCCCATCATTCCAAAGCTCTTAAGGCTGATCTTCTACTACCAAGTCTCAAATCTCATGATCTAAGACTAAGGCTTTCTCAAAGTGGTACCTACCTCATACTGTCCTGATGGATCCCCTCTTCCATTCTGCATCAGACATGACTGGCTGGTCTGGCACACAAAATCAGGTAGAAGTCATAGATCTATCTTGTCTTCAGAGGAATCACTATTCAATATCCCATCTTTATATTTGTTTCTTCTAACTGACCAAGAATCAAGATTAATTGGCTTAAAGAGGTAAAGATTCATTGCAAGTTTGGAACATATAAAAGACGTATTAGATTTTAAATAGAAAAAAAAAAAAAAAGAAAAAAAAGGAAGTCTAGATGTCTAGATAATCAACCAAGCATTTCTAGTGTTAATAGTGTTTGAGAAATTCTACTTCTGGAAAGTAGAATAGAAAACATCTATTTTGCTCATGTAGAGTATGTTTGCCTCACTCAAGTGGACAAGATGTGAATAATACACAGTTCTATTCACTTCCTATATGCTTCCTTCCTTTTTTCTTCCCTTCCTTTTTCTTCTGTTGCATTTCAGAAATGCAAATGTTTACTTTTCCCAATCTGTTTAAATGTTATCAGTGGACTAACATGTTCTCACATATGGGGACTTGGCAGACCTTGGAAAGAAAAAAAATATAGGTCTAATTTCTCCAAACGCTGTAATTCCAGAGAAGACCCAGGAATTTCTCTGTGATTCCTTCTGAAAAGGGGCCATATTTCAGTGTTAGCATATGCTTCTGCAAAAGAAATAACTGATTTTAATAGTATATACAATGTATATGACACTTTTTATCTTCAAAGGGCCTGTCTAATACTGGGATTAATTCTGTATACTTAATCCAGGGAAAAAGTTTTTGGTTTATATCAGTCTCATAGGGATAACTGAGGTGAATATTACAAGACAGATCACACTAGGTATCATTTTCAGCCCACAAAAATATACTTATCGAGTTGCATGATGAGTGTGACACTAGCCTGTGAGTGGCTGTACTAGCTGCTGTCTCCATTAAGAGAAGTAGCCCTACCCCTTGTTTTTCCTCTGCCAGATTCCCATAATCTTTAGTAATCTAAAACATACATTTTTATCTGAAATATCAAAATGCTTTCACTGTTCGATGTAATATCGTTGTGGGAAACTGAATAAAACACTACATTTTAATGTGCAGTCCTTTCTACAAAGTTCCTTCTATTTGATCTCATTTGATTATATGATGCTATCTCAATTTCAAACGTTTTGTCTAAACTTTTATACTGTTGTTATACTATATTATATATTCTTCTTATACTAATACATTAGACAACAATATCAATTTCATTTCATTATAACTAAAACATGCCTGCAGAGATATTCTGTTAAATATAGTGTCATCTCAGGGAGAATCATAGGATTTTGGACTGACTGTTTTTCACATTTCATTTGTATTCCTTTGCTGATTATTATGCAATAATGACAACCAAAAAGATACTCTCTCTTCCCCAGTGATATTGCAGAAGTGTTACACGCAACTGAAACAAGATAAGCTTGTAATTTATGCACTAAATCACTATCAGATTACTCTTATGGCATTGTATTTATTTAACTTTGCCGTCACAATAGCTTGTTTGTACCCTTTTTCTTTTCATAAAGGTTTGCCAGAGTTATGCAACACTGATATTTCGGCAAGCTGTTTTAAAGGGAACTTTTTGTCTTTGATCAAAGGTGTTGTTTCTTCCCAGATTTTCAAATATTTACTTCATTGCAGTTTTTCTTGGACGATTTTATATGCTACATGGGGTCAAGTCTATCTGCAACTATCTGCTGACACATCTAACAATTTGCATAGGTCACTAATATCAGGGAAAAAATGAGATGCAGAGATTTGCCCTTCACATTTATTTTCATTTGTTTTTGCTACAGTTTGTTCAGCAAATAAAAGATAATGTTGGAATATTAACATAGAGTTTGAGAATTAAACACCAGAAATAGTCAGTTATACAGTCTGTCATAGATTGTAATAATACATAATACATTAGACGATTTGAGAGTAGAAAATATTCTAGCTTATATTTCAGAATGATTCCCTGAGTCATCCAGAGGATCTCTGTCAAGTAAGCCACAGACATATTTAAAAGCTAATAAATTGGTTATGGCAATAATTAAAAGTGGAATAATAACACAAACTGAAAGTAGTCATATGAGAAAGTCTAATCTGACTGATTTCTGCAAAGGTGAATTCTCCCTCTAATGAATCCAAATTATTTCTGAGTATAAAAATGAAAATGTGATCCTGGTGACAATTTATTTAGCCCTTCAAAAATCTATTAACGAGGTCTATAAAAAAGGTAGGTAGTAAACAGATTATTATTGCTTGAGAGAACTATACAGTCACATATACAAACTGAATAAGGGGAAAGAAGGAGAGGAAAAAAAGAATCAAATTTCATCAGTACAAAAGGTTAAAAGCAGGGTGTCATGTTTTCATATATGTTTTTTTTAGTAATGTATTAATAAATTAGAAACAGGGCTAGACAATGAGGAATCAAGTATGCAGAAAGATAAAAAAAAGTTAATCAAGTGAAAAAGAAGGACATTCAGAACTTCGTCTGAGCTGAAAATTTGCTGAATGGAGAGTGAAATTTAGTGCTGAAGAATTTAAAGAAATAAACCTTTCAAAAACAAATTTGAACTACTTATATACACCAAGAGGGATTTTACATCCAATATATGATTTCTCAGGAAAAAAAGAAAAGGATGGGGGGAGGGGAGTGTTGCTGTCCTTTGATTTCTTTATGGTTATGTCTGAAAAAGACAACAGATGGATGCACAAATGTTGGGAAATGACATAGAAACAGAGTCTTCTGCATAGCCAATGCTACACACTCAACTGGAATAGTCTACCCAGAAACAAGCAATCCCACCTCAAAATAGAAGCATAAAATTGGAAAAAAATAAAATAAAATCAAACAGGAGTCTCATGACTGGAACCTCTGAAGAAAGACTGAAAGATAAGTTAATGAAACTTCTGAGGGGCAGGAAAACTTCAGTGGCAGGATCTATGAAATTATGAGTGTGATGATAGATGATTTCCTTATCTTTGTTATATGTCCTAGAATGACTTAGTTTAACACTCATTACAACAACATTTTCATGAGAAAAAGAAAGTAAGATTCAAAGAGTGATCTTTCTAAAGTAAGTCCATATTTTCCCTTGTATATGTAATAGAGCAAAAAAGATTTTTGTTGTCCTTCAGAAAGCAAACCTGTGCCCACAGTAGATACTTTGTATATGTGGACTGGCTTTGAAGACATTGTAGACATTTTTCACTTTTGAATATATATAAAGCCATTTATACTTTAGGAGAAATACTGCACTAGATACTTAAAATACAGGTGTATACAAGGTGGCTTGGATACCCATTAGGGCTAACAGAAAGAGTATCAGTATAAACAAACTCTTTAAGAAAATCTTTCAGATTTAAAGATTAGGA